>NC_092339.1:54664500-55313000 GCF_046630445.1 Rutidosis leptorrhynchoides
TGAAGAATGAAAGTGTTTGTAGGTGTTTTTGGTCGTTGGTATATGGATTAGATATAAAGGATGTGTAATTTTGTTTTCATGTAAATAAGTCATGAATGATTACTCATATTTTTGTAATTTTATGAGATATTTCATGCTAGTTGCCAAATGATGGTTCCCACATGTGTTAGGTGACTCACATGGGCTGCTAAGAGCTGATCATTGGAGTGTATATACCAATAGTACATACATCTAAAAGCTGTGTATTGTACGAGTACGAATACAGGTGCATACGAGTAGAATTGTTGATGAAACTGAACGAGGATGTAATTGTAAGCATTTTTGTTAAGTAGAAGTTTTTTGATAAGTGTGTTGAAGTCTTTAAAATGTGTATGAATACATATTAAAACACTACATGTATATACATTTTAACTGAGTCGTTAAGTCATCGTTAGTCGTTACATGTAAATGTTGATTTGAAACCTTTAAGTTAACGATCTTGTAAAATGTTGTTAACCTAATGTTTATTATATCTAATGAGATGTTAAATTATTATATTATCATGATATTATGATATATTAATATATCTTAATATGATATATATACATTTAAATGTCGTTACAATGATAATCGTTACATATATGTCTCGTTTCGAAATCATTAAGTTAGTAGTCTTGTTTTTACATATGTAGTTCATTGTTAACACACTTAATGATATATTTAAATATCATTTTATCATGTTAAATAAAGTGTATCAATATCTTAATATGGTACATATGTATTTAGTAGACGTTATCATAACGATAATTGTTATATATATCATTTCGAGTTTCTTAACTTAGTAATCTCATTTCTTATGTATATCACACATTGTTAATATACTTAGTGAGATACTTACTCATCATAATCTCATGTCAACCATATATATATGTATATATATACCACAACATGTAGTTTTTATAAATTTGTAACGTTCGTGAATCGCCGGTCAACTTGGGTGATCAATTGTCTATATGAAACTTATTTCATTTAATCAAGTCTTAACAAGTTTGATTGCTTAACACGTTGAAAACATTTAGTCATGTAAATATCAATCCCAATTAATATATATAAACATGAAAAAGTTCGGGTCACTACAGTAGACGCAATGGAGACGATAAACACTAGATTGACCTCACGAGCAAAACCCCCGAACCATACCCATAACCTCCATAGCTAAAACCCATAATTTCCTTAGCTCTATCCCGCTCATAAAACCCGTTTTGAAAACACGTGAGCAGAACCTCGTCGTAGTATTTTATGTATAATACTAATAATAATACTACTACTATTAATATCATAAGATTAATAATAATATTTAATAATAATAATAATAATTATAATAAATAAATTAAGTAAATATTATGGAGTACATAATAGAGTAAATTGATTGAGGAAAAAAAATGAATGAGTGAAACACTTCGGCCAGAATGCTCGAGCTTTATAGTATCATTTCTGAAACAGCACCCCATGCGATCGCATGGGGTTTACTCTCTATGGCCATGCGATCGCATGGCTAGAGATTCCAGCTCAGGTTCGAATTATTGATGGCTGCCGACAGTTTTATTAATATTTTATATATTTATTTAATTAATTTATATAATTACTTATATATTATATAATATTTATACACATAGTTTGTAATTTTTGTTCCGATAACTTGTACGTTGTCACTCGACCTATGTCTCAGTTCAAGTTTCTCGAACGCGTTTTCGTACGCTTAAAAAACTAACATTTTACGTTACGCGACGTGTACCTCTATTAAAAATTAGACTTAAATTAATGAAAAACTAACCCACTCAAAGTGTAACTTAATCTTTTGAGTATTTTGGTCATTTACTTCTGTAAATCATCAGTTCAGTATATACATATATATATAATAGTATTTTTAACTTAAAACGTTTATATGTCATGGTTAATATTATATTTTATCATTTTGTAAAATATATATATATATATTATCATTTAGAAATATAAACATATATATTTTAGAAATATTTATTTACTAATGTAATATTTAGTTTTTCAAAACTACTTATATTTCAAAGTATAATTTAAGATCGTTTATATAATCGAAAATATTATATCATATAACGTTTACGCTTTAAAAATATAATTCCTTTATGCGCTAACGTTTATTTTAATATCCTTAAACTTTCTAAATAATATATCTTAATATCAATCGAATCAAATAACAAGTGTTACTATCGCTTACATAACTAATTTGTAATCATAAATATTTAATATATATAAATACGTTTTAAATACACGTTGCAAGTTATATATATATATAATAATAACAATATTTATATTTACTAATGATAATAATAATCTTGATAATAAATAATAATCTTTTGTAATAATACAAATGTTATAATAATAATAATATTTCTGATATAAATATTATATTCATGTTAACGATAATAACAATAAATAACAATGTTTATATGAGACTGATAATTCTATTCGAAATGATAATTTTTAATAATAATAATACTAAAATGATAATAATAATGATATTTTATAACGACAATGATATTTATCAAAATGATAATTTTAATAAAAATGATAGTTTTGATATAAATGATGCTTTTAATAATAATAACGATAAAAATAATAACTTGATAGTTTTGATAAAAATATTAATTATTTTAATAATATTAATAATAATAATAATAATAATAATAATAATAATAATAATAATAATAATAATAATAATATTGATTATTAAATAATAATAATAATAATAATAACGATAATAACGACGATAACGATAACGTTAACGATAACGATAACGATAATGATAACGATAACGATAACGATAATCAGTTTAACAATAATACTTTAAAATTATAGATAATTCAATTGACGATATCTTTCAATCCGTTCATCAAAACCATACGATATCTAAATGAAAATTTATAGTTTTTCGCCAGCTTTCCAACGACATGCATATCATATATCTTATCTCAGTAGCATCTGTATTTAATTCATGATCTATCAATAAGTATTTAACGACAAAATTAAACATACAAGCATGCATAATCATATATACTCGAGCACTAGTCAGGAATACACTATTAATATATAAAAGTTAAGTTATGAGTGTTCACGTATCAATATTGAGATTCAATATTGCAGGAAAGTACGTAGACGCAATGGAGACGATAAACACTAGATTGACCTCACGAGCAAAACCCCAAACCATACCCATAACCTCCATAGCTAAAACCCATAATTTCCTTAGCTTTATCCCGCTCATGAAACCCGTTTTGAAAACACGCGAGCAGAACCTCGTCGTAGTATTTTATGTATAATACTAATAATAATACTACTACTACTAATATCATAAGATTAATAATAATCTTTAATAATAATAATAATAATTATAATAAATAAATTAAGTAAATATTATGGAGTACATAATAGAGTAAATTGATTGAGGAAAAAAAATGAATGAGTGAAACACTTCGGCCAGAATGCTCGAGCTTTATAGTATCATTTCTGAAACAGCACCTCATGTGATCGCATGGGGTTTACTCTCTATGGCCATGCGATCGCATGGCTAGAGATTCTAGCTCATGTTCGAATTATTGATGGCTGCCGACAGTTTTATTAATATTTTATATATTTATTTAATTAATTTATTTAATTACTTATATATTATATAATATTTATACACATAGTTAGTTTGTACTTTTTGTTCCGATAACTTGTACGTTGTCACTTGACCTATGTCTCGGTTCCCGTTTCTCGAACGCTTTTTCGTACGCTTTGAAAACTAACACTTTACGTTACGCGACGTGTACCTCTATTAATAATTAGACTTAAATTAATGGAAAACTAACCCACTCAAAGTGTAACTTAATCTTTTGAGTGTTTTGGTCATTTACTTCTGTAAATCATCGTTTCAGTATATACATATATATAAAATAGTATTTTTAACTTAAAACGTTTATATGTCATGGTTAATATTATATTTTATCATTTTGTAAAAAATATATATATATTTTCATTTAGAAATATAAACTTATATATTTTAGAAATATTTATTTACTAATGTAATATTTAGTTTTTCAAAACTACTTATATTTCAAAGTATAATTTAAGATCGTTTATATAATCGAAAATATTATATCATATAACGTTTACGCTTTAAAAATATAATTCCTTTATGCGCTAACGTTTATTTTAATATCCTTAAACTTTCTAAATAATATATCTTAATATCAATCGAATCAAATAACAAGTGTTACTATCGCTTACATAACTAATTTGTAATCATAAATATTTAATATATATAAACACGTTTTAAATACACGTTGCAAGTTATATATATATATATATATATATATATATATATATATATATATATATATATATATATATATATATATATATATATATATATCCACTTACGTTATAAAGACATTTTAATAATCAATTTCTATTATATCAAAAATCGTTTTCGCACGTTTGAAAATAGATCAATCAAGTATTATGAAATTCAATTACCCACTAACTTTTGTCTAATTCTCGTTAAGTGACACTTTGTCTCACTTGTAAATTACTTTACCAATTATTCCGAATACCGTTAAAAAGAAACTATTTCTCAAATCAACGTGGGTCTCGTAACAGAGACTCATAACCATACAATGTATCTGATAAATCAATCATCTAATATTATCTTTTAAACTCGTCGATAACTATAATAAACTTATTTTGGAACAAAATACGTTCATGTAAAGTATTACATATCTAATACTTTGTTAACGTTTTCAATTAACAAGTATATATTATATATACATATCTATATACACATAAATGTTCGTGAATCGTAAGACATGGTCAAAGGGTATTTGATTACATGAATATAGTTTCAAAATTTTCGAGACTCAACATTACAGACTTTGCTTATCGTGTCGGAAACATATCAAGATTAAGTTTAAATTTGATTAGAAATTTCCGGGTCATCACAGCATCCACATCTCAATCAGGAGGTGTGTTTGTAGATGAAGATGAAGTGGTGGCTGAAGAACAAAATGAAGAAGTTGATTCCGATGATGGTATGTCAACAATGAGTGAAGGTTCGGTAGAAAATTATAGTGTTGAAGGAGAAATATATGAAGATGATCATAACGTGATCGAGAGGCCAATCCAACCTCCCTTGAGCCATCCTTTCGGGTTTCTTAATGTTGAAGAAGATTTTGATCGACGTGCGTTCGATGAGGATGGCGAGCTAGGATGGGATTGTTATAAAAATGACGGTGTACTTAGAAGACGAATGGTTTTTAGAAATAAAGAAGAATTTGTATCCGATGTTCGGAACTGGAATATCGATCGACAGAGAGAAATTTTCGTTGAATACAGCACGCCAAATTATTATAAAGAAATTTGTTACACAAGCAGTCCTCATTACAATGATCTAAATCAAATTAGATGATGTCCTTGAATGGTAGCTGCTACAATGAAAAATAAAGATCGTGTGTGGAAAATTACAAAATGGATTGATGGACACATTTTCTATAGAAACGTGCAAGGTAACAACAATCGTTGCTTAACCTTCCGTATAATTGCTAGTGACATTATATCTTTTATTAGTCAAAATATTGCCTATGAGGTTAAACACATCTAAGCTCACGTAAAACAAGTTTTGAAAGTGGATATCTCTTATGCCAAGGCTTGGAATTCTATGCGTATTGCAACTGAATGTTTGTTTAGAACTTGGAAAAGCAACTTTGCAAAATTGCCCAAATATGTCGATGAATCGGTTCATACCAATCCGGATACAATTGTTCGATGGGTGTTTAGCCCTTAAATTGAATACGGTGTCCATACATTCAAATATGTATTCTGGGCATTTGGCCCTGCTATTATGGCGTACCAAAAATGTATTCTTATAGCTTGTATTGATGGGACTCATTTGAAGGGTAACTACATAGGAAAGATTGTAGTGACCCGAACTTTTTCATGTTTATATATATATTAAATGAAATTGTTATTTACATGATTAAGTGTTTCCAACATGTTAAGCAATCAAACTTGTTAAGACTTGATTAATTGAAATAGGTTTCATATAGACAATTGACCACCCAAGTTGACCGGTGATTCACGAACGTTAAAACTTGTAAAAACTATACGATGACATATATATGGTTATATATATAGTTAACATGATTTTATTATAAGTATGTATCTCATTAGGTATTTTAACAATGAGTTATATACATAAAAATGAGACTATTAATTTAAGAAACTCGAAAACGATATATATAACGATTATCGTTATAACAACGTCATACTAGGTACATATGAATCATATTAAGATATTGATACACTTGGTTAATTATGTTAAATGATAAGTAAATATATTATTAAGTGTATTAACAATGAAATACATATGTAAAAATAAGACTACTAACTTAATGATTTCGAAACGAGACATATATGTAACGATTATCGTTGTGACGACATTTAACTGTATATATATCATACTAAGATATATTATATATCATAATATCATGATAATATAACAATTTAACATCTCATTTGTTATAATAAACAATGAGTTAACAACATTCAACAAGATCGTTAACCTAAAGGTTTCAAAACAACATTTACATGTAACGACTAACGATGACTTAACGACTCAGTTAAAATGTATATACATGTAGTGTTTTAATATGTATTCATACACTTTTGAAAGACTTCAAGACACCTATCAAAATACTTCTACTTAACAAAAATGCTTACAATTACATCCTCGTTCAGTTTCATCAACAATTCTACTCGTATGCACCCGTATTCGTACTCGTACAATACACAGCTTTTAGATGTATGTACTATTGGTATATACACTCCAATGATCAGCTCTTAGCAGCCCATGTGAGTCACCTAACACATGTGGGAACCATGGCAACTAGCATGAAATATCTCATAAAATTACAAAAATATGAGTAATCATTCATGACTTATTTACATGAAAACAAAATTACATATCCTTTATATCTAATCCATACACCAACGACCAAAAACACCTACAAACACTTTCATTCTTCAATTTTCTTCATCTAATTGATCTCTCTCAAGTTCTATCTTCAAGTTCTAAGTGTTCTTCATAAATTCCGAAAGTTCTAGTTTCATAAAATCAAGAATACTTCCAAGATTGCAAGTTTACTTCCAAGTTTTCTAAATCCATTCCAAGTAATCATCCAAGATCAAGAAATTTTTGTTACTTACAGTAGGTTATCTTTCTAATACAAGGTAATAATCATATTCAAACTTTAATTCAATTTCTATAACTATAACAATCTTATTTCGAGTGGAAATCTTACTTGAAATTGTTTTCGTGTCATGATTCTGCTTCAAGAACTTTCAAGCCATTCAAGGATCCTTTGAAGCTAGATCTATTTTTCTCATTTACAGTAGGTTTATTCAAGAAACTTGAGGTAGTAATGATGTTCATAACATCATTCAATTCATACATATAAAGCTATCTTATTCGAAGGTTTAAACTTGTAATCACTAGAACATAGTTTAGTTAATTCTAAACTTGTTCGCAAATAAAAGTTAATCCTTCTAACTTGACTTTTAAAATCAACTAAACACATGTTCTATATCTATATGATATGCTAACTTAATGATTTAAAACCTGGAAACACGAAAAACACCGTAAAACCGGATTTACGCCGTCGTAGTAACACCTCGGGCTGTTTTGGGTTAGTTAATTAAAACTATGATAAAATTTGATTTAAAAGTTGTTATTATAAGAAAATGATTTTTATTATGAACTTGAAACTATATCCAAAAATTATGGTTAAACTCAAAGTGGAAGTATGTTTTCTAAAATGGTCATCTAGACGTCGTTCTTTCGACTGAAATGACTACCTTTACAAAAACGACTTGTAACTTATTTTTCTGACTATAAACCTATACTTTTTCTGTTTAGATTCATAAAATAGAGTTCAATATGAAACCATAGCAATTTGATTCACTCAAAACGGATTTAAAATGAAGAAGTTATGGGTAAAACAAGATTGGATAATTTTTCTCATTTTAGCTACGTGAAAATTGGTAACAAATCTATTCCAACCATAACTTAATCAACTTGTATTGTATATTATGTAATCTTGAGTTACCATAGACACGTATACAATGTTTCGACCTATCATGTCGACACATCTATATATATTTCGGAACAACCATAGACACTCTATATGTGAATGTTGGAGTTAGCTATACAGAGTTGAGGTTGATTCCAAAATATATATAGTTTGAGTTGTGATCAATACTGAGATACGTATACACTGGGTCGTGGATTGATTCAAGATAATAATTATCGATTTATTTCTGTACATCTAACTGTGGACAACTAGTTGTAGGTTACTAACGAGGACAGCTGACTTAATAAACTTAAAACATCAAAATATATTAAAAGTGTTGTAAATATATTTTGAACATACTTTGATATATATGTATATATTGTTATAGGTTCATGAATCAACCAGTGGCCAAGTCTTACTTCCCGACGAAGTAAAAATCTGTGAAAGTGAGTTATAGTCCCACTTTTAAAATATAATATTTTTGGGATGAGAATACATGCAGGTTTTATAAATGATTTACAAAATAGACACAAATACGTGAAACTACATTCTATGGTTGAATTATCGAAATCGAATATGCCCCTTTTTATTAAGTCTGGTAATCTAAGAATTAGGGAACAGACACCCTAATTGACGCGAATCCTAAAGATAGATCTATTGGGCCTAACAAACCCCATCCAAAGTACTGGATGCTTTAGTACTTCGAAATTTATATCATATCCGAAGGGTGTCCCGGAATGATGGGGATATTCTTATATATGCATCTTGTTAATGTCGGTTACCAGGTGTTCACCATATGAATGATTTTTATCTCTATGTATGGGATGTGTATTGAAATATGAAATCTTGTGGTCTATTGTTACGATTTGATATATATAGGTTAAACCTATAACTCACCAACATTTTTGTTGACGTTTAAAGCATGTTTATTCTCAGGTGAATACTAAGAGCTTCTGCTGTTGCATACTAAAATAAGGACAAGATTTGGAGTCCATGTTTGTATGATATTGTGTAAAAACTGCATTCAAGAAACTGATTTCGATGTAACATATTTGTATTGTAAACCATTATGTAATGGTCGTGTGTAAACAGGATATTTTAGATTATCATTATTTGATAATCTACGTAAAGCTTTTTAAACCTTTATTTATGAAATAAAGGTTATGGTTTGTTTTAAAAATGAATGCAGTCTTTGAAAAACGTCTCATATAGAGGTCAAAACCTCGCAACGAAATCAATTAATATGGAACGTTTTTAATCAATAAGAACGGGACATTTCAGAGATGCTTACCGCGGTAGTCAAAAATGCTAACGGGCAAATTCTGCCTGTTGCATTGACATTATTTGACAGTGAGACAAATGAAAGTTGGGCTTGGTTTTTGGAACAGTTCCAAGCACATGTTAATTGTCACAGTAACAGAGAATTGTGTGTAATATCAGATCGTCATGTAGGTATACTTAATGTGATGGCTAACCAATAATATGGTTGGCATCATCGATCGTTATTGGTTACGCCACATTCGTAGTAACTTGATGACAAAGTTTAACAGAAACTCCGAGCTAAAAAAGCTGTGTTGGAGGGCCGGTTCCACGATGCAAGGTAATAGATACAAAGGTGCAGTGCGTGGAATTAAAAGAGTGAATGAGACGGCTTGGGATTATTTAGAAGAAGCCGATATTCATAAGTGAACTTTGTATAGAGACAGTGATCGTCGTTGTTGGGGTAACTTAACCACAAACATAGCCAAATCATTGAACAATGTTTTGCGTCATGCCCGTATAATGTCAATCAAAGCGTGTATTGATTACACATTTCACTGCACAAGAGAGCACTTTAACAACTAAGAAAGAACCGCTCATGAATGGCAAGCACCACTATCCAAGACTATATGGGCACAATTTCATGATCGTGATAAACTAGCTTCGCCTTACACAGTAACATGCTATGACTTTCCAACAGGCGTGTACAAGGTCTAATCTATATATCAAAGAAGCAGTAATGGGGGGACAGAGTACACTATGGAATATTTGGCTAAAAAGTGCACGTGTGGAAGATGGCAACATCAAAGGGTGTCTTGCTCTCATGGCATTGCAGTATGTCTTAAACGAAATAAAGATCCAAAGACCTTGATTAGTAAATACTACACTACTACCATGTGGAGAGAACAATATAATTATCACTTACATTCACTTAGAGATGGCACATACTAGGCCAATGCAAAATCCACAATTAAGGCTGATCCATCACGATTGATCACACATAGACATAGGGGTAAGAGACGACAACGACAGTACCGCAATGAGATGGATGGAAGTCACAACAAAGATACAGGTCCACCAAGGTGTGGTTTTTAGAGACAACCAGGTCATAACGGGAATCGTGTTCTACTAGGTTTCGTTAAGAAATGAAGTAGTAATTTGGTGTACTCCATTTGTTGTAACCGTAGTTATGTTGTTGTAACCGTAGTTATGTTTTTCAATAAAAGTGTTGTTCGTAATAATGACAATGATAATAATGAAAATGATGATAATAATAATAATGATGATGATAATAATAATAATAATAATAATAATAATAATAATAATAATAATAATAATAATAATAATATTAATAATAATAATAATAATAATAATAATAATAATAATAATAATAATAATAATAATAATAATAATAATAATAATAATAATAATAATAATAATAATAATGAGAATGAGAATGAGAATGAGAATGAGAATGATAATAATAACCCAATCACTACTAATCTATTACAACTAAGTTTATGCATTATAATTTTCACCATAACTATAATATATCCTACCAAACTCAAGTGCTTCTTCAAAAACTCCAAATAAAACATAAAACTCAATTTTTTCATAAGCATACATGCTTTCCCAACTAATGTATACCATTCTTCTTCAAAGCACAAATGTTCAGGTTGAGCAATTCCTTGTTTGTAATAGTATATGTCCATTGAATCTGGATTTTCCGGTAACTTTTCTCGAAGGAATTCACTCAACTTCTGCATATCAGCATTATCAAATGTAGTCTTCTCGCCTCTTGAGAATTTTGTATTATCTTCAAAATCGCAGTTGTGGTATACATCAATTGAAATGTACTCCGGTTTCATGTTTGATATGTATTATGCAACTGTCAACATGCACTTTTATAACCATAACATAAACCGGCCTTATAAAATCTGGTTAATGTTTGTTACCTAGCCATTTACTGTTTTACATATAATTTATTGTTTTTCAGCTTTTACTATTTTTTGACAGCTTTTACTGAAACCGGCTACCAGAATGCCAGTTTATGACACCCTGTTTGACTGCTTTTACTGAAATCAGCTATCAGAATGCCGGTTTCTGTCTTGTCAACTTTTAATGTCGGGTGCAGTCTTGTAGTGACCTGAACTTTTTCATGTTTATATATATTAATTGAGATTGATATTTACATGATTAAATGTTTCCAACATGTTAAGCAATCAAACTTGTTAAGACTTGATTAATTGAAATATGTTTCATATAGACAATTGACCACCCAAGTTGACCGGTGATTCACGAACGTTAAAACTTGTAAAAACTATATGATGACATATATATGGATATATATATAGTTAACATGATACTATGATAAGTAAACATATCATTAAGTATATTAACAATGAACTACATATGTAAAAACAAGACTACTAACTTAATGATTTTTAAACGAGACATATATGTAACGATTATCGTTGTAAAGACATTTAATGTATATATATCATATTAAGAGATATTCATACATGATAATATCATGATAATATAATAATTTAAAATCTCATTTGATATTATAAACATTGGGTTAACAACATTTAACAAGATCGTTAACCTAAAGGTTTCAAAACAACACTTACATGTAACGACTAACGATGACTTAACGACTCAGTTAAAATGTATATACATGTAGTGTTTTAATATGTATTTATACACTTTTGAAAGACTTTAATACACTTATCAAAATACTTCTACTTAACAAAAATGCTTACAATTACATCCTCGTTCAGTTTCATCAACAATTCTACTCGTATGCACCCGTATTCGTACTCGTACAATACACAGCTTTTAGATGTATGTACTATTGGTATATACACTCCAATGATCAGCTCTTAGCAGCCCATGTGAGTCACCTAACACATGTGGGAACCATCATTTAACAACTAGCATGAAATATCTCATAAAATTACAAAAATATGAGTAATCATTCATGACTTATTTACATGAAAACAAAATTACATATCCTTTATATCTAATCCATACACCAACGACCAAAAACACCTACAAACACTTTCATTCTTCAATTTTCTTCATCTAATTGATCTCTCTCAAGTTCTATCTTCAAGTTCTAAGTGTTCTTCATATATTCTACAAGTTCTAGTTACATAAAATCAAGAATACTTTCAAGTTTGCTAGCTCACTTCCAATCTTGTAAGGTGATCATCCAACCTTAAGAAATCTTTGTTTCTTACAGTAGGTTATCATTCTAATACAAGGTAATAATCATATTCAAACTTTGGTTCAATTTCTATAACTATAACAATCTTATTTCAAGTGATGATCTTACTTGAACTTGTTTTCGTGTCATGATTCTGCTTCAAGAACTTCGAGCCATCCAAGGATCCGTTGAAGCTAGATCCATTTTTATCTTTTACAGTAGGTTTATCCAAGGAACTTAAGGTAGTAATGATGTTCATAACATCATTCGATTCATACATATAAAGCTATCTTATTCGAAGGTTTAAACTTGTAATCACTAGAACATAGTTTAGTTAATTCTAAACTTGTTCGCAAACAAAAGTTAATCCTTCTAACTTGACTTTTAAAATCAACTAAACACATGTTCTATATCTATATGATATGCTAACTTAATGATTTAAAACCTGGAGACACGAAAAACACCGTAAAACTGGATTTACGCCGTCGTAGTAACACCGCGGGCTGTTTTGGGTTAGTTAATTAAAAACTATGATAAAATTTGATTTAAAAGTTATTATTCTGAGAAAATGATTTTTATTATGAACATGAAACTATATCCAAAAATTATGGTTAAACTCAAAGTGGAAGTATGTTTTCTAAAATGGTCATCTAGACGTCGTTCTTTCGACTGAAATGACTACCTTTAAAAAAACGACTTGTAACTTATTTTTCTGACTATAAACCTATACTTTTTCTGTTTAGATTCATAAAATAGAGTTCAATATGAAACAATAGCAATTTGATTCACTCAAAACGGATTTAAAATGAAGAAGTTATGGGTAAAACAAGATTGGATAATTTTTCTCATTTTAGCTACGTGAAAATTGGTAACAAATCTATTCCAACTAAAACTTAATCAACTTGTATTGTATATTATGTAATCTTGAGATACCATAGACACGTATACAATGTTTCGACCTATCATGTCGACACATCTATATATATTTCGGAACAACCATAGACACTCTATATGTGAATGTTGGAGTTAGCTATACAGGGTTGAGGTTGATTCCAAAATATATATAGTTTGAGTTGTGATCAATACTGAGATACGTATACACTGGGTCGTGGATTGATTCAAGATAATATTTATCGATTTATTTCTGTACATCTAACTGTGGACAACTAGTTGTAGGTTACTAACAAGGACAGCTGACTTAATAAACTTAAAACATCAAAATATATTAAAAGTGTTGTAAATATATTTTGAACATACTTTGATATATATGTATATATTGTTATAGGTTCGTGAATCAACCAGTGGCAAAGTCTTACTTCCCGACGAAGTAAAAATCTGTGAAAGTGAGTTATAGTCCCACTTTTAAAATCTAATATTTTTGGGATGAGAATACATGCAGGTTTTATAAATGCTTTACGAAATAGACACAAGTAATCGAAACTACATTCTATGGTTGGATTATCTAATCGAATATGCCCTTTTTATTAAGTCTGGTAATCTAAGAATTAGGGAACAGACACCCTAATTGACGCGAACTCTAAAGATAGATCTATCGGGCCCAACAAGCCCCATCCAAAGTACCGGATGCTTTAGTACTTCGAAATTTATATCATGTCCGAAGGAGGATCCCGGAATGATGGGGATATTCTTATATATGCATCTTGTTAATGTCGGTTACCAGGTGTTCACCATATGAATGATTTTTATCTCTATGTATGGGATGTGTATTGAAATATGAAATCTTGTGGTCTATTACTATGATTTGATATATATAGGTTAAACCTATAACTCACCAACATTTTTGTTGACGTTTTAAGCATGTTTATTCTCATGTGATTATTAAGAGCTTCCGCTGTCGCATACTTAAATAAGGACGAGATTTGGAGTCCATGCTTGTATGATATTGTGTAAAAACTGCATTCAAGAAACTTATTTTGTTGTAACATATTTGTATTGTAAACCATTATGTAATGGTCGTGTGTAAACAGGATATTTTAGATTATCATTATTTGATAATCTACGTAAAGCTTTTTAAACCTTTATTGATGAAATAAAGGTTATGGTTTGTTTTAAAATGAATGCAGTATTTGAAAAACGTCTCATATAGAGGTCAAAACCTCGCAACGAAATCAATTAATATGGAACGTTTTTAATCAATAAGAACGGGACATTTCAGTTGGTATCCGAGCGTTGGTCTTAGAGAACCAGAATTTTGCATTAGTGTGTCTTATCGAGTTTGTTAGGATGCATTAGTGAGTCTGGACTTCGACCGTGTTTACTTGAAAAATGATTGCTTAACAAATTTTGTTGGAAACTATATATTTTTAACATGTGAATATTATGTGATATATTAATCTCTTAACGCGTTTGATATTATGTGATAGATGTCTACCTCTAGAACAAGTCCCATTGACTCACCTAATAATAATGAAGAGTCAAATGTAAATTGGAATGATTCGTGGACTGATTCACAAGTTCCCGAAGAGGAACCGGAAGAAGAATCGGAACCGGAAGAAGAATCGGAACCGGATGAAGAAATAGAACCGGTGGGGGAAATAATAAAACGGTTAAGTAAAAAAAAATCCTCAACCAACCGACCAAGGTTAATTATGGTCAATGGTGTTTCCGCCAAGGAAGCAAAATATTGGGAGGATTACCAATTCTCCGATGAATCGGATTCCGACGAGAATTCCGATGATGTTATAGAAATTACCCCAACTGAATTTAAAAAGGCAAAAGAAAATAATAAGGGAAAGGGCATAAAAATAGAGAAATCTAATTCCAACCCCGATGAACTTTATATGTATCGTCAACCCCCGAAGTCCTTAAGTTGTAACAATGACCCGGGAACCTCTAAACCACCAGGTTTTTCTAAACCGTTGTGGAAAACGACAGCTAGTATTAGGGGAACATCATATATCCCTAGAAACTTGGCAAAACGAACCAAAACTGAAGAAGAAGAAACGAGCGAGTCGGAATAAGATAGTTGTATTCATGTGGTGTAATATATGTAATATAGTGTGCTTATGCTTTATGATATATGTAAAAATTGCTTGTATTAATAAGTATTTTTTATGAATCTAACTCTTGTCTATTTTACAGTTTAAAAACACAAAATGAATAGACAACCCAATATTTTAAGAGACCTACCCGGAGACATGATTGATGAAATCTTGTCTAGAGTCGGTCAGAATTCCTCGGCACAACTATTTAAGGCGAGATCAGTTTGTAAGACATTCGAAGAACGTTCCAAGAATGTCTTGGTTTATAAGAGACTTTCGTTTGAAAGATAGGGGATATCACATTGGGAAACCCATAAGTTACGATGTGTTTACTTTGACGCATATATTGCGGGGAACCCAAATGCTATTTTACGCAACGGGTTAAGAAATTATTTTGACTCAATGTATCCGAATATAGGACTTCATGATTTAGAAAAAGCGGCTAACATGCAACATAAAGAAGCATGCTATGCTTACGGGTTAGTAATGTTCGCTTCTCACCAAAGTGAGAAAAAGAACATCGGGCTACAGCTATTAAACAAAACGTTCCCACAAGTGACGGAGTCGGTAATTGGGGTAAGAAATGAGGTTTTTAGATTGTTACGGGACTGTTGGACATTACGTAACCCTCGTACCTTTGACGACGTTACAACACGCTGTCTTATCAACGGCCATAACGGTTATGTTCCACAAGACCAAGGATGGGAAGTAGTCCTAGTAAAACCAGAATGCATGACTTGTTTCTGGATGTATGAATTACGTGTCTTTATTGCCTTTGCTGAACGACTTATGTACTAGCTAGAATTATCTTCACAACTATCTTGTATCAAAGTTATTGTGTGCTATATTTCATGCTTTATGTAAAATAAGCGGTATTGTAAGTTTGTAAAATATTGTATAAAAGTTTGAACGCGAAATATTATTATAATCAGTTTTTCATATAGAATTGTAGTAGTTGAATTGTATATTAGCTACTAAGTATGAACTTAACGGGTAGGTACTACCCGAATTTAAACTTATAAAACGCTAATATGAAGAAAAAGCTTTTATAAATGAGTTCATATTATGCTACGAAATACTATTAACTACTCTTAATATTCTGTATGATTAACTTGTTCCATTTGACTATTTTGAAGGAAATGGCACCGACTACTCGACACACCGTGAATATGAATGAAGAGGAATTCCGTACTTTTCTAGCTTCAAACATAGCCGCAGTACAGGCTGCGCTACATACCAACAATAACATTGGATCTAGCAGTACAGGAAATCGTGTAGGATGCACCTACAAAGAATTCACTGCCTGCAAACCTTTGGAATTTGATGGAACCGAAGGACCGATCGGATTGAAACGGTGGACCGAGAAGGTCGAATCGGTGTTTGCCATAAGTAAGTGTACTGAAGAGGACAAAGTGAAGTACGCTACACATACCTTCACAGGTTCTGCGTTAACATGGTGGAATACCTATCTAGAGCAAGTGGGACAAGATGATGCGTACGCACTACCGTGGTCAGCATTCAAGCACTTGATGAACGAGAAGTACCGTCCCAGAACCGAGGTCAATAAGCTCAAGACAGAACTTAGAGGGTTACGAACCCAAGGATTTGATATTACCACATACGAAAGACGATTCACAGAATTGTGCCTATTGTGTTCGGGAGCGTTCGAAGATGAGGAAGAGAAGATCGACGCGTTTGTGAAAGGATTACCGGAAAGAATCTAAGAAGATATAAGTTCACACGAGCCCGCCTCCATACAACAGGCATGTAGAATGGCTCACAAACTAGTGAACCAGATTGAAGAAAGAATTAAAGAACAGACTGCTGAAGAGGCCAATGTGAAGCAAGTCAAAAGAAAGTGGGAGGAAAACGGTGATAAGAATCACCAATACAGCAACAACAGCAATTACAACAATAATCGCAACAATTATCCCAACAATCGCAACATCAATCGCAACTACAACAAACGGCCCAACAACAACAACAACAACAACAACAACAACAACTACAACAATCATCCCAACAACAATAATAACCGCAACAACAACAACAATCAGAAGCAGCTATGCCAAAGGTGTGAAAAGTATCACTCGGGGTTCTGCACCAAATTTTGCAACAAGTGTAAAAGAAATGGTCATAGCGCGGTGAAGTGTGAGGTCTACGGACCAGGGGTTAATAGAACGAAAGGAACAAATGGTGTCGGAATGAGTAATGGCGGAGCAAGTAGTGTCAGAGCAAGTTATGCCAATGTAGTTTGTTATAAATGTGGAAAACCGGGCCACATTATTAGAAATTGCCCGAACCAGGAGAACACGAATGGACAAGGCCGCAGAAGAGTTTTCAATATTAATGCGGCAGAGGCACAGGAAGACCCGGAGCTTGTTACGGGTACGTTTCTTATTGACAATAAATCTGCTTACGTTTTATTTGATTCGGGTGCGGATAGAAGCTATATGAGTAGAGATTTTTGTGCTAAATTAAGTTGTCCATTGACGCCTTTGGATAGTAAATTTTTACTCGAATTAGCAAATGGTAAATTAATTTCAGCAGATAATATATGTCGGAATCGAGAAATTAAACTGGTTAGCGAAACATTTAAGATTGATTTGATACCAGTAGAGTTAGGGAGTTTTGATGTGATAATCGGTATGGACTAGTTGAAAGAAGTGAAAGTAGAGATCGTTTGTTACAAAAATGCAATTCGCATTATACGAGAAAAAAGGAAAACCCTTAATGGTGTACGGAGAAAAGGGCAACACGAAGCTACATCTTATTAGTAATTTGAAGGCACAAAAACTAATAAGAAAAGGTTGCTATGCTGTTCTAGCACACGTCGAGAAAGTACAAACTGAAGAAAAGAGCATCAATGATGTTCCTGTCGCAAAAGAATTTCCCGATGTATTTTCGAAAGAATTACCGGGATTACCCCCACATCGATCCGTTGAATTTCAAATAGATCTTGTACCAGGAGCTGCACCAATAGCTCGTGCTCCTTACAGACTCGCACCCAGCGAGATGAAAGAACTGCAAAGCCAATTACAAGAACTTTTAGAGCGTGGTTTCATTCGACCAAGCACATCACCGTGGGGAGCTCATGTTTTGTTTGTCAATAAGAAAGATGGTATATTTAGGTTGTGTATCGACTACCGAGAGTTGAACAAACTTACCATCAAGAACCGCTACCCACTACCGAGAATCGATGACTTATTTAATCAACTACAAGGCTCGTCTGTTTATTCAAAGATTGACTTACGTTCCGGGTATCATCAAATGCGAGTGAAAGAAGATGATATTCCAAAGACTGCTTTCAGAACACGTTACGGTCATTACGAGTTTATGGTCATGCCGTTTGGTTTAACTAATGCACCAGCTGTGTTCATGGACCTTATGAACCGAGTGTGTGGACCATACCTTGACAAGTTTGTCATTGTTTTCATTGATGACATACTTATTTACTCAAAGAATGACCAAGAACACGGTGAACATTTGAGAAAGGTGTTAGAAGTATTGAGGAAGGAAGAATTGTACGCTAAGTTTTCAAAGTGTGCATTTTGGTTGGAAGAAGTTCAATTCCTCGGTCACATAGTGAACAAAGAAGGTATTAAGGTGGATCCGGCAAAGATAGAAACTGTTGAAAAGTGGGAAACCCCGAAAACTCCGAAACACATACGCCAGTTTTTAGGACTAGCTGGTTACTACAGAAGGTTCATCCGAGACTTTTCCAGAATAGCAAAACCCTTGACTGCATTAACGCATAAAGGGAAGAAATTTGAATGGAATGATGAACAAGAGAAAGTGTTTCAGTTATTGAAGAAAAAGCTAACTACGTTACCTATATTGTCATTGCCTGAAGGGAATGATGATTTTGTGATTTATTGTGACGCATCAAAGCAAGGTCTCGGTTGTGTATTAATGCAACGAAAGAAGGTGATTGCTTATGCGTCTAGACAATTGAAGATTCACGAACAAAATTATACGACACATGATTTGGAATTAGGCGCGGTTGTTTTTGCATTAAAGACTTGGAGGCACTACTTATATGGGGTCAAAAGTATTATATATACCGACCACAAAAGTCTTCAACACATATTTAATCAGAAACAACTGAATATGAGGCAGCGTAGGTGGATTGAATTGTTGAATGATTACGACTTTGAGATTCGTTACCACCCCGGGAAGGCAAATGTGGTAGCCGATGCCTTGAGCAGGAAGGACAGAGAACCCATTCGAGTAAAATCTATGAATATAATGATTCATAATAACCTTACAACTCAAATAAAGGAGGCGCAACAAGGAGTTTTAAAAGAGGGAAATTTAAAGGATGAAATACCCAAAGGATCGGAGAAGCATCTTAATATTCGGGAAGACGGAACCCGGTATAGGGCTGAAAGGATTTGGGTACCAAAATTTGGAGATATGAGAGAAATGGTACTTAGAGAAGCTCATAAAACCAGATACTCAATACATCCTGGAATGGGGAAGATGTACAAGGATCTCAAGAAACATTTTTGGTGGCCGGGTATGAAAGTCGATGTTGCTAAATACGTAGGAGAATGTTTGACGTGTTCTAAGGTCAAAGCTGAGCATCAGAAACCATCAGGTCTACTTCAACAACCCGAAATCCCGGAATGGAAATGGGAAAACATTACCATGGATTTCATCACTAAATTGCCAAGGACTGCAAGTGGTTTTGATACTATTTGGGTAATAGTTGATCGTCTCACCAAATCAGCACACTTCCTGCCAATAAGAGAAGATGATAAGATGGAGAAGTTAGCACGACTGTATTTGAAGAAAGTCGTCTCCAGACATGGAATACCAATCTCTATTATCTCTGATAGGGATGGCAGATTTATTTTAAGATTCTGGCAGACATTACAGCAAGCATTAGGAACTCGTCTAGACATGAGTACTGCCTATCATCCACAAACTGATGGGCAGAGTGAAAGGATGATACAAATGCTTGAAGACATGCTATGAGCATGTGTTATTGATTTCGGAAACAGTTGGGATCGACATCTACCATTAGCAGAATTTTCCTACAACAACAGCTACTATTCAAGCATTGAGATGGCGCCGTTTGAAGCACTTTATGGTAGAAAGTGCAGGTCTCCGATTTGTTGAAGTGAAGTGGGGGATAGACAGATTACGGGTCCGGAGATTATACAAGAAACTACCGAGAGGATCATCCAAATTCAACAACGGTTGAAAACCGCCCAAAGTCGACAAAAGAGCTACGCTGACATTAAAAGAAAAGATATAGAATTTGAAATTGGAGAGATGGTCATGCTTAAAGTTGCACCTTGGAAAGGTGTTGTTCGATTTGGTAAACGAGAGAAATTAAATCCAAGGTATATTGGACCATTCAAGATTATTGATCGTGTCGGACCAGTAGCTTACCGACTTGAGTTACCTCAACAACTCGCGGCTGTACATAACACTTTTCACGTCTCGAATTTGAAGAAATGTTTTGCTAAAGAAGATCTCACTATTCCGTTAGATGAAATCCAAATCAACAAAAAAACTTCAATTCATCGAAGAACCCGTCGAAATAATGGATCGTGAGGTTAAAAGACTTAAGTAAAACAAGATACCGATTGTTAAGGTTCGATGGAATGCTCGTAGAGGACCCGAGTTCACCTGGGAGTGTGAAGATCAGATGAAGAAGAAATACCCGCATCTATTTCCAGAAGATTCGTCAACACCTTCAACAGCTTAAAATTTCGGGATGAAATTTATTTAACGGGTAGGTACTGTAGTGACCCGAACTTTTCCACATTTATATATATTAATTGAGATTGATATTTACATGATTAAATGTTTCCAACATGTTAAGCAATCAAACTTGTTAAGACTTGATTAATTGAAATATGTTTCATATAGACAATTGACCACCCAAGTTGACCGGTGATTCACGAACGTTAAAACTTGTAAAAACTATATGATGACATATATATGGATATATATATAGTTAACATGATACTATGATAATTAAACATATCATTAAGTATATTAACAATGAACTACATATGTAAAAACAAGACTACTAACTTAATGATTTTTAAACGAGACATATATGTAACGATTATCGTTGTAAAGACATTTAATGTATATATATATCATATTAAGAGATATTCATACATGATAATATCATGATAATATAATAATTTAAAATCTCATTTGATATTATAAACATTGGGTTAACAACATTTAACAAGATCGTTAACCTAAAGGTTTCAAAACAACACTTACATGTAACGACTAACGATGACTTAACGACTCAGTTAAAATGTATATACATGTAGTGTTTTAATATGTATTTATACACTTTTGAAAGACTTTAATACACTTATCAAAATACTTCTACTTAACAAAAATGCTTACAATTACATCCTCGTTCAGTTTCATCAACAATTCTACTCGTATGCACCCGTATTCGTACTCGTACAATACACAGCTTTTAGATGTATGTACTATTGGTATATACACTCCAATGATAAGCTCTTAGCAGCCCATGTGAGTCACCTAACACATGTGGGAACCATCATTTAATAACTAGCATGAAATATCTCATAAAATTACAAAAATATGAGTAATCATTCATGACTTATTTACATGAAAACAAAATTACATATCCTTTATATCTAATCCATACACCAACGACCAAAAACACCTACAAACACTTTCATTCTTCAATTTTCTTCATCTAATTGATCTCTCTCATGTTCTATCTTCAAGTTCTAAGTGTTCTTCATATATTCTACAAGTTCTAGTTACATAAAATCAAGAATACTTTCAAGTTTGCTAGCTCACTTCCAATCTTGTAAGGTGATCATCCAACCTCAAGAAATCTTCGTTTCTTACAGTAGGTTATCATTCTAATACAAGGTAATAATCATATTCAAACTTTGGTTCAATTTCTATAACTATAACAATCTTATTTCAAGTGATGATCTTACTTGAACTTGTTTTCGTGTCATGATTCTGCTTCAAGAACTTCAAGCCATCCAAGGATCCGTTGAAGCTAGATCCATTTTTCTCTTTTCCAGTAGGTTTATCCAAGGAACTTAAGGTAGTAATGATGTTCATAACATCATTCGATTCATACATATAAAACTATCTTATTCGAAGGTTTAAACTTGTAATCACTAGAACATAGTTTAGTTAATTCTAAACTTGTTCGCAAACAAAAGTTAATCCTTCTAACTTGACTTTTAAAATCAACTAAACACATGTTCTATATCTATATGATATGCTAACTTAATGATTTAAAACCTGGAGACACGAAAAACACCGTAAAACCGGATTTACGCCGTCGTAGTAACACCGCGGGCTGTTTTGGGTTAGTTAATTAAAAACTATGATAAACTTTGATTTAAAAGTTGTTATTCTGAGAAAATGATTTTTATTATGAACATGAAACTATATCCAAAAATTATGGTTAAACTCAAAGTGGAAGATGTTTTCTAAAATGGTCATCTAGACGTCGTTCTTTCGACTGAAATGACTACCTTTAAAAAAACGACTTGTAACTTATTTTTCCGACTATAAACCTATACTTTTTCTGTTTAGATTCAAAAAATAGAGTTCAATATGAAACCATAGCAATTTGATTCACTCAAAACGGATTTAAAATGAAGAAGTTATGGGTAAAACAAGATTGGATAATTTTTCTCATTTTAGCTACGTGAAAATTGGTAACAAATCTATTCCAACCAAAACTTAATCAACTTGTATTGTATATTATGTAATCTTGAGATACCATAGACACGTATACAATGTTTCGACCTATCATGTTGACACATCTATATATATTTCGGAACAACCATAGACACTCTATATGTGAATGTTGGAGTTAGCTATACAGGGTTGAGGTTGATTCCAAAATATATATAGTTTGAGTTGTGATCAATACTGAGATACGTATACACTGGGTCGTGGATTGATTCAAGATAATATTTATCGATTTATTTCTGTACATCTAACTGTGGACAACTAGTTGTAGGTTACTAACAAGGACAGCTGACTTAATAAACTTAAAACATCAAAATATATTAAAAGTGTTGTAAATATATTTTGAACATACTTTGATATATATGTATATATTGTTATAGGTTCGTGAATCAACCAGTGGCAAAGTCTTACTTCCCGACGAAGTAAAAATCTGTGAAAGTGAGTTATAGTCCCACTTTTAAAATCTAATATTTTTGGGATGAGAATACATGCAGGTTTTATAAATGCTTTACGAAATAGACACAAGTAATCGAAACTACATTCTATGGTTGGATTATCTAATCGAATATGCCCTTTTTATTAAGTCTGGTAATCTAAGAATTAGGGAACAGACACCCTAATTGACGCGAACTCTAAAGATAGATCTATCGGGCCCAACAAGCCCCATCCAAAGTACCGGATGCTTTAGTACTTCGAAATTTATATCATGTCCGAAGGAGGATCCCGGAATGATGGGGATATTCTTATATATGCATCTTGTTAATGTCGGTTACCAGGTGTTCACCATATGAATGATTTTTATCTCTATGTATGGGATGTGTATTGAAATATGAAATCTTGTGGTCAATTACTATGATTTGATATATATAGGTTATACCTATAACTCACCAACATTTTTGTTGACGTTTTAAGCATGTTTATTCTCAGGTGATTATTAAGAGCTTCCGCTGTCTCATACTTAAATAAGGACGAGATTTGGAGTCCATGCTTGTATGATATTGTGTAAAAACTGCATTCAAGAAACTTATTTTGTTGGAACATATTTGTATTGTAAACCATTATGTAATGGTCGTGTGTAAACAGGATATTTTAGATTATCATTATTTGATAATCTACGTAAAGCTTTTTAAACCTTTATTGATGAAATAAAGGTTATGGTTTGTTTTAAAATGAATGCAGTCTTTGAAAAACGTCTCATATAGAGGTCAAAACCTCGCAATGAAATCAATTAATATGGAACGTTTTTAATCAATAAGAACGGGACATTTCAAGTCTTGTCAACTTTTACTTAAACCGGCTATCAGAATGCCGATTTATCAAACCATACTATATTCAATATAAACACACGTCTACTTGTTATTTCTATTATATCACTCTTTTACTCCACACATATCACTCTTTTACTCCACAATAATAGATCCATGGATTGATATTTACTACAAGGGTCAGTATTCGGCCGATATGAAGCAGTACACACTCGAGGGGGAGGGGAAATCGTTTTCGAAGTTGTTTGAGTTGGTCAAAGAAAAATGTCCCTTCGAACACTAGGGCGTGATGTATTATGACGTTACTATTGAAAAATTTGTGTTTCTTAACGACGAAGAGGAATGGAATGAAATAAGAACAAAAGCGTTTACTAGACGTGAACCTATAGGCTTGCATTTGGTTTAATTATGTGTTTAGTTTTACTATATGTAACGTTTTTATTTTATGTAATGTTTTTATTTATGTAACGTTCAATTAAGTATTTTCTTACCCCAAAAAATGTAACCGTGTTTATGTTTATTAATAAAAGTGTTGTTTAAAAATTGTTATATTATTAATAATAATACTGATAATATTAATAAAGACATACTGATACGATACAATTTTTATTAATAAACACAAACTAATACAACATTTGAAACTTAAAATCACAGCCATAATTTAAAAAACAAGTAACACACAAAAAACTAGGCGACTACACGATTCCTATCAGGAATACGATAGTCACCCGATGTTGATATGCCAAGATGTCGAAATAACTTGGTAATCATCATCTCGAAAGTAATGGTGCATTTAAGCTTTACCTAGCTTCTTGGATCCGTTTAACCATGATGTATCCGACATCGAAAGATATACCATTCGTGATCCAGTAAATCATAAGACTTCAATTAGAAGCACACTGTTAGAGTAATCGTCCACCGCACAAATAGGACGACCAGTTATGTTGCTACGGATGATAGTGAAGCGACCCGTCCTAATCCATCCGGACGATGCCCATATCGATTATAAACGATTCACAACAGTTGATTACATCGCGAGGTACTTGACCTCTATATGATACATTTTACAAACATTGCATTCGTTTTTGAAAAGACAATCTTTCATTACATCGAAAGTTGACAACATGCATACCATTTCGTAATATATCTTACTATAATAGACTTAATAATAATCTTGATGAACTCAACGACTCGAATGCAACGTCTTTTGAAATATGTCATGAATGACTCCAAGTAATATCTCTAAGATGAGAAAATGCACAGCGGAAGATTTCTTTCGTACCTGAGAATAAACATGCTTTAAAGTGTCAACCAAAAGGTTGGTGAGTTCATTAGTTTAACATAAATAATCATTTCATAATTTTAATAGACCACAAGATTTCATATTTCCATTTCTCATAAACATACGTCCCATGCATAGAGACAAAAATATCATTCATATGGATTGAACACCTGGTAACCGACATTCACAATATGCATATAAGAATATCCCCATCATTCCGGGATCCTCCATCAGACATGATATAAATTTCGAAGTACTAAAGCATCCGGTACTTTGGATGGGGCTTGTTGGGCCCGATAGATCTATCTTTAGAGTTCGCGTCAATTAGGGTGTCTGTTCCCTAATTCTTAGATTACCAGACTTAATAAAAAGGGGCATATTCGATTTCGATAATTCAACCATATAATGTAGTTTTGATTACTTGTGTCTATTTCGTAAAACAGTTATAAAAACAACGCATGTATTCTCAGTCCCAAATATATATATTGCAAAAGCATTTAAAAAGGGAGCAAATGAAACTCACGCATATATTTATTGTAAAACAGTTAATAAAACATTTGCATGTATTCTCAGCCCCAAAAATGTAAAGAGTAAAAGGGGATCAAATGAAACTCACCATACTGTATTCTGTAGTAAAAATACATATGACATCATTTATCAATTGTAGGGTTGACCTCGGATTCACGAACCTATATCATTTATATGTATATTAATACATATAATTGTAGTCGAACAAATTTATATATTATATCTTAAATTATATATCTTATATTTTTAGTTTGTATATTCATTTTAAATAATTAATATTTAGATAGTTTTATGTATATATATATATATATAATATATATATATATATATATATATATATATATATATATATATATATATATATATATATATATATATATGTGTGATTAGTATTATGTTGAAAATCAGTAAAGTTGTTATATGTAAATATTTATATAATTAGTGTTAATACGTTTATTTTATAATTTTATGTAATACTAATATATTATGTATCAAATATATTTTTATGTATCTAATTTTTCTTAGATAATAATAATAATAATAATAATAATAATAATGATAATAATAATAAGAGAATAATCATAATAAGTAAATAAATAAATAAATAAATAACTACCTCACAGAAGTAGTCCTTAAAATGCCCAAGTCCTGTTTGAACCCGCGACGTCCCGCTAACCCGATAACATTTATAACCATTCCTAAAAAAAAATGCCACTCCGGGTTCGATCCCAAGACTGCTCAACTAACAATTACACTCTCAAACCATTAAACCGCTTGTTACCTTTATGAATTTATTATTATGTTAAATTCTTTTAACTCATACTATCATCAATTCATCATATCCATTTTATCCTCATCAACATAACAATAATATCATCATCATCATCATCATCATCATAATCATTATTATTTTCCATTCCATCTTAAATTATCATCATCCTAATCGTCTTCCCAGTTTTATCATCTTATCATTATTTCTTGCGGATGTTCGAGCTCGTCACCAAGGATTTCCAAATGGTAATGGGTATGAATTATCTAGCACTAATATTTATCCATGACTACTTTGGTATAATAAAAATCAAATTTACGGCCCCATCTAAAAAGCAAGTCCAATTTCTTATGCAATTTTGGTCGGCCATACAATTAAAAATTGCCCCACATGCATCTTCACCCATCTAGGATTTAATAATGGGTCATGTACTAATATTTAATATCTTCACTTTTTCCTAAAATTAAACTGTGACCGACACTATCATTCATCATCATATATACGTACGTTATTCATTATCTTTCCAATATTATCATAAGCTTATAACATCTATTCGGCCCAAATTGTAGCCCAAACGAACTATGGTTTCAAAAGCCCATTAGTACTAGTTGTTGTAATCCAATAGCTTATATCCTAAATAATCCAACAGAAACGAAAAAAAAATAAGAATAAAGGAGGTTGCATCCTCAACTGTTTCAGTCGACAAAATAAAATAAAAATAAAATATACAACTGCAGAAGCAGTTTTGCAGTTGATAGTTGTTTGTTTTGGTGACTGTTCCGAACCAGGAAACACGGGATAATAGCGAACAGAATCATGAAGTAAACAAGCTGCAGCAGTAGCGAAAAAAAATAATATACTGATAGTTGTGTTCGATGTAACCTTTGAGCTTAAGTTTAGAAAGGAATTATTAAGGTTTCGGTTGTGGTGTGTTCACGATTGAAGAAGATGATGAATAGTAAGTGGGTTTGGTTTTCAACGATTCTTGGCCAGAAAAATATAGCAGCAAGTTGAGGTTTGATAAAATAGTCGTGGGTGTGGGTGTAACATGTGATGATCGAAGTGGGATTGTGGTGGTTCGAATGAACATATTACAATGGGTTGGATGATGGTGGAAGATGATGGTGGCTTCGGTGATAGTGGGTTGATCAAGGTGGAAGATGGTGTTGTAGGGTGGTTGTGGTGATGATTGTCAAAGAAAGATGGCGGAGAGTGAATCCGGAAACAGTAGCAGGAATAGTAGTATATGTGTTTGCAGGTTTGCGTTTGGAAATCGAACAGAAATAAGCAGTTAGCTGTGATTTTTAGACGTTGTTGGTGATCGGGTAGAAAAGCAGAATCAAAGAATGGTTGTTGATGGTGTACATTGGATGGTGATACTCAAACAAGAAGCAATAATAGTAACTAGTAAATGGGCTGTGATCTTTTCCATTATGCATGTATGTATATAAGATATGGGGTGATATGTATGTAGTTATATAAAGATGAAGACAATAATGACTTACATGAATTATGAATTATTATGTTCGGTGATATATATTTAACTTGTGAATTCAGATTGTTTAAATTTACTTTTGAATAATTGAATAATGTTGATAAAGATAGTTAATATTTAATAAGGTTGATAGACTACTATTTTGGTTACCATGATTGATTCCTGGTCGGCCATAACACATATGACATTGAATTATTTCATTCTAAAATTTTGACTTCTTAAAAAGTTAAAAGTTACACGACAATATATATATATATATATATATATATATATATATATATATATATATATATATATATATATATATATATATATATATATATATATATATATATATATATATATATATAATTGAATCATTATTCCTAAAGCATTAATGAATGCTCAAGTTGACAACATGTATTTTTTTTTTTTTTTTTTGAATATAATGCAACTTGTTAGTACTAAAAGCTAAGTCACCAACTACGTTTACTTTAACTATTAAAATTTCCTTTTCTTTTGTTCTCTCGGCAATAGAGAACATTCATTTGCCATCTCTTTTCTAGTATCCTTTTATTTACCATGTCTTTTAAGTTCATATCTATTTCTTATTAATCTATATCTATATCGCCTTTATATAAAACCTATAATTATTGATTTAAACCATGCATGTGCATTCACTCGAATCTATATCCACTTAATATAATAATTGATGTTAATAATTATTACATAGAAAATATATACGTGTAATATTATTAAATATAAATTGAACAAATAAATTTTAAAGTATAACATTATACATTTAGTACTTTTTACAAATAATTGTTCGTGAATCGCCGAGAATAGTTAGAGGGTAAATGAATATGCATTAAAAAAAAAAAAAAACTTGAGACTCAACATTACAAACTTTGCTCATCGTGTCGAAATCATATAGAGATTAGGTTTAAATTTGTTCGGAAATTTCCGGGTCACTACAGTACCTACCCGTTAAAAAAATTTCGTCCCGAAATTTGATCGAGGTCGTCATGGCTAACTATTAAAAATGTTTTCATGACGAATAGGAGTTGATACATAGAGTTTTATCATCATTGAGTAATATAGATAAAACAATATGATTATGCGAAGAGTATAAGTGAAGCTATCGCAAGAGAGTAAAATGAGTAAATGTATATTCGTTTTAACCGATGACGTAGTTATGATTGAGTTCCAAAATTCATGGGATTTAAATAAAATCTTCGTAATAAGATTTGGTTCTTCGGCGATTAAGGAAATCAGGATCTTCTTTGATTAAATGCGATAATCTGTCCCGATTTCTCTGTCTGATATTTTACTATAAATCCACCCCCCCTTTGTTACCTTATAACTCACACTTTCTATTCTTTCTCCCTCAACTCATACTTTTAAGTATTCATCAATATGCTCCATCCCGTTTTGATCCTTAACATACTTCTAACCTTCATATCTGTCATTCTTCTCTTTCATCTACTACCGGAAGAATCTATTTACTTCTACTATACTCTTGGGTTTATAGTGTTTCTAGTTCTCCCGTGTCTTTATATTGCTATATGCATCGACATAGACGGTTTATAATTTCTAGGTGGTTGTTGGGTTTTATATCTTCCCTTATACTTCGATGTCCCTGCTTCTGTCTTCTATAATCATTGTCATCCATAATTAATGCTCTCTTCTATTTGCTGCGATTTATACTCCAATTTCTAGTTTGGAGTTTTCATTCTTTCGTTTCCTCTTCTTGTGATTAAGCACTGCTTGTAATGGTCCATAATTCGTAGGTATGAAGTTTTAGATGAACATAGTTAATGTTTTAAGAAGGGAATTGTAATGGCACGATCTTCATTTGGTAAATTACCAGAATATCCAAAAAGATAGAACTATCAATAAGTTATGTTTTTAATATATTTAGAGATTAGATAGAATGTAAGAGTCGTGTAACATGGCACATGATGATGGTACTGAGAATCATCACGTTTCATTAGAAACTCAGCATGACCTACTGTAATATAATCACGTTGATCAAGTGTCATTATATTATACTACCTCATGCATCAGTTCCCATCATTACTTCAATAACATTCATATTTTAAACTCGAAAGTTTACAGAATATAGAAACTAATAGTTTCTATATGATGTAACACTGATAGAACGAAGAGATTAATGACTTCAGATAAGAACAGTTATGAAAATATCTTCAGAAATATGGGGGATATTTATAATGAAAGATACGATAATATCTTGGAATTTCTAATATTGATGGATGATGAAGAAGATTGTCCGCAAAAGTGTAGAGTCAGAATTAAGGTATTCGTTAATGACTTCAACATATACTAAATCATTTGGATCCTGTGAAGGCAGGTTTAACCTTTCTGAATTTTTTTTTTCCACGGCCTCCTTCATGGTTTACTCAATCCGCTTATCAGTTCCAACTTTTCTGAGCTTTGCCAACATACTATTCTTTATCATCAACTTTTGGCTGTTGAGGTCGTTTACAGTTTTCTACAGTTTCAACATTCAGAGAATTGATTTGTAGACTGAGTGCTGTTCAGAATTTCAGAATGAAAGACAATAATTCTAAAAGATAAATGTTATACATATAACTGTTGATGTAGATATGCTGTGTGTTTTTAAAGTACTGATTGCTGATTCCCGATAATTGGTATGGCAGTTCTTGTTACAAGATGCGGATGAGCATATGATAGGGTTTCAATGAATAAATATAATGATTTATCGGAGAGATTTAAACCAAGAAGCGACGAGGTAGTTGGTACATCTGCTGGTAATATAGTGGAATATAAAAGATTCCCCGGTAACAATAAAAGAGTACGCATATATCTCAAGGTTATGATAAGGTTGTTTCGAATGAAAAGTCGAAGTTGACTTGTTGGAGCTGTGACAAAATTTGCTACTTTGAAAGGGATTATCAAGTTATTTTGGGTAATGATAACGCTAAGGAATTAGCACAGCTACGTGTTAAACGTTTACTCGGTTCCGAGTGTTTTCAGGTGCATAACTATATGTATCAATCTTTTCTTCCGTAGGTGAAGTGAGGTTGGTCCATCCTCTCGACTGAAGTGTTTTCAAGAATCATGAAAGGTTTGAACGCAGATTAGAATCGTCAAGATATACATGAGGTTTTAAGATGAAATCAAGTGGCAAACTTGAAGAATTGTTTAGTTTCATATGTTATAATCAATATTTTAATTCATTACAATTGTCCAATATTATTAGTCCACAGTCAGTAGCCCACAGTTAACAGTCCAATAATTCACATAAATTTTAATATATAATATTCGAATTAATTAATACGTATCGTGACCCGTGTACATGTCTCAGACTCGATCACAACTCAAACTATGTATATTATTGTAGAATCAACCTCAACCCTGTATAGCTAACTCCAACATTACTGCATATAGAGTGTCTATGGTTATTCCAAATATTATATATAGATGCGTCGATATGATATGTCAAAACCTTGTATACGCGTCCCGATATTTAAAGTGCGTAAAATAAATAACAGAAATTAAATGACGATAAATAAAATTGCGAGAATTAAATTGCGATAAAATAAATTGCGATAAATACAATGTAATCAGTTAGCTAGGAACAGTTAGCTGGAAAAGTTAGCGTGGATTCTTAACAAAATTTTCATCATAGTTAATTTGTTTGTTTCTAAAAATTTTTATTTTGTCCAATGTTTTCTTCATTATGCCACTTGTTGGATTCTGATAAGTCAAAATCCAAATATGAAATTGAATGAAAATGGTTATTCTGTGGTGAACGGATACGTGTATCGGTGGATGTAAATAGGATAGTAAATAATCGTTGAATCAGATTCGAGGAATGTACAGTGTAACTTGTTAATGTTGAATCTAAATATTCCTCGGGTATTACCTACCCGTTAAAATATTTTCACCATTAACAGTTTGTACAAAAGAATTTTTAATTACAATCTTTATGAAAATATATACATATATATTTTCTTCAGATGTAATCTTGGATTTGATGAATTTATATGATATTAATATCATCTGATTTATCGTTAGAACTAGAATACATAATCTCTAAAACATTAGAGATTACATAATCTCCAGGTAGAACAAAAGTAAATGATGTAGAACGATAGGTAGAACGTTGTTTATACTCGAGGTACATAATGAGATGTTGAGGCGTGTGATGTTGAAACTTGGGTTGTTGGTGATACTAGTATTGATGTTGGCGGTACTGTTGGTGCCGGTGATGTTGCTGAAGCTGGTACGTTTTGCACTATATTTTCTAGATTGATTACTCAAGCGCGAAGCTTGTTGACTTCTTCTATTACACCGGGATGATTGTCGGTCGAAACGAACGGATGAATAAGGTTTAGAATCTTAGATAGAATATAATCGTGATGAGCTACCCTGGAAATGAGGCTGAAAATGGTGTTTCGGATAGGTTCGCCGGTAAGTGCTTCAGGTTCTTCATCAAGAGGTGAATTCGGTTAGTGGAAGGGATCGCCTTCTTCGCGTCTCCATTGATTAAGTCGACTACGAACCCATCAGATGAATTGGGGATGGCTGAGTGATTGATTCATTTTGGTGACACCGCTTTCGGAGCTTAGGTGAATATCCATGTCGGAATAACTGTCGAAATAACTATCGGAATAGCTATCGAAATCTGAGGGACTCGAATTGGTTGAGGGATTCATCTCGTACGATCAGATGAAGGATTTTCGATAAGAATAGATTATAGAATGTAGATTAGTACTCTGCAATACATAATTTACATATGCATATATAATACTAAAATTCCATAAGTTACGGAGGAATCTACGAAAGCTGTCAGGCAAAGGTAACAATAACAGATACGCTAAGATATGAATTTATCTATACACTGTCTACGCAATAGAGGCAGTAAGATATGTCTAGACTAAGAATGATAAGCAGGTAATTTTCTAAGGATGATAAGCAGGTAATTTCCGACACGAAACAACAAGCAAAACTTTTGACATGCAGACACTGTCGAAGTCCAGAGTCACTAATGCATCTAAACAACTATCAGTTAGACACACTAATGCAAGACCTGGTTCGCTAAGATCACCGCTCTGATACCAACTGAAGCGACCCGTCCTAATCCATCCGGACGATGCCCATATCGATTATAAATGATTCACAACAGTTGATTACATCGCGAGGTACTTGACCTCTATATGATACATTTTACAAACATTGCATTCGTTTTTGAAAAGACAATCTTTCATTACATCGAAAGTTGACAACATGCATACCATTTCGTAATATATCTGACTATAATAGACTTAATAATAATCTTGATGAACTCAACGACTCGAATGCAACGTCTTTTGAAATATGTCATGAATGACTCCAAGTAATATCTCTAAGATGAGCAAATGCACAGCGGAAGATTTCTTTCGTACCTGAGAATAAACATGCTTTAAAGTGTCAACCAAAAGGTTGGTGAGTTCATTAGTTTAACATAAATAATCATTTCATAATTTTAATAGACCACAAGATTTCATATTTTCATTTCTCATAAACATACGTCCCATGCATAGAGACAAAAATATCATTCATATGGATTGAACACCTGGTAACCGACATTCACAATATGCATATAAGAATATCCCCATCATTCCGGGATCCTCCATCAGACATGATATAAATTTCGAAGTACTAAAGCATCCGGTACTTTGGATGGGGCTTGTTGGGCCCGATAGATCTATCTTTAGAGTTCGCGTCAATTAGGGTGTCTGTTCCCTAATTCTTAGATTACCAGACTTAATAAAAAGGGGCATATTCGATTTCGATAATTCAACCATATAATGTAGTTTTGATTACTTGTGTCTATTTCGTAAAACAGTTATAAAAACAACGCATGTATTCTCAGTCCCAAATATATATATTGCAAAAGCATTTAAAAAGGGAGCAAATGAAACTCACGCATATATTTATTGTAAAACAGTTAATAAAACATTTGCATGTATTCTCAGCCCCAAAAATGTAAAGAGTAAAAGGGGATCAAATGAAACTCACCATACTGTATTCTGTAGTAAAAATACATATGACATCATTTATCAATTGTAGGGTTGACCTCGGATTCACGAACCTATATCATTTATATGTATATTAATACATATAATTGTAGTCGAACAAATTTATATATTATATCTTAAATTATATATCTTATATTTTTAGTTTGTATATTCATTTTAAATAATTAATATTTAGATAGTTTTATGTATATATATATATATATATATATATATATATATATATATATATATATATATATATATATATATATATATATATATATATATATATGTGTGATTAGTATTATGTTGAAAATCAGTAAAGTTGTTATATGTAAATATTTATATAATTAGTGTTAATACGTTTATTTTATAATTTTATGTAATACTAATATATTATGTATCAAATATATTTTTATGTATCTAATTTTTCTTAGATAATAATAATAATAATAATAATAATAATGATAATAATAATAAGAGAATAATCATAATAAGTAAATAAATAAATAAATAAATAAATAACTACCTCACAGAAGTAGTCCTTAAAATGCCCAAGTCCTGTTTGAACCCGCGACGTCCCGCTAACCCGATAACATTTATAACCATTCCTAAAAAAAAATGCCACTCCGGGTTCGATCCCAAGACTGCTCAACTAACAATTACACTCTCAAACCATTAAACCGCTTGTTACCTTTATGAATTTATTAGTATGTTAAATTCTTTTAACTCATACTATCATCAATTCATCATATCCATTTTATCCTCATCAACATAACAATAATATCATCATCATCATCATCATCATCATCATAATCATTATTATTTTCCATTCCATCTTAAATTATCATCATCCTAATCGTCTTCCCAGTTTTATCATCTTATCATTATTTCTTGCGGATGTTCGAGTTCGTCACCAAGGATTTCCAAATGGTAATGGGTATGAATTATCTAGCACTAATATTTATCCATGACTACTTTGGTATAATAAAAATCAAATTTACGGCCCCATCTAAAAAGCAAGTCCAATTTCTTATGCAATTTTGGTCGGCCATACAATTAAAAATTGCCCCACATGCATCTTCACCCATCTAGGATTTAATAATGGGTCATGTACTAATATTTAATATCTTCACTTTTTCCTAAAATTAAACTGTGACCGACACTATCATTCATCATCATATATACGTACGTTATTCATTATCTTTCCAATATTATCATAAACTTATAACATCTATTCGGCCCAAATTGTAGCCCAAACGAACTATGGTTTCAAAAGCCCATTAGTACTAGTTGTTGTAATCCAATAGCTTATATCCTAAATAATCCAACAGAAACGAAAAAAAATAAGAATAAAGGAGGTTGCATCCTCAACTGTTTCAGTCGACAAAATAAAATAAAAATAAAATATACAACTGCAGAAGCAGTTTTGCAGTTGATAGTTGTTTGTTTTGGTGACTGTTCCGAACCAGGAAACACGGGATAATAGCGAACAGAATCATGAAGTAAACAAGCTGCAGCAGTAGCGAAAAAAAATAATATACTGATAGTTGTGTTCGATGTAACCTTTGAGCTTAAGTTTAGAAAGGAATTATTAAGGTTTCGGTTGTGGTGTGTTCACGATTGAAGAAGATGATGAATAGTAAGTGGGTTTGGTTTTCAACGATTCTTGGCCAGAAAAATATAGCAGCAAGTTGAGGTTTGATAAAATAGTCGTGGGTGTGGGTGTAACATGTGATGATCGAAGTGGGATTGTGGTGGTTCGAATGAACATATTACAATGGGTTGGATGATGGTGGAAGATGATGGTGGCTTCAGTGATAGTGGGTTGATCAAGGTGGAAGATGGTGTTGTAGGGTGGTTGTGGTGATGATTGTCAAAGAAAGATGGCGGAGAGTGAATCCGGAAACAGTAGCAGGAATAGTAGTATATGTGTTTGCAGGTTTGCGTTTGGAAATCGAACAGAAATAAGCAGTTAGCTGTGATTTTTAGACGTTGTTGGTGATCGGGTAGAAAAGCAGAATCAAAGAATGGTTGTTGATGGTGTACATTGGATGGTGATACTCAAACAAGAAGCAATAATAGTAACTAGTAAATGGGCTGTGATCTTTTCCATTATGCATGTATGTATATAAGATATGGGGTGATATGTATGTAGTTATATAAAGATGAAGACAATAATGACTTACATGAATTATGAATTATTATGTTCGGTGATATATATTTAACTTGTGAATTCAGATTGTTTAAATTTACTTTTGAATAATTGAATAATGTTGATAAAGATAGTTAATATTTAATAAGGTTGATAGACTACTATTTTGGTTACCATGATTGATTCCTGGTCGGCCATAACACATATGACATTGAATTATTTCATTCTAAAATTTTGACTTCTTAAAAAGTTAAAGTTACACGACAATATATATATATATATATATATATATATATATATATATATATATATATATATATATATATATATATATATATATATATATATATATATATATATATAATTGAATCATTATTCCTAAAGCATTAATGAATGCTCAAGTTGACAACATGTATTTTTTTTTTTTTGAATATAATGCAACTTGTTAGTACTAAAAGCTAAGTCACCAACTACGTTTACTTTAACTATTAAAATTTCCTTTTCTTTTGTTCTCTCGGCAATAGAGAACATTCATTTGCCATCTCTTTTCTAGTATCCTTTTATTTACCATGTCTTTTAAGTTCATATCTATTTCTTATTAATCTATATCTATATCGCCTTTATATAAAACCTATAATTATTGATTTAAACCATGCATGTGCATTCACTCGAATCTATATCCACTTAATATAATAATTGATGTTAATAATTATTACATAGAAAATATATACGTGTAATATTATTAAATATAAATTGAACAAATAAATTTTAAAGTATAACATTATACATTTAGTACTTTTTACAAATAATTGTTCGTGAATCGCCGAGAATAGTTAGAGGGTAAATGAATATGCATTAAAAAAAAAAAAAAACTTGAGACTCAACATTACAAACTTTGCTCATCGTGTCGAAATCATATAGAGATTAGGTTTAAATTTGTTCGGAAATTTCCGGGTCACTACAGATAGTATATATTTTCAGTTTATTGGCTCTAAGAAAAACCAAAAAAACATCTTTTTTATTTCTACACAAATGTTAAAACAGTTATCTTCAACACATGTGTTGACAACATCATGTATAGAAGTACCGGCAACAACATGTGTCTTAAGAAGATCGCCATCAATTTGAGTGGTAGAATTGTAAAATTGCAATCCTCTTGTTGGGAGTCCCAAAGCATTGTTGAATGTATCAATATCCCAGCAATATGGTATATCTTTCAACATAAACCTAATATTCTTGTCTTCTTCAAAAACAGAAAAATGATGATAGAACTCACGTACACAATCAGGGTATACAGGGAAAATGTCAGTTATCATACACAACACTGACAATTCTTCAAACTGCTCGTATGTGAGTTCATGATCTTCTCTAGGCTCAGTTCCTCTTAAAAACAAACCCCATCGAGGATTGTCCTGTGAGATATTGGAATTTCACGACGACGATCCATAGTGAGAATACAAAATGTGAAAAGTTATAGTTTGAGATAATACTGGAATTTGACGACAACGATCAATAATATTGTCCGTTTAAATAGAACTCAACAAATTTAATAATACCATGCAAACCGACGTTTCATTGATCGGTTTGTTAGTAAAAAGAGACAAACTGGCATTTTAAATGCCGGTTTGGGTGTGTTTAGGGTACGGGGGCCAAAACCCTAAACTGGTACCAGGTACGAATCAAACCGGTATTTAAAATGCCGGTTTGAGTTGAAAAGTAACAAACCAGCAATCGAAATGCCAGTTTACCTATGTTTACAAATCTCATATTTGAAAAACCATTTCTGTAAACCCTACCAAATATTACTATTTTAAAAAAAAGTTCCTCCTTTCGTCGCAGTCCTTCCTCCACATCGACGGCAACTTTGTACCGGTTCCCGAAAACTTCAATATTGGCGCTTGGCCTTAGAGAAATGATTGATTAATTGATCACATAGATGACTAATTGATAGATATATTGCTAATTCAAACACTAGGAATGCAAATACATATGCGAACTCAGTTAATTGATGTATATTTTTGCTATTTCGTATGCGAGTAAGGTTTTTCACCAAAGTAGATTATAATTATGAAGTTTTCTAGTGACAGCAAACTAAGCGCTGTCATTTGACATAATTGAGTCATTGGTCCTTGATCCATGTAGTTCGTACCAGATTGCGTAATTATCTCTAATTTTTCTTTGACTTGATTGGTCCTCGTGATTTGCACATGCTAAGTGGTTGTTCCTCGATGCTAACATTTGTTAAGAAGATTCGATTAAATAAACCCCATGTGCTTGACACATGAGGGTATTTTCATCTTTTTACCAATCATCTCCTTTTTAGTTTATATCGTCACAAATTACTATACAAATCACATATTGTTGTAATTTAGTAGTATATAACTAACTTTAATGGCCTATTAACTTATAAGATTAAAAGAAAGTAGAGAACAAAAGATAGAAAGAAGAATTGTATTAAGAAGGGTGTATCACTGCAAACTACATCTTTACATATTTATAGTACAATATTTCACTATGCAGTTAGGTGGAATAGTAATACATCCGTGAATTTGATCAGCCATATTTAACTTTATCATAAAGTGTTTGTCGGCCACCTATGACTTATAACACTCCCCCTTGGACGACAATTTTACTAAAGAACAACTAGTACTGCCTCGTTAAAAACCTTGCTAAAGAAACCAGTGGGAAAAAACTTTAGCCAAGGGAAAAAGAGTGCAGTATAGAGTTGACTCCCCCTCAAGTAGACATCGCTGAGTCGTCACATCTTTTGAACATGCCTCATGCCAATATTGTGAACATGCATTCTGAAAATAGTAGTTGGAAGTGCTTTGAACATATCTCATTTCAATCTGGTTGTCTTTGATGAGATCTTGAGTATATGAGAAGAATCTGAAGTTTTCATCTGAAACTGTATCATCTAAATCTTTTATGTACAAGTTTGGCCCATGTGATTTGTCTACAGTCTCCTACATGGTTTGGTCAAACTGTTGTTTCAATTCCTATTCCATTTCAGTCTTTTTCCGATCCTTACCAACATACCATTCTTTTTCATCAAACTTATGACCGTTAAGACCGTCTATGGCTTTAGCGTCTCCTCATCATTTATGTTTTGTTCTGTCACTTCTGATACTCTTCTTTCATTTGTACTATGCAAGCTGCATTATCTTCATAGATAGGTGCTGGGCTTTTATAGCGTTCTAGTCCACAAGAATCAATAATGATTTGTGTCATTGATCTCAACCAAACACATTTTCGAGCAGTTTCATGTAATGCAATCACTTTGTCACGATTTGATGATGTTGTAACAAGTGTTTATTTTATGAACGCCATGATTTTGTTGTACCTCCATTTAGGAATACATATCCAGTTTGAGATTTATCTTTATGATGATTAGATATATGACCTACATATACATAATCAATCAAATCTTGTTTTGAATCGTTAGAATAAAATAATTTTAAATCAGCAGTTCCTCAAGGTTATTAGAATATGTGCTTGATCCCATTTCAATGTCTTTTTGTAGGGGTTGAGCTGAACCTTGTCAACAAATTAACTACAAAAGAAATGTCAGGTCTTGTACAATTTGTAAGATACATAAGAGCTCCAATTGCACTAAGATATGGTACTTCTGGTCCTAGGATATCTTCATGATCTTCACAGTGACGAAATGGATCAGTGTCAACATTAAGTGATCTAACAACCATAGGAGTACTTCATGATCTTCACAGTTGTTTGATGTACAAGTAAACCATTAGGCATATGCTCAATCTGCAAACCAAGGCAATACTTAGTTTTTTCGAGATCTTTCATTTCAAATTCTTTCTTTAGAAGTTGAATGGCTTCATGGATCTCTTTATTTGTACCTATGATGTTAAGATCATCGACATAAATGGCTATGATCACATATCTGGATGTTGTTTTCTTAATAAGAACACATGTTCAAATAAGATTATTTGTATACCCTTTTTCTTATTAAGTAATCACTTAATTAGTTATACTATTGTATCAACCCATATAAAAATCTTTGTGATTCAATGGAATACATTTCTTTGGGTTTTGCATTAGATGCTTCTGATACTTTAAACCCTTCATGGATATTCATGTATATATCACTATCAAGTGATTCATTTAAATAAGTAGTAATAACATCCATGAGATGCATTTCTAATTTTTTTCATAAACTGTTAGGCTGATTAAGTATCTAAAAGTAATTGCATCCATAACAGGAGAATAAGTTTTCCTCATAATCCATTCATGGTCTTTGAGAGAAATATTGAGTTACAAGTCTAGCTTTACCTTGTAACTTCATTTTTTCTCATTTCTTTTTCGGATAAAAATTCATTTTTTTTTATCTCATACGTTTCACATCTTTAAAAGTGATAACGATTGATCCGAAATTTTTTCTTTTATTGAGAGATTCTAATTCAGCTCGTATTACTCCTTTCCATTGAGTCCAATCATGTCTATTTTGACATGCAATGACAGATTTTGGTTCGAGATCATCATCTTTATTCATGATGTCATTGTAAGATTATATGAAAAATTAATATTTGTCATTTTGTTTTGGTTCCATAATATTGCATATTTTATTGCAATTTATGTATTTACATCGTCAATATCCTCTGCAGAAGGAATATTGATTTGTGGTTCTTCTTGAACACGTTCTTTTACCTCATTATCAACTGATTTTCTTTTTCGAGGATTTTTATCTTTTGAACCAATTGGTCTCCCACGTTTCTGGCGTGGCAAAGACTCAAGAGTGACATTATTTCCAGCTTTTGGAATTTCAATTCGAGCTGGAGCATTTGCTACTGCTATATATGATTTAGTCACTCTTTTTGTATCTGTAAATGTATCAGGCAATTTATTCGCAAGTTCTTGCATAAGCAATATTTTTTTTGAACTTCGATCTCGCATTCTTTTGTACGAGGATGAAGATACATTAATTGAGGTTCACACCATGAAACATCATTTTCTTTATTTTTTATTTCTCCCCCTAATCTAGGGAACAATATTTCATTAAAATGACAATCAGCAAAACGTGCTGTATAAACATCACCCGTCATGGGTTCAATATATCTTATGATTGAAGATGTTTCATATTCAACATATATTCCCATCCTTCTTTGAGAACCCATTTTAGTGCATTGTGGTAGTACAATTGGAAATACACTACACAGCCAAATGTTCTAGTGGAACATATTTGGCTCACAACCAAAATCAAGTTGGTAGAGGAGAGTATTTATGACTTGCATTTGGTCTAATGCGAATTAATGTCGCAGTATGTAAATTTACATGTCCCCATATAAATATTGAGAGTTTTGTACTCATTACCAATTGTCTAGTTATTAGCTGCAAGTGTTTATCTATTGATTCAGCTAAACCAATTTTGTGTATGCACATGAGCAACTGGATGTTCAACAACAATCCCTGTAGACATATAATAATCATTAAATGTTTGAGATGTAAACTCACCAGCATTATCCAGTCTCACCCCTTTAATGGTGTAATCAGAATAATGTGTTCTCAATTTAATAATTTGTGCAAGAAACTTTGCAAATGCCATATTATGGCTTGATAACACACAAACATGAGACCATTCGCTAGATGCGTCTATTAGAACCATGAAATATCAAAATGGTCCACATGATGGATGAATTGGTCCATATATATAACCTTGAATTCTTTCAAGAAACATTGGTGATTCTTTCTCAATATTCTTTTCATTAATCACCATATGTGCTTTTCATTAATCACCATATATGCTTTTCATTAATCACCATATGTGCTTTTTCATTAATCACCATATGCACTTTTCATCATATATCCTTTTCACCATATGCGCTTTTAATCATATACGCTTCGCTTTTCATCATATGCACTTTTCATCGTATGCGCTTTTAATCATATGCGCTGCGCCGCTTTTCATCATATGCGCTTTTCATCATATGCGCTTTTAATCATATGCGCTGCGCTTTTAATCATATGCACTGCGCTTTTTATCATATGCGCTTTTAATCATATGCGCTGCGCTTTTCATCATATGCACTGCGCTTTTCATCATATGCGCTTTTCATCATATGCGCTTTTAATCATATGCGCTTTTAATCATATGCGCTGCGTTTTTCATCATATGCGCTTTTTGGTGCTACATATGTATTTCTAATTTTCGGTTATCATTGACTGATAATCATATCCATTATGATATATATCAGAGAAACTTAACAAATTTCTCTTTGATTTGGGAGAAAACAAAGCATTGTTTATCTGGAAAATTCGTACCATTTGGTAATTTGAATTTTTGCCTTTTCTGTTCCTTATATCAAGTTTGCAAGACCTGATATAGTATTTATAATTCCTTCATTTGATTTAAATCAATGAAATATTTCTTAGATTTGATCATAGGTCCTTACCATTTAGTTGATGTTGTATTTCAGCAGGATTCATACTAAAACTTCAAATAAGATAAGCAAATAATGAGTTATATTTCAATAAGATAATCAAATTATATTACATGTAAACAAGTTACAATCTGAAGTACATAAAAGATAACACTTAATAAACATATGCGTTATGGTCTAAAACCATTTATTTATGAGTGATACATAACAAGCTAGGCATATTAGAAAATTCAAACCATTCAAGTCTCAAGGTAGCTCAGGGTTTATTTAATCAAGATTTTTCAATAAATTCACTCTCATTTTCTTTTCTTTTGGGACTTATTTATAGAGCTAAACAAGATGTTCATGTATTCAAGAAATACTAGACCGATGATCCACGTTACCAAATCATTAATAAGAATCTCCGGGATTCTTATAAGAGCGTCTACTAACATCTTCAATTTTATTCTTTCATGGATCACCGTTATTTCTTGATAATTAATATCATATCTATCTTTGAGTATTTTCCATAATACACTTGGATATTCGATCATATAATATGTAGATTCTAAGGACTCGTTAATATGTTTGCTAAGAAAAATACTTGCTATTGCTTTCTCTTGTTCGGAACAATTGTTATTTTCATTCAGGGTTTCTAAAATACCGATTGATTCGAGATGTTTTTCTACATTCATAACCCATGTTAAGTAGTTGTTCCCACTTGATTCTAAAGGAGCAAATTTAAGCCTTTTCAAATTCGACATTTTCTATTATCAAAATATGAACAACATAAATCATAATCATAATCAACTTCTATTCATAGACAAATAATAAAATAAAATTAGAATTATTTTAAATTCATAAGTAGCAAACAACAGAATAATGGCATGATTACAAATGATAAAATCACAAGAGCAGGATAGAATATAGGTTCACCCCGTGGTATATTAGCAACCATGATGATAATTAGTATGACCAATACAATAGGAAAAATCATCCTTGTGTGAATCATCTTTACAGAAAAAACTTTTTGAGAGTGGTAATCTGAGAGAATGAAGATTGATTTGTGAAAATATGAAAACGGAGATGTTTATTTTATATTTGAAAAATATAGCCGTTGTAACGTCGTCAGTTGACGTTAACAATCGTTATGTATATATGACCGCTGTAATGCCGTTAGTTGACGTTAACGACTGTTATGTACTCGTTGTATTAATAATAATTTTAATAAAAGAATTTTATTAGTACAAATACGATTACTATAAATACATTTAGTATAAATACGTTTAGTATAAATACGAAGATTAAGAGAATAAACATATTATGCATAAATAATAAATTTTAAGAATAAACATTAGTATGCATGAAATAAATAATGATTAATTGCATAAGTAATCATAAATGTTAGATAACATAAATATAAATGTTAGTGAAGTTAATAAGAGTTAGATTACAGAAATATAATTTAGGTGGTATAACCGATCATATATAACTTAAATAACATAAATATAAATGTTAGTGAAGTTAATAAAAGTTAGACTACAAAAATATAATTCAGGCGGTTATAACCGACCATATATAACTTAAATATCATAAATATAAATGTTAGTGAAGTTAATAAAAGTTAGATTACAAAAATATAATTCAGGCGGTATAACCGACCATATATAACTTAAATAACATAAATATAAATGTTAGTGAAGTTAATAAAAGTTACATTACAGAAATATAATTTTTACTTATGATGATAATAATATTTAACTTACTAATAAATAATAGAAGATATCGTTAAAGAATTTCTTACCTTGATTAGTGACTTGTGCTTGCTTAGATAAACCTTGATTATACGGAGCACTTCGTGCTGATAACGTGTTGTAATTTAGTAGTATATGTAGTGACCCGAACTTTTCTATGTTTATATATATATATTAAATGAAATTTTTATTTACATGATTAAGTGTTTCCAACATCTTAAGCAATCAAACTTGTTAAGACTTGATTAATTGAAATAGGTTTCATATATACAATTGACCACCCAAGTCGACTGGTGATTCACGAACGTTAAAACTTGTAAAAACTATATAATGGCATATATATGGTTATATATATAGTTAACATGATATAATGATAAGTAAACATATCATTAAGTATATTAACAATGAACTACATATGTAAAAACAAGACTACTAACTTAATGATTTTGAAACGAGACATATATGTAACGATTATCGTTGTAACGACATTTAATGTATATATATCTTATTAAGAGATATTCATACATCATAATATCATGATAATATAATAATTTAAAATCTCATTTGATATTATAAACATTGGGTTAACAATATTTAACAAGATCGTTAACCTAAAGGTTTCAAAACAGCACTTACATGTAACGACTAACGATAACTTAACGACTCAGTTAAAATGAATATACATGTAGTGTTTTTAATAAGTATTCATACACTTTTGAAAGACTTCAAGAAACTTATCAAAATACTTCTACTTAACAAAAATGCTTACAATTACATCCTCGTTCAGTTTCATCAACAATTCTACTCGTATGCACCCGTATTCGTACTCGTATAATACACAGCTTTTAGATGTATGTACTATTGGTATATACACTCCAATGATCAGCTATTAGCAGCCCATGTGAGTCACCTAACACATGTGGGAACCATCATTTGGCAACTAGAATGAAATATCTCATAAAATTACAAAAATATGAGTAATCATTTATGACTTATTTACATGAAAACAAAATTACATATCCTTTATATCTAATCCATACACCAACGACCAAAAACACCTATAAACACTTTCATTCTTCAATTTTCTTCATATAATTGATCTCTCTCAAGTTCTATCTTCAAGTTCTAAGTGTTCTTCATAAATTCTACAAGTTCTAGTTTCATAAAATCAAGAATACTTCCAAGTTTGCTAGCTTACTTCCAATCTTGTAGAGTGATCATCCAACCTCAAGAAATCTTTCTTATTTACAGTAAGATATCTTTCTAATATAAGGTAATACTGATATTCAAACTTTGGTTTAATTTCTATAACTATAACAATCTTATTTCGAGTGATGATCTTACTTGAACTTGTTTTCGTGTCATGATTCTGCTTCAAGAACTTCGAGCCATCCAAGGATCTGTTGAAGCTAGATCCATTTTTCTCTTTCCTAGTAGGTTTATCCAAGGAACTTAAGGTAGTAATGATGTTCATAACATCATTCGATTCATACATGAAAAGCTATCATATTCGAAGTGGTAAACTTGTAATCACTAGAACATAGTTTAGTTAATTCTAAACTTGTTCGCAAATAAAGTTAATCCTTCTAAATACACTTTTAAAATCAACTATACACATGTTATATATCTATATGATATGCTAACTTAATGATTTAAAACCCGGAAACACGATAAACACCATAAAACCGGATTTACGCCGTCGTAGTTACAACCGGGGGCTGTTTTGGTTTGGATAATTAAAAACTATGAAAAACTTTGATTTAAAAGCTATACTTCTGGAAAAATGATTTTTCTTATGAACATGAAACCATATCCAAAAATCATGGTTAAACTCAAAGTGAAAGTATGTTTTTCAAAACAGTCATCAAGATGTCGTTCTTTCGACGGAAATGACTACCTCTTTCAAAAACAACTTGTAACTTGTATTTCTGACTATAAACCTATACCTTTTCTGTTTAGTTTCATAAATTAAAGTTCAATACGAAACCGTGGCCGCTTAAATCACTCAAAACGGGTTAGAAACGAAGAAATGGCGAGCAAAACAAAATTGGTAAAAACTACTCATTTTAGCTACGTGAAAAATTGGTAACAAATCTATTCCAACCATAACTTAATCAACTTGTATTGTATATTATGTAATCTTGAGATACCATATTCACGTATACAATGTTTCGACCTATCATGTCAACTCATCTATATATATTTTGGAACAACCATAGACACTCTATATGTGAATGTTGGAGTTAGCTATACAGGGTTGAGGTTGATTTCAAAATATATATAGTTTGAGTTGTGATCAATACTGAGATATGTATACACTGGGTCGTGGATTGATTCAAGATATATATATTAAATTATTCATGTACGATCAATTGTGGACTTCTAACATCGGACCGCTAACTGGACAACTAAAAATCATCAACACGCAATAAAGAAAATATTGTGAATATATTTTGATCATATTTTGATATATGTATATATTGTTATAGGTTCGTGAATCAACCCGTGGCCAAGTCAAATTCTCGACGAAGTGATATTTGGTGAAAGTGAGTTATAGTCCCACTTTTAAAATCTAATATTTTTGGGATGAGAATACATGCAGGTTTTATAAATGATTTACAAAATAGACACAAGTACGTGAAACTACATTCTATGGTTGAATTATTAAAATCGAATATGCCCCTTTTTATTAAGTCTGGTAATCTAAGAATTAGGGAACAGACACCCTAATTGACGCGAATCCTAAAGATAGATCTATTGGGCCTAACAAACCCCATCCAAAGTACCGAATGCTTTAGTACTTCGAAATTTATATCATATCCGAAGGGTGTCCGGGAATGATGGGGATATTCTTATATATATGCATCTTGTTAATGTCGGTTACCAGGTGTTCACCATATGAATGATTTTTATCTCTATGTATGGGATGTATATTGAAATATGAAATCTTGTGGTCTATTGTTACGATTTGATATATATAGGTTAAACCTATAACTCACCAACATTTTTGTTGACGTTTTAAGCATGTTTATTCTCAGGTGATTATTAAGAGCTTCCGCTGTCGCATACTTAAATAAGGACAAGATTTGGAGTCCATGCTTGTATGATATTGTGTAAAAACTGCATTCAAGAAACTTATTTCGTTGTAACATATTTGTATTGTAAACCATTATGTAATAGTCGTGTGTAAACAGGATATTTTAGATTATTATTATTTGATAATCTACGTAAAGCTTTTTAAATCTTTATTGATGAAATAAAGGTTATGGTTTGTTTTAAAATGAATGCAGTCTTTGAAAAAATGTCTCATATAGAGGTCAAAACCTCGCAACAAAATCAATTAATATGGAACGTTTTTAATCAATAAGAACGAGACATTTCAGTTGGTATCCGAGCATTGGTCTTAGAGAACCAGAAAATTTGCATTAGTGTGTCTTATCGAGTTTGTTAGGATGCATTAGTGAGTCTAGACTTCGACCGTGTTTTCTTTAAAAATGATTGCTTAACATTTTTGTTGGAAACTATATATTTTTTACATGTGAATATTATGTGATATATTAATCTCTTAACGTGTTTGATATTATGTGATAGATGTCTACCTCTAGAACAAGTTCCATTGACTCACCTAATAATAATGAAGAGTCAAATGTAAATTGGAATGATTCGTGGACTGATTCACAAGTTCCCGAAGAGGAACCGGAAGAAGAGTCGGAACCGGAAGAAGAATCGGAACCGGAAGAAGAATCGGAACCGGAAGAAGAAATAGAACCAGTGGGGGAAATAATAAAACGGTTAAGTAGAAGAAAATCCTCAACCAACCGACCAAAGTTAATTATGGTCAATGGTGTTTCAGCCAAGGAAGCAAAGTATTGGGAGGATTACCAATTCTCCGATGAATCGGATCCCGACAAGGATTCCGATGATGTTATAGAAATTACCCCAACACAATTTAATAAGGCAAAAGAGAACAATAAGGGAAAGGGCATAAAAATAGAGAAATTTGATTCCAAACCCGATGAACTTTATATGTATCGTCAACACCCGTATTTCTTAAGTTGTGACAATAACCCGGGAACCTCTAAACCACCAGGTTTTTCTAAACCAATGTGAAAAACGACGGCTCGTATTAGGGGAACATCATATATCCCTAGAAACTTGGCAAAACGAACCAAAACCGAAGAAGAAGAAACGAGCGAGTCAGAATAAGATAGTTGTATTCGTGTGGTGTAATATATGTAATATAGTGTGCTTATGCTTTATGATATATGTAAAAATTGCTTGTATTAATAAGTATTTTTTTTATGAATCTAACTCTTGTCTATTTTTACAGTATAAAAACACAAAATGGATAGACAACCCAATATTTTAAGAGACCTACCCGGAGACATGATTGATGAAATCTTGTCTAAAGTCGGTCAGAATTCCTCGGTTCAACTATTGAAGGCGAGATCAGTTTGTAAGACATTCGAAGAACGTTCCAAGAATGCCTTGATTTATAAAAGGCTTTCGTTCGAAAGATGGGGGATATCACATTGGGAAATCCATAAGTTACGATGTGTTTACTTTGACGCATATATTGCGGGGAACCCAAATGCTATTTTACGCAACGGGTTAAGAAATTATTTTGACTCAATATATCCGAATATAGGACTTCGTGATTTAGAAAAAGCGGCTAACATGCAACATAAAGAAGCATGTTATGCTTACGGGTTAGTAATGTTCGCTTCTCACCAAAGTGAGAACAAGAACATCGGGCTACAACTATTAAACAAAACGTTCCCACAAGTGACGGAGTCAGTAATTGGGGTAAGAAATGAGGTTTTTAGGTTATTACGAGACTGTTGGTCATTACGTAACCTTCATCCTTTTGACGACGTTACAACACATTGTCTTACTATCGGTCACAATGGTTATGTTCCACAAAACCAAGGATGGGAAGTGGTATTAGTAAAACCAGAATACATGACTTGTTTCTGGACGTATGAATTACGTGTCTTTATTGCCTTTGCTGAACGCCTTATTTATTAACTAGAATTATCTTCGCAACTACTTTGTATCAAAGTTTTATGTGCTATATTTCATCCTATATGTAAAATAGCGGTATTGTAAGATTGCAAGTTATTGTATAAAGGTTTGAATACGATATATATATATATATATATATATATATATATATATATATATATATATATATATATATATATATATATATATATATATATTTTTGTGATTAGTTTTTCATATAGAATTGTAGTAGTTGAAATGGTATGTTAGCTACTAAGTATGAACTTAACGGGTAGGTACTACCCGAATTAAAGAGTATAAAACGCTAATATGAAGAAAGAGCTTTTATAAATAAGTTCATATTACGCTACGAAATACTATTGACTACTCTTGATATTCTATATGATTAACTCGTTTCATTTGACTATTTTGAAGGAAATGGCACCGACTACTCGACACACCTTGAATATGAGCGAAGAGGAATTTCGTGCCTTTCTTGCTTCAAACATAGCCGCAGTACAGACTGCGCTACATACCAAAAATAACCTTGGATCTAGCCGTACAGGAAATCGTGTAGGATGCACCTATAAAGAATTTACTGCCTGCAAACCTTTGGAGTTTGATGGAACCGAAGGACCGATCGGATTGAAACGGTGGACCGAGAAGGTCGAATCGGTGTTTGCCATAAGTAAGTGTACTGAAGAGGACAAAGTGAAGTACGCTACGCATACCTTCACAGGTTCTGCGTTAACATGGTGGAATACCTATCTAGAGCAAGTGGGACAAGATGATGCTTACGCACTACCGTGGTCAGCATTCAAACACTTGATGAACGAGAAGTACTGTCCCAGAACCGAGGTCAATAAGCTCAAGACAGAACTTAGAGGGTTACGAACCCAAGGATTTGATATTACCACGTACAAAAGATGATTCACAGAATTATGCCTATTGTGTCCGGGAGCGTTCGAAGATGAGGAAGAGAAGATCGACACGTTTGTGAAAGGATTACCGGAAAGAATCCAAGAAGATATAAGTTCACATGAGCCCGCCTCCATACAACAGGCATGTAGAATGGCTCACAAACTAGTGAACCAGATTGAGGAAAGAATTAAAGAACAGGCAGCTGAAGAAGCCAATGTGAAGCAAGTCAAAAGAAAGTGGGAGGAAAACGGTGATAAGAATCACCAATACAACAACAACAGCAATTACAACAATAATCGCAATAACTATCTCAACAATCGCAACATCAATCGCAACTACAACAAACGGCCGAACAACAACAACAACAACAACAACAACAACAACAACAACAACAACAACAACAACAACAACTACAACAATCATCCCAACAACAATAACAACCGCAACAACAACAACAATCAGAAGCAGCTATGCCAAAGGTGTGAAAAGTATCACTCGGGGTTTTGCACCAAATTTTGTAACAAGTGTAAAAGAAATGGTCATAGCGCGGCAAAGTGTGAGGTCTACGGACCGGGGGTTAACAGAACGAAAGGAACAAATGGTGTCAGAATGAGTAATGGCGGAGCAAGTAGTATCGGAGCAAGTTATGCCAATGTAGTTTGTTATAAATGTGGAAAACCGGGCCACATTATTAGAAATTGCCCGAACCAGGAGAACACGAATGGACAAGGCCGTGGAAGAGTTTTCAGTATTAATGTGGCAGAGGCACAGGAAGACCCGGAGCTTGTTACGGGTACGTTTCTTATTGACAATAAACCTGCTTACGTTTTATTTGATTCGGGTGCGGATAGAAGCTATATGAGTAGAGATTTTTGTGCTAAATTAAGTTGTCCATTGACGCCATTGGATAGTAAATTTTTACTCGAATTAGCAAACGGTAAATTAATTTCAGCAGATTATATATGCTGGAAACGAGAAACTAAACTGGGTAGCGAAATATTTAAGATTGATTTGATACCAGTAGAGTTAAGGAGTTTTGATGTAATAGTTGGCATGGACTGGCTGAAGAAGGTGAAAGCAGAGATCGTATGTTATAAAAATACAATTCGCATTGTACGAGAAGAAGGAGAACCCTTAATGGTGTACGGAGAAAAGGGCAACACGAAGCTACATCTTATTAGTAATTTGAAAGCACAAAAACTAATAAGAAAAGGTTGCTATGCTGTTCTAGCACACGTCGAGAAAGTACAAACTGAAGAAAAGAGCATCAATGATGTTCCCGTTGTAAAAGAATTTCCCGATGTATTTCCGAAAGAATTACCGGGACTACCTCCACATCGATCTGTTGAATTTCAAATAGATCTTGTACCAGGAGCTGCACCAATAGCTCGTGCTCCTTACAGACTCGCACCCAGCGAGATGAAAGAACTACAAAGCCAATTACAAGAACTTTTAGAGCGTGGTTTCATTCGACCAAGAACATCACCGTGGGGAGCTCCTGTTTTGTTTATCAAGAAGAAAGATGGTACATTCAGGTTGTGTATCGACTACCGAGAGTTGAACAAACTTACCATCAAGAACCGCTACCCACTACCGAGAATCGACGACTTATTTGATCAACTACAAGGCTCATCTGTTTATTCAAAGATTGACTTACGTTCCGGGTATCATCAAATGCGGGTGAAAGAAGATGATATTCCAAAGACTGCTTTCAGAACACGTTACAGTCATTACGAGTTTATGGTTATGCCGTTTGGATTGACTAACGTACCAGCTGTGTTCATGGACCTTATGAACCTAGTGTGTGGGCCATATCTTGACAATTTTGTCATTGTTTTCATCAATGACATACTTATTTACTCAAAGAATGATCAAGAGCACGAAGAACATTTGAGAAAAGTGTTAGAAGTATTGAGGAAAGAAAAATTGTACGCTAAGTTTTCAAAGTGTGCATTTTGGTTGGAAGAAGTTCAATTTCTCCCTCACATAGTGAACAAAGAAGGTATCCAGGTGGACCCGACAAAGATCGAAACCATTGAAAAGTGGGAAACCACAAAAACTCCGAAGCATATACACCAGTTTTTAGGACTAGCTTGTGCAACCTGGAAATTTCCAACCAAATTTAAACTTTATCTTTATATTATTCCGATACGATAAGCAAAGTTTGTTAAGTTAAATCTCAAGAATTTTAAATTGTGTTCATACATTCATTATAACCTCGACCAAATTCCGACGATTCACGAACCGTTATATATAAATGAATATGTATATATATGTATATATATATATATATATATTATAACTTGAGAATATTAATAAAGTATTAAACGTATAATACTTTACATGAACGTATTTGTTTCAATATGTTTATCGATGGAATTAGAAGATAATATCAAATGATTGATTTATCAGATACATTATGATATGATTACGGGTCTATGTTATGAGATTCACTGTAATTTAAGAAATCTATTCTTTTTGACAACATTCGGAAAATGGTAAAGTGATTTATAAGTAAGAACGTGAAGTGTAAATAACTTAGATGTTGGATATCGAAAAGTTATGTAACTCGACATTTTTCATTAAGATGATTTCATACGTTTATTTAACCTTTGAACTTTATCCCATGCTTCACCAACAAACTGTAATTTAAAAACTTGAAACCTATTATGAATATATATGATTCTACTTTTCTAAAACATTTTATGATATAACGATTTCCATTATTTTAACCTTTAAACAAAATGATTCTTGAAAATATATTTGGTTTTGGAAAACAAAATTATTATATTTATTTGATTTAGTTTCAAACGTACAAAACCGTTTTCAGTTTAAAAAGAACTTTATTATTAAAACGTATATAACTTTTATAAATATCTAGAACCACTTTTGACAACTCATTACTTAACCAGTATGATAAAGATAACGATATTTATATTTTATTTTATTAAATATATATAACGATTTAAATTAATATTATATATATTTATACGCGTATTATGCGTACATAGTTTTATACTTTTACTATACTTAAACTTTACCTTTACTTTATTTTTACTTTACTTTAACTTTAATAATTCACTTTAATAATTCATACTTTAATAATTTACTTTAATAATTCATACTTTAATAATTCACTTTAATAATTCATACTTTAATCATTCATACTTTAATAATTCACTTTAATAATTCATACTTTAATAATTCACTTTAATAATTCAAAAATCTATTATAAATAGAATTCAATAGGTTTCATTATTTCATAAGAAACTTGCAAATATTTTTCTCTAAACTCTCTCAATCGATTTACATATATATATTTACTCCGTATTATTTCAAGATATTATTAGTATACATAAAATATTACGTCAGAGTGCTGTCCGAGTGATTTCAAAATTGTTTTTCGAGTGGGATTGGATTAAGGAAATTATGGGTTATAGCTATGGAGGTGATTGGGTATGGTTCATGGGTATGCTCGTGAGATCAATATAGTATTTATCATCTCCGTTGCGTCTACGTACCTTTCCTGCAATATTGAATCTCAATATTGATACGTGAGTACTCATAATTTAACTTTTACATACTAATAGTGTATCCCTGACTAGTGCTCGAGTATATAGGATTATGCATGTTTGTACTTTTGATATTGCCTTTAGTTAGGTTATGTTGAATCCTGAATTAGTTATATATGCGACTGAGATAAGGTATAAGATATGCATGTCGTTGGAAAGCTAGCGAAAAATTAAGAACTTTTCATTTAGATATCGAATGATTTCGATGAACGGATTTGAAGTTATAGTCCATCGAATTTTTGTATTATTATTAAAAATGATCATTATTATCGTCGTTATTATCTTCGTTCTAGTTTTATCTTATTATTATTATTATTATCTTTATCAATAAAAGGATTTATCATTAAAAATTGTTATTTTTTATTATTATTACTATCGTTATTATCGTTAAAGTTATAATTAGTATTATTATTATTATCCAATTATTGGTATTATTATTATTATTATTATTATTATCATTATTAATATATATATCATTATTTAAAAATGGTTATTGTTATTGTTATTATTATTATTACTATATTATCATTAAGATAATTATTAGTATTATCGTTAATAATGTTATAGTAACTATCATTATTAATATTAGTGTAATTAAAACAAATATTTGTAACACCTAATTATTTTGATTACTATTATTATCATTATTATGAACACGATATAAAAGACGATTAAAAGCTATTAAACGAAACGATTAGGAAATAATGGGTAAGAGTATCATGATGAAATTAAAATATTATAAGATATTGATTCAGATAAAATTATCGTTCTTATTATTTTTATCATTACTATTATTATTAAAATTATCGTTAGTATTAAAACTATCATTTTAATAAAAATTATCATTTTAATAGAAATGTCATTGTTACTATAAAATATCATTATTATTATTATTATTTTAAATAGAATTATTATTTTAAAGATAATATTAAAAATTATCGTAAATATTAAAGTTATCATAATTAGAATTATCGTTTTATCATAATGTCATCTTAGTAATTATAAATATTGATATTTTTATAATAATAATTATTATTACAAAATAATACAACTTTTACTTACTATCATTATAGATATTATTTTATCAAATAAATATTTGATACAAACATATTTTACTACGTGTAATAACTTACTTTAATAATATCTATCATATTATCTTTATAATATTAAATGAACCCTATAAATTTTATTACTTAATATATATAAAAGTATATTTTATTATATAAATATAATATAAAATTTTATTTATTAATAAATAAATTATATTATTTACTCTAATAAATCTTTTAAAAATATTTAAAAATATAAAACGACGATATTTAAACTATATATTAATCATGTATAGATTTTTGGAAATTATTTTGAGTCAAATTTACTTTTGTTGACTTTTGCATATTAGTCTCGAGCATTAGGATTGTGGTACACTATGACTTGACCTAATTTGTTAGACAAATATTGACCAACACATAAATATATATAATTAATTTAGGTTCGTGAATCCGAGACCAACCTTGCACTTGTTCAATGACGTTATATGTATTTTTACTACGAAATACAGTATGGTGAGTTTCATTTGCCTTTTTACCCTTTATATTTTTGGGCTGAGAATACATGAGCAACTTTTATAAATGTTTTACGAAATAGACACAAGTAATCAAAACTACATTATATGGTTGAATTATTGAAATCGAATATGCCCCTTTTTATTAAAGTCTGGTAATCTAAGAATTAGGGAACAGACACCCTAATTGACGCGAATCCTAAAGATAGATCTATTGGGCCTAACAAACCCCATCCAAAGTACCGGATGCTTTAGTACTTCGAAATTATATCATGTCCGAAGGAGGATCCCGGAATGATAGGGGATATTCTTATATGTATCTAGTTAATGTCGGTTACCAGGTGTTCACCATATGAATGATTATTTTTTTGTCTCTATGCATGGGACATATATTTATGAGAACTGAAAATGAAATTCTTGTGGTCTATTAAAATGATGGAAATAAATGATTACGATAAACTAATGAACTCACCAACCTTTTGGTTGACACTTTAAAGCATGTTTATTCTCAGGTGTTAGAGAAATCTTGCGCTGTGCATTTGCTCATTTTAAAGATATTACTTGGAGTCTTTCATAGCATATTTCGAAGAACGTTGCATTCGAGTCATTGAGTTCATCAAAGATTATTATTAAATCAATTTATAGTTTGATAGTGGATATTATGAAATGGTATGCATGCCTGTCAATTTTTGATGTAAAGAAAGATTGTCTTTTAAAAACGAATGCAATGTTTGTAAAATGTATCATATAGAGGTCAAATACCTCGCAATGTAATCAACTATTGTGAATTGTTTATAATGTAAATGAACGGGTCCTTTCAGTTGGTATCAGAGCGGTGGTCTTAGCGAACCAGGTCTGCATTAGTGTGTCTAACTGATAAGTCGTTAGGATGCATTAGTGAGTCTGGACTTCGACCGTGTCTGCATGTCAAAAGTTTTGCTTATCATTTCTAGTCAGAAATCATCTGCTTATCATCCATAGGAAATTACCTGCTTATCATTATTAGTCTAGACACATCTTGCTACATTAATTGCATGAGTAGTGTATAGACAAAATTCATATCTTAGCGTATCTGCTAAATCATATCTTATCGTATCTGTTACTTTAAACTTTGCCTGACATATCCCGCAAATTCCTCCGTAATCTATGAAATCTTTTGATCTCTATATATAGATATCTTATGTAAATAGAATACCACCCGATAGCCAAAAAAATCATTTTATATCGAAAATCCTTTATCCAATCGTACGAAATGGAATTTGTCATCAGTTTAAGTCACTCGGATTCCGAAATGGAATCTCACTCAGGCTCTGAAAGCAGTGTGACCGGAATGGATCAACCAATCAGTCATCACCTATTCTGGATGAATTGGGGATGGATTCGTAGCCTCCTCAATCATTGGAAACAAGAAGAAGGCGATCCTTTCCATCTACCACATTGCCCTCTTGACGAAGAACCTGAAGCACTTACCGGCGAACCTGTTAGAGACACCATTTTCTCTCTCATTTCCAGGGTATCTCGTCACGATTATATACTACATCAAATTCTAGATTTTATTTATCCGCTCGTTCCGACCGACAATCATCCTGGAATAATAGAAGAAGTCAACGAACTTCGCGCTCGGGTAGTGGCTTTGGAGAATATGGTGCAGAGATTACAAACACCAGCAGCAGCACCAGCAGCATAAACAGTACCACCATCATCAACGCCAACAGTACCATTACCACCTCCAACCACAACCGCGTTGTAAACCTCAACTTCACAATCTGTCCCACGAGCATCAACATCATACGCACCATAGATATCAAGGAGTACCAACAACAATAACTAACGAAGTATTAATTCATAACTTCATTGGAGAAACATTCCGCGGCGATTATATAATCTCTAAAGTCTTAGAGATTATCTAATCTAACCCTAACCATAAATCAGTTAAACGAACCAAAATGATAGAAGGAAGAGTAGAAACCCTAACAAAAATGGTGTGTGATTAACAAGTTAAACTTGTTTTACCAACAGCATCAACAGTACCGTCAACGTCACCAGCATCGTCAGTACAGTCAACATCAGAATCAACAACACCTATAACATCACAAACTCTGTCAGTTCAAGAATCACTGTGGACATCATTACGAATCAATAACGTGTATATTGTATCAACAAGTTATGAAGAATTAACTCATTCCCTCTGAAGAAATTATATATATATTATATATATATATATATATATATATATATATATATATATATATATATATATATATATATATATATATTTTTTGAAATAAAAAATAAATCTTTCCGTGCTAAGCTATTGTGTGTGAATCTTAACTACTCGGTTAATTCATATTACAAATATGCAATAATGTATGTCCCTCGCCCGCAACTTAACCATCGTTAACTACAATCTCTGTCTCAATTCAACAAGTTCCAATTCCTAATAAATCAAGTATATATTTGATTTTACACTTCATCATTGATGTAACCGAAACTTTTCAGATAACATCATTCGTACTTTGCGAAGTTCACAAGAATTTAACGAAAACCAACATCACATCTCAACAAATAACGAAGTATTGATTCATAATTTCAATATTATTGAAGAAATACTTATGTAACCTCTAAAGCCTTCAAGGAATTATTCAATTCTAGTTCCAACCGTAAATCGAATGAGTTTAATTTAGTATTAACTCATTAAAATCTATGTTACATCTGAGGAGAATATATACATATATATTTTCATAAAGACTGTAATAAAATTCTTATGTACAAAATATTAATTGTGAAAATTTTTTAACGGGTAGGTAATACCCGAGAGATATATATAAATTCACAATTAATATGTTACATTCTTCGAATCAGATTAAGCAAATTATCAATTATACTTCCTACTTTCACAATAATATACATTCTTTCATAGAAATCAAAACAACCATACTCATTCAAACCCAATTACATATTCTGATTTTAAAATCTCAGAATTCAATTCGAGATATAACCGGTACCATCACTTTTAGATTCCTACATCTTTCAAAGCTATACTTTGACTTCAAAAGTGTGTTAGAACATCAAATGTATACAAATGATTACAATCTGTGTTCAAACCCTTCGAAAATCTCTGAAGACACTTCAAATAATGAGCAATCGAGATGATGATCCAACCACATATTACCCACAGTTATGTACTTAAAAAGCTCTCGAAACCAAAGTCATAATTCAACACATATATGTGTCAGATCTCTTGGCATTTATTAGCCAAAATAACCTTGCAATTCCTTTACAAAGTAGCAAATTATATCACAGCTCCAACAAGACAACTTCAATTTTTTCATTCGGAGTAGCCTTATCATAATTTTGATATATGTGATTACCCTTTTGTTACCGGAGAACCTTTCATATTCCACCACATTAGCAATAAACTTACCAACAACTTCACTGATCTTGGGCATTCCGAAGAATCTTTATATTTATCGAAACCTCATCATTTACTCATCTGCCTCTTGTAAAGAGAATTGCCATACGAATCATTGGGAATTAGCAATCAGTATTGTGAAATCTCACAGCATGTTGACGCCAACAGTTATACATAACGTCTATTTCCAAGGCTTACATACTTCGAATGTGAAGTTTCTAAAAAACACTCTGAACCGCGAACTAGTTCTCGAAATGCTGATGAAGCAACAAAAACTATAAACGTCCTTAGCAGTAAAAAGTTTGATGATAAAGATTAGTGTATTAACAAAGCTCAGAAATAGAGAAGTTTTGGAACTAGAAAACGGATTGAGCAAAGTATGAAGGAGGCTGTGGACAAATCACAAAGACTGAACCTGCCTTTAAAGAATCCAAATGATTCAGTGTCTGCGGAAGTCATTAACGAATACCTTGCTCCTGACACTAAACCCTTACAGACAATATTCTTCATCATCCTCTGATATTAGAAATTCTAAGATATCATTGTATCTTTCATTATAAATATCCTCCATATTTCTGAAGATATTTCCATAACTATTCTTATCTGGAATCATTTATCTCTTTGCGCTATCTGTATTACATCAAAAAGGAAATTGTTTAGTTCCTATACTCTGTAAACCTTTGAGTTTAAAATATGAATGTTTTTGAAGTAGTATTGGAAACTGAAGCATGAGTTAGTATAATATAATGACACTTGATCAACGTGATTATATTACAGTAATTCATGCTGAGTTTCTAAATGGAACGTGATGATTCACAGATCATAACATCATCATGTGCCATGTTATACGACTCTTGTATTCTATTTAACCTCTAAAATATCAAGAAAATATTTCTTGATGATTCGGCCTTTTCCAAGGTATTCTAGTAATTTGACAAGTCAAGATTGTGCCATCACAATTTCCTTCCTAGAACATTAACAATGTTCATTCCGAAATTCATATCTGTGAATTCTGGACCATTACAAGCGGTGCTTAATCGCAAGAAGAAGAAACGAAAGGACAAAACTCCAAAATAGAAATTGGGGTATAAATTGCAGCAAATAAAATAGAGCATTAACTGTGGATGACAATGATTATAGAAGATAGAAACAGAGACTTTGAAATATAAGGGAAGATATAAAGCCCAACGACAAACCAAAAATTATAAACCATATATATAGATGTATATAGCAATATAAAGACACGGGAGAACTAGAAACACTATAAACCCAAGAGTATAGTAGAAGTAAATAGATTCTTCCGGCGGTAGATGAAAAAGAAGAATGACCGATATGAAAGTTATAAGTATATCGAGAATCAGAACTGGATGGAGCATATTGATGAATACTTTAAAATATGAGTTGAGGGGGAAAGAATAGAAGGTGATGAAACATGACTAGGAACTTAGAAATCAACAGATTTAACTCACACAATGACGGAATAAGTGAATCAAACCCTCTAGTGAATAGGTTAAGCTTTTTGGGATTAATTTAGTCATACCACAACTAAATCAAGTGTGATTAGATCAACACCTAGAGCTATTATTCACCACCTGGGTGATTTAGGTTGAGAGAGAATCGGAGGAGCTCACCTGATCTGAGTGTGTGTAACAAATGAGATTCTTAACCTAAAATGAAGAACATAAGACTTTATATACCCCTGCTGTTGACTCACCCGTACGATTCATCCATCACACATACGAGTTGGCTTCATCAGCCGTACGGGTGATCACTCACTCGTGTCTTCTCATTTAGGTTGTAATTGTGACTTAGCTCAGCATCAACTGTGCGTATGAGCCTGTCAGCCTTACGAGTGAGGCTTCACTCAGACGTCTGACTAAGTCTAACATAGTCAAACATCCAAATCTCGTTCCTGCAGTTGCTGTAACCACATACAAACACGGATAGGATAATAACGAACGATCATGGTGGCCTGTAAACAATTGTACCTGCAATGGACGTGGGTAGATGTCTAGGGACTTGCATAAAATGCATCAACAGAAGGTGTGAGTTGTAAGAAAACAAAGGAGGTGAATTTATAAGAAAATCTCCGACAGAAGAATTAAAATGGACGATCGCATTTAAAGCAGATCCTAATTCCTTTTGTTACCGGAGAATCAAATCTTATTACAAAGATTTTCTTCAAATCCCTTGAAATCTGGAAATCAATCATATCTACATCAAATGATAAGATGAATCTACACTTACTCATTTCACTCTTCTATGTTAGCTTCATTCGTACTCTTCATATAAATGGATTGTTTATCCAAATTATTCACTGATGATAAAACTCTAATTTTCAGCCTGTATGCATCATGAAAACATACTTATTATCATTCACAACCTTTCCACTCAAATTTTGGGACGAAATTTCTTTAACGGGTAGGTACTGTGACAACCCGAAAATTTCCAACCAAATTTAAACTTTATCTTTATATTATTCCGACACGATAAGCAAAGTTTGTTAAGTTAAATCTCAAGAATTTTAAATTGTGTTCATACATTCATTATAACCTCGACCAAATTCCGACGATTCACGAACCGTTATATATAAATAAATATGTATATATATGTATATATATATATATATTATAACTTGAGAATATTAATAAAGTATTAAACGTATAATACTTTACATGAACGTATTTGTTTCAATATGTTTATCGATGGAATTAGAAGATAATATCAAATGATTGATTTATCAGATACATTATGATATGATTACGGGTCTATGTTATGAGATTCACTGTAATTTAAGAAATCTATTCTTTTTGACAACATTCGGAAAATGGTAAAGTGATTTATAAGTAAGAACGTGAAGTGTAAATAACTTAGATGTTGGATATCGAAAAGTTATGTAACTCGACATTTTTCATTAAGATGATTTCATACGTTTATTTAACCTTTGAACTTTATCCCATGCTTCACCAACAAACTGTAATTTAAAAACTTGAAACCTATTATGAATATATATGATTCTACTTTTCTAAAACATTTTATGATATAACGATTTCCATTATTTTAACCTTTAAACAAAATGATTCTTGAAAATATATTTGGTTTTGGAAAACAAAATTGTTATATTTATTTGATTTAGTTTCAAACGTACAAAAACGTTTTCAGTTTAAAAAGAACTTTATTATTAAAACGTATATAACTTTTATAAATATCTAGAACTACTTTTGACAACTCATTACTTAACCAGTATGATAAAGATAACGATATTTATATTTTATTTTATTAAATATATATAACGATTTAAATTAATATTATATATATTTATACGCGTATTATGCGTACATAGTTTTATACTTTTACTATACTTAAACTTTACCTTTACTTTATTTTTACTTTACTTTAACTTTAATAATTCACTTTAATAATTCATACTTTAATAATTCACTTTAATAATCCATACTTTAATAATTCACTTTAATAATTCATACTTTAATAATTCACTTTAATAATTCATACTTTAATAATTCACTTTAATAATTCAAAAATCTATTATAAATAGAATTCAATAGGTTTCATTATTTCATAAGAAACTTGCAAATATTTTTCTCTAAACTCTCTCAATCGATTTACATATATATATTTACTCCGTATTATTTCAAGATATTATTAGTATACATAAAATATTACGTCAGAGTGCTGTCCGAGTGATTTCGAAATTGTTTTTCGAGTGGGATTGGATTAAGGAAATTATGGGTTATAGCTATGGAGGTGATTGGGTATGGTTCATGGGTATGCTCGTGAGATCAATATAGTATTTATCATCTCCGTTGCGTCTACGTCCCTTTCCTGCAATATTGAATCTCAATATTGATACGTGAGTACTCATAATTTAACTTTTACATACTAATAGTGTATCCCTGACTAGTGCTCGAGTATATAGGATTATGCATGTTTGTACTTTTGATATTGCCTTTAGTTAGGTTATGTTGAATCCTGAATTAGTTATATATGCGACTGAGATAAGGTATAAGATATGCATGTAGTTGGAAAGCTAGCGAAAAATTAAGAACTTTTCATTTAGATATCGAATGATTTCGATGAACGGATTTGAAGTTATAGTCCATCGAATTTTTGTATTATTATTAAAAATGATCATTATTATCGTCGTTATTATCGTCGTTCTAGTTTTATCTTATTATTATTATTATTATCTTTATCAATAAAAGGATTTATCATTAAAAATTGTTATTTTTTATTATTATTACTATCGTTATTATCGTTAAAGTTATAATTAGTATTATTATTATTATCCAATTATTGGTATTATTATTATTATTATTATTATCATTATTAATATATATATCATTATTTAAAAATGGTTATTGTTATTGTTATTATTATTATTACTATATTATCATTAAGATAATTATTAGTATTATCGTTAATAATGTTATAGTAACTATCATTATTAATATTAGTGTAATTAAAACAAATATTTGTAACACCTAATTATTTTGATTACTATTATTATCATTATTACGAACACGATATAAAAGACGATTAAAAGCTATTAAACGAAACGATTAGGAAATAATGGGTAAGAGTATCATGATGAAATTAAAATATTATAAGATATTGATTCAGATAAAATTATCGTTCTTTTTATTTTTATCATTACTATTATTATTAAAATTATCGTTAGTATTAAAACTATCATTTTAATAAAAATTATCATTTTAATAGAAATGTCATTGTTACTATAAAATATCATTATTATTATTATTATTTTAAATAGAATTATTATTTTAAAGATAATATTAAAAATTATCGTAAATATTAAAGTTATCATAATTAGAATTATCGTTTTATCATAATGTCATCTTAGTAATTATAAATATTGATATTTTTATAATAATAATTATTATTACAAAATAATACAACTTTTACTTACTATCATTATAGATATTATTTTATCAAATAAATATTTGATACAAACATATTTTACTACGTGTAATAACTTACTTTAATAATATCTATCATATTATCTTTATAATATTAAATGAACCCTATAAATTTTATTACTTAATATATATAAAAGTATATTTTATTATATAAATATAATATAAAATTTTATTTATTAATAAATAAATTATATTATTTACTCTAATAAATCTTTTAAAAATATTTAAAAATATAAAACGACGATATTTAAACTATATATTAATCATGTATAGATTTTTGGAAATTATTTTGAGTCAAATTTACTTTTGTTGACTTTTGCATATTAGTCTCGAGCATTAGGATTGTGGTACACTATGACTTGACCTAATTTGTTAGACAAATATTGACCAACACATAAATATATATAATTAATTTAGGTTCGTGAATCCGAGACCAACCTTGCACTTGTTCAATGACGTTATATGTATTTTTACTACGAAATACAGTATGGTGAGTTTTATTTGCCTTTTTACCCTTTATATTTTTGGGCTGAGAATACATGCGCAACTTTTATAAATGTTTTACGAAATAGACACAAGTAATCAAAACTACATTATATGGTTGAATTATTGAAATCGAATATGCCCCTTTTTATTAAAGTCTGGTAATCTAAGAATTAGGGAACAGACACCCTAATTGACGCGAATCCTAAAGATAGATCTATTGGGCCTAACAAACCCCATCCAAAGTACCGGATGCTTTAGTACTTCGAAATTATATCATGTCCGAAGGAGGATCCCAGAATGATAGGGGATATTCTTATATGTATCTAGTTAATGTCGGTTACCAGGTGTTCACCATATGAATGATTATTTTTTTGTCTCTATGCATGGGACGTATATTTATGAGAACTGAAAATGAAATTCTTGTGGTCTATTAAAATGATGGAAATAAATGATTATGATAAACTAATGAACTCACCAACCTTTTGGTTGACACTTTAAAGCATGTTTATTCTCAGGTGTTAAAGATATCTTCCGCTGTGCATTTGCTCATTTTAAAGATATTACTTGGAGTCTTTCATAGCATATTTCGAAGAACGTTGCATTCGAGTCATTGAGTTCATCAAAGATTATTATTAAATCAATTTATAGTTTGATAGTGGATATTATGAAATGGTATGCATGCCTGTCAATTTTTGATGTAAAGAAAGATTGTCTTTTAAAAATGAATGCAATGTTTGTAAAATGTATCATATAGAGGTCAAATACCTCGCAATGTAATCAACTATTGTGAATCGTTTATAATGTAAATGAACGGGTCCTTTCATAGCTAGTTACTACAGAAGGTTCATCCAAGACTTTTCTAGAATAGCAAAACCCTTGACTGCATTAACGCATAAAGGGAAGAAATTTGAATGGAAGGATGAACAAGAGAAAGCGTTTCAGTTATTGAAGAAAAAGCTAACTACGGCACCTATATTCTCATTGCCTGAAGGGAATGATGATTTTGTGATTTATTGTGATGCATCAAAGCAAGGTCTCGGTTGTGTATTAATGCAATGAATGAAGGTGATTGCTTATGCATCTAGACAATTGAAGATTCAAGAACAAAATTATACGACGCATGATTTGGAATTAGGTGCGGTTGTTTTTGCATTAAAGACTTGGAGGCACTACTTATATGGGGTCAAAAGTATTATATATACCGACCACAAAAGTCTTCAACACATATTTAATCAAAAACAACTGAATATGAGGCAGCGTAGGTGGATTGAATTGTTGAACGATTATGACTTTGAGATTCGTTACCACCCGGGGAAGGCATATGTGGTAGCCGACGCCTTGAACAGGAAGGACAGAGAACCCATTCGAGTAAAATCTATGAATATAATGATTCACAATAACCTTACTACTCAAATAAAAGAGGCGCAACAAGGAGTTTTAAAAGAGGGAAATTTAAAGGATGAAATACCCAAAGGATCGGAGAAGCATCTTAATATTCGGGAAGACGGAACCCGGTATAGGGCTGAAAGGATTTGGGTACCAAAATTTGGAGATATGAGAGAAATGGTACTTAGAGAAGCTCATAAAACCAGATACTCAATACATCCTGGAACGGGGAAGATGTACAAGGATCTCAAGAAACATTTTTGGTAGCCGGGTATGAAAGCCGATATTGCTAAATACGTAGGAGAATGTTTGACGTGTTCTAAGGTTAAAGCTGAGCATCAGAAACCATCAGGTCTACTTCAACAACCCGAAATCCCGGAATGGAAATGGGAAAACATTACCATGGATTTCATCACTAAATTGCCAAGGACTACAAGTGGTTTTGATACTATTTGGGTAATAGTTGATCGTCTCACCAAATCAGCACACTTCCTGCCAATAAGAGAAGATGACAAGATGAAGAAGTTAGCACGACTGTATTTGAAGGAAGTCATCTCCAGACATGGAATACCAATCTCTATTATCTCTGATAGGGATGGCAGATTTATTTCAAGATTCTGGCAGACATTACAGCAAGTATTAGGAACTCGTCTAGACATGAGTACTGCCTATCATCCACAAACTGATGGACAGAGCGAAAGGATGATACAAACGCTTGAAGACATGCTACGAGCATGTGTTATTGATTTCGGAAACAGTTGGGATCGACATCTACCGTTAGCAGAAATTTCCTACAACAACAGCTACCATTCAAGCATTGAGATGGCGCCGTTTGAAGTATTTTATGGTAGAAAGTGCAGGTCTCCAATTTGTTGGAGAGAAGTGGGGGATAGACAGATTACAGGTCCGGAGATAATACAAGAAACTACCGAGAAGATCATCCAAATTCAACAACGGTTGAAAACCGCCCAAAGTCGACAAAAGAGCTACGCTGACATTAAAAGAAAAGATATAGAATTTGAAATTGGAGAGATGGTCATGCTTAAAGTTGCACCTTGGAAAGGCGTTGTTCGATTTGGTAAATGAGGGAAATTAAATCCAAGGTATATTGGACCATTCAAGATTATTGATCGTAGCTTAGCGACTTGAGTTACCTCAACAACTCGCAGCTGTACATAACACTTTCCATGTCTCGAATTTGAAGAAATGTTTTGCTAAAGAATATCTCACTATTCCGTTAGATGAAAACCAAATCAACGAAAAACTTCAATTCATCGAAGAACTCGTCGAAATAATAGATCATGAGGTTAAAAGACTTAAGCAAAACAAGATACCAATTGTTAAGGTTTGATGGAAAGCTCGTAGAGGACCCGAGTTCACCTGGGAACGAGAAGATCAGATGAAGAAGAAATACCCGCATTTATATCCAGAAGATACGTCAACACCTCCAACTGCCTAAAATTTCGGGACGAAATTTATTTAACGGGTAGGTACTGTAGTGACCCGAACTTTTCTATGTTTATATATATATTAAATGAAATTGTTATTTACATGATTAAGTGTTTCCAACATGTTAAGCAATCAAACTTGTTAAGACTTGATTAATTGAAATAGGTTTCATATAGACAATTGACCACCCAAGTTGACCGGTGATTCACGAACGTTAAAACTTGTAAAAACTATATGATGACATATATATGGATATATATATAGTTAACATGATACTATGATAAGTAAACATATCATTAAGTATATTAACAATGAACTACATATGTAAAAACAAGACTACTAACTTAATGATTTTTAAACGAGACATATATGTAACGATTATCGTTGTAAAGACATTTAATGTATATATATATCATATTAAGAGATATTCATACATCATAATATCATGATAATATAATAATTTAAAATCTCATTTGATATTATAAACATTGGGCTAACAACATTTAACAAGATTGTTAACCTAAAGGTTTCAAAACAACACTTACATGTAACGACTAACGATGACTTAACGACTCAGTTAAAATGTATATACATGTAGTGTTTTAATATGTATTTATACACTTTTGAAAGACTTTAATACACTTATCAAAATACTTCTACTTAACAAAAATGCTTACAATTACATCCTCGTTCAGTTTCATCAACAATTCTACTCGTATGCACCCGTATTCGTACTCGTACAATACACAGCTTTTAGATGTATGTACTATTGGTATATACACTCCAATGATCAGCTCTTAGCAGCCCATGTGAGTCACCTAACACATGTGGGAACCATCATTTGGCAACTAGCATGAAATATCTCATAAAATTACAAAAATATGAGTAATCATTCATGACTTATTTACATGAAAACAAAATTACATATCCTTTATATGTAATCCATACACCAACGACCAAAAACACCTACAAACACTTTCATTCTTCAATTTTCTTCATCTAATTGATCTCTCTCAAGTTCTATCTTCAAGTTCTAAGTGTTCTTCATAAATTCCAAAAGTTCTAGTTTCATAAAATCAAGAATACTTTCAAGTTTGCTAGCTCACTTCCAATCTTGTAAGGTGATCATCCAACCTCAAGAAATATTTGTTTCTTACAGTAGGTTATCATTCTAATACAAGGTAATAATCATATTCAAACTTTGGTTCAATTTCTATAACTATAACAATCTTATTTCAAGTGATGATCTTACTTGAACTTGTTTTCGTGTCATGATTCTGCTTCAAGAACTTCGAGCCATCCAAGGATCCATTGAAGCTAGATCCATTTTTATCTTTTACAGTAGGTTTATCCAAGGAAATTAAGGTAGTAATGATGTTCATAACATCATTCGATTCATACATATAAAGCTATCTTATTCGAAGGTTTAAACTTGTAATCACTAGAACATAGTTTAGTTAATTCTAAACTTGTTCGCAAACAAAAGTTAATCCTTCTAACTTGACTTTTAAAATCAACTAAACACATGTTCTATATCTATATGATATGCTAACTTAATGATTTAAAACCTGGAAACACGAAAAACACCGTAAAACCGGATTTACGCCGTCGTAGTAACACCGCGGGCTGTTTTGGGTTAGTTAATTAAAAACTATGATAAACTTTGATTTAAAAGTTGTTATTCTGAGAAAATGATTTTTATTATGAACATGAAACTATATCCAAAAATTATGGTTAAACTCAAAGTGGAAGTATGTTTTCTAAAATGGTCATCTAGACGTCGTTCTTTCGACTGAAATGACTACCTTTACAAAAACGACTTGTAACTTATTTTTCAGACTATAAACCTATACTTTTCTGTTTAGATTCATAAAATAGAGTTCAATATGAAACCATAGCAATTTGATTCACTCAAAACGGATTTAAAATGAAGAAGTTATGGGTAAAACAAGATTGGATAATTTTTCTCATTTTAGCTACGTGAAAATTGGTAACAAATCTATTCCAACCATAACTTAATCAACTTGTATTGTATATTATGTAATCTTGAGATACCATAGACACGTATACAATTTTTCGACCTATCATGTCGACACATCTATATATATTTCGGAACAACCATAGACACTCTATATGTGAATGTTGGAGTTAGCTATACAGGGTTGAGGTTGATTCCAAAATATATATAGTTTGAGTTGTGATCAATACTGAGATACGTATACACTGGGTCGTGGATTGATTCAAGATAATATTTATCAATTTATTTCTGTACATCTAACTGTGGACAACTAGTTGTAGGTTACTAACGAGGACAGCTGACTTAATAAACTTAAAACATCAAAATATATTAAAAGTGTTGTAAATATATTTTGAACATACTTTGATATATATGTATATATTGTTATAGGTTCGTGAATCAACCAGTGGCCAAGTCTTACTTCCCGACGAAGTAAAAATCTGTGAAAGTGAGTTATAGTCCCACTTTTAAAATCTAATATTTTTGGGATGAGAATACATGCAGGTTTTATAAATGATTTACAAAATAGACACAAGTACGTGAAACTACATTCTATGGTTGAATTATCGAAATCGAATATGCCCCTTTTTATTAAGTCTGGTAATCTAAGAATTAGGGAACAGACACCCTAATTGACGCGAATCCTAAAGATAGATCTATTGGGCCTAACAAACCCCATCCAAAGTACCGGATGCTTTAGTACTTCGAAATTTATATCATATCCGAAGGGTGTCCCGGAATGATGGGGATATTCTTATATATGCATCTTGTTATTGTCGGTTACCAGGTGTTCACCATATGAATGATTTTTATCTCTATGTATGGGATGTGTATTGAAATATGAAATCTTGTGGTCTATTGTTACGATTTGATATATATAGGTTAAACCTATAACTCACCAACATTTTTGTTGACGTTTTAAGCATGTTTATTCTCAGGTGATTATTAAGAGCTTCCGCTGTCGCATACTTAAATAAGGACGAGATTTGGAGTCCATGCTTGTATGATATTGTGTAAAAAATGCATTCAAGAAACTTATTTTGTTGTAACATATTTGTATTGTAAACCATTATGTAATGGTCGTGTGTAAACAGGATATTTTAGATTATCATTATTTGATAATCTACGTAAAGCTTTTTAAACCTTTATTGATGAAATAAAGGTTATGGTTTGTTTTAAAATGAATGCAGTCTTTGAAAAACGTCTCATATAGAGGTCAAAACCTCGCAACGAAATCAATTAATATGGAACGTTTTTAATCAATAAGAACGGGACATTTCAGTTGGTATCCGAGCGTTGGTCTTAGAGAACCAGAAAATTTGCATTAGTGTGTCTTATCGAGTTTGTTAGGATGCATTAGTGAGTCTGGACTTCGACCGTGTTTTCTTTAAAATTGATTGCTTAACATTTTTGTTGGAAACTATATATTTTTAACATATGAATATTATGTGATATATTAATCTCTTAACGTGTTTGATATTATGTGATAGATGTCTACCTCTAGAACAAGTCCCATTGACTCACCTAATAATAATGAAGAGTCAAATGTAAATTGGAATGATTTGTGGACTGATTCACAAGTTCCCGAAGAGGAACCGGAAGAAGAGTCGGAACCGGAAGAAGAATCGGAACCGGAAGAAGAATCGGAACCGGATAAAGAAATAGAACCGGTGGGGGAAATAATAAAACGATGAAGTAAAAGAAAATCCTCAACCAACCGACCAAAGTTAATTATGGTCAATGGTGTTTCCGCCTTCGAGTAAAAATTTACTATCCAAAGGCGTCAATGGACAACTTAATTTAGCACAAAAATCTCTACTCATATAGCTTCTATCCGCACCCGAATCAAATAATACGTAAGCAGATTTATTGTCAATAAGAAACGTACCCGTAACAAGCTCCGGGTCTTCCTGTGCCTCTGCCGCATTAATATTGAAAACTCTTTCGCGGCCTTGTCCATTCGTGTTCTCCTGGTTCGGGCAATTTCTAATAATGTGGCCCGGTTTTCCACATTTATAACAAACTACATTGGCATAACTTGCTCCGACACTACTTGCTCCGCCATTACTCGTTCCGACACCATTTGTTCCTTTCGTTCTATTAACCCCTGGTCCGTAGACCTCACACTTCGCCGCGCTATGACCATTTCTTTTACACTTGTTGCAAAATTTGGTGCAGAACCCCGAGTGATACTTTTCACACCTTTGGCATAGCTGCTTCTGATTGTTGTTGTTGTTGCGGTTATTATTGTTGTTGGGATGATTGTTGTAGTTGCTGTTGTTGTTGTTGTTGTTGTTGTTGTTGGGCCGTTTGTTGTAGTTGCGATTGATGTTGCGATTGTTGGGGTAATTGTTGCGATTATTGTTGTAATTGCTGTTGTTGTTGTATTGGTGATTCTTATCACCGTTTTCCTCCCACTTTCTTTTGACTTGCTTCACATTGGTCTCTTCTGCAGTCTGTTCTTTAATTCTTTCTTCAATCTGGATCACTAGTTTGTGAGCAATTCTACATGCCTGTTGTATGGAGGCGGGCTCGTGTGAACTTATATCTTCTTGGATTCTTTCCGGTAATCCTTTCACAAATGCGTCGATCTTCTCTTCCTCATCTTCGAATGCTCCCGGACACAATAGGCACAATTCTATGAATCGCCTTTCGTACGTGGTAATATCAAATCCTTGGGTTCGTAACCCTCTAAGTTCTGTCTTGAGCTTATTGACCTCGGTTCTGGGACGGTACTTCTCGTTCATCAAGTGTTTGAATGCTGACCACGGTAGTGCGTACGCATCATCTTGTCCCACTTGCTCTAGATAGGTATTCCACCATGTTAACGCAGAACCCGTGAAGGTATGCGTAGCGTACTTTACTTTGTCCTCTTCAGTACACTTACTTATAGCAAACACCGATTCGACCTTCTCGGTCCACCGTTTCAATCCGATCGGTCCTTCGGTACCATCAAATTCCAAAGGTTTGCAGGCAGTGAATTCTTTGTAGGTGCATCCTACACGATTTCCTGTACTGCCAGATCCAAGGTTATTGTTGGTATGTAGTGCAGCCTGTACTGCGGCTATGTTTGAAGCTAGAAAAGTACGGAATTCCTCTTCATTCATATTCACGGTGTGTCGAGTAGTCGGTGCCATTTCCTTCAAAATAGTCAAATGGAACAAGTTAATCATACAGAATATTAAGAGTAGTTAATAGTATTTCGTAGCATAATATGAACTCATTTATAAAAGCTTTTTCTTCATATTAGCGTTTTATAAGTTTAAATTCGGGTAGTACCTACCCGTTAAGTTCATACTTAGTAGCTAATATACAATTCAACTACTACAATTCTATATGAAAAACTGATAATAATATTTCGCGTTCAAACTTTTATACAATATTTTACAAACTTACAATACCGCTTATTTTACATAAAGCATGAAATATAGCACACAATAACTTTGATACAAGATAGTTGTGAAGATAATTCTAGCTAGTACACAAGTCGTTCAGCAAAGGCAATAAAGACACGTAATTCATACGTCCAGAAACAAGTCATGCATTCTGGTTTTACTAGGATTACTTCCCATCCTTGGTCTTGTGGAACATAACCGTTATGGTCGTTGATAAGACAGTGTGTTGTAACGTCATCAAAGGGACGAGGGTTACGTAATGTCCAACAGTCCCATAACAATCTAAAAACCTCATTTCTTAACCCAATTACCGACTCCGTCACTTGTGAAAACGTTTTGTTTAATAGTTGTAGCCCGATGTTCTTGTTCTCACTTTGGTGAGAAGCGAACATTACTAATCCGTAAGCATAACATGCTTCTTTATGTTGCATGTTAGCCGCTTTTTCTAAATCACGAAGTCCAATATTCGGATATATTGAGTCAAAATAATTTCTTAACCCGTTGCGTAAAATAGCATTTGGGTTCCCCGCAATATATGCGTCAAAGTAAACACATCGTAACTTATGGGTTTCCCAATGTGATATCCCCCATCTTTCAAACGAAAGTCTCTTATAAACCAAGACATTCTTGGAACGTTCTTAGAATGTCTTACAAACTGATCTCGCCTTAAATAGTTGTGCCGAAGAATTCTGACCGACTCTAGACAAGATTTCATCAATCATGTCTCCGAGTAGGTCTCTTAAAATATTGGGTTGTCTATCCTTTTTGTGTTTTTATACTGTAAAATAGACAAGAGTTAGATTCATAAAAAAAATACTTATTAATACAAGCAATTTTTACATATATCATAAAGCATAAGCACACTATATTACTTATATTACACCACACAAATACAACTATCTTATTCCGACTCGCTTGTTTCTTCTTTTTCAGTTTTGGTTCGTTTTGCCAAGTTTCTAGGGATATATGATGTTCCCCTAATACGAGCCGTCGTTATCCACATTGGTTTAGAAAAACCTGGTGGTTTAGAGGTTCCCGGGTCATTGTTACAACTTAAGGACTTCAGGGGTTGACGATACATATAAAGTTCATCGGGGTTGGAATTAGATTTCTCTATTTTTATGCCCTTTCCCTTATTATTTTCTTTTGCCTTTTTAAATTCAGTTGGGGTAATTTCTATAACATCATCGGAATTCTCGTCGGAATCCGATTCATCGGAGAATTGGTAATCCTCCCAATATTTTGCTTCCTTGGCGGAAACACCATTGACCATAATTAACCTTGGTCGGTTGGTTGAGGATTTTCTTTTACTTAACCGTTTTATTATTTCCCCCACCGGTTCTATTTCTTCATCCGGTTCCGATTCTTCTTCCGGTTCCGACTCTTCTTCCGGTTCCTCTTCGGGAACTTGTGAATCAGTCCACGAATCATTCCAATTTACATTTGACTCTTCATTATTATTAGGTGAGTCAATGGGACTTGTTCTAGAGGTAGACATTTATCACATAATATCAAACGCGTTAAGAGATTAATATATCACATAATATTCACATGTTAAAAATATATAGTTTCCAACAAAATTTGTTAAGCAATCATTTTTCAAGTAAACACGGTCGAAGTCCAGACTCACTAATGCATCCTAACAAACTAGATAAGACACACTAATGCAAAATTCTGGTTCTCTAAGACCAACGCTCTGATACCAACTGAAATGTCCCGTTCTTATTGATTAAAAACGTTCCATATTAATTGATTTCGTTGCGAGGTTTTTGTAGTGACCCGAACTTTTCCATGTTTATATATATTAATTGAGATTGATATTTACATGATTAAATGTTTCCAACATGTTAAGCAATCAAACTTGTTAAGACTTGATTAATTGAAATATGTTTCATATAGACAATTGACCACCCAAGTTGACCGGTGATTCACGAACGTTAAAACTTGTAAAAACTATATGATGACATATATATGGATATATATATAGTTAACATGATACTATGATAAGTAAACATATCATTAAGTATATTAACAATGAACTACATATGTAAAAACAAGACTACTAACTTAATGATTTTTAAACGAGACATATATGTAACGATTATCGTTGTAAAGACATTTAATGTATATATATCATATTAAGAGATATTCATACATGATAATATCATGATAATATAATAATTTAAAATCTCATTTGATATTATAAACATTGGGTTAACAACATTTAACAAGATCGTTAACCTAAAGGTTTCAAAACAACACTTACATGTAACGACTAACGATGACTTAACGACTCAGTTAAAATGTATATACATGTAGTGTTTTAATATGTATTTATACACTTTTGAAAGACTTCAATACACTTATCAAAATACTTCTACTTAACAAAAATGCTTACAATTACATCCTCGTTCAGTTTCATCAACAATTCTACTCGTATGCACCCGTATTCGTACTCGTACAATACACAGCTTTTAGATGTATGTACTATTGGTCTATACACTCCAATGATCAGCTCTTATCAGCCCATGTGAGTCACCTAACACATGTGGGAACCATCATTTGGCAACTAGCATGAAATATCTCATAAAATTACAAAAATATGAGTAATCATTCATGACTTATTTACATGAAAACAAAATTACATATCCTTTATATCTAATCCATACACCAACGACGAAAAACACCTACAAACACTTTCATTCTTCAATTTTCTTCATCTAATTGATCTCTCTCAAGTTCTATCTTCAAGTTCTAAGTGTTCTTCATATATTCTACAAGTTCTAGTTACATAAAATCAAGAATACTTTCAAGTTTGCTAGCTCACTTCCAATCTTGTAAGGTGATCATCCAACCTCAAGAAATCTTTGTTTCTTACAATAGGTTATCATTCTAATACAAGGTAATAATCATATTCAAACTTTGGTTCAATTTCTATAACTATAACAATCTTATTTCAAGTGATGATCTTACTTGAACTTGTTTTCGTGTCATGATTTTGCTTCAAGAACTTCGAGCCATCCAAGGATCCATTGAAGCTAGATCCATTTTTCTCTTTTCCAGTAGGTTTATCCAAGGAACTTAAGGTAGTAATGATGTTCATAACATCATTCGATTCATACATATAAAGCTATCTTATTCGAAGGTTTAAACTTGTAATCACTAGAACATAGTTTAGTTAATTCTAAACTTGTTCGCAAACAAAAGTTAATCCTTCTAACTTGACTTTTAAAATCAACTAAACACATTTTCTATATCTATATGATATGCTAACTTAATGATTTAAAACCTGGAAACACGAAAAACACCGTAAAACCTGATTTACGCCGTCGTAGTAACACCGCGGGCTGTTTTGGGTTAGTTAATTAAAAACTATGATAAACTTTGATTTAAAAGTTGTTATTCTGAGAAAATGATTTTTATTATGAACATGAAACTATATCCAAGAATTATGATTAAACTCAAAGTGGAAGTATGTTTTCTAAAATGGTCATCTAGATGTCGTTCTTTCGACTGAAATGACTACCTTTACAAAAACGACTTGTAACTTATTTTTCCGACTATAAACCTATACTTTTCTGTTTAGATTCATAAAATAGAGTTCAATATGAAACCATAGCAATTTGATTCACTCAAAACGGATTTAAAATGAAGAAGTTATGGGTAAAACAAGATTGGATAATTTTTCTCATTTTAGCTACGTGAAAATTGGTAACAAATCTATTCCAACCATAACTTAATCAACTTGTATTGTATATTATGTAATCTTGAGATACCATAGACACGTATACAATGTTTCGACCTATCATGTCGACACATCTATATATATTTCGGAACAACCATAGACACTCTATATGTGAATGTTGGAGTTAGCTATACAGGGTTGAGGTTGATTTCAAAATATATATAGTTTGAGTTGTGATCAATACTGAGATACGTATACACTGGGTCGTGGATTGATTCAAGATAATATTTATCGATTTATTTCTGTACATCTAACTGTGGACAACTAGTTGTAGGTTACTAACGAGGACAGCTGACTTAATAAACTTAAAACATCAAAATATATTAAAAGTGTTGTAAATATATTTTGAACATACTTTGATATATATGTATATATTGTTATAGGTTCGTGAATCAACCAGTGGCCAAGTCTTACTTCCCGACGAAGTAAAAATCTGTGAAAGTGAGTTATAGTCCCACTTTTAAAATCTAATATTTTTGGGATGAGAATACATGCAGGTTTTATAAATGATTTACAAAATAGACACAAGTACGTGAAACTACATTCTATGGTTGAATTATCGAAATCGAATATGCCCCTTTTTATTAAGTCTGGTAATCTAAGAATTAGGGAATAGACACCCCAATTGACGCGAATCCTAAAGATAGATCTATTGGGCCTAACAAACCCCATCCAAAGTACCGGATGCTTTAGTACTTCGAAATTTATATCATATCCGAAGGGTGTCCCGGAATGATGGGGATATTCTTATATATGCATCTTGTTAATGTCGGTTACCAGGTGTTCACCATATGAATGATTTTTATCTCTATGTATGGGATGTGTATTGAAATATGAAATCTTGTGGTCTATTGTTACGATTTGATATATATAGGTTAAACCTATAACTCACCAACAATTTTGTTGACGTTTAAAGCATGTTTATTCTCAGGTGAATATTAAGAGCTTCCGCTGTTCCATACTAAAATAAGGACAAGATTTGGAGTCCATGTTTGTATGATATTGTGTAAAAACTGCATTCAAGAAACTGATTTCGATGTAACATATTTGTATTGTAAACCATTATGTAATGGTCGTGTGTAAACAGGATATTTTAGATTATCATTATTTGATAATCTACGTAAAGTTTTTAAACCTTTATTTATGAAATAAAGGTTATGGTTTGTTTTAAAAATGAATGCAGTCTTTGAAAAACGTCTCATATAGAGGTCAAAACCTCGCAACGAAATCAATTAATATGGAACGTTTTTAATCAATAAGAACGGGACATTTCAGTTGGTATCCGAGCGTTGGTCTTAGAGAACCAGAATTTTGCATTAGTGTGTCTTATCGAGTTTGTTAGGATGCATTAGTAAGTCTGGACTTCGACCGTGTTTACTTGAAAAATGATTGCTTAACAAATTTTGTTGGAAACTATATATTTTTAACATGTGAATATTATGTGATATATTAATCTCTTAACGCGTTTGATATTATGTGATAGATGTCTACCTCTAGAACAAGTCCCATTGACTCACCTAATAATAATGAAGAGTCAAATGTAAATTGGAATGATTCGTGGACTGATTCACAAGTTCCCGAAGAGGAACCGGAAGAAGAGTCGGAATCGGAAGAAGAATCGGAACCGGAAGAAGAATCGGAACCGGATGAAGAAGTAGAACCGGTGGGGGAAATAATAAAACGGTTAAGTAAAAGAAAATCCTCAACCAACCGACCAAGGTTAATTATGGTCAATGGTGTTTCCGCCAAGGAAGCAAAATATTGGGAGGATTACCAATTCTCCGATGAATCGGATTCTGACGAGAATTCCGATGATGTTATAGAAATTACCCCAACTGAATTTAAAAAGGCAAAAGAAAATAATAAGGGAAAGGGCATAAAAATAGAGAAATCTAATTCCAACCCCGATGAACTTTATATGTATCGTCAACCCCCGAAGTCCTTAAGTTGTAACAATGACCCGGGAACCTCTAAACCACCAGGTTTTTCTAAACCAATGTGGATAACGACGGCTCGTATTAGGGGAACATCATATATCCCTAGAAACTTGGCAAAACGAACCAAAACCGAAGAAGAAGAAACAAGCGAGTCGGAATAAGATAGTTGTATTCGTGTGGTGTAATATATGTAATATAGTGTGCTTATGCTTTATGATATATGTAAAAATTGCTTGTATTAATAAGTATTTTTTTTTATGAATCTAACTCTTGTCTATTTTACAGTATAAAAACACAAAAATGGATAGACAACCCAATATTTTAAGAGACCTACCCGGAGACATGATTGATGAAATCTTGTCTAAAGTCGGTCAGAATTCTTCGGCACAACTATTTAAGGCGAGATCAGTTTGTAAGACATTCGAAGAACATTCCAAGAATGTCTTGGTTTATAAGAGACTTTCATTTGAAAGATGGGGGATATCACATTGGGAAACCCATAAGTTACGATGTGTTTACTTTGACGCATATATTGCGGGGAACCCAAATGCTATTTTACGCAACGGGTTAAGAAATTATTTTGACTCAATATATCCGAATATTGGACTTCGTGATTTAGAAAAAGCGGCTAACATGCAACATAAAGAAGCATGTTATGCTTACGGATTAGTAATGTTCGCTTCTCACCAAAGTGAGAACAAGAACATCGGGCTACAACTATTAAACAAAACGTTTCCACAAGTGACGGAGTCGGTAATTGGGGTAAGAAATGAGGTTTTTAGATTATTACGGGACTGTTGGACATTACGTAACCCTCGTCCCTTTGACGACATTACAACACGCTGTCTTATCAACGGCCATAATGGTTATGCTGCACAAGACCAAGGATGGGAAGTAGTCCTAGTAAAACCAGAATGCATGACTTGTTTCTGGACATATGAATTACGTGTCTTTATTGCCTTTGCGGAACGACTTGTGTACTAGCTAGAATTATCTTCACAACTATCTTGTATCAAAGTTATTGTGTGCTATATTTCATGCTTTATGTAAAATAAGCGGTATTGTAAGTTTGTAAAATATTGTATAAAAGTTTGAACGCGAAATATTATTATAATCAGTTTTTCATATAGAATTGTAGTAGTTGAATTGTATATTAGCTACTAAGTATGAACTTAACGGGTAGGTACTACCCGAATTTAAACTTATAAAACGCTAATATGAAGAAAAAGCTTTTATAAATGAGTTCATATTATGCTACGAAATACTATTAACTACTCTTAATATTCTGTATGATTAACTTGTTCCATTTAACTATTTTGAAGGAAATGGCACCGACTACTCGACACACCGTGAATATGAATGAAGAGGAATTCCGTACTTTTCTAGCTTCAAACATAGCCGCAGTACAGGCTGCGCTACATACCAACAATAACCTTGGATCTAGCAGTACATGAAATCGTGTAGGATGCACCTACAAAGAATTCACTGCCTGCAAACCTTTGGAATTTGATGGAACCGAAGGACCGATCGGATTGAAACGGTGGACCGAGAAGGTTGAATCGGTGTTTGCCATAAGTAAGTGTACTGAAGAGGACAAAGTGAAGTACGCTACGCATACCTTCACAGGTTCTGCGTTAACATGGTGGAATACCTATCTAGAGCAAGTGGGACAAGACGATGCGTACGCACTACCGTGGTCAGCATTCAAGCACTTAATGAACGAGAAGTACCGTCCCAGAACCGAGGTCAATAAGCTCAAGACAGAACTTAGAGGGTTACGAACCCAAGGATTTGATATTACCACGTACGAAAGACGATTCACAGAATTGTGCCTATTGTGTCCGGGAGCATTCGAAGATGAGGAAGAGAAGATCGACGCGTTTGTGAAAGGATTACCGGAAAGAATCCAAGAAGATATAAGTTCACACGAGCCCGCCTCCATACAACAGGCATGTAGAATGGCTCACAAACTAGTGAACCAGATTGAAGAAAGAATTAAAGAACAGACTGCTGAAGAGGCCAATGTGAAGCAAGTCAAAAGAAAGTGGGAGGAAAACGGTGATAAGAATCACCAATACAACAACAACAGTAATTACAACAATAATCGCAACAATTATCCCAACAATCGCAACATCAATCACAACTACAACAAACGGCCCAACAACAACAACAACAACAACAACAACAACAGCTACAACAATCATCCCAACAACAATAATAACCTCAACAACAACAATCAGAAGCAGCTATGCCAAAGGTGTGAAAAGTATCACTCGGGGTTCTGCACCAAATTTTGCAACAAGTGTAAAAGAAATGGTCATAGCGCGGCGAAGTGTGATGTCTACGGACCAGGGGTTAACAGAACGAAAGGAACAAATGGTGTCGGAACGAGTAATGGCGGAGCAAGTAGTGTCGGAGCAAGTTATGCCAATGTAGTTTGTTATAAATGTGGAAAACCGGGCCACATTATTAGAAATTGCCCGAACCAGGAGAACACGAATGGACAAGGCAGCGGAAGAGTTTTCAATATTAATGCGGCAGAGGCACAGGAAGACCCGGAGCTTGTTACGGGTACGTTTCTTATTGACAATAAATCTGCTTACGTTTTATTTGATTCGGGTGCGGATAGAAGCTATATGAGTAGAGATTTTTGTGCTAAATTAAGTTGTCTATTGACGCCTTTGGATAGTAAATTTTTACTCGAATTAGCAAATGGTAAATTAATTTCAGCAGATAATATATGTCGGAATCGAGAAATTAAACTGGTTAGCGAAACATTTAAGATTGATTTGATACCAGTAGAGTTAGGGAGTTTTGATGTGATAATCGGTATGGACTGGTTGAAAGAAGTGAAAGCAGAGATCGTTTGTTACAAAAATGCAATTCGCATTATACGAGAAAAAAGAAAACCCTTAATGGTGTACGGAGAAAAGGGCAACACGAAGCTACATCTTATTAGTAATTTGAAGGCACAAAAACTAATAAGAAAAGGTTGCTATGCTGTTCTAGCACACGTCGAGAAAGTACAAACTGAAGAAAAGAGCATCAATGATGTTCCCATTGCAAAAGAATTTCCTGATGTATTTCCGAAAGAATTACCGGGATTACCCCCACATCGATCCGTTGAATTTCAAATAGATCTTGTACCAGGAGCTGCACCAATAGCTCGTGCTCCTTACAGACTCGCACCCAGCGAGATGAAAGAACTACAAAGCCAATTACAAGAACTTTTAGAGCGTGGTTTCATTCGACCAAGCACATCACCGTGGGGAGCTCCTGTTTTGTTTGTCAAGAAGAAAGATGGTACATTCAGGTTGTGTATCGACTACCGAGAGTTGAACAAACTTACCATCAAGAATCGCTACCCACTACCGAGAATCGATGACTTATTTGATCAACTACAAGGCTCGTCTGTTTATTCAAAGATTGACTTACGTTCCGGGTATCATCAAATGCGGGTGAAAGAAGATGATATTCCAAAGACTGCTTTCAGAACACGTTACGGTCATTACGAGTTTATGGTCATGCCGTTTGGTTTAACTAATGCACCAGCTGTGTTCATGGACCTTATGAACCGAGTGTGTGGACCATACCTTGACAAGTTTGTCATTGTTTTCATTGATGACATACTTATTTACTCAAAGAATGACCAAGAACACGGTGAACATTTGAGAAAGGTGTTAGAAGTATTGAGGAAGGAAGAATTGTACGCTAAGTTTTCAAAGTGTGCATTTTGGTTGGAAGAAGTTCAATTTCTCGGTCACATAGTGAACAAAGAAGGTATTAAGGTGGATCCGGCAAAGATAGAAACTGTTGAAAAGTGGGAAACCCCGAAAACTCCGAAACACATACGCCAGTTTTTAGGACTAGCTGGTTACTACAGAAGGTTCATCCAAGACTTTTCCAGAATAACAAAACCCTTGACTGCATTAACGCATAAAGGGAAGAAATTTGAATGGAATGATGAACAAGAGAAAGCGTTTCAGTTATTGAAGAAAAAGCTAACTACGACACCTATATTGTCATTGCCTGAAGGGAATGATGATTTTGTGATTTATTGTGACGCATCAAAGCAAGGTCTCGGTTGTGTATTAATGCAACGAACGAAGGTGATTGCTTATGCGTCTAGACAATTGAAGATTCACGAACAAAATTATACGACGCATGATTTGGAATTAGGCGCTGTTGTTTTTGCATTAAAGACTTGGAGGCACTACTTATATGGGGTCAAAAGTATTATATATACCGACCACAAAAGTCTTCAACACATATTTAATCAGAAACAACTGAATATGAGGCAGCGTAGGTGGATTGAATTATTGAATGATTACGACTTCGAGATTCGTTACCACCCAGGGAAGGCAAATGTGGTAGCCGATGCCTTGAGCAGGAAGGACAGAGAACCCATTCGAGTAAAATCTATGAATATAATGATTCATAATAACCTTACTACTCAAATAAAGGAGGCGCAACAAGGAGTTTTAAAAGAGGGAAATTTAAAGGATGAAATACCCAAAGGATCGGAGAAGCATCTTAATATTCGGGAAGACGGAACCCGGTATAGGGCTGAAAGGATTTGGGTACCAAAATTTGGAGATATGAGAGAAATGGTACTTAGAGAAGCTCATAAAACCAGATACTCAATACATCCTGGAACGGGGAAGATGTACAAGGATCTCAAGAAACAATTTTGGTGGCCGGGTATGAAAGCCGATGTTGCTAAATACGTAGGAGAATGTTTGACGTGTTCTAAGGTCAAAGCTGAGCATCAGAAACCATCAGGTCTACTTCAACAACCCGAAATCCCGGAATGGAAATGGGAAAACATTACAATGGATTTCATCACTAAATTGCCAAGGACTGCAAGTGGTTTTGATACTATTTGGGTAATAGTTGATCATCTCATCAAATCAGCACACTTCCTACCAATAAGAGAAGATGACAAGATGGAGAAGTTAGCACGACTGTATTTGAAGGAAGTCGTCTCCAGACATGGAATACCAATCTCTATTATCTCTGATAGGGATGGCAGATTTATTTCAAGATTCTGGCAGACATTACAGCAAGCATTAGGAACTCGTCTAGACATGAGTACTGCCTATCATCCACAAACTGATGGGCAGAGTGAAAGGACGATACAAACGCTTGAAGACATGCTACGAGCATGTGTTATTGATTTCGGAAACAGTTGGGATCGACATCTACCGTTAGCAGAATTTTCCTACAACAACAGCTACCATTCAAGCATTGAGATGGCGCCGTTTGAAGCACTTTATGGTAGAAAGTGCAGGTCTCCGATTTGTTGGAGTGAAGTGGGGGATAGACAGATTACAGGTCCGGAGATTATACAAGAAACTACCGAGAAGATCATCCAAATTCAACAACGGTTGAAAACCGCCCAAAGTCGACAAAAGAGCTACGCTGACATTAAAAGAAAAGATATAGAATTTGAAATTGGAGAGATGGTCATGCTTAAAGTTGCACCTTGGAAAGGCGTTGTTCGATTTGGTAAAAGAGGGAAATTAAATCCAAGGTATATTGGACCATTCAAGATTATTGATCGTGTCGGACCAGTAGCTTACCGACTTGAGTTACCTCAACAACTCGCGGCTGTACATAACACTTTCCACGTCTCGAATTTGAAGAAATGTTTTGCTAAAGAAGATCTCACTATTCCGTTAGATGAAATCCAAATCAACGAAAAACTTCAATTCATCGAAGAACCCGTCGAAATAATGGATCGTGAGGTTAAAAGACTTAAGCAAAACAAGATACCAATTGTTAAGGTTCGATGGAATGCTCGTAGAGGACCCGAGTTCACCTGGGAGCGTGAAGATCAGATGAAGAAGAAATACCCGCATCTTTTTCCAGAAGATTCGTCAACACCTTCAACAGCTTAAAATTTCGGGACGAAATTTATTTAACGGGTAGGTACTGTAGTGACCCGAACTTTTACATGTTTATATATATTAATTGAGATTGATATTTACATGATTAAATGTTTCCAACATGTTAAGCAATCAAACTTGTTAAGACTTGATTAATTGAAATATGTTTCATATAGACAATTGACCACCCAAGTTAACCGGTGATTCACGAACGTTAAAACTTGTAAAAACTATATGATGACATATATATGGATAATATATAGTTAACATGATACTATGATAAGTAAACATATCATTAAGTATATTAACAATGAACTACATATGTAAAAACAAGACTACTAACTTAATGATTTTTAAACGAGACATATATGTAACGATTATCGTTGTAAAGACATTTAATGTATATATATCATATTAAGAGATATTCATACATGATAATATCATGATAATATAATAATTTAAAATCTCATTTGATATTATAAACATTGGGTTAACAACATTTAACAAGATCGTTAACCTAAAGGTTTCAAAACAACACTTACATGTAACGACTAACGATGACTTAACGACTCAGTTAAAATGTATATACATGTAGTGTTTTAATATGTATTTATACACTTTTGAAAGACTTCAATACACTTATCAAAATACTTCTACTTAACAAAAATGCTTACAATTACATCCTCGTTCAGTTTCATCAACAATTCTACTCGTATGCACCCGTATTCGTACTCGTACAATACACAGCTTTTAGATGTATGTACTATTGGTCTATACACTCCAATGATCAGCTCTTAGCAGCCCATGTGAGTCACCTAACACATGTGGGAACCATCATTTGGCAACTAGCATGAAATATCTCATAAAATTACAAAAATATGAGTAATCATTCATGACTTATTTACATGAAAACAAAATTACATATCCTTTATATCTAATCCATACACCAACGACCAAAAACACCTACAAACACTTTCATTCTTCAATTTTCTTCATCTAATTGATCTCTCTCAAGTTCTATCTTCAAGTTCTAAGTGTTCTTCATATATTCTACAAGTTCTAGTTACATAAAATCAAGAATACTTTCAAGTTTGCTAGCTCACTTCCAATCTTGTAAGGTGATCATCCAACCTCAAGAAATCTTTGTTTCTTACAGTAGGTTATCATTCTAATACAAGGTAATAATCATATTCAAACTTTGGTTCAATTTCTATAACTATAACAATCTTATTTCAAGTGATGATCTTACTTGAACTTGTTTTCGTGTCATGATTTTGCTTCAAGAACTTCGAGCCATCCAAGGATCCATTGAAGCTAGATCCATTTTTCTCTTTTCCAGTAGGTTTATCCAAGGAACTTAAGGTAGTAATGATGTTCATAACATCATTCGATTCATACATATAAAGCTATCTTATTCGAAGGTTTAAACTTGTAATCACTAGAACATAGTTTAGTTAATTCTAAACTTGTTCGCAAACAATAGTTAATCCTTCTAACTTGACTTTTAAAATCAACTAAACACATGTTCTATATCTATATGATATGCTAACTTAATGATTTAAAACCTGGAAACACGAAAAACACCGTAAAACCTGATTTACGCCGTCGTAGTAACACCGCGGGCTGTTTTGGGTTAGTTAATTAAAAACTATGATAAACTTTGATTTAAAAGTTGTTATTCTGAGAAAATGATTTTTATTATGAACATGAAACTATATCCAAGAATTATGATTAAACTCAAAGTGGAAGTATGTTTTCTAAAATGGTCATCTAGACGTCGTTCTTTCGACTGAAATGACTACCTTTACAAAAACGACTTGTAACTTATTTTTATGAATATAAACCTATACTTTTCTGTTTAGATTCATAAAATAGAGTTCAATATGAAACCATAGCAATTTGATTCACTCAAAACGGATTTAAAATAAAGAAGTTATGGGTAAAACAAGATTGGATAATTTTTCTCATTTTAGCTACGTGAAAATTGGTAACAAATCTATTACAACCATAACTTAATCAACTTGTATTGTATATTATGTAATCTTGAGATACCATAGACACGTATACAATGTTTCGACCTATCATGTCGACACATCTATATATATTTCGGAACAACCATAGACACTCTATATGTGAATGTTGGAGTTAGCTATACAGGGTTGAGGTTGATTTCAAAATATATATAGTTTGAGTTGTGATCAATACTGAGATACGTATACACTGGGTCGTGGATTGATTCAAGATAATATTTATCGATTTATTTCTGTACATCTAACTGTGGACAACTAGTTGTAGGTTACTAACGAGGACAGCTGACTTAATAAACTTAAAACATCAAAATATATTAAAAGTGTTGTAAATATATTTTGAACATACTTTGATATATATGTATATATTGTTATAGGTTCGTGAATCAACCAGTGGCCAAGTCTTACTTCCCGACGAAGTAAAAATCTGTGAAAGTGAGTTATAGTCCCACTTTTAAAATCTAATATTTTTGGGATGAGAATACATGCAGGTTTTATAAATGATTTACAAAATAGACACAAGTACGTGAAACTACATTCTATGGTTGAATTATCGAAATCGAATATGCCCCTTTTTATTAAGTCTGGTAATCTAAGAATTAGGGAACAGACACCCCAATTGACGAGAATCCTAAAGATAGATCTATTGGGCCTAACAAACCCCATCCAAAGTACCGGATGCTTTAGTACTTCGAAATTTATATCATATCCGAAGGGTGTCCCGGAATGATGGGGATATTCTTATATATGCATCTTGTTAATGTCGGTTACCAGGTGTTCACCATATGAATGATTTTTATCTCTATGTATGGGATGTGTATTGAAATATGAAATCTTGTGGTCTATTGTTACGATTTGATATATATAGGTTAAACCTATAACTCACCAACATTTTTGTTGACGTTTAAAGCATGTTTATTCTCAGGTGAATATTAAGAGCTTCCGCTGTTGCATACTAAAATAAGGACAAGATTTGGAGTCCATGTTTGTATGATATTGTGTAAAAACTGCATTCAAGAAACTGATTTCGATGTAACATATTTGTATTGTAAACCATTATGTAATGGTCGTGTGTAAACAGGATATTTTAGATTATCATTATTTGATAATCTACGTAAAGCTTTTTAAACCTTTATTTATGAAATAAAGGTTATGGTTTGTTTTAAAAATGAATGCAGTCTTTGAAAAACGTCTCATATAGAGGTCAAAACCTCGCAACGAAATCAATTAATATGGAACGTTTTTAATCAATAAGAACGGGACATTTCAGTCTTGACCTCTATATGAGACGTTTTTCAAAGACTGCATTCATTTTAAAACAAACCATAAGCTTTATTTCATCAATAAAGGTTTAAAAAGCTTTACGTAGATTATCAAATAATGATAATCTAAAATATCCTGTTTAACCATTACATAATGGTTTACAATACAAATATGTTACAACAAAATAAGTTTCTTGAATGCAGTTTTTACACAATATCATACAAGCATGGACTCCAAATCTCGTCCTTATTTAAGTATGCGACAGCGGAAGCTCTTAATAATCACTTTCACAGATTTTTACTTCATCGGGAAGTAAGACTTGGCCACTGGTTGATTCACGAACCTTCAGTTCCTTGGATAAACCTACTGGAAAAGAGAAAAATGGATCTAGCTTCAATGGATCCTTGGATGGCTCGAAGTTCTTGAAGCAGAATCATGACACGAAAACAAGTTCAAGTAAGATCATCACTTGAAATAAGATTGTTATAGTTATAGAAATTGAACCAAAGTTTGAATATGATTATTACCTTGTATTAGAATGATAACCTACTGTAAGAAACAAATATTTCTTGAGGTTGGATGATCACCTTACAAGATTGGAAGTGAGCTAGCAAACTTGAAAGTATTCTTGATTTTATGTAACTAGAACTTGTAGAATATATGAAGAACACTTAGAACTTGAAGATAGAACTTGAGAGAGATCAATTAGATGAAGAAAATTGAAGAATGAAAGTGTTTGTAGGTGTTTTTAGTCGTTGGTGTATGGATTAGATATAAAGGATATGTAATTTTGTTTTCATGTAAATAAGTCATGAATGATTACTCATATTTTTGTAATTTTATGAGATATTTCATGCTAGTTGCCAAATGATGGTTCCCACATGTGTTAGGTGACTCACATGGGCTGCTAAGAGCTGATCATTGGAGTGTATATACCAATAGTACATACATCTAAAAGCTGTGTATTGTATGAGTACGAATACGGGTGCATACGAGTAGAATTGTTGATGAAACTGAACGAGGATGTAATTGTAAGCATTTTTGTTAAGTAGAAGTATTTTGATAAGTGTCTTGAAGTATTTCAAAAGTGTATAAATACATATTAAAACACTACATGTATATACATTTTAACTGAGTCGTTAAGTCATCGTTAGTCGTTACATGTAAGTGTTGTTTTGAAACCTTTAGGTTAACGATCTTGTTAAATGTTGTTAACCCAATGTTTATAATATCAAATGAGATTTTAAATTATTATATTATCATGATATTATCATGTATGAATATCTCTTAATATGATATATATACATTAAATGTCTTTACAACGATAATCGTTACATATATGTCTCGTTAAAAATCATTAAGTTAGTAGTCTTATTTTTACATATGTAGTTCATTGTTAATTTACTTAATGATATGTTTACTTATCATAGTATCATGTTAACTATATATATATCCATATATATGTCATCATATAGTTTTTACAAGTTTTAACGTTCGTGAATCACCGGTCAACTTGGGTGGTCAATTGTCTATATGAAACATATTTCAATTAATCAAGTCTTAACAAGTTTGATTGCTTAGCATGTTGGAAACATTTAATCATGTAAATATCAATCTTAATTAATATATATAAACATGGAAAAGTTCGGGTCACTACAGGCACTACTTGACGTTTCTTAAGCAAGTTTTCCTCTCTCTTAATTTTACGGATCTCAACCATAGTAACCTCCCTTCGTCGCCGTCCTTCCTCCGCTTTGTACCGGTTCCGGGGAACTTCTGGCGGTTGGCCTTAGAGACATGATTGATTAATTGATCAATAATAATAATGATAGATGACTAATTGATAGATATATGGCAATTCAAACACTAGTGAAATGACCTGTAGAACCACGAGTTTGTTTAAACGAAACAGTTTAATGATGTTTTTAGGTATTAAGTGAATGTAAATAGTAAAGTCATCTTGTTTAATGAATCGCGAAACCAAGGATTTTGACTAAGAAACTTGTCGTTTCTTTTACAAACATATTGATATATTTAATTTGGTCATAATAAATGAACTTGGTTGAATCGAATAATCATAATTAAGTTGAGTGTATTAAAAATATTCAACTCCCACATGATCAAACAAAACCGTTGTTCCATCAAATAAAAAATGATAACATATAATCAAACAAAATTGAATGTAAAAGTAACAAAAAAACGGGTTGGATCGAGTAATCGTATTTGCAAGGCTAGAATGTAGAATTAAATTGATTGTAAAGAAGAAAAGCATAGTACATTGTTGAACAATAAAATGGGCAGAAGAATAAATTATAATGGATGAGAGTTTGTTAGCTTTTATTTATGAGAGATTAATATTTCTTTTTATAAAAGATGTCGTATTATTTTTATATTAAATTAATATAAAATAATGACATTATCATTATCAAAATTTAAAGCTAATTAGTGAAATGATTAAATATCATTTTAGAGTTTTATATGAATATATAGATTACAACTAAGCTATCAACCTCTACTATATAACCGCCAATAACTAACTCTAACACTGAGTAACAACTTAACAATGAAATTAGATACATATTTACAAGAATGACCCATGTACTTGTAAGTTGTACATTTTTGGCTAAAAGCCATATCCCCTTCAAGTTGGAGGTTCTAACAAAGCCAACTTGCGACTAAAAGTGTGGAGTGTTGTAAATAACCTAACGCTTTTGTCATAAGATCAGCAAGTTGTAAATGAGAGGGAATAAGAGCTTGCAGAAATCCATCTTGAATCTTGTCTCGAGAGAAGTGACAATCAATATCTAGATGTTTGGTTCTGTCATGATAACATAGATTAACTGCAATCTGTCGTGCCTTATTATCACATAACAGGGTCACTTGAAGTTTAGCAGGAATATGCAAATCATTGAGCAAATAAGTAATCCAAATTATCTCACAAGTTATTGTTGCCATACTTCTGTATACTTCAGTAGATGAACGTGAGACTGTAACTAGATTTTATGTCTTCCGGGAAACCAATGAATACACAATAACCAGTCAATGATCTTTTTGTCATCACACATGAAGCCAGGTCAGCATCTGAGAAACCTGTGGCTTGTAACTGTGTTTGTACTGGGTACAATAGTCATTTTGAAACTACAGCTTTCAAGTACCTCAATAAATGAATGGCTACATGATAATGAGGTTCTTTTAGACCAGAAATAAATTGACTAAGGTGTTGGACTTCATAAGAGATATACGGCTTAGTCATGGTGAGATATAACAATCTGCCTATCAGTCTCCTAGAAGAATCGGGGTTGGGTATTGGAGTACCTTTTGACAAAGATAATTTCAGATAATGGAGGTAAAGGAAATTTTTAAGGTTTTGAAGCAGTCAACCCACTATCAGTCAACAAGTCTAAAATATATTTTCTTTGATTTAGATAAGTACCATTGTGAGACCTCAATGCCTTGAAAATTTTTAGCAACTCCTGAATTTTTTATGGTTACTTTCTTTTAATAAATTATATATTGTTTTGTGTTTTTATTTTTATTTTTATCAATTCAATGAACTATTTTTCTGCTATATATGAGTATATATTATTTCAAGCGGCTATTGGTGTTCATACGTTTGATTAATGTCATTTTGTTTTGAGCTATATCTTAAATATGGTTACGACTTATATATGAAAACCTTAAGTAAATCTAAAAACTATGTACCATGTATTGTTCTTATTAACTTTGAAAATGTGCGGCTTAAAATTGTTTTTTTTTTAATGAAATTTGTTGCAAATGTTTTTATAACTTTTAGCGAAGTACACACACACACACACACACACACACACACATATATATATATATATATATATATATATATATATATATATATATATATATATATATATATATATATATATATATATATATATATATATATATATATATATATATATATATATATATATATATATATATATATATATATATTCTGTTAGAAATCGGGTATAAATTGACTGCCGGATTCGTTCTTGAATCGTGTAATCACTGTCTCTATAAAGTATTTCGACCCTATGATTGCCTTGGTTGCACAAAATCTTTACAGCGATAAGACAAGAACGCAATCAGTGTTTTTGGCAATGAAATCACTGATCAAATTGTTAGAGAATATGTGTGTGTTTCTGTTTGTTGATGAATACAGAAAATGAATCGAAAACGTCCAAAAACTGTTATAGGAAAACAGTTAAAACCGAAAGGGTGTAACCCTTCATATTTGGCGGGAAAAACTGTTGAATGCCAGGGGCGCTGCCCCTTGGACCCCGCCAGGGGCGCTGCCCCTTGGACCCCGCAAGGGGGCGCAGCCCCCTTGACCCCTGCATTTTGCGCGACAGTTAGCAGCCAACTCTTACGGGCGTGTACTCCACACTCTCCGAACCCATTGATAAGTATAGCTAGCTACCACCTGCATTCAAGTAAATCGCAATTAACTAAAGTGTACGTTGGATGACACTAAAATAACCAACATATCCCCCCATTTTAGTGTAATCCTTGATTTACTAAAATAACTAAACAAACTAATGCATAAATGGAAATGTTCGTGAAGAATTGAATTTCCACTTAGTATAATATTTACGAGAATTTGAAAATCAGGGTGTTCACGAGGAATTGTACCCTTCAATTCATATGAAAACTATAAAATAATATACACATCAGTTTCTTACATATCCCTAAGAAAATCTTGACACTATTATAAGCCATGTGTCCCAATCCTTCAGTGAACATATTGGCAGCTAAGTCCAAAGATCCATTGAAGCGGTAAAACTTCATGCTCACATAGGTAGTCCTTTTACATCTTGCACCTACATTTGCAATTTTTCAAAAGAACTATTAAGAAGAATAACTTCAACCTAACTCAACTTGCAGGTCTAAACACATACTTTGGGATCTGTATTTTATGTGTTTCAATCTTCAGAAAGTAAGCTTACCTCATTGAATTCAGCTTCTAGCGTTGTACTACAAGGGAATTGGGCGTCTCACTTTGGAAGATTTATGTGGACTTCAATCCCAATCCAATAGCCGACTTGTGCACTAAGTCTCGGGCTAACGCTTTTATCAAGTGATCCGCTAAGTTTTGTTGTGATCTAACGAAACTTACGGATATCACTCCATGTGAAATCAGCTCGCGAACCATATTGTCTCTAACACCCAAGTCTCTAGACTTTCCATTGTACATTTGGCTATAAGCCTTAGCCAAAGTAGCTTCACTGTCACAACAGATGGAAATAGGAGATATTGGCTTTGGCCAAAAAGGAATTTCATGAATCAGATTCCTCAGCCAATCAGGTTCCTTACCAACTGCAGCTAAAACTACAAATTCAGACTCCATGGTTGAATTTGTAATGCATGTTTGCTTCTTAGAAGCCCATGATATAGCACCTCCTCCAAGTAGGAATATCCAACCAGTTGTAGATGAATGAACTTCGACGTTGGTTATCCAACTTGCATTCGAATATCCTTCTAAAACTGAAGGGAACCTAGTATAAGTGATACCATAATCCATAGTACCCTTTAAATACTTGAATACTCCAACACAGCACGCCAATGAATAGCATTTGGATTACTAGTAAACCTACTCAGTTTTCCCACTATGAAAGCAATATCGGGGCGTGTGCTTGTCATAGCATACATCAAACATCCAATTGCTTGAGAGTATTCAAGCTGTGATACATCTTTACCCAAATGGGGCATAAGCTTCACAGTTGTATCAACGGGAGTTTTCAAGGGAGAACATTGATCACACTTAAACCGTTTCAGAATCTTCTCAATATAACGAGATTGTGTGATCGTGATACCTCTATCATCCCTTTTAATCCTTATGCCTAGGATTACATCCGCCACTCCCATGTCCTTCATGGAGAACTTCAAAGATAAAAACTCCTTTGTTCTATCAATTTAATCTTGGTCAGTACCAAAGATCAACATGTCATCCACGTATAAGCAAATGATCACACCTTTTCCAGATTGATCGAATTTGCTATATACACATTTGTCAGATTGATTTAGTACAAAACCATTAGACAACACCACAACATCAAACTTCTGATGCCACTGCTTGGGAGTTTGTTTCAGCCCGTACAATGATTTAACTAACTTGCACACCTTATGCTCTTGACCTGGTATAACAAACCTTTTTGGTTGTCTCATATACACTTCCTCTTTCAAATCACCATCAAGAATACTGTTTTGACATCCATTTGATGAATCACTAGATTATACGTAGCAGCAAGTGCTATTAACAATCTAATAGTAGTGATACGAGCAACAGGAGCATATGTATCGAAATAATCAATACCCTCCTTTTGTTTAAAGCCTTGGATAACCTGGAATGTCCCGTTTATATCGATTATAAACGTTTCATATTAATTGGTTTCGTTGCGAGGTTTTGACCTCTATATGAGACGTTTTTCAAAGACTGCATTCGATTTTAAAACAAACCATAACCTTTATTTTATCGATAGAGGTTTAAAAAAATATTACGTAGATTATCAAGAAATGATAATCTAAAATATAGCGTTTACACACGACCATTACATAATGATTTACAATAATATTACACCACAATTTAAGTCTCCGAATGCAGTTTTTAAACAATATATTACAAGCATGCTGACTCCAAATCTTGTCTTTAAATTAGCATGCAACAGCGGAAGCTCTTAATAATCACCTGAGAATAAACATGCTTTAAACGTCAACAAAAATGTTGGTGAGTTATAGGTTTAACCTATATATTTATCAAATTGTAATAATAGACCACAAGATTTCATTTCATAAGTAACATACAGGCATATAGCAATCTGTATAAAAATCATTCATATGATGAACACCTGATAACCGACCTTAACAGGATGCATATAGAATATCCTCATCATTTCGGGACTCTCATCGGACATGATAAATCGAAGTACTAAAGCATCCGTAACTCGGATGAGGCTTGTTGGGCTAAATAGATCTATCTTTAGGATTCGCGTCAGTTGGTGGCAATTATAATAAACACCAATTCTTAGGCTACCAAGCTAAAAAGGGGCATATTGTAGTGACCCGAACTTTTCCATGTTTATATATATATATTAAATGAAATTGTTATTTACATGATTAAGTGTTTCCAACATGTTAAGCAATCAAACTTGTTAAGACTTGATTAATTGAAATATGTTTCATATAGACAATTGACCACCCAAGTTGACCGGTGATTCACGAACGTTAAAACTTGTAAAAACTATATGATGACATATATAAGGATATATATATAGTTAACATGATATTATGATAAGTAAACATATCATTAAGTATATTAACAATGAACTACATATGTAAAAACAAGACTACTAACTTAATGATTTTGAAACGAGACATATATGTAACGATTATCGTTGTAACGACATTTAATGTATATATATCATATTAAGAGATATTTATACATCATAATATCATGATAATATAATAATTTAAAATCTCATTTGATATTATAAACATTGGGTTAACAACAATTAACAAGATCGTTAACCTAAAGGTTTCAAAACAACACTTACATGTAACGACTAACGATGACTTAACGACTCAGTTAAAATGTATATACATGTAGTGTTTTAATATGTATTCATACACTTTTAAAAGACTTCAAGACACTTATCAAAATACTTCTACATAACAAAAATGCTTACAATTACATCCTCGTTCAGTTTCATCAATAATTCTACTCGTATGCACCCGTATTGTACTCGTACAATACACAGCTTTTAGATGTATGTACTATTGGTATATACACTCTAATGATCAGCTCTTAGCAGCCCATGTGAGTCACCTAACACATGTGGGAATAATCATTTGGCAACTAGCATGAAATATCTCGTAAAATTACAAAAATATGAGTAATCATTCATGACTTATTTACATGAAAAAAAATTACATATCCTTTATATCTAATCCATACACCAACGACCAAAAACACCTACAAACACTTTCATTCTTCAATTTTATTCATCTAATTGATCTCTCTCAAGTTCTATCTTCAAGTTCTAAGTGTTCTTCATAAATTCCAAAAGTTCTAGTTTCATAAAATCAAGAATACTTCCAAGATTGCAAGTTTACTTCCAAGTTTTCTAAATCCATTCCAAGTAATCAACCAAGATCAAGAAACCTTTGTTACTTATAGTAGGTTATCTTTCTAATACAAAGTAATAATCATATTCAAAGTTTAATTCAATTTCTATAACTATAACAATCTTATTTCGAGTGGAAATCTTACTTGAAATTGTTTTCGTGTCATAATTCTGCTTCAAGAACTTTCAAACCATCCAAGGATCCTTTGAAGCTAGATCTATTTTTCTCATTTCCAGTAGGTTTATCCAAGGAACTTGAGGTAGTAATGATGTTCATAACATCATTCAATTCATACATAAAAAGCTGTCTTATTCAACATTATAAACTTGTAATCACTAGAACATAGTTTAGTTAATTCTAAACTTGTTCGCAAATAAAGTTAATCCTTCTAACTAGACTTTTAAAATCAACTAAACACATGTTCTATATCTATATGATATGCTAACTTAATGATTTAAAACCCGGAAACACGATAAACACCATAAAACTGGATATACGCCGTCGTAGTAAAACCGGGGGCTGTTTTGGTTGGGATAATTAAAAGCTAAGAAGAACTATGATTTAAAAGCTATACTTCTGGAAAAATGATTTTTATTATGAACATGAAACTATATCCAAAAATCATGGTTAAACTCAAAGTGAAAGTATGTTTTTCAAAATGGTCATCAAGATGTCGTTCTTTCGACGGAAATGACTACCATTTTCAAAAATGACTTGTAACTTGTATTTCCGACTATAAACTTATACTTTTTCTATTTAGATTCATAAAGTTAAGTTCAATACAAAACCGTGGCCACTGGAATCACTCAAAACGGATTAGAAACGAAGAAATGGCGAGTAAAACAAGATTGATAAAAACTACTCATTTTACCTACGTGAAAGTTAGTAATAAATCTATTCCAACCATAACCTAATCAACTTATATTGTATATTATGTAATCTTGAGATACCATAGACACGTATACAATGTTTCGACCTATCATATCGACCCATCTATATATATTGCGGAACAACCATAGACACTCTATATGTGAATGTTGGAGTTAGCTATACAGGGTTGAGGTTGATTCCAAAATATATATATAGTTTGAGTTGTGATCAATACTGAGATACGTATAGACTGGGTCGTGGATTGATTCAAGATATATATATTAAATTATTCATGTACGATCAATTGTGGACTTCTAACATCGGACCGCTAACCGGACAACTAAAAATCATCAACACGCAATAAAGAAAATATTGTGAATATATTTTGATATATGTATATATTGTTATAGGTTCGTGAATCAACCCGTGGCCAAGTCAAATTCTCGACGAAGTGATATTTGGTGAAAGTGAGTTATAGTCCCACTTTTAAAATCTAATATTTTTGGGATGAGAATACATGCAGGTTTTATAAATGATTTACAAAATAGACACAAGTACGTGAAACTACATTCTATGGTTGAATTATCAAAATCGAATATGCCCCTTTTTATTAAGTTTGGTAATCTAAGAATTAGGGAACAGACACCCTAATTGACGCGAATCCTAAAGATAGATCTATTGGGCCTAACAAACCCCATCCAAAGTACCGGATGCTTTAGTACTTCGAAATTTATATCATATCCGAAGGGTGTCCCGGAATGATGGGGATATTCTTATATATATGCATCTTGTTAATGTCGGTTACCAGGTGTTCACCATATGAATGATTTTTATCTCTATGTATGGGATGTATATTGAAATATGAAATCTTGTGGTCTATTGTTACGATTTGATATATATAGGTTAAACCTATAACTCACTAACATTTTTGTTGACGTTTTAAGCATGTTTATTCTCAGGTGATTATTAAGAGCTTCCGCTGTCGCATACTTAAATAAGGACAAGATTTGGAGTCCATGCTTGTATGATATTGTGTAAAAACTGCATTCAAGAAACTTATTTCGTTGTAACATATTTGTATTGTAAACCATTATGTAATAGTCGTGTGTAAACAGGATATTTTAGATTATTATTATTTGATAATCTACGTAAAGCTTTTTAAATCTTTATTGATGAAATAAAGGTTATGGTTTGTTTTAAAATAAATGCAGTCTTTGAAAAAACGTCTCATATAGAGGTCAAAACCTCGCAACGAAATCAATTAATATTGAACGTTTTTAATCAATAAGAACAGGACATTTCAGTTGGTATCCGAGCGTTGGTCTTAGAGAACCAGAAAATTTGCATTAGTGTGTCTTATCGAGTTTGTTAGGATGCATTAGTGAGTCTGGAGTTCGACCGTGTATTCTTTAAAAATGATTGCTTAACATTTTTGTTGGAAACTATATATTTTTTACATGTGAATATTATGTGATATATTAATCTCTTAACGTGTTTGATATTATGTGATAGATGTCTACCTCTAGAACAAGTCCCATTGACTCACCTAATAATAACGAAGAGTCGAATATATATTGGACTGATTCACAAGTTCCCGAAGAGGAACCGGAAGAAGAATCAGAATCGGAAGAAGAATCAGAACCGGAAGAGGAGGAACCGGAGGAGGAAATAGAACCGGTGGGGGAAATAATAAAACGGTTAAGTAAAAGAAAATCCTCAACCAACCGACCAAGGTTAATTATGGTCAATGGTGTTTCCGCCAAGGAAGCAAAATATTGGGAGGATTACCAATTCTCCGATGAATCGGATTCCGACGAGAATTCTGATGATGTTAAAGAAATTACCCCAACTGAATTTAAAAAGGCAAAAGAAAATAATAAGGGAAAGGGCATAAAAATAGAGAAATCTAATTCCAACCCCAATGAACTTTATATGTATCGTCAACCCCCGAAGTCCTTAAGTTGTAACAATGACCCGGGAACCTCTAAACCACCAGGTTTTTTCTAAACCGTTGTGGAAAACGACAGCTAGTATTAGGGGAACACCATATATCCCTAGAAACTCGGCAAAACGAACCAAAACCTAAGAAGAAGAAACGAGCGAGTCGGAATAAGATAGTTGTATTCGTATGGTGTAATATATGTAATATAGTGTGCTTATGCTTTATGATATATGTAGAAATTGCTTGTATTAATAAGTATTTTTTTTATGAATCAAACTCTTGTCTATTTTACAGTATAAAAACACAAAATGGGTAGACAACCCAATATTTTAAGAGACCTACCCGGAGACATGATTGATGAAATCTTGTCTAGAGTCGGTCAGAATTCTTCGGCACAACTATTTACGGCGAAATCAGTTTGTAAGACATTCGAAGAACGTTCCAAGAATGCCTTGGTTTATAAGAGACTTTCGTTTGAAAGATGGGGGATATCACATTGGGAAACCCATAAGTTACGATGTGTTTACTTTGACGCATATATTGCGGGGAACCCAAGTGCTATTTTACGCAACGGGTTAAGAAATTATTTTGACTCAATGTATCCGAACATAGGACTTCATGATTTAGAAAAAGCGGCTAACATGCAACATAAAGAAGCATGTTATGCTTACGGGTTAATAATGTTCGCTTCCCACCAAAGTGAGAACAAGAACATCGGGCTACAACTATTAAACAAAACATTTCCACAAGTAACGGACTCAGTAGTTGGGGTGAGAAACAAGGTTTTTAGATTGTTACGGGACTGTTGGACATTACGTAACCCTCGTCCCTTTGACGACGTTACAACACGATGTCTTATCAACGGCCATAACGGTTATGTTCCACAAGACCAAGGATGGGAAGTAGTATTAGTAAAACCAGAATGCATGACTTGTTTCTGGACGTATGAAGTACGTGTCTTTATTGCCTTTGCTGAACGACTTGTGTACTAGCTAGAATTATCTTCACAACTATCTTGTATCAAAGTTATTGTGTGCTATATTTCATGCTTTATGTAAAATAAGCAGTATTGTAAGTTTGTAAAATATAGTATAAAAGTTTGAATGCGAAATATTATTATAATCAGTTTTTCATATAGAATTGTAGTAGTTGAATTGTATATTAGCTACTAAGTATGAACTTAACGGGTAGGTACTACCCGAATTTAAACTTATAAAACGCTAATATGAAGAAAAAGCTTTTATAAATGAGTTCATATTATGCTACGAAATACTATTAACTACTCTTAATATTCTGTATGATTAACTTGTTCCATTTGACTATTTTGAAGGAAATGGCACCGACTACTCGATACACCGTGAATATGAATGAAGAGGAATTCCGTACTTTTCTAGCTTCAAACATAGCCGCAGTACAGGCTGCGCTACATACCAACAATAACCTTGGATCTAGCAGTACTGGAAATCGTGTAGGATGCACCTACAAAGAATTCACTGCCTGCAAACCTTTGGAATTTGATGGAACCGATGGACCGATCGGATTGAAACGGTGGACCGAGAAGGTCAAATCGGTGTTTGCCATAAGTAAGTGTACTGAATAGGACAAAGTGAAGTACGCTACGCATACCTTCACAGGTTCTGCGTTAACATGGTGGAATACCTATCTAGAGCAAGTGGGACAAGATGATGCTTACGCACTACCGTGGTCAGCATTCAAGCACTTGATGAACGAGAAGTACCGTCCCAGAACCGAGGTCAATAAGCTCAAGACAGAACTTAGAGGGTTACGAACCCAAGGATTTGATATTACCACGTACGAAAGATGATTCACAGAATTATGCCTATTGTGTCCGGGAGCGTTCGAAGATGAGGAAGAGAAGATCGACGCGTTTGTGAAAGGATTACCGGAAAGAATCCAAGAAGATATAAGTTCACACGAGCCCGCCTCCATACAACAGGCATGTAGAATGGCTCACAAACAAGTGAACCAGATTGAAGAAAGAATTAAAGAACAGACTGTTGAAGAGGCCAATATGAAGCAAGTCAAAAGAAAGTGGGAGGAAAACGGTGATAATAATCACCAATACAACAACAGCAGCAATTACAACAATAATCGCAACAATTATCCCAACAATCGCAACATCAATCGCAACTACAACAAATGGCCCAACAACAACAACAACAACAACAAAAACAGTAACTATAATAATCATCCCAACAACAATAACAACCGTAACAACAACAACAATCAGAAGCAGCTATGCCAAAGGTGTGAAAAGTATCACTCGGGGTTCTGCACCAAATTTTACAACAAGTGTAAAAGAAATGATCATAGCGCGGCGAAGTGTGAGGTCTACGGACCAGTGGTTAACAGAACGAAAGGAACAAATAGTGTCGGAACTAGTAATGGCGGAGCAAGTAGTGTCGGAGCAAGTTATGCCAATGTAGTTTGTTATAAATGTGGAAAACCGGGCCACATTATTAGAAATTGCCCGAACCAGGAGAACACGAATGGACAAGGCCGCGGAAGAGTTTTCAATATTAATGCGGCAGAGGCACAGGAAGACCCGGAGCTTGTTACGGGTACGTTTCTTATTGACAATAAATCTTCTTACGTTTTATTTGATTCGGGTGCGGATAGAAGCTATATGAGTAGAGATTTTTGTGCTAAATTAAGTTGTCCATTGACGCCGTTGGATAGTAAATTTTTACTCGAATTAGCAAGCGGTAAATTAATTTCAGCAGATAATATATGCCGGAATCGAGAAATTAAACTGGGTAGCGAAATATTTAAGATTGACTTGATACTAGTAGAGTTAGGGAGTTTTGATGTGATAATCCGTATGGACTGGTTGAAAGAAGTGAAATTAGAGATCGTTTGTTACAAAAATGCAATTCGCATTATACGAGAAAAAAGGAAAACCCTTAATGGTGTACGGAGAAAAGGGCAACACGAAGCTACATCTTATTAGTAATTTGAAGGCACAAAAACTAATAAGAAAAGGTTGCTATGCTGTTCTAGCACATGTCGAGAAAGTACAAACTGAAGAAAAGAGCATCAATGATGTTCCCGTCGCAAAAGAATTTCCCGATGTATTTTCGAAAGAATTACCGGGATTACCCCCACATCGATCCGTTGAATTTCAAATAGATCTTGTACCAGGAGCTGCACCAATAGCTCGTGCTCCTTACAGACTCGCACCCAGCAAGATGAAAGAACTGCAAAGCCAATTACAAGAACTTTTAGAGCGTGGTTTCATTCGACCAAGCACATCACCGTGGGGAGCTCCTGTTTTGTTTGTCAAGAAGAAAGATGGTACATTCAGGTTGTGTATCGACTACCGAGAGTTGAACAAACTTACCATCAAGAACCGCTACCCACTACCGAGAATCGACAACTTATTTGATCAACTACAAGGCTCGTCTGTTTATTCAAAGATTGACTTACGTTCCGGGTATCATCAAATGCGGGTGAAAGAAGATGATATTCCAAAGACTGCTTTCAGAACACGTTACGGTCATTACGAGTTTATGGTCATGCCGTTTGGTTTAACTAATGCACCAGCTGTGTTCATGGACCTTATGAACCGAGTGTGTGGACCATACCTTGACAAGTTTGTCATTGTTTTCATTGATGACATACTTATTTACTCAAAGAATGACCAAGAACACGGTGAACATTTGAGAAAGGTGTTAGAAGTATTGAGGAAGAAAGAATTGTACGCTAAATTTTCAAAGTGTGCATTTTGGTTGGAAGAAGTTCAATTCCTCGGTCACATATTGAACAAAGAAGGTATTAAGGTGGATCCGGCAAAGATAGAAACTGTTGAAAAGTGGGAAACCCCAAAAACTCCGAAACACATACGCCAGTTTTTTGGACTAGCTGGTTACTACAGAAGGTTCATCTAAGACTTTTCCATAATAGCAAAACCCATGACTGCATTAACGCATAAAGGGAATAAATTTGAATGGAAGGATGAACAAGAGAAAGCGTTTCAGTTATTGAAGAAAAAGCTAACTACGGCACCTATATTGTCATTGCCTGAAGGGAATGATGATTTTGTGATTTATTGTGACGCATCAAAGCAAGGTCTCGATTGTGTATTAATGCAACGAACGAAAGTGATTGCTTATGAGTCTAGACAATTGAAGATTCACGAACAAAATTATACGACGCAAGATTTGGAATTAGGTGCGGTTGTTTTTGCGTTAAAGACTTGGAGGCACTACTTATATGGGGTCAAAAGTATTATATATACCGACCACAAAAGTCTTCAGCACATATTTAATCAGAAACAACTGAATATGAGGCAGCGTAGGTGGATTGAATTGTTGAATGATTACGACTTTGAGATTCGTTACCACCTGGGGAAGGCAAATGTGGTAGCCGACGCCTTGAGCAGGAAGGACAGAGAACCCATTCGAGTAAAATCTATGAATATAATGATTCACAATAACCTTACTACTCAAATAAAGGAGGCGCAACAAGGAGTTTTAAAAGAGAGAAATTTAAAGGATGAAATACCCAAAGGATCGGAGAAGCATCTTAATATTCGGGAAGACAGAACCCGGTATAGGGCTGAAAGGATTTGGGTACCAAAATTTGGAGATATGAGAGAAATGGTACTTAAAGAAGCTCATAAAACCAGATACTCAATACATCCTGGAATGGGGAAGATGTACAAGGATCTCAAGAAACATTTTTGGTGGCCGGGTATGAAAGCCGATGTTGCTAAATACGTAGGAGAATTTTTGACGTGTTCTAAGCATCAGAAACCATCAGGTCTACTTCAACAACCCGAAATCCTGGAATGGAAATGGGAAAACTTTACCATGGATTTCGTCACTAAATTGCCAAGGACTGCAAGTGGTTTTGATACTATTTGGGTAATAGTTGATCGTCTCACCAAATCAGCACACTTCCTGCCAATAAGAGAAGATGACAAGATGGAGAAGTTAGTACGACTGTATTTGAAGGAAGTCATCTCCAGACATGGAATACCAATCTCTATTATCTCTGATTGGGATGGCAGATTTATTTCAAGATTCTGGCAGACATTACAGCAAGCATTAGGAACTCGTCTAGACATGAGTACTGCCTATCATCCACAAACTGATGGGCAGAGCGAAAGGACGATACAAACGCTTGAAGACATGCTACGAGCATGTGTTATTGATTTTGGAAACCGTTGGGATCGACATCTACCTTTAGCAGAATTTTCCTACAACAACAGCTACCATTCAAGCATTGAGATGGCGCCGTTTGAAGCACTTTATGGTAGAAAGTGCAGGTCTCCGATTTGTTGGAGTGAAGTGGGGGATAGACAGATTACGGGTCCGGAGATAATACAAGAAACTACCGAGAAGATCATCCAAATTCAACAACGGTTGAAAACTGCCCAAAGTCGACAAAAGAGCTACACTGACATTAAAAGAAAAGATATAGAATTTGAAATTGGAGAGATGGTCATGCTTAAAGTTGCACCTTGGAAAGGCGTTCTTCGATTTGGTAAACGAGGGAAATTAAATCCAAGGTATATTGGACCATTCAAAATTATTGATCGTGTCGGACCAGTAGCTTACCGACTTGAATTACCTCAACAACTCGCGGCTGTACATAACACTTTCCACGTCTCGAATTTGAAGAAATGTTTTGCTAAAGAAGATCTCACTATTCCATTAGATGAAATCCAAATCAACGAAAAACTTCAATTCATCGAAGAACCCGTCGAAATAATGGATCGTGAGGTTAAAAGACTTAAGCAAAACAAGATACCAATTGTTAAGGTTCGATGAAATGCTCGTAGAGGACCCGAGTTTACCTGGGAATGAGAAGATCAGATGAAGAAGAAATACCCGCATTTATTTCCAGAAGATACGTCAACACCTCCAACTGCTTAAAATTTCGAGACGAAATTTATTTAACGGGTAGGTACTGTAGTGACCCGAACTTTTACATGTTTATATATATATATTAAATGAAATTGTTATTTACATGATTAAGTGTTTCCAACATGTTAAGTAATCAAACTTGTTAAGACTTGATTAATTGAAATAGGTTTCATATAGACAATTGACCACCCAAGTTGACCGGTGATTCACGAACGTTAAAACTTGTAAAAACCATATGATGACATATATAAGGATATATATATAGTTAACATGATATTATGATAAGTAAACATATCATTAAGTATATTAACAATGAACTACATATGTAAAAACAAGACTACTAACTTAATGATTTTGAAACGAGACATATATGTAACGATTATCGTTGTAACGACATTTAATGTATATATATATATATATATATATATATATATATATATATATATATATATATATATATATATATATATATATATATATATATATATATCATATTAAGAGATATTTATACATCATAATATCATGATAATATAATAATTTAAAATCTCATTTGATATTATAAACATTGGGTTAATAACAATTAACAAGATCGTTAACCTAAAGGTTTCAAAACAACACTTACATGTAACGACTAACGATGACTTAACGACTCAGTTAAAATGTATATACATGTAGTGTTTTAATATGTATTCATACACTTTTGAAAGAATTCAAGACACTTATCAAAATACTTCTACATAACAAAAATGCTTACAATTACATCCTCGTTCAGTTTCATCAACAATTCTACTCGTATGCACCCGTATTGTACTCGTACAATACACAGCTTTTAGATGTATATACTATTGGTATATACACTCCAATGATCAGCTCTTAGCAGCTCATGTGAGTCACCTAACACATGTGGGAACCATCATTTGGCAACTAGCATGAAATATCTCATAAAATTACAAAAATATGAGTAATCATTCATGACTTATTTACATGAAAACAAAATTACATATCCTTTATATCTAATCCATACATCAATGACGAAAAACACCTACAAACACTTTCATTCTTCAATTTTCTTCATCTAATTGATCTCTCTCAAGTTCTATCTTCAAGTTCTAAGTGTTCTTCATAAATTCCAAAAGTTCTAGTTTCATAAAATCAAGAATACTTCCAAGATTGCAAGTTTACTTCCAAGTTTTCTAAATCCATTCCAAGTAATCATCCAAGATCAAGAAACCTTTGTTACTTACAGTAGGTTATCTTTCTAATACAAAGTAATAATCATATTCAAACTTTAATTCAATTTCTATAACTATAACAATCTTATTTCGAGTGGAAATCTTACTTGAAATTGTTTTCGTGTCATGATTCTGCTTCAAGAACTTTCAAACCATCCAAGGATCCTTTGAAGCTAGATCCATTTTTCTCATTTCCAGTAGGTTTATCCAAGGAACTTGAGGTAGTAATGATGTTCATAACATCATTCGATTCATACATAAAAAGCTGTCTTATTCAACGTTATAAACTTGTAATCACTAGAACATAGTTTAGTTAATTCTAAACTTGTTCGCAAATAAAGTTAATCCTTCTACATAGACTTTTAAAATCAACTAAACACATGTTCTATATCTATATAATATGCTAACTTAATGATTTAAAACCCGAAAACACGATAAACACCATAAAACTGGATATACGCCGTCGTAGTAAAACCGGGGGCTGTTTTGGTTGGGATAATTAAAAGCTAAGAAGAACTTTGATTTAAAAGCTATACTTCTGGAAAAATGATTTTTCTTATGAACATGAAACTATATCCAAAAATCATGGTTAAACTCAAAGTGAAAGTATGTTTTTCAAAATGGTCATCAAGATGTCGTTCTTTCGACGAAAATGACTACCTCTTTCAAAAATGACTTGTAACTTGTATTTCCGACTATAAACTTATACTTTTTCTATTTAGATTCATAAATTTAAGTTCAATACGAAACCGTGGCCACTGGAATCACTCAAAACGGATTAGAAACGAAGAAATGGCGAGTAAAACAAGATTGATAAAAACTACTCATTTTACCTACGTGAAAGTTAGTAATGAATCTATTCCAACCATAACCTAATCAACTTATATTGTATATTATGTAATCTTGAGATACCATAGACACGTATACAATGTTTCGACCTATCATGTCGACCCATCTATATATATATATATATATATTGCGGAACAACCATAGACACTCTATATGTGAATGTTGGAGTTAGCTATACAGGGTTGAGGTTGATTCCAAAATATATATATATAGTTTGAGTTGTGATCAATACTGAGATACGTATACACTGGGTCGTGGATTGATTCAAGATAATATTTATCGATTTATTTCTGTTTATCTAACTGTGGACAACTAGTTGTAGGTTACTAACGAGGACAGCTGACTTAATAAACTTAAAACATCAAAATGTATTAAAAGTATTGTAAATATATTTTGAACATACTTTGATATATATGTATATATTGTTATAGGTTCGTGAATCAACCAGTGGCCAAGTCTTACTTTCCGACGAAGTAAAAATCTGTGAAAGTGAGTTATAGTCCCACTTTTAAAATCTAATATTTTTGCGATGAGAATACATGCAGGTTTTATAAATGATTTACAAAATAGACACAAGTACGTGAAACTACATTCTATGGTTAAATTATCGAAATCGAATATGCCCCTTTTTATTAAGTCTGGTAATCTAAGAATTAGGGAACAGACACCCTAATTGACGCGAATCCTAAAGAAAGATCTATTGGGCCTAACAAACCCCATCCAAAGTACCGGATGCTTTAGTACTTCGAAATTTATATCATATCGGAAGTGTGTCCCGGAATGATGGGGATATTCTTATATATGCATCTTGTTAATGTCGGTTACCTGGTGTTCACCATATGAATGATGTTTATCTCTATGTATGGGATGTGTATTGAAATATGAAATCTTGTGGTCTATTGTTACGATTTGATATATATAGGTTAAACCTATAACTCACCAACATTTTTGTTGACGTTTAAAGGATGTTTATTCTCAGGTGAATACTAAGAGCTTCTGCTGTTGCATACTAAAATAAGGACAAGATTTGGAGTCCATGTTTGTATGATATTGTGTAAAAACTGCATTCAAGAAACTGATTTCGATGTAACATATTTGTATTGTAAACCATTATGTAATGGTCGTGTGTAAACAGGATATTTTAGATTATCATTATTTGATAATCTACCTAAAGCTTTTTAAACCTTTATTTATGAAATAACGGTTATGGTTTGTTTTAAAATGAATGCAGTCTTTGAAAAACGTCTCATATAGAGGTCAAAACCTCGCAACGAAATCAATTAATATGGAACGTTTTTAATCAATAAGAACGGGACATTTCACATATTCAGTTCGATAATTCAACATAGAATGTAGTTTCGATTACTTGTGTCTATTTTGTAAAACATTTAGAAAACTGCATGTATTCTCATCCCAAAAATATTAGATATTAAAAGTGGGACTATAACTCACTTTCACAATTTTTCAATTCGTCGGAAATAAGACTTGGCCACTTGTCGATTCACGAACCTATAACAAATATATACATATATATCAAAGTATGATCGAAATATGTTCACAACATTTTTTATTACGTTTTGACATTTTAAGTTGTTAAGTTAGCAGTCCAACGTTAGTAGTCCACAATTAGTAGTCCACAATTAGTAGTACATAAATAAATCAATATATTATCTCGAATCAATCCACGACCCATTGTATACATGTCTCAGACTCAATCACAACTCAAAGTATATATATTATTTTAGAATCAACCTCGACCCTTTATATGCTAACTCGAGCATTACCGCATATAGAGTGACTTACGGTTATTCCAAATAATATATATAGATGACGGCGATATGATATGTCAAAACATTGTATATGTGTCTATGGTCTATCAAGATTACGTAATATATGTTAGATTACATGTATAATACAATATAAGTTAGTTAAGTTATGGTTAGCATAGATTTGTTATAAAATTTACGTAGCTAAAACTAGTAATTTTAACCAATTTTGTTTTACCCATCATTTCTTCGTTACAAATCCGTTTTGAGTGAATCAAAATGCTATGGTTTCATATCGAACCGAAGATTAATAATCTAAACAGAAAAAGTATAGGTTTATAGTCAAAAATATAAATTACAAGTCGTTTTTGAAAGAAATAGTCATTTCAGTTTAAAGAACGACGTCTTGATGACCATTTTGAAAAACATACTTCCACTTTGAGTTTAACCATGATTTTTGGATATAGTTTCATGTTCAAAAGAAATATCATTTTCCCATAAGAACAACTTTTAAATCAAAGTTTGTCATAGTTTTTAATTATCCAACCCAAAACAGCCCCCGGTTTTACTACGACGGCGTATGTCTGGTTTTACGGTGTTCATCGTGTTTCCATGTTTTAAATCATTAAGTTAGCATATCATATAGAGATAACACACGTGTTAAGTTTTTTTTAAAAGTCAAGTTAGAAGGATTAATTTTGTTTGAGAACAAGTTTAGAATTAACTAAACTATGTTCTGGTGATTACAAGTTATAATCTTCGAATAAGATAGTTATATATATATGAATCGAATGATGTTATGAATATCATCACTACCTCAAGTATAGTAGGTAAACCTACTGTAAATGAAAAGAAATGATCTTGAGCTTCAAAAGATCCCGGATGGCTTGAAAGTTCTTGAAGTAGAATCATGACATGAAAATAATTTCAAGTAAGATTACTACTCGAATTAAGATAGTTATAGTTATAGAAATCGAATAAAAGTTTGAATATGAATATTACCTTGAATTAGAAAGATAACATACTATAAATAACAGAGGTTTCTTGATCTTAGATGATTACTTGGAATGGTTTTGAAAGCTTGAAAGTAATCTTGTAAACTTGGAAGTGTTTTTGAAGTATTCTTGAGTAGTTGTTTTGTATGTGTAACACCCGCGTTTTGGGCCTAGTTGAAATGACCATTGTACCCTTGGGTATGGTGTAATTAGTGATTTTAATAATTATATGTTTATAATTATTTGGTTGTTTAGTTGAGACCAGTTTGTGACAAGGGTCACAGAACATGTTCGTTTGTTGAATTTGGACTCCGTTAGGGCCTCCTAACGAAGTATGAAAGATATCAGATAACTGATAAATACCCATGTGTTATGGGGTATGGGTTTTTAACCCATTTATAAGCCTGTTTCCAGACTATTCTTCCATTTTTCCCAAAATAAATCAAGAACACCGTACCTAACATTTATCACTCTCAAACCCTAATCTAATTCAAGTGTGGAATTGGATCAATAAGCTTTAAGGATTGAATTGTTACTTTTTAGTGATCATTTATCCAGGTTTGTAAGATTGAATCATTGTTTGATTTCTTAAGAATTGAGTTTTTGTGTTCTTGAATAAAAAGTGAGTTTTGATGCTTGAATCTTGATGAATTATGTTTGTTAGTGTTAATTGTTGTTAGATATATGTTCTATAGTTGTTATATGATGTTTTGAAGTGGTTTCATGATCAGATTGAGCAAAAATCATGTTTTGGGGTCAAAAAACGCGAAAACAGCGAGCTGTAGGTATTCATCAGCACCCACACTTTTGACAGGTCACTCGTACGAGTGACCACACTTTTGAGGGTCAACCACATGTGTGAGGACTCACTCGCACGAGTGAGGCCTCAGTCACACGTGTGAGCACAGGGTCAAATTTGTGAAAACTTGTTTTGGTCATAACTTTCAAACCGTAGCTCCATTTTTGATGAATCAAGTATCGTTGGAATCGTAATGAAAAATCCTTTCCAATGGTAATCTTTTAAGAAACTGTATCAAAATTTATTTTGGTCAGAAAAAGGGGTTTTAGGGTGTATGCCTTGTTTTGCACGCTTTTGAGTGTCGTTATGGGTTGAAATTATGATGTAGACTTATCATATAGTGATTACATGTTTGTAGGTGATGATTTAGTGTATGTATTGATGTTTGATGTTGTGCTTTGAAATTTTCCGTTCATATTGATTATAATCATTCCATATTAATTGATTTCGTTGCGAGGTTTGACCTCTGTATGAGACGTTTTTCAAAGACTGCATTCGTTTTTAAAACAACCATAACCTTTATTTTATCAATAAAGGTTTTAAAAATATTACGTAGATTATCAAATAATGATAATCTAAAATAAACTGTTTACACACGACCATTACATAATGGTTTACAATAGAAATATATTACATCGACATATGTTTCTTGAATGCAGTTTTTACACAATATCATACAAACATGGACTCCAAATCTTGTCCTTATTTTAGTATGCAACAGCGGAAGCTCTTAATATTCACCTGAGAATAAACATGCTTTAAACGTCAACAAAAATGTTGGTGAGTTATAGGTTTAACCTATATATATCAAATCGTAACAATAGACCACACGATTTCATATTTCAATACACATCCCATACATAGAGATAAAAATCATTCATATGGTGAACACCTGGTAACCGACATTAACAAGATGCATATATAAGAATATCCCCATCATTCCGGGACACCCTTCGGATATGATATAAATTTTGAAGTACTAAAGCATCCGGTACTTTAGATGGGGTTTGTTAGGCCCAATAGATCTATCTTTAGAATTCACGTCAATTAGGGTGTCTGTTCCCTAATTCTTAGATTACCAGACTTAATAAAAAGGGGCATATTCGATTTCGATAATTCAACCATTAAATGTAGTTTCACGTACTTGTGTCGATTTTGTAAATCATTTATAAAACCTGCATGTATCCTCATCCCAAAAATATTAGATTTTAAAAGTGGGACTATAACTCACATTCAGAGATATTTCCTTCCTCGAAAATAAGACTTGGCCACGGATCGATTCACGAACCTATACAAATATGTACATATATATGAAAGCATGATCAAAATATAATTACAACCATTTTTATTATGTTTTAAAGATTTGAGTGTATTAAGTCAGCTGTCCTCGTTAGTAACCTACAACTAGTTGTCCACAGTTAGATGTACAGAAATAAATCGATATATATTATATTGAATCAATCCATGACCCAGTGTATACACGTCTCAGGCTAGATCACAACTCAAAGTATATATATTTTTGGAATCAACCTCAACCCTGTATAGCTAACTCCAACATTACTGGATATAGAGTGTCTATGGTTGTTCCAAATAATATATATACATGGGTCGATATGATATGTCAAAACATTTGCATACGTGTCTATGGTATCCCAAGATTACATAATATATTAGAATACATGTATAATACAATATAAGTTAGCTATGACATGATTTGTATAGAGTTGTTAAACATTTCCAGTAGCTAAAAAGATCAAAAATATCCAATCTTGTTTTACCCATAACTTCTTCATTTTAAATCCATTTTGAGTGAATCAAATTGATATAGTTTCATATTGAACTCTAATTTAAGAATCCAAACAGAAAATATATAGGTTTATAGTCTGAAATTTAAGTTACATGTCAATTACTAAAGAGGTAGTCATTTCCGTCGAAAGAACGACATCTTGATGACCACTTTGAAAAACATACTTTCACTTTGAGTTTAACCAAGATTTTTGGATATAGTTTCATGTTCATATGAAAAATCATTTTCCCATAAGAACAACTTTTAAATCAAAGTTTATCATAGTTTTTAATTATCCAAACCAAAACAGCCCCCGGTTTCACTACGACGGCGTATATCCGATATTATGGTGTTCATCGTGTTTCTAGGTTTTAAATCATTAAGTTAGCATATCATATAGATATAGAACATGTGTTTAGTTGATTGTAAAAGTCAAGTTAGAAGTATTAACTTTTGTTTGCGTACAAGTTTAGAATTAACTAAACTATGTTCTAGTAATTACAAGTTTAAACCTTCGAATAAGATAGCTTTATATGTATGAATCGAATGATGTTATGAACATCATTACTACCTAAAGTTTTCTGGATAAAAGTACTGGAAATGAGAAAAATGGATCTAGCTTCAAAGGATCTTTGGATGGCTTGAAAGTTCTTGAAGCAGAATCATGACACGAAAACAGTTCAAGTAAGATTTCACTCGAAATAAGATTGTTATAGTTGTAGAAATTGAATCAAAGTTTGAATATGAATATTACCTTGAATTAGAAATATAACCTACTGTAAATAACAAAGGTTCCTTGATCTTATATGATTACTTGGAATGGATTAGAAAGCTTGGAAGTAAACTTGCAAACTTGGTAGTATTCTTGATTTTTATGAAACTATACTTATGGAATTTTTGAAGAACACTTAGAACTTGAAGATGGAACTTGAGAGAGATCAATTAGATGAAGAAAATTGAAGAATGAAAGTGTTTGTAGGTGTTTTTGGTCGTTGGTATATGGATTAGATATAAAGGATATGTAATTTTGTTTTCATGTAAATAAGTCATGAATGATTACTCATATTTTTGTAATTTTATGAGATATTTCATGCTAGTTGCCAAATGATGGTTCCCACATGTGTTAGGTGACTCACATGGGCTGCTAAGAGCTAATCATTAGAGTGTATATACCAATAGTACATACATCTAAAAGCTGTGTATTGTACGAGTACGAATACGGGTGCATACGAGTAGAATTGTTGATGAAACTGAACGAGGATGTAATTGTAAGCATTTTTATTAAGTAGAAGTATTTTGATAACTGTCTTGAAGTCTTTCAAAAGTGTATGAATACATATTAAAACACTACATGTAAATACATTTTAACTGAGTCGTTAAGTCATCGTTAGTCGTTACATGTATATGTTGTTTTGAAACCTTTAGGTTAACGGTCTTGTTAAATGTTATTAACCCATTGTTTATTATATCTAAAGAGATTTTAAATTGTTACATTATCATGATATTATGATATATAATATATCTTAGTATGATATATATACAGTTAAATGTCGTTACAACGATAATCGTTACATATATGTCTCGTTTCGAAATTCTTGAGTTAGTAGTCTTGTTTTTACATATGTAGTTCATTGTTAACACACTTAATGATATATTTAAATATCATTTTATCATGTTAAATATAGTGTATCAATATCTTAATATGATACATATGTATTTAGTAGACGTTATCATAACGATAATCGTTATATATATCATTTTGAGTTTCTTAACTTAGTAATCTCATTTCTTATGTATACCACACATTTTTAATATATTAGTGAGATACTTACTCATCATAATCTTATGTCAACAATATATATATGTCTATATATACCACAACATGTAGTTTTTACAATTTTGTAACGTTCGTGAATCGCCGGTCAACTTGGGTGATCAATTGTCTATATGAAACTTATTTCATTTAATCAAGTCTTAACAAGTTTGATTGCTTAACACGTTGGAAACATTTAGTCATGTAAATATCAATCTCAATTAATATATATAAACATGGAAAAGTTCGGGTCACTACAGTACCTACCCGTTAAATAAATTTCGTCCCGAAATTTTAAGCTGTTGAAGGTGTTGACGAATCTTCTGGAAATAGATGCGGGTATTTCTTCTTCATCTAATCTTCACGCTCCCAGGTGAACTCGGGTCCTCTACGAGCATTCCATCGAACCTTAACAATTGGTATCTTGTTTTGCTTAAGTCTCTTAACCTCACGATCCATTATTTCGACGGGTTCTTCAATGAATTGAAGTTTTTCATTGATTTGGATTTCGTCCAACGGAATAGTGAGATCTTCTTTAGCAAAATATTTCTTCAAATTCGAGACGTGGAAAGTGTTATGTACAGTCGCGAGTTGTTGAGGTAGCTCCAGTTGGTAAGCTACTGGTCCGACACGATCTATAATCTTGAATGGTCCAATGTACCTTGGATTTAGTTTCCCCCGTTTACCAAATCGAACAACGCCTTTCCAAGGTGAAACCTTAAGCATGACCATTTCTCCAATTATAAACTCTATATCTTTTCTTTTACTGTCCGCGTAGCTCTTTGTCGACTCTGGGCGGTTTTCAATCGTTGTTGAATTTGGATGATTTTCTCGGTAGTTTCTTGTATTATCTCCGGACCCGTAATCTGTCTATCCCCCACTTCATTCCAAAAAATCGGAGACCTGCACTTTCTACCATAAAGTGCCTCAAACAGCGTCATCTCAATACTAGAATGATAACTGTTGTTGTAGAAAAATTCTGCTAACGGTAGGTGTCGATCCCAACTGTTTCCGAAATCAATAACACATGATCGTAGCATATCTTCAAGCGTTTGTATCGTCCTTTCGCTCTACACATTAGTTTGTGGATGATAGGCAGTACTCATGTCTAAACAAGTCCCCAATGCTTGTTGCAACGTCTGCCAGAATCTTGAAATAAATCTACCATCCCTATCAGAGATAATAGAGACGGGTATTCCATGTCTGGAGATAACCTCCTTCAAATACAATCGCGCCAACTTCTCCATTTTGTCATCTTCTCTCATTGGCAGGAAGTGTGCTGACTTGGTGAGACGATCAACTATTACCCAAATAGTATCATAACCACTTGCAGTCCTTGGCAATTTAGTAATGAAATCCATGGTAACGTTTTCCCATTTCCATTCCGGGATTTCAGGTTGTTGTAGTAGACCTGATGGTTTATGATGTTCAGCTTTAACCTTAGAACACGTCAAACATTCTCCTACATATTTAGCAATATCGGCTTTCATACCCGGCCACCAAAAGTGTTTCTTGAGATCTTTATACATCTTCCTCGCTCCGGGATGTATTGAATATCTGGTTTATGTGCTTCTTTAAGTATCATTTCTCTCACATCTCCAAACCTTGGTATCCAAATTCTATCAGCCCTATATCGGGTTCCGTCTTCCCGAATATTAAGATGTTTCTCTGATCCTTTGGGTATCTCATTCTTCAACTTTTCTTCTTTTACAACCCCCTTTTGCGCCTCCTTTATTTGAGTAGTAAGGTTAGTACGAATAATTATATTCATAGCTTTTACTCGTATAGGTTCTCTGTCCTTTCTACTCAAAGCGTCAGCTACCACATTGGCCTTCCCCGGGTGGTATCGAATCTCAAAATCATAATCATTCAACAGTTCAATCCACCTGCTTTGTCTCATATTCAGTTGCTTCTGATTAAATATACGTTGGAGACTCTTGTGGTCTGTATATGTAATACTTTTGACCCCATATAAATAATGCCTCCAAGTCTTTAATGCAAAAACAACAGCACCCAATTCCAAATCGTGAGTTGTATAATTTTGCTTGTGAATCTTCAATTGTCTAGACGCATAAGCAATCACCTTCGTTCGTTGCATTAATACACAACCGAGACCTTGCTTTGATGCGTCACAATAAATCACAAAATCATCATTCCCTTTAGGCAATGACAATATAGGTGCCGTAGTTAGCTTTTTCTTCAATAACTGAAACGCCTTCTCTTGTTCATCATTCCCTTCAAATTTCTTCCCTTTATACCTTAATGCAGTCAAGGGTTTTGCTATTTTAGAGAAATCTTGGATGAATCTTCTGTAGTAACCAGCCAATCCTAAAAATTGACGTATATGCTTTGGAGTTTTTGAGTTTCCCACTTTTCAACGGTTTTGATCTTTGTCGGGTCCACCTGGATACCTTCTTTGTTCACTATGTGACCGAGGAATTGAACTTCTTCCAACCAAAATGCACACTCTGAAAACTTAGCGTACAGTTTTTCTTTCCTCAATACTTCTAACACTTTTCTCAAATGTTCTTCATGCTCTTGATCATTCTTTGAGTAAATAAGTATATCATCGATGAAAACAATGACAAACTTGTCAAGATATGGCCCACACACTCAGTTCATAAGGTCCATGAACACAGCTGGTGCGTTAGTCAATCCAAACGGCATAACCATAAACTCGTAATGACCATAACGCGTCCTAAAAGCAGTTTTTGGAATATCAACCTCCTTTACTCGCATTTGATGAAATCCAGAACGTAAATCAATTTTTGAATAAACCGACGAGCCTTGTAGTTGATCAAATAAGTCGTCAATTCTCGGCAGTGGATAACGGTTTTTGATGGTAAGTTTATTCAACTCTCTGTAGTCAATACACAACCTAAATGTACCATCCTTCTTCTTGACAAACAAAACAGGAGCTCCCCATGGTGATGTGCTTGGTCAAATGAAACCACGTTCTAATAGTTCTTGCAGTTGGCTTTGCAGTTCTTTCATCTCGCTGGGTGCGAGTCTGTAAGGAGCACGAGCTATTGGTGCAGATTCTGGTACAAGATCTATTTGAAATTCAATAGATCGATGTGGAGGTAGTCCCGGTAATTCTTTCGGAAATACATCGAGAAATTCTTTTGCGACGGGAACATCATTGATGCTCTTTTCTTCAGTTTGTACTTTCTCGACGTGTGCTAGAACAGCATAGCAACCTTTTCTTATTAGTTTTTGTGCCTTCAAATTACTAATAAGATGTAGCTTCGTGTTGCCCTTTTCTCCGTCCACCATTAAGGGTTCTCCTTCTTCTCGTACAATGAGAATTGCATTTTTGTAACATACGATCTCTGCTTTCATCTCCTTCAGCCAGTCCATGCTAACTATTACATCAAAACTCCCTAACTCTACTGGTATCAAATCAATCTTAAATATTTCGTTACCCAGTTTAATTTCTCGATTCCGGCATATATAATCTGCTGAAATTAATTTACCGTTTGCTAATTCGAGTAAAAATTTACTATCCAACGGCGTCAATGGACAACTTAATTTAGCAGAAAAATCTCTACTCATATAGCTTCTATCCGCACGCGAATCAAATAAAACGTAAGCAGATTTATTTTCAATAAGAAACGTACCCGTAACAAGCTCCGGGTCTTCCTGTGCCTCTGCTGCATTAATATTGAAAACTCTTCCGCGGCCTTGTCCATTCGTGTTCTCCTGGTTCGGGCAATTTCTAATAATGTGGCCCGGTTTTCCACATTTACAATAAACTACATTGGCATAACTTGCTCCGACACTACTTGCTCCGCCATTACTCGTTCTGACACCATTTGTTCCTTTCATTCTGTTAACCCCTGGTCCGTAGACCTCACACTTCGTCGCGCTATGACCATTTATTTTACACTTATTGCAAAATTTGGTGCAGAACCCCGAGTGATACTTTTCACACATTTGGCATAGCTGCTTCTGATTGTTGTTGTTGTTGTTGTTGTTGCAGTTGTTATTGTTGTTGAGATGATTGTTGTAGTTGTTGTTGTTATTGTTGTTGTTGTTGTTGTTGTTGTTGTTGTTGTTGTTGTTGTTGTTGTGCCGTTTGTTGTAGTTGCGATTGATGTTGCGATTGTTGGGATAGTTGTTGTTGTTTTGGTGACTCTTATCACCGTTTTCCTCCCACTTTCTTTTGACTAACTTCACGTTGGCCTCTTCGGCCGCCTGTTCTTTAATTCTTCCCTCAATCTGGTTCACTAGTTTGTGAGCCATTCTACATGCATTTTGTATGGAGGTAGGCTCGTGTGAACTTATATCTTCTTGGATTCTCTCCAGTAACCCTTTCACAAACGCATCGATCTTCTCTTCCTCATCTTCGAACGCTCTCGGACACAATAGGCACAATTCTGTGAATCGTCTTTCGTACGAAGTAATATCGAATCCCTGTGTTCGTAACCCTCTAAGTTATGACTTGAGCTTATTGACCTCGGTTCTGGGACGGTACTTCTCATTCATCAAGTGCGTGAATGCTGACCACGGTAGCGCGTAAGCAGCATCTTGTCCCACTTGCTCTAGATAGGTATTCCACCATGTTAACGCAATACCTGTGAAGGTATGCGTAGCGTACTTCACTTTGTCTCCTTTAGCACACTTGCTTATGGCAAACACCGATTCAACTTTCTCGATCCACCATTTCAATCCGATTGGTCCTTCAGTCCCATCAAATTCTGAAGGTTTGCAGGCAGTGAATTCCTTGTAGGAGCATCTTACACGATTTCTTGCGCCGTTAGCTGTATTGCTAGATTCAGAGTTATTGTTGGTATGTAGCGCAGCCTGTACTGCGGCTATGTTTGAAGCAAAAAAGGCACGAAATTCCTCTTCGCTCATAATCAAGGTGTGTCGAGTAGTCGGTGCCATTTCCTTCAAAATAGTCAAATGAAACAATTTAATCATACTGAATATTAAGAGTAGTCAATAGTATCTCGTAGCATAATATGAACTCATTTATAAAAGCTTTTTCTTCATATTAGCGTTTTATAAGTTTAAATTCGGGTACTACCTACCCGTTAAGTTCATACTTAGTAGCTAATATACAATTCAACTACTACAATTCCATATGAAAAACTGATTATAATAATATATCACATACAAATATTCTTTAAACTTACAACTTTGCTATATTACATATAACATGAAATATAGTACACTATGATACAGGACAGTTTTGAAGATAAATCTAGTTAATACGCAAGTTTTTCAGCAAAGAAAATAAAGACACATAATTCATAAGTCCAGAAACAAGTCATGCATTCTGGTTTTACTAAGACGACTTCCCATCCTTGGTCTTGTGGAAAATAACCGTTATGACCATTAGCTAGGTAGCATGTTGTAATGTCGTCAAAAGGACGAGGGTTTCGTAATGTCCAACAGCCCCGTAATAATCTAAAAACCTTGTTTCTCACCCCAACTACCGAATCCGTCACTTTTGGGAAAGTTTTATTTAAAAGCTGCAATCCGATGTTCTTTTCCTCACTTTGGTAAGAAGCGAACATCACTAACCTGTAAGCATAACATGCTTCTTTATGTTGCATGTTAGAAGCTCTTTCTAATTCACGAAATCCTATGTTGGGATATGTTGAGTCAAAATAGGTTCTTAACCCGTAGCGTAAAATTGCATTTGGGTTCCCCGCATTTAACGCTTTAAAGAAAACACGGCGTAACTTAAAGTCTCCCCAATGTGATATACCCCACCTATCAAAGGAAAGCCTTTTATAAACTAAGGCATTTCTGGAAAGTCTTTCAAATGTTTGACAAGTTAATTTCGCCATAACTAAATGTGCTGATGAATTCTGACCGACTCTAGACAAGATTTCCTCAATCATATCCTCTGGTAGGTCTTCTAAAATATTCGGTTGTCTACCCTTAACATCCATTTTGTTTTTATAATGTAAAATAGACAAGGATTAGATTCGTAATAACAAACAATACAAGCAATTTTTACATAGAACATAAAAGTACAAGCACATTACAATACATTTATTACACAACATGCACACACCCCTCTAATCTGAATCACTGGTATCTTCTTCTTCGGACTTGGTTCTTTTTCCTAATCTTCTAGGGATATATGATGTTTCTCTAATACGAGTCGTCATTTTCCACATAAGTTTAGAAAAACCTGGTGGTTTAGAGGTTCCCGGGTTATTGTCACGATATTGAAAATACGGGTGTTGACGGTACATATAAAGTTCATCGGGGTCGGAATCAGATTTCTCTATTTTGATGCCTTTTCCCTTATTATTTTCTTTTGCCTCATTAAATTGGGTCGGGGTAATTTCTATAACATCATCGGAATCCTCATCAGGATCCGATTCATCGGAAAATTGGTAATTTTCCCAATATTTTGCTTCCTTAGCGGAAACACCATTGACCATTATTAACTTTGGACCATTGGTTGAGGATTTTCTTTTATTTGACCGGTTTTCTGTGGTTCCTACTATTCCCCCCTCCGGAACCTCTTCTTCTTCCGGTTCCTCTTCTTCTGGTTCCTCTTCTTCCGGTTCCGTTTCCTCTTCTTCCGGTTCTTCGGGAACTTGTGAATCTTGCCAATATATATTTGACTCTTCGTTATTATTAGGTGAGTCAATGGGATTTGTGCTAGAGGTAGACATCTATCACACAATATCAAACATGTTAAGAGATTAATATATCACATACTATTTACATGTTAATAATATATAGTTTCCAACAAAAATGTTAAGCAATCATTTTTAAAGAAAACACTGTCGAAGTCCAGACTCACTAATGCATCCTAACAATCTCGATAAGACACATTAATGAAAATTTTTCTGGTTATCTGAGACCAACGCTCGGATACCAACTGAAATGTCACGTTCATATTGATTATAAACGTTCCATATTAATTGATTTCGTTGCGAGGTTCTGACCACTATATGAGACGTTTTTCAAAGACTGCATTCATTTTTAAAACAACCATAACCTTTATTTTATCAATAAAGGTTTTAAAAACATTACGTAGATTATCAAATAATGATAATCTAAAATAAACTGTTTACACACGACCATTACATAATGGTTTACAATAGAAATATATTACATCGACATATGTTTCTTGAATGTAGTTTTTACACAATATCATACAAACATGGACTCCAAATCTTGTCCTTATTTTAGTATGCAACAGCGGAAGCTCTTAATATTCACCTGAGAATAAACATGCTTTAAACGTCAACAAAAATGTTGGTGAGTTATAGGTTTAACCTATATATATCAAATCGTAACAATAGACCACAAGATTTCATATTTCAATACACATCCCATACATAGAGATAAAAATCATTCATATGGTGAACACCTGGTAACCGACATTAACAAGATGCATATATAAGAATATCCCCATCATTCCGGGACACCCTTCGGATATGATATAAATTTCAAAGTACTAAAGCATCCGGTACTTTGGATGGGGTTTGTTAGGCCCAATAGATCTATCTTTAGAATTCGCTTCAATTAGGGTGTCTGTTCCCTAATTCTTAGATTACCAGACTTAATAAAAAGGGGCATATTCGATTTCGATAATTCAACCATAGAATGTAGTTTCACGTACTTGTGTCTATTTTGTAAATCATTTATAAAACCTGCATGTATTCTCATCCCAAAAATATTAGATTTTAAAAGTGGGACTATAACTCACATTCACAAATATTTCCTTCCTCAGAAATAAGACTTGGCCACGGATTGATTCACGAACCTATACAAATATGTACATATATATCAAAGTATGATCAAAATATAATTACAACTATTTTTATTATGTTTTAAAGATTTGAGTGTATTAAGTCAGCTGTCCTCGTTAGTAACCTACAACTAGTTGTCCACAGTTAGATGTACAGAAATAAATCGATATATATTATCTTGAATCAATCCACGACCCAGTGTATACATGTCTCAGGCTAGATCACAACTCAAAGTATATATATTTTTGGAATCAACCTCAACCCTGTATAGCTAACTCCAACATTACTGCACATAGTGTCTATGGTTGTTCCAAATAATATATATACATGGGTCGATATGATATGTCAAAACATTTACATACGTGTCTATGGTATCCCAAGATTACATAATATATTAGAATACATGTATAATACAATATAGGTTAGCTAGGATATGATTTGTATAGATTCGTTAAACGTTTCCCGTAGCTAAAAAGATAAAAAATATCCAATCTTGTTTTACCCATAACTTCTTCATTTTAAATCCGTTTTGAGTGAATCAAATTGCTATGGTTTTATATTGAACTCTAATTTAAGAATACAAACAGAAAAAGTATAGGTTTATAGTCTGAAATTTAAGTTACATGTCAATTACTAAAGAGGTAGTCATTTCCGTCGAAAGAACGACATCTTGATGACCATTTTGAAAAACATACTTTCACTTTGAGTTTAACCAAGATTTTTGGATATAGTTTCTTGTTCATATGAAAAATCATTTTCCCAGAAGAACAACTTTTAAATCAAAGTTTACCATAGTTTTTAATTATCCAAACCAAAACAGCCCCCGGTTTCACTACGACGGCGTATATCCGATTTTATGGTGTTCATCGTGTTTCCAGGTTTTAAATCATTAAGTTAGCATATCATATAGATATAGAACATGTGTTTAGTTGATTTTAAAAGTCAAGTTAGAAGGATTAACTTTTGTTTGCGAACAAGTTTAGAATTAACTAAACTATGTTCTAGTGATTACAAGTTTAAACCTTCGAATAAGATAGCTTTATATGTATGAATCGAATGATGTTATGAACATCATTACTACCTAAATTTTTCTGGATAAAACTACTGGAAATGAGAAAAATGGATCTAGCTTCAAAGGATCTTTGGATGGCTTGAAAGTTCTTGAAGCAGAATCATGACACGAAAACAGTTCAAGTAAGATTTTCACTCGAAATAAGATTGTTATAGTTGTAGAAATTGAATCAAAGTTTGAATATGAATATTACCTTAAATTAGAAAGATAACCTACTGTAAATAACAAAGGTTCCTTGATCTTAGATGATTACTTGGAATGGATTAGAAAGCTTGGAAGTAAACTTGCAAACTTGGTAGTATTCTAGATTTTTATGAAACTATACTTATGGAATTTATAAAGAACTCTTAGAACTTGAAGATGGAACTTGAGAGAAATCAATTAGATAAAGAAAATTGAAGAATTAAAGTGTTTGTAGGTGTTTTTGGTCGTTGGTATATGGATTAGATATAAAGGATATGTAATTTTGTTTTCATGTAAATAAGTCATGAATGATTACTCATATTTTTTGTAATTTTATGAGATATTTCATGCTAGTTGCCAAATGATGGTTCCCAAATGTGTTAGGTGACTCACATGGGCTGCTAAGAGCTGATCATTGGAGTGTATATACCAATAGTACATACATCTAAAAGCTGTGTATTGTACGAGTACGAATGCGGGTGCATACGAGTAGAATTGTTGATGAAACTGAATGAGGATGTAATTGTAAGCATTTTTATTAAGTAGAAGTATTTTGATAAGTGTCTTGAAGTCTTTCAAAAGTGTATGAATACATATTAAAACACTACATGTAAATACATTTTAACTGAGTCGTTAAGTCATCGTTAGTCGTTACATGTATATGTTGTTTTGAAACCTTTAGGTTAACGGTCTTGTTAAATGTTATTAACCCATTGTTTATTATATCTAAAGAGATGTTAAATTGTTACATTATCATGATATTATGATATATAATATATCTTAGTATGATATATATACAGTTAAATGTCGTTACAACGATAATCGTTACATATATGTCTCGTTTCGAAATTCTGGAGTTAGTAGTCTTGTTTTTACATATGTAGTTCATTGTTAACACACTTAATGACATATTTAAATATCATTTTATCATGTTAAATATAGTGTATCAATATCTTAATATGATACATATGTATTTAGTAGACGTTATCATAACGATAATCGTTAAATATATCATTTCGAGATTCTTAACTTAGTAATCTCATTTCTTATGTATATCACACATTGTTAATATATTTAGTGAGATACTTACTCATCATAATCATATGTCAACCATATATATATGTCTATATATACCACAACATGTAGTTTTTACAATTTTGTAACGTTCGTGAATCGCCGGTCAACTTGGGTGATCAATTATCTATATGAAACTTATTTCATTTAATAAAGTCTTAACAAGTTTGATTGCTTAACACGTTGGAAACATTTATTCATGTAAATATCAATCTCAATTAATATATATAAACATGGAAAAGTTTGGGTCACTACATGCTTTTGGTTTGAAACCCATATAAATAGCTGTTGCTGCTGTTCTTCATCAATCGTACGAGTGAGCCTTCACTCGTACGGTTGAGGTAGTCAACCATGTGGTGAACTGTACGAGTGAGTGGTGATGGGAACTTATGTTTTGATTGTGATGATACGTACGGTTGAGATGTGACTCGTACGAGTCACTGGTCAGTCGTGTAGTGAACTGTACGGATCAGGTGAGTCATTGTTGGATGTTTGGTCATAGACCAAACGTACGAGTGAGTTGTCAACCGTATGGTTGAGTGTTCTCAAACATGCGTGTGATGGTGTTACTCGTAAGGTTGATAGACCAGTTGTAAAGTGATTAAGTGTTGGTTTTAGTATTGTTGTGTTGTTATCTTGTTGTCGGGTTGTTATCAAGACATGATTACTAACTGTGTTATGTCTATTCTCAGGTGATAAGGATGAAGAGAAGGCTCAGTAAGATTAGAATTCTGAGTGCCTTCTGTTGCTGGTAATCGGTGAGTGGGATTATCTCCGGGTGTAGTATAGAGTAGAAAGTTGTGCTACTATGTTATACTGTTTTAGTTGCCATGCTTAGTAGATATGCTGTAATAATGATCATTGTAGAGTTGCCATGCTAGTCATAGGGACAGTTGTTCATAGTGGTAGTTGCTTAACAGTTGTGTGCACAAGTTGTAGTTGCCTGTTGGAACCTATTGTTGTTAGGTTCAGCTCAGAGAGGTCAACCTTGTTGTGGTTGGGTCCAGTTGGCTACTGTTTGTTGAGTATAGTGCTGAATGACGCATCACCTACGTGTGGATATACTATACTGGAGATTCAGTAGAAAGGACTTTCGGTAGATGCTAGACTGATCAGCTAGTGGTCGTGTGCTCGTACAAGCCGCCGAGTCTCTAGTTGGAGCATAGTTGCTAGTTGATAGTTGTTAGTTGCCGGTTGCCTGTTATTGATTATTGTAGTTGATGTAGTTGTACAAGTTGGTACTGTATGCTAGATCTGTTAGATGATTCCATTCACTTAGCCTCGTGCTAACCCCCCTCACCTCCTCCCTTGCAGGTTTTGGATCTTAGTGATGGTAGGGACGGGAGTCGGGTTGACGATATGTTTGACAAGACGAACTCTGATGTCTTAACCTTTATAAATAGGTAACTAGTTGTTTAACATAACACTGGTGGTTTGTAATAAGTAACTTGCTAATGATTTGTGATAATCATGTTTGTAATTAACTAAGGGTATTTATGCGAATTAAGACTTCCGCTGTGATTTAAAAAAAAAATCAGGGTGTTACAACTTGGTATCAGAGCATAGGTTTGGCCGCATGTACATTGTGTTGAATGTCATGTTCCCAAACCTTGTGTTGTGTCAAACATATCTGAGGGGACAGGTTAAGTGAATGTAGGGATTACATGCGTTAGTTGATAGGTACTAACCTGTTTTCCACTAAGAGTTTGTGTAAGTTGTTGTGGTAGTGCAGATATGACAGATAATACAGGAAACGCAACTGGTCCTTCAGCCCTCGGAACATTCAGAGCCCCAGATGAAGACAGATATGTGTCAGAAGAGGATCCGCAGGAACAGATTCTAGATTTGGAAAGTCGGTTAAAGGAAGCACATGATCGAATAAGTGAATTAGAACAAAGTCAGGTAATAGTGAATCCAAGTGGAAGTGTACCGAATCAGATGTTTAGTGGGTATCCGGTGCAGTCAAATATGTATCAGCAAACTGGAAGTGCTTTCTAACAACCGCAATGGTTACCACCTCAGTATCAGTTTCCTCAACAGTATCAGATGCCACCTCAGTTTAATCAACAGTTCCCAAATCAGATGCGGGGTCCGTATCAGACGCCGATGTTTCAACAACCAAAGAAATGTACATTCAAACAGTTCCTGAATTGCAATCCACCAGAGTACTCAGGAAGTTCTAACCCAACGGTAACCCTTAACTGGTTAAGAGAGATAGAAAGAGTTTTTGAGGCTTGTCAGTGCGAACCGGAATTATAGGTTATTTATGCTAGCCGTATGCTGAAGAATAGGGCAATGGTTTGGTGGGATACGGTTATTTCTAGTATACCAAAAGAGAAAGTGAACATGATTACTTGGGAACAATTTTATAGTAAAGTTTGTGAGCAGTATTGTTCGTCTTATGACCTCAATCGAATTAAGATGGAATTTTTGGCAATGAAAATGACACCTCAGATGACGATAGATGAGGTGATTAAGCAGTATATGGATAAATTAAGGTTTGTGCAACAGTGGGTTCTAGATGAGCAGTCCAGAATTCAGCACTTTGTTAATATAATTTTACCAGAGTACAGAACAATGGTTAGGATGACGACGACATTATCGCAAGCGTTTGTTATGGCCAAGATGGTAGAGGATGACGTCAGAGCAGCAAGGAATAGAATAGTAGGTTATGAGATGCCACAACAAGAACAGGTGATGAGTCATTCGGACTCTAGATCAAAGAAGTCTGTTAGGTTGAAACAGAAAACTAGGTCAGAACAGAGTGGGTCAGCATCAAGTCACAATTCTTAGGGTTATAGTTGTAGATCATCTCATAGTGGTCCTTGTTCATATTCAACCAAAAGATGTTTGAGATGTGGTATTGTGGGGCACGTGATTCGGATGTGTTCGTTCCAAGAGGATGTATGTTGGAAATATCATCAAGTGGGGCATAGGTCAGCTCAGTGTCCATATGTAAGAGGATCAGGTTCTGAGGCTGGGCCAGGAGCGCAGTCGAGATCAGTAGGTTGATCTTCTGGTTCTCCAGTTGGGCAGAAAAGAAAGAATCCACCTACGGCAACAACAAGAGCTTATCAGATGGTTGCAGATGCAGATGTTGAATATGATGTGAATACAGGTATGCTTCAAAATCCTCGTATTGTTTAGTTATATACATGTATATGATTGTGCATATATGTATGTGTGTTAGATTAGTAGATCTTGATTGTAGTGTAAGATTTATTTTGTTGGGTTATGTTGTTTATGTTTGGTTGCGACCTTGTGTGCTTTGTGGGGGTAAGGGTGACCCTTAGGTTGACTTTTTGGGATTGAGAACTGTGACTTGGATAGAGATGCGTTGAGTATGTTTGTGTAGTGGACTTTTGGACGACATGAAGTTGTTGGATAGTGGCATGAGTATGATTGTTATGATGGTATTTCCTAAGCTTGTTGGATGTATGATCTGGTTGATAGATTATATTTGGATGATTGATAGACAAGGTTTGAGTAACTATGATTGGACAGATGGTGTGATTGATTAGTCATAAAGTAGTTAAATTAATTACCGATGCTTATTGAGGAGATTGATTGGACATAAGTTAGTGAATGAGACAGTAGAATTTTTCCGTTTCGAGCAACTCAGAATGAAGGTATGATTTAGGATAATATGCTTGTGTCTGGCCAACAGAAGTATATTATGATAAATCATACGGAATTTTCGGGAAGCTGAAGGAAAATTAGGTGGCCTGTGCTATACTGGATTGTGATGTGACTGGACATGAGACGAATAATCTGTGTAGTTCTGTTGGCTTACGTGACAATTCCATGGACATAGGTATAGATTTTAGCATGATGACTAATTCTATTGCTAAGCTTTGGATAATTGTGAAAAGTGGACTGTATAAAGAGTTGAATTGGATGACAGATCGTGAAATTTATGATACAGAATGGGGTAGAAACATGAATTTACTCTGATTATTTAACTTGATCGTGTAATTTGTAGGCTTAAGTGGATTAAAGGACGTTGATCGATGAAGATTGTGACAACTAATTTTGTATCGGGAGTGTATTGACGTCAAGAATCTCATTTTCCTATGCAATTGTGGTGGATATTGTCGGTATCGGGGATAAGATCGATAAAGTTAACCGTGTGTTTTGGCGGTTTGAGTAACAATTTTGGGGTTTTGTTGACCATAGTTGACCCGATTCCGAGGACGGAATCTCTTTTAAGGAGGGTATATTTGTAACACCCGCGTTTTGGGCCTAGTTGAAATGACCATTGTACCCTTAGGTATGGCGTAATTAGTGATTTTAATAAATATATGTTTATAATTATTTGGTTGTTTAGTTGAGACCAGTTAGTGACAAGGGTCATAGGACAGGTTCGTTTGTTGAATTTGGACTCCGTTAGGGCCTCCTAACGAAGTATGAAAGATATCAGATAACTGATAAATACCCGTGTATTATGGGGTATGGGTTTTTAACCCATTTATAAGCCTGTTTCCAGACTATTCTTCCATTTTTCCCAAAATAAATCAAGAACACCGTACCTAACATTTATCACTCTCAAACCCTAATCTAATTCAAGTATGGAATTGGATCAATAAGCTTTAAGGATTGAATTGTTACTTCTTAGTGATCATCTATCCAGGTTTGTAAGATTGAATCATTTTTTGATTTCTTAAGAATTGGGTTTTTGTGTTCTTGAATAAAAAGTGAGTTTTGATGCTTGAATCTTGATGAATTGTGTTTGTTAGTGTTAATTGTTATTAGATATATGTTCTATAGTTGTTATATGATATTTTTGAAGTGGTTTCATGATCAGATTGAGCAAAAATCATGTTTTGGGGTCAAAAAACGCGAAAATAGCAAGCTGTAGGTGTTCATCAGCACCCACGCTTTTGACAGGTCACTCGTAAAGTGACCACACTTTTGAGGGTCAACCACGCATGTGAGGACTCACTCGCATGAGTGTGGCCTCAGTCACACGTGTGAGTACAGGGTCAGATTTGTGGAAACTTGTTTTGGTCATAACTTTCAAACCGTAGCTCCGTTTTTGATGAATCAAATATCGTTGGAATCGTAATGAAAAATTATTTCCAATGGTAAACTTTTAAAAAACTGGAAAAAACTTTATTTTTGTCAGAAAAAGGGGTTTTAGGGTGTATGCCTTGTTTTGCACGCTATTGAGTGTCGTTATGGGTTGAAATTATGATGTAGACTTATCATATAGTGATTACATGTTTATAGGTGTTGATTTAGTGTATGTATTAATGTTTGATGTTGTGCTTTTAGTTTAAAACCCATATAAATAGTTGTTGCTGTTGTTCTTCATCACTCGCACGAGTGAGCCTTCACTCGTACGGTTGAGGTAGTCAACCGTGTGGCGAACCGTACGAGTGAGTGGTGATGGGAACTTATGTTTTGATTGTGATGATACGTACGGTTGAGATGTGACTTGTACGAGTCACTGGTCACTCGTGTAGTGAACCGTACGGATCAGGTGAGTCATTGTTGGATGTTTGGTCATAGACCAAACGTACGAGTGAGTTGTCAACCGCACGGTTGAGTGTTCTCAAACGTGCGTGTGATGGTGTTTCTCGTACGGTTGACAGACCAGTTGTAAAGTGATTAAGTGTTGGTTTTAGTATTGTTGTGTTGTTGTGTTGTTGTCGGGTTGTTATCAAGACATGATTACTGACTGTGTTATGTCTATTCTCAGGTGATAAGGACGAAGAGAAGGCTCAGTAAGATTAGAATTCTGAGTGCCTTCAGTTGCTGGTAATCGGTGAGTGGGATTATCTCCGGGTGTAGTATAGAGTGGCAAGTTGTGCTACTATGTTATACTGTTTTAGTTGCCATGCTTAGTAGATATGTTGTAATAATGATCATTGTAGAGTTTCCATGCTAGTTGTAGGGACAGTTGTTCGTAGTGGTAGTTGCTTAACAGTTGTGTGCACAAGTTGTAGTTTCCTGTTTGAACCTATTGTTGTTAGGTTCAGCTCAGATGAAATGTCCCGTTCTTATTGATTAAAAACGTTCCATATTAATTGATTTCGTTGCGAGGTTTTGACCTCTATATGAGACGTTTTTCAAAGACTGCATTCATTTTAAAACAAACCATAACCTTTATTTCATCAATAAAGGTTTAAAAAGCTTTACGTAGATTATCAAATAATGATAATCTAAAATATCCTGTTTACACACGACCATTACATAATGGTTTACAATACAAATATGTTACAACAAAATAAGTTTCTTGAATGCAGTTTTTACACAATATCATACAAGCATGGACTCCAAATCTCGTCCTTATTTAAGTATGCGACAGCGGAAGCTCTTAATAATCACCTGAGAATAAACATGCTTAAAACGTCAACAAAAATGTTGGTGAGTTATAGGTTTAACCTATATATATCAAATCATAATAATAGACCACAAGATTTCATATTTCAATACACATCCCATACATAGAGATAAAAGTCATTCATATGGTGAACACCTGGTAACCGACATTAACAAGATGCATATATAAGAATATCCCCATCATTCCGGGACACCCTTCGGATATGATATAAATTTCGAAGTACTAAAGCATCCGGTACTTTGGATGGGGTTTGTTATGCCCAATAGATTTATCTTTAGGATTCGCGTCAATTAGGGTGTCTGTTCCCTAATTCTTAGATTACCAGACTTAATAAAAAGGGGCATATTCAATTTCGATAATTCAACCATAGAATGTAGTTTCACGTACTTGTGTCTATTTTGTAAATCATTTATAAAACCTGCATGTATTCTCATCCCAAAAATATTAGATTTTAAAAGTGGGACTATAACTCACTTTCACAGATTTTTACTTCGTCGGGAAGTAAGACTTGGCCACTGGTTGATTCACGAACCTATAACAATATATACATATATATCAAAGTGTGTTCAAAATATATTTACAACACTTTTAATATATTTTGATGTTTTAAGTTTATTAAGTCAGCTGTCCTCGTTAGTAACCTACAACTAGTTGTCCACAGTTAGATGTACAGAAATAAATCGATAAATATTATTTTGAATCAATCCATGACCCAGTGTATACGTATCTCAGTATTGATCACAACTCAATCTATATATATTTTGGAATCAACCTCAACCCTGTATAGCTAACTCCAACATTCACATATAGAGTGTCTATGGTTGTTCCGAAATATATATAGATGTGTCGACATGATAGGTCGAAACATTGTATACGTGTCTATGGTATCTCAAGATTACATAATATACAATACAAGTTGATTAAGTTATGGTTGGAATAGATTTGTTACCAATTTTCACGTAGCTAAAATGAGAAAAATTATCCAATTTTGTTTTACCCATAACTTCTTCATTTTAAATCCGTTTTGAGTGAATCAAATTGCTATGGTTTCATATTGAACTCTATTTTATGAATATAAACAGAAAAAGTATAGGTTTATCGTCGGAAAAATAAGTTACAAGTCGTTTTTGTAAAGGTAGTCATTTCAGTCGAAAGAACGACGTCTAGATGACCATTTTAGAAAACATACTTCCACTTTGAGTTTAACCATAATTTTTGGATATAGTTTCATGTTCATAATAAAAATCATTTTCTCAGAATAACAACTTTTAAATCAAAGTTTATCATAGGTTTTAATTAACTAACCCAAAACAGCCCGCGGTGTTACTACGACGGCGTAAATCCGGTTTTACGGTGTTTTTCGTGTTTTCAGGTTTTAAATCATTAAGTTAGCATATCATATAGATATAGAACATTTGTTTAATTGATTTTAAAAGTCAAGTTAGAAGGATTAACTTTTGTTTGCGAACAAGTTTAGAATTAACTAAACTATGTTCTAGTGATTACAAGTTTAAACCTTCGAATAAGATAGCTTTATATGTATGAATCGAATGATGTTATGAACATCATTACTACCTTAAGTTCCTTGGATAAACCTACTGGAAAATAGAAAAATGGGTCTAGCTTCAACGGATCCTTGGATGGCTCGAAGTTCTTGAAGCAGAATCATGACACGAAAACAAGTTCAAGTAAGATCATCACTTGAAATAAGATTGTTATAGTTATAGAAATTGAACCAAAGTTTGAATATGATTATTACCTTGTATTAGAATGATAATATACTGTAAGAAACAAAGATTTCTTGAGGTTGGATGATCACCTTACAAGATTGGAAGTGAGCTAGCAAACTTGAAAGTATTCTTGATTTTATGTAACTAGAACTTGTAGAATATATGAAGAGCACTTAGAACTTGAAGATAGAACTTGAGAGAGATCAATTAGATGAAGAAAATTGAAGAATGAAAGTGTTTGTAGGTGTTTTTGGTCGTTGGTGTATGGATTAGATATAAAGGATATGTAATTTTGTTTTCATGTAAATAAGTAATGAATGATTACTCATATTTTGTAATTTTATGAGATATTTCATGCTAGTTGCCAAATGATGGTTCCCACATGTGTTAGGTGACTCACATGGGCTGCTAAGATCTGATCATTGGAGTGTATATACCAATAGTACATACATCTAAAAGCTGTGTATTGTACGAGCACGAATACGGGTGCATACGAGTAGAATTGTTGATGAAACTGAACGAGGATGTAATTGTAAGAATTTTTGTTAAGTAGAAGTATTTTGATAAGTGTATTGAAGTCTTTCAAAAGTGTATAAATACATATTAAAACACTACATGTATATACATTTTAACTGAGTCGTTAAGTCATCGTTAGTCGTTACATGTAAGTGTTGTTTTGAAACCTTTAGGTTAACGATCTTGTTAAATGTTGTTAACCCAATGTTTATAATATCAAATGAGATTTTAAATTATTATATTATCATGATATTATCATGTATGAATATCTCTTAATATGATATATATACATTAAATGTCTTTACAACGATAATCGTTACATATATGTCTCGTTTAAAAATCATTAAGTTAGTAGTCTTGTTTTTACATATGTAGTTCATTGTTAATATACTTAATGATATGTTTACTTATCATAGTAACATGTTAACTATATATATATCCATATATATGTCATCATATAGTTTTTACAAGTTTTAACGTTCGTGAATCACCGGTCAACTTGGGTGGTCAATTGTCTATATGAAACATATTTCAATTAATTAAGTCTTAACAAGTTTGATTGCTTAACATGTTGGAAACATTTAATCATGTAAATATCAATCTCAATTAATATATATAAACATGGAAAAGTTCGGGTCACTACAGTACCTACCCGTTAAATAAATTTCGTCCCGAAATTTTAAGCTGTTGAAGGTGTTGACGAATCTTCTGGAAATAGATGCGGGTATTTCTTCTTCATCTGATCTTCACACTCCCAGGTAAACTCGGGTCCTCTACGAGCATTCCATCGAACCTTAACAATTGGTATCTTGTGTGATGACCCGGAAATTTCCGAACAAATTTAAACTTTAATCTTTATATATATCCGACACGATAAGCAAAATCTGTAATGTTGAGTCCCAAAAGTTTTGAAACTATATTCATTTAATCAAATACCCTTTGACCATGCCTAACGATTCACGAACAATTATGTGTAAATAAATTTATATGCATATACATGTGTGCTTATTAAATCGAGATATATTAATAAAACATTGAACGGATTAATTAATATGAATATAAGCTATGAGATCTATTTTTTTTGAACTCGGAAATGCTATCAAGGTATTGAATGAATAATATGTTACATAAACACATTTGTTCGGTGTAAGTTTATCAACAGATTAAAAGATAATATCAAATGATTGAATTATCGGATACATTGAACTATGATTATGAGTCTCTGTTATGAGGTCCACTTTGAATTAGGAAACCCTTACTTTTAACGGTATTCGGAATAAATGGTAAAGTGATTTACAAGTAAGAACAAAGTATCACTTATTGGGAGTTAGACAAAAGTTAGTGGAGGATTGAATTTCATAACACTTGGTTGATAACTTGCAACGTATATAGAATGTGAATATGTATATTAGATATATTAGTTAGGTAAAAGATAGTAACCCTTGTTCATTGATTCGATTTATTATTAGATATATTAACTAGAGCGTTTTAGAAATTAAAGTAAATGTTGGCGCATAAATAAGTTATATCAGATTAAGTTTTTGAGCATAACCGTTAGGTGATATAACAATATCTAGTATTCACATGATTTTAATGTTATATATTTTGGTCTTTCAAATATAATTAATTTTGAAAAGTGAAATATTATATTATTAGATAAATATTTCAAACATATTTCTTATGTATAAGTTTATAAATTTTAAATGTACATATATTTTATTTTTAAAACGTTTTGATTCAAACTAATAAGATTAAATATATATTTTGTTATATAACGAGACATCGATTTATAAAATGAAATGACCAAAACACTCAAAAGATTAAGTTACACTTTGAGTGGGTTAGTTTTTAATTAATTTAAGTCTAATTAATAATAAGGGTACATGTCACAAAACGTTTAATTTAAAATAAAATATTTTGATAAACAACGAGTCACTGATTTATAAAAGTAAATGACCACAATGCTCAATTTTATAAGTTACATTTTTTATAAGGTAATTTATTGATGAGTAAGTTAAATTTTTGATAAAGGTACACGTCGCGTAACGTAAAAGGCTAGTTTTCTAAACGTACGAAAGTGCGCCCGAAAAACCGAAAGTGGTACATGAGTCGTGAGACCACGTCCGTGTCATTTTTGTAAAAATTATATTTGTACCATGAGCGTAAATATAATATAATATATAATTAATTATATAAATTAAATATATTATATTAAATATTATATAATATAATCATTCCCACGTTTTTTTTTCCACATGATATGTAAACTTAATAATGCCCCAAATTACGGATAGATTAGGTAGTTGGTGAGATTTACAAATTGCTATATATATCAAGCGTACCAATTTTTTTTTTTTATCTATCTCGAGCTCATTTTCTCTAAATATACATATACATACTTATTTATTATTTATTATTTATTATTATTATTATTATTAAACTTATTATTATTATTAGTAGGAGCGATATTATTAGTATTATACATAAAATATTACGACGAGGTCATGAGCGAGTCATTTCAAGACAAGTTTTATGAGTAGGATAGGGCTAAGGAAATTATGAGTTATGGCTATGGAGGTGATGGGTATGGTTCATGGGTATGCCCGTGAGGTCAATTTAGTGTTTGTCATCTCCGTTGCGTCTACGTACCTTCCTGCAAAATTGAATCTCAATATTGATACGTGAGTACTCCTAATTTAATTTTTATATACTAATAGTGTATCCCTGACTAGTGCTCGAGAAAATAGGATTGTGCATGCTTGTATATTTGATATTGCCCTTAGATAGGTTATGTTGAATCTTAAAGGTTGTTATACTAGGGATGAAATAAGGTATAAGATATGCATGTCATTGGAAAGCTAGCGAAAAATTAAGAACTTTTCATTTAGATATCGAATGGATTCGATGAACGGTTAGAAAGTTATGAATTAAACAATTAATTTCGTAATTAAGATTGCTAATGATAATTAGTGAACTAATTTTCTGGGTAATAAAAAGTGGTTATTTGGATTCTACTAGTCGAGTAGATGAATTTTCATATAAAGCACGTCTCGTTTCGTTGAACGGTTGTCAAGTTATGGATAAAAGAGGTTTTGTAAATTTTGATGAAACGTCGATACGGAAACTGAAATTCACGCTGATCTGCGTTGTTTCAGATTAAAACAAAAATACCACTGAATTCTTTGCTGTAAGATCTAACAAACGACTCTGGCCGTTTGTCAATTCGAGTCTCGACGATTTTTCTAAAAATCGTCAAAGTTGACTGTTTGGTCACATTTTAAAATTCTAAAAAGAGCTGAAATTTTTTATTAAAAATGTCAGTTTTGTATCGATTGTCATGGTCGGCCTAATGTGTGTTTACTTTTGCCAAAAATCATGTTATATCTTTGTGGTAACGAGAATTTGAAGGCTTTGACCGTTTGTCAATCCGAATTTCGAGGAATTTTCTAAAAATCTCCAAAGTAGGCTACTCGGTCACTTTTGTAAATTTATTAAAGCTGAAAAAAAAAAATTAACTTTGAAACGCCGAAACCGCGTTGGCAACTACGAGCTGTCTAGGTTTAGTTTACTTCTGTAAAAATTTATGCTTAATCTTTTTGGTAATGTGTAACTTTTATCTTTGGCCGTTTATCAATCGGAGTTCCGATAATTTTTCTAAAAATCGCTGAAGTGGCCGTTTAGTCATGTTTGACCGAAAAATCATTTTGTTGTATAAGTTATTGTATTTTTGCATGCGACCTCGTTTTTACTTTAAACTTTGACTTTTTACTTTAACCTTTGACTTTTGACCTTGAACTTTGACTTTCCCGTTAACTTTTCAGTTAATTTTTTTCGTGCTGACTTTCTCTAAATACTAAAATACTATTTTATGATTATGAAACCATTTGTGTTACGTTATTTCACACGTCACCTTTTACTAGAATCTTAACTGTGCATGGGTAATATAACATGTTACTATACTGTTGAGTCAGACTCGAGCATTAGGATTGTGGTACACTATGACTTGGCCTAAATTGTTAGACAAATATTGATCAACATATAAATATATATATAATTAATATAGGTTCGTGAATCCGAGGCCAACCTTGCACTTGTTCAATGACGTTATATGTATTTTTACTACGAAATACAGTATGGTGAGTTTCATTTACCTTTTTACCCTTTATATTTTTGGGCTGAGAATACATGCGCAAATTTTATAAATGTTTTTACAAAATAGACACAAGTAATCAAAACTACATTATATGGTTGAATGATCGAAATCGAATATGCCCCTTTTTATTAAGTCTGGTAATCTAAGAATTAGGGAACAGACACCCTAATTGACGCGAACTCTAAAGATAGATCTATTGGGCCCAACAAGCCCCATCCAAAGTACCGGATGTTTTAGTACTTCGAAATTTATATCATGTCCGAAGGAGGATCCCGGAATGATGGGGATATTCTTATATATGCATATTGTTAATGTCGGTTACCAGGTGTTCAATCCATATGAATGATATTTTTGTCTCTATGCATGGGACGTATGTTTATGAGAAATGGAAATCTGAAATCTTGTGGTCTATTAAAATGATGGAAACGATTGTTTAAGTTAAACTAATGAACTCACCAACCTTTTGGTTGACACTTGAAAGCATGTTTATTCTCAGGTTTGAAAGAGATCTTCCGCTGTGCATTAGCTCATTTTAAAGATATTACTTGGAGTCATTCATGACATATTTCAAAAGACGTTGCATTCGAGTCGTTGAAGTTCATTAAAGATTATTATTAAGTAAATGACAGATTAGGTCATTTATAGTTTGGATATTATGAAATGGTATGCATACATGTCAACTTTCGATGTAATGAAAGATTGTCTTTTAAAAATGAATGCAATGTTTGTAAAATGTATCATTTAGAGGTCAAGTACCTCGCGATGTAATCATATGTTATTGTATTCGTCCCTATGGATTGGGTCGGGTCGTCTCATGTGGTATCAGAGCGGTGGTCTTAGCGAACCAGGTCTTGCATTAGTGTGTCTTACTATTAGTTGTTAATATGCATTAGTGAGTCTGGACTTCGACCGTGTCTGCATGTCAAAAGTTTTGCTTATCATTTTGTGTCGGAAATCATCTACTTATCATCCTTAGGAAATTATCTGCTTATCATCTTAAGTCTAGACGCGTTTTCCTGCATTTATTGCATAATAGTGTATAGACGAATTCTTATCTTAGTGTATCTGTTACTGTGAACTTTGACTAACATCTTTCAAAGATTCTCCGTAATTTATGGGATTTTGGTGTTATATATACATATGCAAATTATGTAATTGAAGAATACCAAATTTAAATCCTACAATCTATTTCATAACAAAATTCCTCCCCTAATCATACGATATGGATCCCTCAACCAGTTCGAACTCCTCAGATTTCGACAGCTATGTCGATATGGATTTCCATTCGAGCTCTGAAAACAGTGTGACCGGAATGGATCAACCAATCAGTCATCATCTATTCTGGATGAAATGGGGATGGGTTCGTAGCCTCCTCAATTATTGGAGACAAGAAGAAGGTGATCCTTTCCATCCACCAAATTGCCCTATTGGCGATGAACCTGAAGCACTTACCGGCGAACCTGTTCGTGAAACCATCTTCTATCTTATTTCCAGAGTATCTCGTCACGATTATATATTATATCAAATTCTAGATTTTATTTATCCGCTCGTCCCAACCGACAATCATCCCGGTATACTAGCAGAAGTTAATGAACTTCGTGCTCGTGTGATAGCTTTAGAGCTTATGGTGCAAGGATTACAAACACCATCAGCAGCACCAGCAGCATAATCAGTACCACCAGTAGCATCAACATCGCAAACCTCGATACCCTAAACATCAACAGCATCACACGCCTCAACATCATAATCTATATCTCGGATATCAACATCACACGCACCATAGATACCAAGGAGTACTAACAACAACAAACGATGAAGTATTGATTCATAACTTCATCAGAAGAACATTCTACGGTGATTATGTAATCTCTAAAGTCTTAGAGATTATCTATTTCCACCCTAACCCTAAATCAGATGAGTGAACCAAAATGATTCAAGGAAGAATCAAAACCCTAATAAGAATAGTGCGCGATTTACAAACTAGACTTATTATACAAGCATCGCTAGTAGTTACCGAAAGTATCATCAGCAGCAACAGTACCGTTAGCATCACCAGTATAGTCAGTAACGTCAGCATCGTCAGAATCAACAACACTTATGACATCACATATTCCGTCAGTTCAAGAATCATTGTGGAAACCATTACGAATTAATAACTAGGATATTGTATCAACGAGTCATGAAGTATTACCTCAGTTCCTTCGAAGAATTTATATGTATATCCTATATATACATATATATAAATGTTTAACCATAAGAAATCTTTTCGTACTAAGCTATTATGTATGGAACTTAACTATCCGGTTAATTCAAATTACTAATATGCTATGATGTACATTCTTCGTTAAAAATTTAATCATTGTTAACCACAATCTGTGTTGCAACTCAATGAATTTTATTTCATAATAAACCAAGTGTATTATTCAATAACATGTTTGATTTTACACTTTAATCTTTGATGCGCTGAAAATTTTCTATATCACATCAATCGTACCTTGCGAAGTTCGCAAGAATTCCACAAGCATCAACATTCTTCACTAAGGAAATATCAATAAGAATAAATATTGAAGTATTGATTACATTAGTGAGATACTCCGCGAAATTTTGTAATTCCTAATGTTTTAGAGATTACTCATTTCTAATTCAAGCCAAAAAAAAAAAATCAAATGAATTTAATGTGATTTTAAACTCATTAAATCTGTATTACATCTGAAGAAAATATACTCACATATATTTTCATAAAGACTGAAATGAAAATTCTTGTTCAAAATATTAATTGTGAAATTTTTTTTAACGGGTAGGTAATACCCGGGAAATATATTAAATTACAATTAATATGTTACGTCCTTCAATTCGGATCCAACAATCATCAACTATACCAACATGCATTCTTCTATAGAAATCAAAACAACCATACTCATTTGAATCTAATTACATGCTCTGATTTTGGGAATTTCAGAATTTAACTCGAGATACAACCGAAATCATTATTCTTAGATCCTTACATTTTTCAAAACTATACTTGGAATTCAAAACTGTGATAGAACATCACTTTTAATCGTAACACTCAGATGAATATGAAAATCATTCGGGAGTCAGGACAATTCCATCATTTGGATATTGACTATGACAATCTGCATTTAAAACCCTTCGAAATTCCGGAAGACACTTCAAACATTGAACAATCGAGATGATGATCCAACCGCACATTATTCGAAGTCTTGTACCTGAAAAGCTCTCGAAACCAAAGTCGTAGTTTAACACGTACCCGCGTCGAATTCTTTATCATTTATTAGCAAAAACAACATTTCGATTCCTTTTCAAAGTAGCCAATTTTGTCACAGCTCCAGCAAAGCAACTTCGACCTTTCAGTCAGACCAGTCTTATTATAATTCCGATAAATACGTTGCCCTTTCGTCATTATTACTGGAAAACCTTTCATATTCCACCATATTACCACCAGTGTTTAATCATCTAAAACACAATTCTTCTGAATCCACCTCAGATTGATAATCTATGATTCAGATATTATTGCATTAAATGCAGAGGAAACATAAAAATGGTAGATGGTCTGAACGGCCAAAAGTTTGATGATAGAAGATAGTGAGCTGGTAAAGCTCAGAAAAAGAGAATATTTGGAACTGGAAAACGAATTGAGCAAAGTATGAAGGAAGCAGTGGACAAATCACAAGTACTAAATCTGCCTTCAAAGAATCCAAATAAATCAGTGCCTGCTGAACTCGTTAGCAAACACCTTACTTCTTATTCTAAACCTTCACAGACAGATATTCTTCATCATCATCATATCTTAAATATTATAAGATATCTTTGTATCTTCCATTATAAATATTCTCCATATCTTTGGAGATATTTTCACAACTATTCTTATCAAGTATCATTTATCTCTCCGTAATATCTGCAACATAAAAGAAACTGTGTTAGTTTCTAAATTCTGAAAAATTTGAATATGAATGTTTTTGAAGTGGTGTTGGGAACTGATGCATGGGTTAATATAATATAATGACACTTGATCAACGTCATTATATTACAGTAATTCATGCTGAGTTTCTAATGGACGTGATGATTCACAGGACATACCATCATCATGTGTCATTTACACGACTCTTACATTCTATTTAACCTCTAAATATATCAAAAAAATATTTCTTGATGATTCGGTCTTTTTCAGGGTATTCTGGTAATTTAACAAATCAATATTTTACCATTACCATTTCCTTCTTAGAACAATTACTATGTTCATTCTGAAATCTATACATACGAATTCTGGACCATTACGAGAGCTATTTAATCGCAAGAAGAAGAAACGAAAGGACAAAGCTCTGAAATAGAAATTCGGAGCATAAACCGCAGCAAATAGAAGAGAGCATTAACTATGGATGACGATGACTATAGAAGACAGAAGCAGGGATATCGAAATATAAGGGAGAGTGTAAAATCTAACAACAACCCGGAAATTTACAACCCGTATATATCAATGCATATAGCAATGTAAAGACATGGGAGAACTAGAAACACTATAAACCCAAGAGTATAATAAAAGTAAATGGATTCTTCCGGTGGCAGGCTAAAAAGAAGAATGACAGACATGAACGTTAGGAGTATATCAAGGATCAGGATGGGATGGAGCATATTAACGAATACTTTAAAGTAGGAATTGAGAAAGAAAGAATAGAAGGTGTGAGTTGTAAGGAAATGGAGAGGGTGGATTTATAGGAAAATTTTCGACAGAGCAATCGAAGCAGATTATTGCGTTTAATCAAAGAAGATCTGAATCTCCTTAATTACCGAAGGATCAAATCTAAATTGAAGATTTCTTCTAAATTCCTTAAATTTCGGAAATCAATCTTGACTACGACACCGGTTAAGTCAAACTTACTTTTATTCATTTTCACTTTTAAGTGATAGCTTCATTCGTGCTCTTCAAAAAAAAAACAAATCATTTTATCTATATTAATCAATGATGATAAAACTCTAATTATCAGTTCATATACGTCATGAAAACACTCTTACTGTTAGCCATGACAATCTCTATCAAATTTCGGGACGAAATTTCTTTTAACGGGTAGGTAATGTGATGACCCGGAAATTTCCGAACAAATTTAAACTTTAATCTTTATATATATCCGACACGATAAGCAAAATCTGTAATGTTGAGTCCCAAAAGTTTTGAAACTATATTCATTTAATCAAATACCCTTTGACCATGCCTAACGATTCACGAACAATTATGTGTAAATAAATTTATATGCATATACATGTGTGCTTATTAAATCGAGATATATTAATAAAACATTGAACGGATTAATTAATATGAATATAAGCTATGAGATCTATTTTTTTTGAACTCGGAAATGCTATCAAGGTATTGAATGAATAATATGTTACATAAACACATTTGTTCGGTGTAAGTTTATCAACAGATTAAAAGATAATATCAAATGATTGAATTATCGGATACATTGAACTATGATTATGAGTCTCTGTTATGAGGTCCACTTTGAATTAGGAAACCCTTACTTTTAACGGTATTCGGAATAAATGGTAAAGTGATTTACAAGTAAGAACAAAGTATCACTTATTGGGAGTTAGACAAAAGTTAGTGGAGGATTGAATTTCATAACACTTGGTTGATAACTTGCAACGTATATAGAATGTGAATATGTATATTAGATATATTAGTTAGGTAAAAGATAGTAACCCTTGTTCATTGATTCGATTTATTATTAGATATATTAACTAGAGCGTTTTAGAAATTAAAGTAAATGTTGGCGCATAAATAAGTTATATCAGATTAAGTTTTTGAGCATAACCGTTAGGTGATATAACAATATCTAGTATTCACATGATTTTAATGTTATATATTTTGGTCTTTCAAATATAATTAATTTTGAAAAGTGAAATATTATATTATTAGATAAATATTTCAAACATATTTCTTATGTATAAGTTTATAAATTTTAAATGTACATATATTTTATTTTTAAAACGTTTTGATTCAAACTAATAAGATTAAATATATATTTTGTTATATAACGAGACATCGATTTATAAAATGAAATGACCAAAACACTCAAAAGATTAAGTTACACTTTGAGTGGGTTAGTTTTTAATTAATTTAAGTCTAATTAATAATAAGGGTACATGTCACAAAACGTTTAATTTAAAATAAAATATTTTGATAAACAACGAGTCACTGATTTATAAAAGTAAATGACCACAATGCTCAATTTTATAAGTTACATTTTTTATAAGGTAATTTATTGATGAGTAAGTTAAATTTTTGATAAAGGTACACGTCGCGTAACGTAAAAGGCTAGTTTTCTAAACGTACGAAAGTGCGCCCGAAAAACCGAAAGTGGTACATGAGTCGTGAGACCACGTCCGTGTCATTTTTGTAAAAATTATATTTGTACCATGAGCGTAAATATAATATAATATATAATTAATTATATAAATTAAATATATTATATTAAATATTATATAATATAATCATTCCCACGTTTTTTTTTCCACATGATATGTAAACTTAATAATGCCCCAAATTACGGATAGATTAGGTAGTTGGTGAGATTTACAAATTGCTATATATATCAAGCGTACCAATTTTTTTTTTTTATCTATCTCGAGCTCATTTTCTCTAAATATACATATACATACTTATTTATTATTTATTATTTATTATTATTATTATTATTAAACTTATTATTATTATTAGTAGGAGCGATATTATTAGTATTATACATAAAATATTACGACGAGGTCATGAGCGAGTCATTTCAAGACAAGTTTTATGAGTAGGATAGGGCTAAGGAAATTATGAGTTATGGCTATGGAGGTGATGGGTATGGTTCATGGGTATGCCCGTGAGGTCAATTTAGTGTTTGTCATCTCCGTTGCGTCTACGTACCTTCCTGCAAAATTGAATCTCAATATTGATACGTGAGTACTCCTAATTTAATTTTTATATACTAATAGTGTATCCCTGACTAGTGCTCGAGAAAATAGGATTGTGCATGCTTGTATATTTGATATTGCCCTTAGATAGGTTATGTTGAATCTTAAAGGTTGTTATACTAGGGATGAAATAAGGTATAAGATATGCATGTCATTGGAAAGCTAGCGAAAAATTAAGAACTTTTCATTTAGATATCGAATGGATTCGATGAACGGTTAGAAAGTTATGAATTAAACAATTAATTTCGTAATTAAGATTGCTAATGATAATTAGTGAACTAATTTTCCGGGTAATAAAAAGTGGTTATTTGGATTCTACTAGTCGAGTAGATGAATTTTCATATAAAGCACGTCTCGTTTCGTTGAACGGTTGTCAAGTTATGGATAAAAGAGGTTTTGTAAATTTTGATGAAACGTCGATACGGAAACTGAAATTCACGCTGATCTGCGTTGTTTCAGATTAAAACAAAAATACCACTGAATTCTTTGCTGTAAGGTCTAACAAACGACTCTGGCCGTTTGTCAATTCGAGTCTCGACGATTTTTCTAAAAATCGTCAAAGTTGACTGTTTGGTCACATTTTAAAATTCTAAAAAGAGCTGAAATTTTTTATTAAAAATGTCAGTTTTGTATCGATTGTCATTGTCGGCCTAATGTGTGTTTACTTTTGCCAAAAATCATGTTATATCTTTGTGGTAACGAGAATTTGAAGGCTTTGACCGTTTGTCAATCCGAATTTCGAGGAATTTTCTAAAAATCTCCAAAGTAGGCTACTCGGTCACTTTTGTAAATTTATTAAAGCTGAAAAAAAAAAATTAACTTTGAAACGCCGAAACCGCGTTGGCAACTACGAGCTGTCTAGGTTTAGTTTACTTCTGTAAAAATTTATGCTTAATCTTTTTGGTAATGTGTAACTTTTATCTTTGGCCGTTTATCAATCGGAGTTCCGATAATTTTTCTAAAAATCGCTGAAGTGGCCGTTTAGTCATGTTTGACCGAAAAATCATTTTGTTGTATAAGTTATTGTATTTTTGCATGCGACCTCGTTTTTACTTTAAACTTTGACTTTTTACTTTAACCTTTGACTTTTGACCTTGAACTTTGACTTTCCCGTTAACTTTTCAGTTAATTTTTTTCGTGCTGACTTTCTCTAAATACTAAAATACTATTTTATGATTATGAAACCATTTGTGTTACGTTATTTCACACGTCACCTTTTACTAGAATCTTAACTGTGCATGGGTAATATAACATGTTACTATACTGTTGAGTCAGACTCGAGCATTAGGATTGTGGTACACTATGACTTGGCCTAAATTGTTAGACAAATATTGATCAACATATAAATATATATATAATTAATATAGGTTCGTGAATCCGAGGCCAACCTTGCACTTGTTCAATGACGTTATATGTATTTTTACTACGAAATACAGTATGGTGAGTTTCATTTACCTTTTTACCCTTTATATTTTTGGGCTGAGAATACATGCGCAAATTTTATAAATGTTTTTACAAAATAGACACAAGTAATCAAAACTACATTATATGGTTGAATGATCGAAATCGAATATGCCCCTTTTTATTAAGTCTGGTAATCTAAGAATTAGGGAACAGACACCCTAATTGACGCGAACTCTAAAGATAGATCTATTGGGCCCAACAAGCCCCATCCAAAGTACCGGATGTTTTAGTACTTCGAAATTTATATCATGTCCGAAGGAGGATCCCGGAATGATGGGGATATTCTTATATATGCATATTGTTAATGTCGGTTACCAGGTGTTCAATCCATATGAATGATATTTTTGTCTCTATGCATGGGACGTATGTTTATGAGAAATGGAAATCTGAAATCTTGTGGTCTATTAAAATGATGGAAACGATTGTTTAAGTTAAACTAATGAACTCACCAACCTTTTGGTTGACACTTGAAAGCATGTTTATTCTCAGGTTTGAAAGAGATCTTCCGCTGTGCATTAGCTCATTTTAAAGATATTACTTGGAGTCATTCATGACATATTTCAAAAGACGTTGCATTCGAGTCGTTGAAGTTCATTAAAGATTATTATTAAGTAAATGACAGATTAGGTCATTTATAGTTTGGATATTATGAAATGGTATGCATACATGTCAACTTTCGATGTAATGAAAGATTGTCTTTTAAAAATGAATGCAATGTTTGTAAAATGTATCATTTAGAGGTCAAGTACCTCGCGATGTAATCATATGTTATTGTATTCGTCCCTATGGATTGGGTCGGGTCGTCTCATCTTGTTTTGCTTAAGTCTTTTAACCTCACGATCCATTATTTCAACGGGTTCTTCGATGAATTGAAGTTTTTCGTTGATTTGGATTTCATCTAACGGAATAGTGAGATCTTCTTTAGCAAAACATTTCTTCAAATTTGAGACGTGGAAAGTGTTATGTACAGCCGCGAGTTGTTGAGGTAACTCAAGTCGGTAAGCTACTGGTCCGACACGATCAATAATCTTGAATGGTCCAATATACCTTGGATTTAATTTCCCTCGTTTACCAAATCGAACAACGCCTTTCCAAGGTGCAACTTTAAGCATGATCATCTCTCCAATTTCAAATTCTATATCTTTTCTTTTAATGTCAGCGTAGCTCTTTTGTCGACTTTGGGCGGTTTTCAACCGTTGTTGAATTTGGATGATCTTCTCGGTAGTTTCTTGTATAATCTCCGGACCCGTAATCTGTCTATCCCCCACTTCACTCCAACAAATTGGAGACCTGCACTTTCTACCATAAAGTGCTTCAAACGGTGCCATCTCAATGCTTGAATGGTAGCTGTTGTTGTAGGAAAATTCTGCTAACGGTAGATGTCGATCCCAACTGTTTCCGAAATCAATAATACATGCTCGTAGCATGTCTTCAAGCGTTTGTATCGTCCTTTCGCTCTGCCCATCAGTTTATGGATGATAGGCAGTACTCATGTCTAGACGAGTTCCTAATGCTTGCTGTAATGTCTGCCAGAATCTTGAAATAAATCTGCCATCCCTATCAGAGATAATAGAGATTGGTATTCCATGTCTGGAGACGACTTCCTTCAAATACAGTCGTGCTAACTTCTCCATCTTGTCATCTTCTCTTATTGGCAGGAAGTGTGCTGATTTGGTGAGACGATCAACTATTACCCAAATAGTATCAAAACCACTTGCAGTCCTTGGCAATTTAGTGATGAAATCCATGGTAATGTTTTCCCATTTCCATTCCGGGATTTCGGGTTGTTGAAGTAGACCTGATGGTTTTTGATGCTCAGCTTTGACCTTAGAACACGTCAAACATTCTCCTACGTATTTAGCAACATCGGCTTTCATACCCGGCCACCAAAAATGTTTCTTGAGATCCTTGTACATCTTCCCTGTTCCAGGATGTATTGAGTATCTGGTTTTATGAGCTTCTCTAAGTACCATTTCTCTCATATCTCCAAATTTTGGTACCCAAATCCTTTCAGCCCTATACCGGGTTCCGTCTTCCCGAATATTAAGATGCTTCTCCGATCCTTTGGGTATTTCATCCTTTAAATTTCCCTCTTTTAAAACTCCTTGTTGCGCCTCCTTTATTTGAGTAGTAAGGTTATTATGAATCATTATATTCATAGATTTTACTCGAATGGGTTCTCTATCCTTCCTGCTCAAGGCATCAGCTACCACATTTGCCTTCCCCGGGTGGTAACGAATCTCAAAGTCGTAATCATTCAACAATTCAATCCACCTACGCTGCCTCATATTCAGTTGTTTCTGATTAAATATGTGTTGAAGACTTTTATGGTCGGTATATATAATACTTTTGACCCCATATAAGTAGTGCCTCCAAGTCTTTAATGCAAAATCAACCGCGCCTAATTCCAAATCATGCGTCGTATAATTTTGTTCGTGAATCTTCAATTGTCTAGACGCATAAGCAATCACCTTCGTTCGTTGCATTAATACACAACCGAGACCTTGCTTTGATGCGTCACAATAAATCACAAAATCATCATTCCCTTCAGGCAATGACAATATAGGTGCCGTAGTTAGCTTTTTCTTCAATAACTGAAACGCTTTCTCTTGTTCATCAATCCATTCAAATTTCTTCCCTTTATGCGTTAATGCAGTCAAGGGTTTTGCTATTCTGGAAAAGTCTTGGATGAACCTTCTGTAGTAACCAGCTAGTCCTAAAAACTGGCGTATGTGTTTCGGAGTTTTCAGGGTTTCCCACTTTTCAACAGTTTCTATCTTTGCCGGATCCACCTTAATACCTTCTTTGTTCACTATGTGACCGAGGAATTGAACTTCTTCCAACCAAAATGCACACTTTGAAAACTTAGCGTACAATTCTTCCTTCCTCAATACTTCTAACACCTTTCTCAAATGTTCACCGTGTTCTTGGTCATTCTTTGAGTAAATAAGTATGTCATCAATGAAAACAATGACAAACTTGTCAAGGAATGGTCCACACACTCGGTTCATAAGGTCCATGAACACAGCTGGTGCATTAGTTAAACCAAACGGCATGACCATAAACTCGTAATGACCGCAACGTGTTCTGAAAGTAGTCTTTGGAATATCATCTTCTTTCACCCGCATTTGATGATACCCGGAACGTAAGTCAATCTTTGAATAAACAGACGAGCCTTGTAGTTGATCAAATAAGTCGTCGATTCTCGGTAGTGGGTAGCGGTTCTTGATGGTAAGTGTCATAACCCGTCCTTAACCATAAGAACGTGTTAGATAACGTATGATTTCATTGCGAGGTATTGACCTCTATATGCGACATTTTTAAAAAGGAAAACTGCATATATTATACATTACAAACCAAACCATTATTTTTGTTACAAGCTTTAGACAATAAAAAGATGATTATCGTTTAACGATAATCTTCGACTTACAAACTTTACAAATGATAATAACAACACGATTTCTAGCATATTTTACAACACACGTCCTCGGATATGCAGTTTTATTTTTGACACAAATATGAGTACGCATGATCCTGCTTAGATTCAACATAATGCAGCGGAAGCTTTAATTATCACCTGAGAATAAACATGTTTAAAAACGTCAACATAAAGTTGGTGAGATATAGGTTTAGTGCGCAGCAATATATATATATAGACCACAAGATTTCGTATATAAACATTTCAATAAAAATATTCTAAGTGGTTGAGCACTCGGTAACCATACTTAACATTTTCACGTCGCATATTCCCTTTAATATGAAATCTTACTACACCGTACCAAGTGTAGTCATAAAACGAAGTACTGTGCAACCGTTGAATACTGGTCGTCCAGTCCGGTTGGGGTTGTCAGGCCCGATAGATCTATCAACAGGATTCGCGTTTACAATACCGCTGTAAATATTAGTTACCAAGCTACAGGGAAGTATGCCAGTGGTACAACTCAACGTAGAACATATTTTTCAGTTACTTGTGTCCATATCGTAAAACATAAAATACATGTATTCTCATCCCGAAATATTTAGAGTTTAAAAGTGGGACTATATACTCACTCTTGTCTTGATGATATATATATTTTGACTCGGTCTTCCGGTTGATATCACGAACCTATCCATATATAATATATCAATATGTTTTCATTTTAAAACAAACGTTATATATATATATACTTGTTATACTTTTAATATTTTGAATATTTCCTTAGTCCGTAGTTAGCATTCCGATGTTAGTAATTCAATTTTTAATGGTTCATTTTTAGATGTTTAATATACCCGCAATGAAATAAATAAAACCCCCAACGAAATCAATAAAACCCCATCGTATATGCGTTGGTCGAGATTAATCTTGACCCATGGTACCGGTGTTGTCAAATGACGTGTTGCGTACATAAAGTACCGGTGTTGTCAAATGACGTGTTGCGTACAAACATGGGATCTTATGATTAATCTTCTCGTATTGTTTACGGGTGATCCTGAACCATATAAAATTGAATTATAAGTACATATATATAAAATATCATGTTATCTTAGAAATATGTGATTTATATCATTTTTTTCCAATTGATCCCGTAGTTGAAATGATCTAGGATAACCAATTTTGTTTCGGTCATAGTTTCTTCGTTACAAATCCGTTTTCGTTGATTCAAATTGCCATCTTCTTGGATCGAGTTCTTCTTTAAGACTATGAACTGTAAATACCTTGGTTTGTATTCAAAATCATACGGCATAAGTGAAACATTAGTGAAACATATGAAGTTAAACATTTTTGTTACAACAAAATCATTTAATGACCATTTTTCTAAAAATACTTATACTTTGAAAAACCAAGTTTTACCTTGTTAAATTAGTATATACATAAGTTATATTACAGGTCTTGAAGTATTTTAAAAGTTAAGTTAGAAGGATCTATTTAGTTTGCAAACAAGTTTGAAAACATTCAAACTATGTTCTTGTTGTTAAACTTTTGTACCACAAAATAAGATAGCTATATATATATGAATCGAATAAGGTTATGAACATAGATTCTACCTCAAGTTCCTTGGATAAGTTTGCTGTAAAAGAGAAGTAAGAAGCTAGAATCAAAAGGGTGATAGAAGTGGATGAAAGATTGGTAGTAAGTTGGTGTTCTTGGAGGGTTTTCTTGAAGTGTTTTTGTATGGTTTTCTTATGGTGTTTTAGTATGGTTTTTGAAGCTACATCTTTATGGAACTTTGCTGGATTGTTATGGAGTTTAGAGAGTAAGAAAGAGTGTGTGTTTTTAGTTAAGAGATTGAAGTAAAAATGAATCAAAAATGATGATACATATATACTCCTAAAAATGTGATCTTTAAGGATAACATGACAAAATTCTAGTTTGTATTTTTGTAATTAGTCTTGCAATGATTCAAAAGTAATTACCTAGCTCTAAGGGCATGAATAATGGCTGGTTAGGTGGTGATTTTGATGTGTATTTACTATTAGTAAATACGTATAGAAGCTTGGTATGATACGAGTACAAATACTCTAGGTATACGTATGGAAATTTTGTGAAAAATGGAATGAGGATTCAAATATAGCTATCTTTTGTGAATACACTTATATGATTTTATGTATTTAAGTTCTTAAAAGTGATTAAATACATTACTTATACAATATATGTATAAACATTATAGTCTTAAGTATTTAAGTCAAATAACGTTACGTATTGTTATCGTTTTGAAAACTTAAGTTAGTAGTTTCAAAATACACATATAACTTGTTGTTATTAATACAAAATGAGATATTAAAACATTCATTAATCATGTTAAATATGTATATATACATATATATACACAAACGTATAATTATCATATATTGTATAGTTCGTGATATCATTGGTCAAACTAGACGGTCAAACGTTGTGTAAAATTCTTTTCGGAAATATAAATCTCGACAATTTGGATTGCTTATCATGTTGGCAAGGTTTAATTTATGTAAATATTAATCTTTTAAGTATAGAATGATCGAAAAAGTGCGGTCGTTACATTACCTCCCCGTTAAATAAATTTCGTCCCGAAATTTTAGAATTGTACCTATTTTGCGTCATCGATAAACAAGTGTGGATACTTTCGTTTCATCTGATCCTCTCGTTCCCAAGTAAACTCGGGACCTCTTCTAGCATTCCAACGAACCTTAACAATCGGTATATTACTCTGTTTGAGCTGTTTAACTTCACGGTCCATGATTTCGATTGGTTCTTCGACGAATTGTAGTTTCTCGTCGACATGAATTTCTTCAAGAGGAATGGTGAGGTCTTCCTTTGCAAGACACTTCTTCAGGTTTGAGACGTGAAAGGTATTATGTACTCCAGCGAGTTGTTGCGGTAACTCGAGTCGATAAGCTACCGGTCCAATGCGTTCGATGATCTTGAACGGGCCTACGTACCTTGGGTTCAGTTTACCCCTTTTGCCGAAACGTATTACACCTTTCCAAGGTGACACCTTTAGCATAACCATGTCCCCAACCTGAAACTCTAATGGTTTCCTTCGAACATCGGCGTAGCTCTTTTGGCGACTACGGGCTGTTTTCAATCTCTCCTTGATTTGCACTATCTTCTCAGTCGTTTCATGTATGATCTCGGGACCAGTTAAATGTCGATCTCCTACTTCATTCCAACAGATAGGAGATCTACACTTCCTTCCGTACAATGCTTCGAATGGCGCAGCTCCAATGCTCGCATGATAACTATTATTATACGAGAATTCTGCTAACGGTAGATATTTATCCCATCCGTTTCCAAAATCGATCACACATGCCCTGAGCATGTCTTCGAGAGTCTGAATCGTTCTCTCACTCTGTCCATCGGTTTGTGGATGATATGCGGTACTCATATCCAACCGAGTTCCTAGTGCCTCCTGTAGTGATTGCCAGAATTTTGAGGTAAATCTACTATCACGATCGGATATAATGGAAATAGGTATTCCATGCCTTGAAACAACTTCCTTTATATACAATCGTAATAGTTTCTCCATTCTATCCGTTTCCTTTATAGGCAAGAAATGTGCAGACTTGGTGAGACGATCAACAATCACCCAAATGGTGTCGTATCCCCAGGCAGTCTTTGGTAACTTCGTGATGAAATCCATGGTAATACCGTCCCATTTCCATTCTGGAATTTCTGGTTGTTGAAGTAACCCTGACGGCTTCTGGTGTTCTGCTTTAACCTTGGAACAAGTTAAACACTCCCCAACATATGTTGCAACGTCTGTTTTTAAATTAGGCCACCAATAATGCGTCTTAAGATCTTGGTACATCTTTCCAACTCCAGGATGTATCGAATATCTTGTCTTATGTGCCTCGTTCAATATCAACTTCCTTAATCCACCCAACTTCGGTACCCAAATACGATTTGCAAAATATCGAATTCCATCTTCCCGCATAACGAGTTGCTTCTCATACTTCTTCATTATTTCATTTCCTATATTTTCTTTAGTAAGTGCTTCTCGTTGAACTTCTTTGATTTGTGAGTTGAGATTCATGCGAATTTTTATGTTCATCGCTCGTACTCGAATTGGTTCTCGTTCCTTTCTGCTTAGAGCGTCGGCCACCACGTTTGCTTTCCCGGGATGATAACGAATTTCACAATCATAGTCATTTATTAACTCAACCCACCTACGTTGCCTCATGTTCAGCTGTTTTTGATCGAAAATATGTTGAAGGCTTTTATGATCAGTAAACACAGTGAATTTAACCCCATACAAGTAGTGTCTCCACATCTTCAATGCAAACACGACTGCTCCCAATTCTAGATCATGCGTCGTATAATTCCGCTCGTGAATCTTTAATTGTCGGGATGCATATGCAATAACTTTCTTCCGTTGCATCAGAACGCAACCAAAACCTTGTCGCGAAGCGTCACAATATATTTCAAAATCATCGTTCCCTTCTGGTAATGATAAAATAGGCGCCGTAGTCAACTTCTTTTTCAGTAATTGAAATGCGTTCTCCTGCTCCGAGGTCCATTCATATTTCTTCCCTTTTTGCGTTAACGCTGTCAACGGCTTAGCTATTCGAGAAAAATCTTGAATAAACCTTCTATAATAACCGGCTAAACCCAAAAATTGACGTATCTGCGTTGGTGTCTTAGGAGTCTCCCATTTTTCAATAGCTTCAGTTTTTGCTGGATCAACCTGAATTCCTTCGCTATTAACAACGTGACCAAGAAATTGCACTTCTTTCAACCAGAAAGCACACTTAGAAAATTTAGCATAAAGTTGTTCTTTTCTTAACAACTCCAGTATCAACCTTAAATGCTCTTCATGCTCTTGCTCACTCTTGGAATAGATAAGAATATCATCAATGAAAACGATAACAAACTTATCTAAGTACGGACTACAAACTCGATTCATGAGGTCCATGAATACAGCTGGCGCATTCGTCAATCCAAACGGCATGACCAAAAATTCATAATGACCATAACGTGTCCGAAAAGCAGCTTTCGGAATGTCCTCTTCTTTAACGCGTAGTTGATGATAGCCCGATCTTAAGTCGATTTTCGAATAAACACATGATCCTTGCAATTGATCAAATAAGTCATCAATTCTCGGTAGTGGATATCGATTCTTGATAGTTAACTTATTTAATTCACGATAGTCTATACACATCCTAAAAGATCCATCTTTCTTCTTAACAAACAAAATTGGAGCTCCCCACGGTGAAGTACTCGGTCGTATGAATCCACGGTCCAGTAATTCTTTTAACTGACTTTGAAGTTCTTTTAACTCGGACGGTGCAAGTCTATATGGAGCACGAGCCACTGGTGCAGCTCCTGGTACTAAATCTATTTGAAATTCTACCGATCTAAATGGAGGTAATCCCGGCAATTCTTCCGGAAAAACTTCAGGAAAATCTCTTGCCACAGGCACGTCGTTGATGCACTTTTCTTTCTTTTCGACTTTATTAACATGTGCTAAAATAGCGTAACATCCCTTTTCTAAACACTTCTTGGCTTTCAAACAGCTAATGAGTTTTAGCTTTGAATCACCCTTCTCTCCGTAAATCATCACCGGCATTTTATCCTTACCAGGAATACGAATTGCCTTTTTGGCACAAACAACTTCCGCTCCTATTTTGGACATCCAGTCCATGCCAACTATTACATCAAAACCTCCTAATTCTACGGGTATTAAGTCGATTTTAAACGTTTCTCCGGCTAGATTTATTTCACAATCACGACAAATTTTATCGGCTTCAATTAGTTTACCATTAGCTAACTCAATCAAGTACTTAGCATCTAAAGGTAATGATGAACAATTCAATTTAGTGTAAAAATTTATACACACGTAGCTTCTATCGGCGCCAGTATCAAATAAAATAGATGCTGATAAGTTATTAATGGTAAACGTACCCGTAACAAGCTCCGGGTCTTCTCGTGCCTCTCTAGCATTAATAACAAACGCTCTTCCACGTGCAGGTCCGCCATTCTGATTTGGGCACTGACTCTTATAGTGACCTTGTTTTCCACAACCAAAACAAGTAATGGTAGCCAAAGCAGTTCTATTTGCGTTGGTGGCAGGAGTCTTGTTGCCATTTGTAACGAGAGCCTTACAATCTTCCGCAAGATGACCTTGTCGATTACACTTGGTGCATAACACACTACAGTAACCAAAGTGATGTTTGTGGCAACGGTTGCATAAAGGACTTTGTCCTTTATAACCAAAACCTGAACCACTACTCGCACCTTTTGTGGTTTCTTGTTTCTTATAAGGTTGTTGTTGGTTACCTCGATCATAACTTCCATTCCACTTTTTCTTGTTTCCCAATACCTTCACCTCAGTATTGAATGCTTTCTTGTCCAAAATGACCTGATCCATTAGCTCGTTCGCCATGGTTATAGCTTCATGAATTGTCTTAGGTTTCGATGCTGTAACATTTGCCTTGACCTTTTTGGGCAAACCAGCTTTGTACATTTCAATCTTCCGTGCTTCGGTTGGAACCAATTCAGGACATAGTAAAACCAATTCCATGAATCGCTGATTGTAGTTGGTGATTTCAATACCAACCACCTTCAAACTTCGTAACTCATCTTCTAACTTAATAACCTCATTCCTTGGACAATACTCGGTGATTATCATTGCTTTGAATTCTTCCCATGGAGTATCATAAGCTACATCTCCTCCTACCGCCTTCACATAATTCTTCCACCATGTGAGTGCACTATCTTGTAGAGTGCACGATGCATACTTGGTCATGTCTTTCTCATCACAACCACTGATTTTGAACACCGTCTCCATCTTTTCTATCCATCGGGTTAAACCGATCGGTCCTTCCGTTCCACTGAATGATGAGGGCTTGCAAGCTTGAAACGTCTTGTAGGAGCATCCTACACGAGGATTTGGGTTAACTGCAGCAGCTCTTGCAGCCTCAACCCATAACATTCTGTCGTTCACTCGCTGGTTGATGAGTTCCTCGAGTTCTTGTTCCGTCATTCGATTCAATCGCGCCATTTCCTAATGAAAGAAAATAATTATTCACATGGAATATTATAGATGTAGTGTGTATTTATAGTACATTTATAGCTTGTTAATAATATGAACTAGGTATTATTATAAAAGCCTTTTCTTCTTATTAGCGTTTTATAATTATATCTAGGGTAGTACCTACCCGTTAATGTTCATACTTAATAGCTTAGTACAGAACCAATTACTACAATCTAAATAATACTTAACCATGGAAAATTATTGCATTTCATACTGAGCTATTTTACATATGCTTACATCAAACTTTGAACAAACCACACTAATAATATTATACAAAACATTATTCGGTTCCATGGTTTGACACAGCAGCGCATCGTTTGATCTATTTTCTAGGACGTTTAGACACAAAGATTTGCTTAACGCTTATCCTAACTGTCTGCCTATATTTTGGCTGTGGGACTGAAGAACTGGATGCCGGGACAGAACGAATAGGAATAGCGGGGATAGGGGTGGTAGTGTTGAGTGGAATTGGTGCCACATCATTCTCATTAAACTCGGGATTTGGATTTTCTAATTCATTAGCCTTTCGTTTCTTTCCTAGTTCGAACTCGTCTTTTGTAATTTCCTGTATTTCTTCCTCGGGTTCACTTTTCTCCTCGGGTTCACTTTCCTCCTCGGGTTCACTTTCCTCCTCGGGTTCACTTTCCTCCTCGGGTTCACTTTCCGATATTTCTATAGTTGGTTCATCCGGAAATTGTGAGTCTTCCCCAAGGATATCATTTTCGTCATCGGACAGGTTAATGACTGGAACGCCATCTGAAGATTCTGATTTGGAGTCGTTGATTGTGATAACAATTTTTGAGCTCGACATCTATCACACAACAACTAACCCATTAGTACTTATATAATATTTACATATAAATTTTAACCAACAGTGATAAGCAATGGTTTTTTTTTTTAAATCAGACCCGGTCAAAGTCCAGACTTACTAATGTATCCTAACGACTTATCAGTTAGACACACTAATGCAAACCTGGTTCGCTAAGACCACCGCTCTGATACCACATGTCATAACCCGTCCTTAACCATAAGAACGTGTTAGATAACGTATGATTTCATTGCGAGGTATTGACCTCTATATGCGACATTTTTAAAAAGGAAAACTGCATATATTATACATTACAAACCAAACCATTATTTTTGTTACAAGCTTTAGACAATAAAAAGATGATTATCGTTTAACGATAATCTTCGACTTACAAACTTTACAAATGATAATAACAACACGATTTCTAGCATATTTTACAACACACGTCCTCGGATATGCAGTTTTATTTTTGACACAAATATGAGTACGCATGATCCTGCTTAGATTCAACATAATGCAGCGGAAGCTTTAATTATCACCTGAGAATAAACATGTTTAAAAACGTCAACATAAAGTTGGTGAGATATAGGTTTAGTGCGCAGCAATATATATATATAGACCACAAGATTTCGTATATAAACATTTCAATAAAAATATTCTAAGTGGTTGAGCACTCGGTAACCATACTTAACATTTTCACGTCGCATATTCCCTTTAATATGAAATCTTACTACACCGTACCAAGTGTAGTCATAAAACGAAGTACTGTGCAACCGTTGAATACTGGTCGTCCAGTCCGGTTGGGGTTGTCAGGCCCGATAGATCTATCAACAGGATTCGCGTTTACAATACCGCTGTAAATATTAGTTACCAAGCTACAGGGAAGTATGCCAGTGGTACAACTCAACGTAGAACATATTTTTCAGTTACTTGTGTCCATATCGTAAAACATAAAATACATGTATTCTCATCCCGAAATATTTAGAGTTTAAAAGTGGGACTATATACTCACTCTTGTCTTGATGATATATATATTTTGACTCGGTCTTCCGGTTGATATCACGAACCTATCCATATATAATATATCAATATGTTTTCATTTTAAAACAAACGTTATATATATATATACTTGTTATACTTTTAATATTTTGAATATTTCCTTAGTCCGTAGTTAGCATTCCGATGTTAGTAATTCAATTTTTAATGGTTCATTTTTAGATGTTTAATATACCCGCAATGAAATAAATAAAACCCCCAACGAAATCAATAAAACCCCATCGTATATGCGTTGGTCGAGATTAATCTTGACCCATGGTACCGGTGTTGTCAAATGACGTGTTGCGTACATAAAGTACCGGTGTTGTCAAATGACGTGTTGCGTACAAACATGGGATCTTATGATTAATCTTCTCGTATTGTTTACGGGTGATCCTGAACCATATAAAATTGAATTATAAGTACATATATATAAAATATCATGTTATCTTAGAAATATGTGATTTATATCATTTTTTTCCAATTGATCCCGTAGTTGAAATGATCTAGGATAACCAATTTTGTTTCGGTCATAGTTTCTTCGTTACAAATCCGTTTTCGTTGATTCAAATTGCCATCTTCTTGGATCGAGTTCTTCTTTAAGACTATGAACTGTAAATACCTTGGTTTGTATTCAAAATCATACGGCATAAGTGAAACATTAGTGAAACATATGAAGTTAAACATTTTTGTTACAACAAAATCATTTAATGACCATTTTTCTAAAAATACTTATACTTTGAAAAACCAAGTTTTACCTTGTTAAATTAGTATATACATAAGTTATATTACAGGTCTTGAAGTATTTTAAAAGTTAAGTTAGAAGGATCTATTTAGTTTGCAAACAAGTTTGAAAACATTCAAACTATGTTCTTGTTGTTAAACTTTTGTACCACAAAATAAGATAGCTATATATATATGAATCGAATAAGGTTATGAACATAGATTCTACCTCAAGTTCCTTGGATAAGTTTGCTGTAAAAGAGAAGTAAGAAGCTAGAATCAAAAGGGTGATAGAAGTGGATGAAAGATTGGTAGTAAGTTGGTGTTCTTGGAGGGTTTTCTTGAAGTGTTTTTGTATGGTTTTCTTATGGTGTTTTAGTATGGTTTTTGAAGCTACATCTTTATGGAACTTTGCTGGATTGTTATGGAGTTTAGAGAGTAAGAAAGAGTGTGTGTTTTTAGTTAAGAGATTGAAGTAAAAATGAATCAAAAATGATGATACATATATACTCCTAAAAATGTGATCTTTAAGGATAACATGACAAAATTCTAGTTTGTATTTTTGTAATTAGTCTTGCAATGATTCAAAAGTAATTACCTAGCTCTAAGGGCATGAATAATGGCTGGTTAGGTGGTGATTTTGATGTGTATTTACTATTAGTAAATACGTATAGAAGCTTGGTATGATACGAGTACAAATACTCTAGGTATACGTATGGAAATTTTGTGAAAAATGGAATGAGGATTCAAATATAGCTATCTTTTGTGAATACACTTATATGATTTTATGTATTTAAGTTCTTAAAAGTGATTAAATACATTACTTATACAATATATGTATAAACATTATAGTCTTAAGTATTTAAGTCAAATAACGTTACGTATTGTTATCGTTTTGAAAACTTAAGTTAGTAGTTTCAAAATACACATATAACTTGTTGTTATTAATACAAAATGAGATATTAAAACATTCATTAATCATGTTAAATATGTATATATACATATATATACACAAACGTATAATTATCATATATTGTATAGTTCGTGATATCATTGGTCAAACTAGACGGTCAAACGTTGTGTAAAATTCTTTTCGGAAATATAAATCTCGACAATTTGGATTGCTTATCATGTTGGCAAGGTTTAATTTATGTAAATATTAATCTTTTAAGTATAGAATGATCGAAAAAGTGCGGTCGTTACAGTAAGTTTGTTCAACTCTCGGTAGTCGATACACAACCTGAATGTACCATCTTTCTTCTTGACAAACAAAACAGGAGCTCCCCACGGTGATGTGCTTGGTCGAATGAAACCACGCACTAAAAGTTCTTGTAATTGGCTTTGCAGTTCTTTCATCTCGCTGGGTGCGAGTCTGTAAGGAGCACGAGCTATTGGTTCAGCTCCTGGTACAAGATCTATTTGAAATTCTACGGATCGATGTGGGGGTAATCCCGGTAATTCTTTCGGAAATACATCGGGAAATTCTTTTGCAACGAGAACATCATTGATGCTCTTTTCTTCAGTTTGTACTTTCTCGACGTGTGCTAGAACAACATAGCAACCTTTTCTTATTAGTTTTTGTGCCTTCAAATTACTAATAAGATGTAGCTTCGTGTTGGCCTTTTCTCCGTACACCATTAAGGGTTTTCCTTTTTCTCGTATAATGCGAATTGCATTTTTGTAACAAACGATCTCTGCTTTCACTTCTTTCAACCAGTCCATACCGATTATCACATCAAAACTCCCTAACTCTAATGGTATCAAATCAATCTTAAATGTTTCGCTAACCAGTTTAATTTCTCGATTCCGACATATATTATCTGCTGAAATTAATTTACCATTTGCTAATTCGAGTAAAAATTTACTATCCAAAGGCGTCAATGGACAACTTAATTTAGCACAAAAATCTCTACTCATATAGCTTCTATCCGCACCCGAATCAAATAAAACGTAAGCAGATTTATTGTCAATAAGAAACGTACCCGTAACAAGCTCTGGGTCTTCCTGTGCCTCTGCCGCATTAATATTGAAAACTCTTCCGCGGCCTTGTCCATTCGTGTTCTCCTGGTTCGGGCAATTTCTAATAATGTGGCCCGGTTTTCCACATTTATAACAAACTACATTGGCATAACTTGTTCCGACACTACTTGCTCCGCCATTACTCATTCCGACACCATTTGTTCCTTTCGTTCTATTAACCCCTGGTCCGTAGACCTCACACTTCGCCGCGCTATGACCATTTCTTTTACACTTGTTGCAAAATTTGGTGCAGAACCCCGAGTGATACTTTTTACACCTTTGGCATAGCTGCTTCTGATTGGTGTTGTTGTTGCGGTTATTATTGTTGTTGGGATGATTGTTGTAGTTGTTGTTGTTGTTGTTGTTGTTGTTGTTGTTGTTGTTGTTGTTGTTGTTGTTGTTGTTGTTGTTGTTGTTGTTGTTGTTGTTGTTGTTGTTGTTGTTGTTGTTGTTGTTGTTGTTGTTGTTGTTGTTGTTGTTGTTTTTGTTGGGCCGTTTGTTGTAGTTGCGATTGATGTTGCGATTGTTGGGATTATTGTTGCGATTATTGTTGTAATTGCTGTTGTTGTTGTATTGGTGATTCTTATCACCGTTTTCCTACCATTTTCTTTTGACTTGCTTCACATTGGCCTCTTCAGCAGTCTGTTCTTTAATTCTTTCTTCAATCTGGTTCACTAGTTTGTGAGCCATTCTACATGCCTGTTGTATGGAGGCGGGCTCGTGTGAACTTATATCTTCTTGGATTCTTTCCGGTAATCCTTTCACAAACGCGTCGATCTTCTCTTCCTCATCTTCGAATGCTCCCGGACACAATAGGCACAATTCTGTGAATCGTCTTTCGTACGTGGTAATATCAAATCCTTGGGTTCGTAACCCTCTAAGTTCTGTCTTGAGCTTATTGACCTCGGTTCTGGGACGGTACTTCTCGTTCATCAAGTGCTTGAATGCTGACCACGGTAGTGCGTACGCATCGTGTTGTCCCACTTGCTCTAGATAGGTATTCCACCATGTTAATGCAGAACCTGTGAAGGTATGCGTAGCGTACTTCACTTTGTCCTCTTCAGTACACTTACTTATGGAAAACACGGATTCGACCTTCTCGGTCCATCGTTTCAATCCGATCGGTCCTTCGGTTCCATCAAATTCCAAAGGTTTGCTGGCAGTGAATTCTTTGTAGGTGCATCCTACACGATTTCCTGTACTGCTAGATCCAAGGTTATTGTTGGTATGTAGTGCAGCCTGTACTGCGGCTATGTTTGAAGCTAGAAAAGTACGGAATTCCTCTTCATTCATATTCACGGGGTGTCGAGTAGTCGGTGCCATTTCCTTCAAAATAGTCAAATGAAACAAGTTAATCATACATAATATTAAGAGTAGTTAATAGTATTTCGTAGCATAATATGAACTCATTTATAAAAGCTTTTTCTTCATATTAGCGTTTTATAAGTTTAAATTCGGGTAGTACCTACCCGTTAAGTTCATACTTAGTAGCTAATATACAATTCAACTACTACAATTCTATATGAAAAAATGATTATAATAATATTTCGCGTTCAAACTTTTACACAATATTTTACAAACTTACAATACTGCTTATTTTACATATAGAATGAAATATAGCACACAATAAATTTGATACAAGATGGTTGTGAAGATAATTCTAGCTAGTACACAAGTCGTTCAGCAAAGGCAATAAAGACACGTAATTCATACGTCCAGAAACATAAAGGCAATGAAGATAATTTTACTAGGATTACTTCCCATCCTTGGTCTTGTGGAACATAACTGTTATGGCCGTTGATAAGACAGCGTGTTGTAACGTCGTCAAAGGGACGAGGGTTACGTAATGTCCAACAGTCCCGTAACAATCTAAAAACCTCATTTCTTACCCCAATTACCGACTCCGTCACTTGTGGGAACGTTTTGTTTAATAGTTGTAGCCTGATGTTCATGTTCTCACTTTGGTGAGAAGCGAACATTACTAATCCGTAAGCATAACATGCTTCTTTATGTTGCATGTTAGCCGCTTTTTCTAAATCACGAAGTCCAATATTCGGATATATTAAGTCAAAATAATTTCTTAACCCATTGCGTAAAATAGCATTTGGGTTCCCCGCAATATATGCGTCAAAGTAAACACATCGTAACTTATGGATTTCCCAATGTGATATCCCCCATCTTTCGAATGAAAGCGTTTTATAAACCAAGTATTCTTAGAACGTTCTTCGAATTTCTTACAAACTGATCTCGCCTTAAATAGGTGTGCCGAAGAATTCTGACCGACTCTAGACAAGATTTCATCAATCATGTCTCCGGGTAGGTCTCTTAAAATATTGGGTTGTCTATCCATTTTGTGTTTTTATACTGTAAAATAGACAAGAGTTAGATTCATAAAAGAAAAATACTTATTAATACAAGCAATTTTTACATATATCATAAAGCATAAGCACACTATATTACATATATTATACCATACGAATACAACTATCTTATTCTGACTCGCTCGTTTCTTCTTCTTCGGTTTTGGTTCGTTTTGCCAAGTTTCTAGGGATATATGATGTTCCCCTAATACGAGCTGTCGTTTTCCACAACGGTTTAGAAAAACCTGGTGGTTTAGAGGTTCCCGGGTCATTGTTACAACTTAAGGACTTCGGGGGTTGACGATACATATAAAGTTCATCGGGTTTGGAATTAGATTTCTCTATTTTTATGCCCTTTCCCTTATTATTTTCTTTTGCCTTTTTAAATTCAGTTGGGGTAATTTCTATAACATCATCGGAATTTTCGTCGGAATCCGATTCATCGAAGAATTGGTAATCCTCCCAATATTTTGCTTCCTTGGCGGAAACACCATTGACCATAATTAACCTTGGTCGGTTGGTTGAGGATTTTCTTTTACTTAACCGTTTTATTATTTCCCCCACCGGTTCTATTTCTTCATCCGGTTCCGATTCTTCTTCCGGTTCTGATTCTTCTTCCGGTTTCGACTCTTCTTCCGGTTCCTCTTCAGGAACTTGTGAATCAGTCCACGAATCATTCCAATTTACATTTGACTCTTCATTATTATTAGGTGAGTCAATGGGACTTGTTCTAGAGGTAGACATCTATCACATAATATCAAACGCGTTAAGAGATTAATATATCACATAATATTTACATGTTAAAAATATATAGTTTCCAACAAAATTTGTTAAGCAATCATTTTTCAAGTAAACATGGTCGAAGTCCAGACTCACTAATGCATCCTAAAAAACTCGATAAGACACACTAATGCAAAATTCTGGTTCTCTAAGACCAACGCTCGGATACCAACTGAAATGTCCCGTTCTTATTGATTAAAAACGTTCCATATTAATTGATTTCGTTGCGAGGTTTTGACCTCTATATGAGACGTTTTTCAAAGACTGCATTCATTTTAAAACAAACCATAACCTTTATTTCATCAATAAAGGTTTAAAAAGCTTTACGTATATTATCAAATAATGATAATCTAAAATATCCTGTTTACACACGACCATTACATAATGGTTTACAATACAAATATGTTACAACAAAATAAGTTTCTTGAATGCAGTTTTTACACAATATCATACAAGCATAGACTCCAAATCTCGTCCTTATTTAAGTATGCGACAGCGGAAGCTCTTAATAATCACCTGAGAATAAACATGCTTAAAACGTCAACAAAAATGTTGGTGAGTTATAGGTTTAACCTATATATATCAAATCATAATAATAGACCACAAGATTTCATATTTCAATACACATCCCATACATAGAGATAAAAGTCATTCATATGGTGAACACCTGGTAACCGACATTAACAAGATGCATATATAAGAATATCCCCATCATTCCGGGACACCCTTCGGATATGATATAAATTTCGAAGTACTAAAGCATCCGGTACTTTGGATGGGGTTTGTTATGCCCAATAGATTTATCTTTAGGATTCGCGTCAATTAGGGTGTCTGTTCCCTAATTCTTAGATTACCAGACTTAATAAAAAGGGGCATATTCAATTTTGATAATTCAACCATAGAATGTAGTTTCACGTACTTGTGTCTATTTTGTAAATCATTTATAAAACCTGCATGTATTCTCATCCCAAAAATATTAGATTTTAAAAGTGGGACTATAACTCACTTTCACAGATTTTTACTTCGTCGGGAAGTAAGACTTGGCCACTGGTTGATTCACGAACCTATAACAATATATACATATATATCAAAGTATGTTCAAAATATATTTACAACACTTTTAATATATTTTGATGTTTTAAGTTTATTAAGTCAGCTGTCCTCGTTAGTAACCTACAACTAGTTGTCCACAGTTAGATGTACAGAAATAAATCGATAAATATTATCTTAAATCAATCCACGACCCAGTGTATACGTATCTCAATATTGATCACAACTCAAACTATATATATTTTGGAATCAACCTCAACCCTGTATAGCTAACTCCAACATTCACATATAGAGTGTCTATGGTTGTTCCGAAATATATATAGATGTGTCGACATGATAGGTCGAAACATTGTATACGTGTCTATGGTATCTCAAGATTACATAATATACAATACAAGTTGATTAAGTTATGGTTGGAATAGATTTGTTACCAATTTTCACGTAGCTAAAATGAGAAAAATTATCCAATCTTGTTTTACCCATAACTTCTTCATTTTAAATCCGTTTTGAGTGAATCAAATTGCTATGGTTTCATATTGAACTCTATTTTATGACTATAAACAGAAAAAGTATAGGTTTATAGTCAGAAAAATAAGTTACAAGTCGTTTTTGTAAAGGTGGTCATTTCAGTCGAAAGAACGACATCTAGATGACCATTTTAGAAAACATACTTCCACTTTGAGTTTAACCATAATTTTTGGATATAGTTTCATGTTCATAATAAAAATCATTTTCTCAGAATAACAACTTTTAAATCAAAGTTTATCATAGTTTTTAATTAACTAACCCAAAATAGCCCGCGGTGTTACTACGACGGCGTAAATCCGGTTTTACGGTGTTTTTCGTGTTTTCAGGTTTTAAATCATTAAGTTAGCATATCATATAGATATAGAACATGTGTTTAGTTGATTTTAAAAGTCAAGTTAGAAGGATTAACTTTTGTTTGCGAACAAGTTTAGAATTAACTAAACTATGTTCTAGTGATTACAAGTTTAAACCTTCGAATAAGATAGCTTTATATGTATGAATCGAATGATTTTATGAACATCATTACTACCTTAAGTTCCTTGGATAAACCTACTAGAAAATAGAAAAATGGGTCTAGCTTCAACGGATCCTTGGATGGCTCGAAGTTCTTGAAGCAGAATCATGACACCAAAACAAGTTCAAGTAAGATCATCACTTGAAATAAGATTGTTATAGTTATAGAAATTGAACCAAAGTTTGAATATGATTATTACCTTGTATTAGAATGATAATCTACTGTAAGAAACAAAGATTTCTTGAGGTTGGATGATCACCTTACAAGATTGGAAGTGAGCTAGCAAACTTGAAAGTATTCTTGATTTTATGTAACTAGAACTTGTAGAATATATGAAGAACACTTAGAACTTGAAGATAGAACTTGAGAGAGATTAATTAGATGAATAAAATTGAAGAATGAAAGTGTTTGTAGGTGTTTTTGGTCGTTGGTGTATGGATTAGATATAAAGGATATGTAAATTTGTTTTCATGTAAATAAGTCATGAATGATTACTCATATTTTTGTAATTTTATGAGATATTTCATGCTAGTTGCAAAATGATGGTTCCCACATGTGTTAGGTGACTCACATGGGCTACTAAGAGCTGATCATTGGAGTGTATATACCAATAGTACATACATCTAAAAGCTGTGTATTGTACGAGTACGAATACGGGTGCATACGAGTAGAATTGTTGATGAAACTGAACGAGGATGTAATTGTAAGCATTTTTTTTAAGTAGAAGTATTTTGATAAGTGTATTGAAGTCTTTCAAAAGTGTATAAATACATATTAAAACACTACATGTATATACATTTTAACTGAGTCGTTAAGTCATCGTTAGTCATTACATGTAAGTGTTGTTTTGAAACCTTTAGGTTAACGATCTTGTTAAATGTTGTTAACCCAATGTTTATAATATCAAATGAGATTTTAAATTATTATATTATCATGATATTATCATGTATGAATATCTCTTAATATGATATATATATACATTAAATGTCTTTACAACGATAATCGTTACATATATGTCTCGTTTAAAAATCATTAAGTTAGTAGTCTTGTTTTTACATATGTAGTTCATTGTTAATATACTTAATGATATGTTTACTTATCATAGTATCATGTTAACTATATAAATATATATATATATATATCCATATATATGTCATCATATAGTTTTTACAAGTTTTAACGTTCGTGAATCACCGGTCAACTTGGGTGGTCAATTGTCTATATGAAACATATTTCAATTAATCAAGTATTAACAAGTTTGATTGCTTAACATGTTGGAAACATTTAATCATGTAAATATCAATCTCAATTAATATATATAAACATGGAAAAGTTCGGGTCACTACATCAGAGAGGTCAACCTTGTTGTGGTTGGGTCCAATTGGCTACTGTTTGTTGAGTATAGTGCTGAATGACGCATCACCTGCGTGTGGATTTACTATACTTGAGATTCAGTAGTAAGGACTTTCGGTAGACGCTAGACTGATCAGCTAGTGGTCGTGTGCTCGTACAAGCCGCCGAGTCTCTAGTTGGAGCATAGTTGCTAGTTGATAGTTGTTAGTTGCCGGTTATTTATTGTTGTAGTTGCTGTAGTTGTACAAGTTGGTACTGTATGCTAGATCTGTTAGATGATTCCATTCACTTAGCCTCATGCTAACCCCCCTCACCTCCTCCCTTGCAGGTTTTGGATCTTAGTGCTAGTAGGGACGGGAGTCGGGTTGACGATATGTTTGACAAGACGAACTCTGATGTCTTAACCTTTATAAATATGTAACTAGTTGTTTAATGTAACACCGATGGTTTGTAATAAGTAACTAGCTAATGATTTGTGATAATCATGTTTGTAATTAACTAAGGGTATTTATGCGAATTAAGACTTCCGCTGTGATTTAAAAAAAAAATCAGGGTGTTATAGTATGGTGATCAAAGGTTGGATTTATGAGCTAGATTGATGTAGTTTTTGATGAAGATGATGAAGAACACTTAGAACAATGAGAGAAAACTTGAGAGAGAGTAGTTTGATGCAAAAATAATTGAAGATGAAAGTGTTTGTGATGATGATAAAAACGTGATTTTAGGTGTCATTTTATAAGCTCCATTAGTTTGTATTTTTGTTAGATATTTCATGCTAGTTGCCAAATAATGGTTCCTACATATCTAGGTGACTCATTAAGGCTACTAAGAGCTGATCATTAAAGTGTATATACCAATAGTAAATACATCTAGAATCTGAGTATTGTACGAGTACGAATACGGATGAATATGAGTAGAATTGTTGATGAAAAAGAATGGGAATGTAAATGTAACCATTTTTGTTAAGTATGAGTGTTTTGATATATGTCTTGAAGTCTTCCAAAAGTGTATTAATACATCTTAATACACTACATGTATATACATTTTAACTGAGTCGTTAAGTCATCGTTAGTAGTTACATGTATGAGTTGTTTTGAAGCTTATAAGTTAACGATTTCGTTTAATGTAATTAACCCATTGTTATTATATCTAACGAGATGTTAAATTGTTACATTATCATGATAACATGATGTATGAATATATCTCAATACGATATATATATTAAAATGTCGTTACAACGATAATCGTTACATATATAACTCGTTTCGAAATCTTAAAGTTAGTAGTCTCATTTTATGTATATAGTTTATTGTTAATATACATAATGAGATACTTGATTATCATTATCTCATGTTAAACATATATATATATATATATATATATATATATATATATATATATATATATATATATATATATATATATATATATATATATATATATATATATATATATATATATATATATATATATATATATCTATTTAATCATATCATATACAAGTTATATCGTTCGTGAATCATCGGTCAAACTGGGTGGTCAAACGTTTACGTAAATTCCGTTTCAATTAACAAGTCTTAACAAGTTCGATTTCTTAACATGTTGGAAACATTTATTCATGTAAATAATAATCTCATGTAATATATAATCATGGAAAATTTCGGGTCACTACATAACCAATCTAGCTTTAAACTTATCAATTGTGCCATTGACTTTCATCTTCTTATTGAAGATCCACTTGTTTCCCAAAGGTTTTGTGATGACCCGGAAATTTTTGACCAAATTTTTGACCAAAGGTTTTGTTAAGTTAAATCTCAAGAATTTTAAACTGTGTTCATACATTCATTATAACCTCGACCAAATTCCGACGATTCACGAACCGTTATATATAAATAGATATGTATATATATATATATATATATTATAACTTGAGAATATTAATAAAGTATTAAACGTATAATACTTTACACGAACGTATTTGTTTCAATATGATTTTCGACGAAATTAAAAAAAAATATATATATATATATATATATTAAATGATTGAATTATCAGAAACATTGAATTATGATTACAAGTCTCTGTTGAGAGGTCCACTATGATTTGAGAAAATTTATTCCTCTTAACGATATTCAGAATAATTTGTAAAGCTATTTATAAATAAAAACAAAAAGTGTCATTTACGAAAGTTAGATAAAAGTTAGTGGAGAATTGGTTTCCATAATATTCTATTAATCTATTTTCAAACGTACAAAGACGTTTTCAGTTTAAAAAGAACTTTATTATTAAAATGTATATAACTTTTATAAATATCTAGAATCACTTTTGACAACTCATTACTTAACCAGTATAATAAATATAACAATATTTATATTTTATTTCATTAAATATATATAACGATTTAAATTAATATTATATATATTTATACGCGTATTATACATACATAGTTTTTATACTTTTACTATACTTTAACTTGACCTTTACTTTACTTTTACTTTACTTTAACTTTAATAATTCACTTTAATAATTCATACTTTAATAATTCACTTTAATAATTCATACTTTAATAATTCACTTTAATAATTCATACTTTAATAATTCACTTTAATAATTCATACTTTAATAATTCACTTTAATAATTCATACTTTAATAATTCATACTTTTATTAATTCACTTTAATAATTCATACTTTAATAATTCACTTTAATAATTCAAAAATCTATTATAAATAGAATTCAATAGGTTTCATTATTTAAGAAAAACTTGAAAATATATTTCTCTAAACTCTCTCAATCGATATATATATATATATATATATATATATATATATATATATATATATATATATATATATATATATATATATATATATATATATATATATATATATATATATATATATATATATATATATATATATATATATTTGCTCTGTATTATTTTAAAATATTATTAGTATACATAAAATATTACGACGGAGTGCTGTCCGAGTGATTTCAAAATAGTTTTTTTTGAATGAGTCGGAGCTAAGGAAATTATGGGTTATAGCTATGGAGGTGATGGGTATGGTTCATGGGTATGCTCGTGAGGTCAATCTAGTGTTTATCATCTCTGTTGCGTCTACGTACTTTCCTGCAATATTGAATCTCAATATTGATACGTTCGTGAATCTGAGGCCAACCTTGCACTTATTAAATGACGTTATATGTATTTTTACTACGAAATACAGTATTGTGAGTTTCATTTGCTCCCTTTTTAATTGCTTTTGCAATATATATTTTTGGGCTGAGAATACATGCGCTGTTTTATAAATGTTTTACGAAATAGGCACAAGTACTGAAACTAATTCTATGTGGGTTTAAACCAGAAATATACCCTTAGCTTGGTAACATTAAACTACTTGTCTATGTACGGTAGGCGCGAATCCTAAAGATAGATCTATTGGGTCTGACAAACCCCATCCTGACTATGGGATGCTTTAGTACTTCGAGGTTATTTTAAACACACCTGATCTGGTGTACTTCAGAGGGTAAAACATGAACGTTAAGGCTTGTTACCGGGTGCCTACAACTTATAGAATACTTTTATACACTTGCGAGTGTACATATATTTATAAACAGAAATCTTGTGGTCTATTAATATATTGAAATGATTGTTATGATAAACCTATGAACTCACCAACCTTTTGGTTGACACTTTAAAGCATGTTTATTCTCAGGTATTAAAGAAATCTTCCGCTGTGCATTAGCTTATTTTAAGGATATTACTTGGAGTCATTCATGGCATATTTTGAAAGACGTTGCATTCGAGTCATTGAGTTCATCAAGATTATTATTAAGCCAATTATAGTTGGATGTATTATGAAATGGTGTGCATGCCGTCAACTTTCGTTGTAAAGAAAGTTTGTCTTTTAAAAACGAATGCAATATTTGTAAAATGTATCATATAGAGGTCAAATACCTCGCGATGTAATCAACTATTGTGAATCGTTTATAATGTATATGAACGGGTCCTTTCAGTTGGTATCAGAGCGGTGGTCTTAGCGAACCAGGTCTGTATTAGTGTGTCTAACTGATAGTCGTTAGGATGCATTAGTGAGTCTGGACTTAGACCGTGTCTGCATGTCAAAAGTTTTGCTCATCATTTTGTCGGAAATTACCTACTTATCATTCTTAGTCTAGACACATCTTATTGCATTGATTGCATGAATAGTGTATAGACAAAATTCATATCTTAGTGTTTCTGCTAATTCATATCTTAGCGTATCTGTTACTGTAAACTTTGCCTGACATATTCCGTAAATTCCTCCGTAATCTACGAAACCTTTTGCTCTATATAATTAGAATACCACCCGATAGCCGGAAAATCATTTCATATCGAAAAATTCTTTATTCAATCGCACGATATGGAATTCGTCATTAGTTCAAGTCCCTCAGATTCCGAAATGGAATCCCACTCAAGTTCCGAAAGCAGTGTGACCGGAATGGATCAACCAATTAGTCATCATCTATTCTGGATGAATTGGGAATGGGTTCGTAGCCTCCTTAATCATTGGAGACAAGAAGAAGGTGATCCCTTCCATCTACCACATTGCCCTCTTGGCGAAGAACCTGAAGCATTACCGGCGAACCTATCCGAAACACCATTTTCTCTCTTATTTCTAGAGTATCTCGTCACGATTACATACTACACCAAATTCTAGATTTTATTTATCCGCTGGTCCGAATCGACAATCACCCCAGTGTAATAGAATAAGTTAACGAGCTTCGCGCTCGGGTAGTGGCTTTGGAGAATATGGTGCAAAGGTTACAAACACCAGCAGCAGCACCAGCAGCATAAACAGTACCACCATCAACAACACCAATAGTACCATCACCACCACCAACAACAACATACACATCCCACACCGCAACATCACAATCTGTATCTCAAACATCAACGTCATACGCCCTGTAAATATCCAGGAATATCAACAACAACAAACGAAGAAGTATTAATTCTTAAACTTCATTGAAGAGATATATCTGCGGCAGTTATGTAATCTCTAAAATCTTAGAGATTATTTAATTCTGACTGTAAATCGGATGAGTGAACGGAGATGGTAGAGTAGAAACTTTGATCGAAAATGGTGTACGATTTACAAGCTAGAATTGTTTTACCAACAGCATCAACAGGACCGTAGCATCATCAACACAGTCAGTGCCGTCAGTATCGTCAGAATCAACAGCACCTGTAACATCACAAACTCTGTTAGTTCAAGAATCATTGTGGACATCATTACGAATCAACAACAAATATATTGTATCAACGAGTTATGAAGTATTAACTCATTTCCAATCAAAAGATTTATATGTATATTTTATATGTATAAATTTTTAAACCATAATAAATCTTCCCGTACTAAGCTAGTATGTGTGAATCTTAACTACTCAGTTAATTCATATTACAAATATGCAATGATGTACGTCCTTCGTCCGCAACTTAACCATCGTTAATTACAATCTCTGTCTCAATTCAATAAAAAAATCCAATTCATAATAAATCAAGTGTATTATTCGAATATATGTTTGATTTTACACTTTCATCATCGATGTACTAGAAACTTTTCAAATAACATCATTCGTACCTTGCGAAGTTCACAAGAATTTCATGAAAACCAACAAATAACAAAGTAATGATTCATAATTTCAATATTATTGAAGAAATACTTATGCAATTTATAAAGTTTTAGGGATTACTCAATTCTAGTTCCAACCATAAAACAAATGAGTTTAATTTAATATTAACTCATTAAATCTATATTACATCTAAAGAAAATATACACATATATTTTCATAAAGACTGTAATAAACTTCTTTTGTACAAAATATTAATTGTGAAAATTTTTTTTAACGGGTAGGTAATACCCGAGAGATATATAAATTCACAATTAATATATTACATTTTTTGAAACTGATTCAGCAATCATCAACTATACTCCCTACTTTCACAACAATATCCATTCTTTCATATAAATCAAAACAATCATACTCATTCACATTCAATTACATATTCTGATTTTGAAATCGCATAATTCAATTCGAAATATAACCAGTATCATCACTCTTAGATTCCTATATCTTTCAAAGCTATACTTTGACTTCAAAACTGTGTTAGAACATCATATGTATTAACGATTACAATATGTGCTCAAACCCTTCGAAATTCCTGAAGACACTTCAACTAAGGAACAATCGAGATGATGATCCAACCACATGTTACCCACAGTTATACACCTGAAAAACTCTCAAAACCCAAGTCATAGTTCGACATGTATCTGTGTTAGACCCTTTGGCATTTACTAGCTAAAATAACTTTTCAATTCCGTTTCAAAATAGACAGTTTTGTCACAGCTCCAGCAAGTCTACTTCGACTTCTCAATCAAAACAGTCTTATTATAACCTCGATAGATACGTTGCCATTTCGCCAACATTACCGGGGAATCGTTTATATTCACCACATTAGCAATAAACTTACCAACAACTTCATTGATCTTTGACTTTCCAAAAAAAAAATCATTATAATTATCGAAACCCTATCATATACTCATTCGTACCTTATAACAAGAATTGCCATACCAATTATTGAGAATCAGCAATCAGTATTTTGAAACCTCGCAGCATGTCTACATCAACAATTTCATATACACACAACGTCTACCTCCAAGACTTACATTCTTTGAATGAGAAATTTATGAAAAACACCCTAAACTGCGAACCAGTTCTCGAAATTTTGAAAAATGCTGATGAAGCAGCAAAAACTGTAAACGACCTTAACAGTAAAAAGTTGGATGATAAAGGAAAGTATATTGGCAAAGCTCAGAAAAAGAGAAGCTTTAGAACTGGAAAACGGATTAAGCAAAGTATGATGGAGGCTGTGGACAAATCACAAAGGCTGAACCTGCTTTAAAGAATCCAAATGATTCAGTACTTGCTGAAGTCATTAACGAATACCTTGCTCCTGACTCTAAACCCCTGCGGACAATATCCTTCATCATCCTCTGATATTAGACATTCTAAGATATCATCGTATCTTTCATTATAAATATCATCCATACTTCTGAAGATATTTTTATAATTATTCTTATCTGAAATCATTTACCTCTTCGCGCTATCTGTATTATATCAAAAAAGAAACTATTTTAGTTTCTAAATTCTGAAACATTCGAGTTTTAAATAGGAATATTCTTGAAGAAGTGTTGGGAGCTGAAGCATGAGTTAGTATAATATAATGACACTTGATCAACGTGATTATATTACAGTAATTCATGCTGAGTTTCTAAATGGAACATGATGATTCACAGATCATAACGTCATCATGTGCTATGTTACACGACTCTTGTATTCTCTTTGATCTCTAAATATCAAGAAAATATTTCTTGATGATTCGGCCTTTTCTGAGGTATTCTGGTAATTTGACAAGTCAAGATCGTGTCATTACAATTTCCTTCCTAGAACATTAACAATGTTCATTCCGAAATTTATATCTGCGAATTCTGGACCATTACAAGCGGTGCTTAATCGCAAGAAGAAGAAACGAAAGGACAAAGCTCCGAACTAGAAATGGGAGTATAAATCATAGCAAATAGAAGAGAGCATTAACTGTGGATGACAATGATTATAGAAGAAGCAAGGACTTTGAAATATAAGGGAAGATATAAAACCCAACAACAACCCAGAAATCACAAACCATATATATCAATGCATATAGCAATATAAAGACACGGGAGAACTAAAAACACTATAAAACCAAGAGTATAGTAGAAGTAAATAGATTCTTCCGGAGGCAGATGAAAAAGAAGAGCGACAGATATGAAAGTGAGGAGTATATCAAGAATCAGCACTGGATGAAGCATATTGACAAATACTTTAAAATATGAGTTGAGAAGGTGTGAGTTGTAAGAAAACAAATGAGGTGGATTTATAGTGAAATATCCGACAGAGAAATCAAAATGGATTATCGCATTAATTCGAAGAGGATCATAATTTCCTTAATCGCCGAATAATCAAATCCAATATAGATTACAAAGATTTTCTTTTCGAAGATCAATCGTGATGATGTCAAAAGATACGACGAATCACTATTATCTTATTTCATTCATTTACGATAACTTCACTCACACGCTTCGAGTAATCGAATTATTTTATTCATTCTTCTTGAATATGATAAAACTCTATAACGTTATAATAACATTCTCATTGTTAGTCATGACGACCTCTATCAAATTTCGGGGACGAAATTTCTTTAACGGGTAGGTACTGTGACGACCCGGAAATTTTCGACCAAATTTAAACTTTAATCTTTATATTATTCCGACACGATAAGCAAAGTTTGTTAAGTTAAATCTCAAGAATTTTAAACTGTGTTCATACATTCATTATAACCTCGATCAAATTCCGACGATTCACGAACCGTTATATATAAATAGATATGTATATATATATATATATATTATAACTTGAGAATATTAATAAAGTATTAAACATATAATACTTTACACGAACGTATTTGTTTCAATATGATTTTCGACGAAATTAAAAAAAAATATATATATATTAAATGATTGAATTATCAGAAACATTGAATTATGATTACAAGTCTCTGTTGAGAGGTCCACTATGATTTGAGAAAATTTATTCCTCTTAACGATATTCAGAATAATTTGTAAAGCTATTTATAAATAAAAACAAAAAGTGTCATTTACGAAAGTTAGACAAAAGTTAGTGGAGAATTGGTTTCCATAATATTCTATTAATCTATTTTCAAACGTACAAAGACGTTTTCAGTTTAAAAAAAACTTTATTATTAAAACGTATATAACTTTTATAAATATATAGAATCACTTTTGACAACTCATTACTTAACCAGTATAATAAATATAACAATATTTATATTTTATTTCATTAAATATATATAACGATTTAAATTAATATTATATATATTTATACGCGTATTATACATACATAGTTTTTATACTTTTACTATACTTTAACTTGACCTTTACTTTACTTTTACTTTACTTTAACTTTAATAATTCACTTTAATAATTCATACTTTAATAATTCACTTTAATAATTCATACTTTAATAATTCACTTTAATAATTCATACTTTAATAATTCACTTTAATAATTCATACTTTAATAATTCACTTTAATAATTCATACTTTAATAATTCATACTTTTATTAATTCACTTTAATAATTCATACTTTAATAATTCACTTTAATAATTCAAAAATATATTATAAATAGAATTCAATAGGTTTCATTATTTAAGAAAAACTTGAAAATATATTTCTCTAAACTCTCTCAATCGATTTATATATATATATATATATATATATATATATATATATATATATATATATATATATATATATATATATATATATATATATATATATATATATATATATATATATATATTTGCTCTGTATTATTTTAAAATATTATTAGTATACATAAAATATTACGACGGAGTGCTGTCCGAGTGATTTCAAAATAGTTTTTTTTGAATGAGTCGGAGCTAAGGAAATTATGGGTTATAGCTATGGAGGTGATGGGTATGGTTCATGGGTATGCTCGTGAGGTAAATCTAGTGTTTATCATCTCTGTTGCGTCTACGTACTTTCCTGCAATATTGAATCTCAATATTGATACGTTCGTGAATCTGAGGCCAACCTTGCACTTATTAAATGACGGTATATGTATTTTTACTACGAAATACAGTATTGTGAGTTTCATGTGCTCCCTTTTTAATTGCTTTTGCAATATATATTTTTGGGCTGAGAATACATGCGCTGTTTTATAAATGTTTTACGAAATAGGCACAAGTACTGAAACTAATTCTATGTGGGTTTAAACCAGAAATATACCCTTAGCTTGGTAACATTAAACTACTTGTCTATGTACGGTAGGCGCGAATCCTAAAGATAGATCTATTGGGTCTGACAAACCCCATCCTGACTATGGGATGCTTTAGTACTTCGAGGTTATTTTAAACACACCTGATCTGGTGTACTTCAGAGGGTAAAACATGAACGTTAAGGCTTGTTACCGGGTGCCTACAACTTATAGAATACTTTTATACACTTGCGAGTGTACATATATTTATAAACAGAAATCTTGTGGTCTATTAATATATTGAAATGATTGTTATGATAAACCTATGAACTCACCAACCTTTTGGTTGACACTTTAAAGCATGTTTATTCTCAGCTATTAAAGAAATCTTCCGCTGTGCATTAGCTCATTTTAAGGATACTACTTGGAGTCATTCATGGCATATTTTAAAAGACGTTGCATTCGAGTCATTGAGTTCATCAAGATTATTATTAAGCCAATTATAGTTGGATGTATTATGAAATGGTGTGCATGCCGTCAACTTTCGTTGTAAAGAAAGTTTGTCTTTTAAAAATGAATGCAATATTTGTAAAATGTATCATATAGAGGTCAAATACCTCGCGATGTAATCAACTATTGTGACTCGTTTATAATGTATATGAACGGGTCCTTTCAGGTTTGCATCCCGGTGGTAAATCTGTTAATACCCAAGTATTATTCTCCAAAATAGAACTCATCTCATCGTCAATTGCTTCGTTCCAAAAAGCAACGTCACGAGATTTCATAGCCTCATCAAAGGTTCTAGGATCATCACCTATACTATAATAGTAAGAAAATTGTGACTTAACACAATCTCTTGATCCTTCAACTAGGTAAAGTTGAAAATCAGAACCATACGACTTGGGTGTCCTAGTTCTAGAGCCCCTACGAGGTTCTAGTGACTCACCTGGAATTTCTTCCAAGTTAACTCCTTGTGTAGTCTCATTTGAATGAGAAATCACGTCCCTTGGTCTAGGTATTGATGTAAAATGAGATTCATCAAATATTGCATCTCTTGATTCTATAACAGTGTTAATCGAAATAAAATCATTAGGTTCTATGACATAAAACCTATAAGCTTTGGAATGCTCAACATATCTAATAAAGATGCAATCAATACCTCTTTCACCCAAAGTTTTCCTTTTGGGTTCGGTTAGTCTTACAATCGCTCGACCTCCCCAAACTCGCAAATAATGCAAGTTTGGTTGTTTTTTGTACCAAAGTTCGTAAGGAGTTTTGATTCCTTTGTTATTAGGAACTCTATTTAAAATGTAGCATGCCGTTAACATGGCTTCTTCCCAAAAACCATCACTCAAACCAGAGTAGGACATCATGGAATTAACCATTTTCTTATTTTTCCTCTCTGCTACACCATTTTGTTGTTGTGTATAAGGAGCTGTAGTTTGATGGATTATCCCTACATACTGGAAATAGATCGGATCATAATACTCACCACCTCTATCAGTGCACAAAGTTTTAATTAAACCATTTTGTTGTAATTCCACTTCAGTTTTATGGATTTTAAATTTGTCTAAGGCCTCAACTTTAGTATGCAAAAGATAAACATAACAGAACCTAGATGCATCATCTATAAAAGTGATTACATACTTCTTATTACCTAAATAAGGTCTAGCATGAAAATCACAAAGATCACTATGAATTAGTTCTAAATTCAAAGATTTCCTGTTTATGGTATTAAAAGGATGTCTCGTAATTTTATTCAACACACATGTATTACATTTGTCTATACACTTTTCAAAAGCAGGTATTAAATTCACTTTAAACATATTTTTCATTCTTCTTTGATGTACATGTCCTAGTCGAGCATGCCATAAACTATAATAATTTGAATTAGAACTAATCATGCAAGCAGAATTATCAACAATAGGAATATTCTTAAGATTCAACATAAACATACCATTATTATAGTATCCAAATCCAATAAACATGCCACCCTTCGACAAGATATACTTGTCGGATTCAAATACTTGTTTACAACCACACTTATTTAATATAGGATTGGAAATCAGATTCTTTCTCAACCCAGGAACATACATAACATTATTTAAAGTAATTGTATTATCATAACTAAATTGTAAAACAACATCTCCACGACCAAGGACATGAGTGACTGATTCGTTCTGTAACATCCCGCCTTTTTCCGTTTACTTTCGTTAATTATTTTAAAGTCCGTTATATAATTATAACATATTTCGTTAATACGCGTTTTAAAAATAATTTGTTTAGGTAATTCACGCACCCGCTTCAAACTTGGGGGACTAAACTTGCCAAAAGATCAAACTCTTAACTAGGTCAACTAGTCAACACTTCACCTCCTCCAATCATTATCCATTTTTCTTAATACTTTCTTCTTTTTCTCTCAAACTCCAATTCAAAGATTCATCATCTAAATCCAATCTAGCAAGTGTTTTGCAAAACAAATTACATATTTGGGATCCTTGCAACTTCCTCTTCGATTCCATACTGATTACATCAAGTTTGCGTAACTTTCTAAAATCACTAGATTCTTTGTTCTTGATGTTTTTAACTTATAAAAGTGTTAATTAGTGTCTATTGCTCAAGTATAACATGAATATATAATTTATATGCTTGTTCTTGTCATTTGGATGTAACTAGCTTAAACTTGAAATGGGTGTGTTTGATCTTGAGTTTTGGTTGCTTAAATGTTGTTACATGTTAAAAGTGCATGTATTAAATGTATTACTAGCATCACTAGCTTCAATTTGGTATGTAGGTTGGCATGGATTAGCTTCATAAACAAAATTGTTAAATTTGTGATTTTTAGTTAGGGTTTGGTGGCCTTAAATGTGATCTTTGATGCATTGAATGCTTTGCAATGTTAATTGTAAATGTTTAGTTGCATTGTATGCGTAATTATCTACGAAACGGCGTATCATATGTGTGCATTTAATTCCCGAATCATAATTGTGCATTTATGAAATTGAAGCATTAATGATGAGCATTAATTGATCATTTAATTTGGAAATTAGATTATGGCAAATGATGTTTTTGATTGATGAAACGTGTTTAGTTGTGTTCCTTGTCAAATTATCTTTCCAACGATATAAGATACGTGTCGTAAGTGATGAAACATGACTAGGAACTTAGAAATCAACAGATTTAACTCACACAATGGCGGAATTAGTAAATCAAAACCTCTAGTGAATAGGTTAAGGTTTTTGGGATTAATTTAGTCAAACCACAACTAAATCAAGTGTGATTAGATCAACACCTAGAGCTATTATTCACCACCTGGGTGATTTGGGCTGAGAGAGAATCGGAGAAGCTCACCAGATCTGAGTGTGTGTAACAAATGAGATGCTTAACCTAAAATGAAGAACATAAGACTTTATATACCCCTGCTGTTGACTCACTCGTACGAGTCATCCATCACACGTACGAGTTGGCTTCATCAGCTGTGAAGACCCGACCTTATCCCCCTGGACGGAATCTTCAACAGTTGGTCCCATCGCGATGATCGAATCCAAGTAATGTCCTTAACATGAGCTTATGCACAGCGGAAGACTCTATACGTACCTGAGAATAAACATGCTTTAAAACGTCAACATAAAGTTGGTGAGATATATAGGTTTGATGCTAGCAGCGTAATAACTATGGACCACAAGATTTCATATGTAAACATTTTAATAAAAATATTCTAAGTGGTTGAGCACTTGGTAACCATACTTAACATTTAATCACGTCGCATATTCCCTTTATTATGAAATCTTACTACACCGTACCAAGTGTAGTCATGAAATGAAGTACTGTGCAACCGTTGAATACTGGTCGTCCAGTCCGGTTGGGGTTGTCAGGCCCGATAGATCTATCAACAGGATTCACGTTTACAATACCGCTGTAAATAATAGTTACCAAGCTATAGGGAAGTATGCCAGTGGTACAACTCAACGTAGAATATATTTTTCAGTTACTTGTGTCCATAACTTAAAACATAAAATACAAGTATTCTCATCCCGAAATATTTAGAGTTTAAAAGTGGGACTATATACTCACCTAATGTATTTTGTAGTAAAAATACATATAACATCATTGATCATGTATAGGGTTGGCCTCGGATTCACGAACCTATATTAATTATATATATATATATATATTAAAACATAAACACACAATCGAACAATTTAATATCTTGTAACCTTATATTATATTTTTGTTTGTATATATATTTTAGAATGATTATTATAATACTTATGATAATTTATAATACTAAAAATGATAATAATTCTATTAATCATATATGATACATGTATTAATCTTTAACTAAAATATTAACTTTTATTATTTTCATATAGTAAAAATATTAATAATCACCATAATAATAGTAATACTAATAATAATAATAATAAATGATAATAATAAAAATAATAATAACAATAATAATAATAATAATAATAATAATAATAAACTTAATAATAACTAATAATAATAATAGTAGGATTAAAAATAAGAATATATACCCTTTTGTTAACTTTTTCTAAAAAGACATGCCCCGAACAGAACTCGAACCCAAGACCTCCGCTCACCACTAACATTCCAAACCACTTCTCCATCCATTCAATTCTGTTATAACCCGAACCCAAATTTTATATAACCCGATTTATATTACAGCCCAATAATGGATTACGGCCCAACAAGGAAATACAGCCCAACAGCTTATATTTTGTGGAATCCGATTCAGTTATTTAAACACAAAACAAAAAAAATATTTGCATCGATCAGATAGATATACAGCTGGATCCCATCATATATCAATCATCGACCTTTATATCATTATCATCAATATTTATTATTTCTATCATCAACAATCAAAATTGGGGCATCATCGTTTAACAATCAGTCAATATCATCGTTTCTTACTTCTGTTATTAGGGTTACATCATCATGATCCTATATCATCATCAAAGATCTTTCTTTCCTCCGACACCCACCAGGAAAATACATCAAACAGGTAATTATATGGTGATGGTTAAACAGAAACAGAACGTAAGTAGTGCAGCAGTAATGATGTTATAAGTGGTCATGGATGGTTGTTTATGGTTAAGTGTCCTCGGTTAAATCTTGTAGCCGTGGTGTTAGGTCTGATTTGTATTGAATTAAAAACATCATAGTGCAGCAGTAATTGCAGGTACCGAGTTGTTGGGTTTTGGTTTGTTTGAATTTGTAGGACGAGGTAGATGTTGGTTACAAGGTTGGTAATATGATTGATCAAGAAAGAGGTGAAAATGGTGTTATAGTGATGGGTCTTGTTGTGGTTCGAAATAGAAAACCAGACTGAAGGGTAATCAGTAATTAAATGGGTATGGGTGGTGGTGTTACATGTTTGTTTGTGGTTCGAACAAGACTGAAACAAGAAGACTGTAGCATCGGCAATGGAGCTGCAAGGTTCAAACAATTATAAGGGTCTTGGAGGTGGTGTTTAAAGGTAATATGTGAAGGTTTGTTTGGTTGTCAAAGTCGAGTAAGAGCAAATATCAAGTGTGGTAGCGAATAAGGAATAGAAAGAAAATGATTGCAGTTGGGTTTTGATATTGGACTTTCGATGGTAGCAGTTGAAAACGAAGATGATATTGGTTTTATAGTGGGTGGTTTATGTGGGTTGTATCCATGGTGTGGAGTTGTTAAGGTGATCGAACATAAACAAAGATAATCGATGATCTTGGGTTGGTTCTTGGTGGCGGTTTAGAGCGAAACAAAAAGAAATAATAGCTGCAATATTCGGTTATCATACTAGTAACGGGTTTTAGTGATTGTTCAAGGATTGAGATGGTTGTGAGTCGACCAAGAGAAAAAGAAATAGAAATAAGAACCATAGAGTGATCTATAGATGGTTTGCTTTTGGTGTTCCATGGTGTTAACCGGTGGTTGTTTTAATGATAGAGTGGCCGATGGGTGTTGTGCAGGAGAAAAAGAGAAGGAGATATAGATGGTGTTGGTTTAGGTGATCAAATAGGAAAGGATTTCTTCAACGAGCATGAAGTAGGGTGATGGTATTTATAAAGTGGTTATGATAAGTTTACCTATAGAATTTAAAGAGAAATAATGGAGATGGAGAAACTGGTGACTTGTGATGATGTTCAATTATCATTCATTTGTATGTATATATAATAGATTATGGAAAGGAACAAAATATAACACAGTGACCGCATAATAGTTCCATTCTCGTGACAAATAATAAAATGTATACTGGCGACGCTTTAACGGATATAATATTGTGTCTGTTGCTAAACAATTAACAGAGTAAAGTGTTACTAAAAATCTCAAACTTTTAGATTAAGTACAATCAATTATTTCACTCATTATCAGTTTGAAACTGGATCAAAAAAAAGTTTGATATTTGTTTATTTTCTATTCCATTTACTATGTACGGAGTGCTAAAAAAAATAAAATATTTTTAACAAATCTAAAATCTTTGAAATCAATTATTTTCAATATAATCTCTTTCTATATATAAACAGTTTTAAGTAACATGTTTAACTATTAAAATAAATATAGTATATATTTTTAATCAAATAAATATAATATTATTTTATATATTTCCAAGTAGTATTTATATACACATTTATATACACACACATATATATGTATCTATTTATAAATAGTTGTTCGTGAATCGTCAGACATGGTCAAAGGATAACTGATTATCTGAAAATAGATTTCAAACTTTCTAGACTCAATATTACAGATTTTGCTTATCGTGTCGGAAACATATAGAGATTAGGGTTTAAATTTGGTCGAAAATTTCCGGGTCGTTACAGTACCCACCCGTTAAAGAAATTTCGTCCCCGAAATTTGGTAGAGATTGTCATAGATAACAATGAGAATGTTTTCATGACGCATATGAGCTAGAATTTAAAGTTTTATCATCTTTAAATAATATGGATAAAACAACTCAATTATGTGAAGAGTACGAATGAAGCTATTATAAAAGAGTGGAATGAGAAGATAAAGATTCATCATATCTTTGACGTTGATAGGATTGATTTCGGAGTTTAAGGGATTTGGAGAAAATCTTCTAATCAGAAAGAAGAGATAATAGCACGACCTGATTTGTTAAATTACCAGAATATTCTGGAAAAGACTGAATCATCAAGAGAATATTTTCTTGATATGTTTAGAGATTATATATAATGTAAGAGCCGTGTAACATGACACATGATGATGGTACCGTGAATCATCACATTCCATTAGAAACTCAACATGATTTACTGTAATATAATGAAGTTGATCAAGTTTCATTATATTATACTAATTAATGCATCAGTTCCCAACACTGCTTCAGAACATTCCTATTTTAAACTCGAAGGTTTTAGAATTTAGAAACTAACACAATTTCTTTTATATTGTAACACAGATATTACGGAGAAATAAATGATTTCAGATAAGGATTGCTGTGAAAACATCTTCAGAAATATTGAGGATATTTATAATGAAAGATATGATAATATCTTGAAATTTCTAATGTCGAAGAATGATGATGAAGATTGACCTGTAAGGGTTTAGATTCAGAAGCAAGGTGTTTGCTACAGAATTATCATGATTCTTTATGTACAAGTTTAGTCCGTGAAATTTGTTCAGAGTCTCCTTCATGGTTTGCTCAATCCGGTTTTTAGTACCAACTTTCCTATCGAGTGTTTCTAACACTTCCCCCTTTTATCATCAACTTTTGGTCATTAAGACTGTCTACAACATGCTGCTTTGTCAGCATTTCAAGAACTAGTTTGCAGTTCAGAGCGTTTTTCGGAAACTTCACCTTCGAAATATGTAAAACTTTGGGTTAGTCGTTGTATATATGATGAGAGAATTTCTACGGAAATTTTCAAAATACTGATTGCGGATTTCGCTAAAAAGATAACGAGTTGCTGGTACATTTGCTGATGGTGTTTGTGAGCTATAAAAGGTTCTCCGGTACGACGGCGAAAAGACAAGGTATAAATATCGAGATGATAATAAGACTAGTTTTACTGAGAAGTCAAAGTGGAGCTGTGACAAAATTAGCTTCTTGAAAAGGAATTGTAAGATTGTTTTTGCTAATAAATGATAGAGGATTCAACACGGTATGTGTTAGACTATGAATTTTCTTCCGTAGACGAGGTGCAGCTGATTTAACTCCTCGATCGAGGTGTTTTCAAGAATCATGAAAAGTTGTGGATGCGAATTGTAGTCGTCAAAATACGAATGAGGTTTAAAATAGAATCAAGTGGCAAACTCGAAGAATTGTTTAGTTTCATATGTTATAATCATCATTTTTACTCATTTTAATTGTCCAAAGTTAGCAGTCCAAAAGTCCGATTGTCCAACAGTTCAATAGATTCATATATAACTTAATATATAATATTCGAATTAAATAATACGTATCGTGACCCGTGTACCGGTCTCGGTGTCGATCACAACTCAAGGTATATATATATATATTTTGGAATCAACTCCGACCCTGTATAGCTAACTCCCACCTTCACATATAGAGTGTCTATGGTTGTTCCAAAATATATATATAGATGGGTCAATATGATAAGTCGAAACCTTGCATACGTGTCCCGTTATTTAAAATGCGTAAAATAAATAAATATATATCATGACCCATTATACAACGTGTTGTCTCAGAATTAATCCGACGTATTGTTGTACATGTGTCCCGACGGTATGTAAAGTGCATAAATAAAATTGCGAGAATGTAAATTGCAATAAATTAAATGTTAGCCGGGAACAGTTAGCTAGGAACAGTTAGCGTGGATTCCTAACAATATTTCAATTTAGTTAATTCGTCTGTTTCTAACAAATTTTATTTTGTCCAATGTTTTCTTCTTTATGCCACTTGTTGGATTCTGATAGGTCAAAATCCAAATATGAAATTTGATCGGAAATGGTTATTCTGTGGTGAAAGGATACGTATATCGGTAGTTGTAAGCACGTAAATGACTGTTGAATCAGATTCGAAGAATGTACAGTGTAACTTATTAATGTGAAATCTAAATATTCCTCGGGTACTACCCACCCGTTAAAATATTTTCATCATTAATAATTTGTACGAAAGAATTTTTAATTACAATCTTTATGAAAATATACCTGCATATATATTTTCTTCGGATGTAATTATGAATTTAATGAGTCAATAAGATATTAAACTCTTTTGATTTTTTTTTTTCGGTTAGAATTAGAGTACATAATCTTTAAAACATTAAAGATTACATAATTGCCATGTAGAACAAAAATAAATGATGTAGAACGATACGTAGAACGATGATAATCGATGTGGAACGATATACATAGCGAAGATCATACTCGAAGTACAGATGGGGTTATTGAGGCGTGTGAAGTTGATATCTGAGGTACAGATTGTGATGTTGAGGTTTACGACGCGGTTGTGATTGGGGTGATAAGGGTACTGTTGGCGTTGATAATGGTGGTACGAATTATGATGTTGGTGCTGCTGTTGGTGTTTGTAATCTTCGCACCATATTCTCCAAAGCCGTCACGCGAGCGCGAAGTTCATTAACTTCTGCTAGTACACCGGGATGATGGGCGGTTGGAGTGAGCGAATAAATAAGATTCGAAGTATAGGATAGTATATAATCATGACGAAATATTCTGGAAATGAAAGAAAAATTGGTTTCTCGAACAGGTTCGCCGGTAAGTGCTTCAGGTTCTCGTCGAGAGGGCAATTTGATGGATGGAAGGGATCTTCGATGTGAAATGATTTTCGGATATCTAATGATATTCTAGCTATATAGAATATCTATATATATAATACTAAAGATTTCGTAGGCTACAGAGGAACCTACGGCATACGTCAGAAAAGTCTACAGATACGCTAAGATATGAATTTTGTCTATACACTATCGATGCACTAAATGCAGTAAGACGTGTCTAGACTTAAGAATAATAAGCAGGCAATTTTCTAAGGATGATAAGTAGATGATTTCCGACTAGAAACGATAAACAAAACTTTTTGACATATAGACACAGTCAAAGTCCAGACTCATTAATGCATCCTAACAACTACTAGTCAAACACACTAATGCAAGGCCTGGTTCGCTAAGACCAACGCTCTGATACCATCTGTGAAGACCCGACCTTATCCCCCTGGACGGAATCTTCAACAGTTGGTCCCATCGCGATGATCGAATCCAAGTAATGTCCTTAACATGAGCTTATGCACAGCGGAAGACTCTATACGTACCTGAGAATAAACATGCTTTAAAACGTCAACATAAAGTTGGTGAGATATATAGGTTTGATGCTAGCAGCGTAATAACTATGGACCACAAGATTTCATATGTAAACATTTTAATAAAAATATTCTAAGTGGTTGAGCACTTGGTAACCATACTTAACATTTAATCACGTCGCATATTCCCTTTATTATGAAATCTTACTACACCGTACCAAGTGTAGTCATGAAACGAAGTACTGTGCAACCGTTGAATACTGGTCGTCTAGTCCGGTTGGGGTTGTCAGGCCCGATAGATCTATCAACAGGATTCACGTTTACAATACCGCTGTAAATAATAGTTACCAAGCTATAGGGAAGTATGCCAGTGGTACAACTCAACGTAGAATATTTTTTTCAGTTACTTGTGTCCATAACGTAAAACATAAAATACAAGTATTCTCATCCCGAAATATTTAGAGTTTAAAAGTGGGACTATATACTCACCTAATGTATTTTGTAGTAAAAATACATATAACATCATTGATCATGTATAGGGTTGGCCTCGGATTCACGAACCTATATTAATTATATATATATATATTAAAACATAAACACACAATCGAACAATTTAATATCTTGTAACCTTATATTATATTTTTGTTTGTATATATATTTTAGAATGATTATTATAATACTTATGATAATTTATAATACTAAAAATGATAATAATTCTATTAATCATATATGATACATGTATTAATCTTTAACTAAAATATTAACTTTTATTATTTTCATATAGTAAAAATATTAATAATCACCATAATAATAGTAATACTAATAATAATAATAATAAATGATAATAATAAAAATAATAACAATAATAATAATAATAATAATAATAAACTTAATAATAACTAATAATAATAATAGTAGGATTAAAAATAAGAATATATACCCTTTTGTTAACTTTTTCTAAAAAGACATGCCCCGAACAGAACTCGAACCCAAGACCTCCGCTCACCACTAACATTCCAAACCACTTCTCCATCCATTCAATTCTGTTATAACCCGAACCCAAATTTTATATAACCCGATTTATATTACAGCCCAATAATGGATTACGGCCCAACAAGGAAATACAGCCCAACAGCTTATATTTTGTGGAATCCGATTCAGTTATTTAAACACAAAACAAAAAAAAAATTTGCATCGATCAGATAGATATACAGCTGGATCCCATCATATATCAATCATCGACCTTTATATCATTATCATCAATATTTATTATTTCTATCATCAACAATCAAAATTGGGGCATCATCGTTTAACAATCAGTCAATATCATCGTTTCTTACTTCTGTTATTAGGGTTACATCATCATGATCCTATATCATCATCAAAGATCTTTCTTTCCTCCGACACCCACCAGGAAAATACATCAAACAGGTAATTATATGGTGATGGTTAAACAGAAACAGAACGTAAGTAGTGCAGCAGTAATGATGTTATAAGTGGTCATGGATGGTTGTTTATGGTTAAGTGTCCTCGGTTAAATCTTGTAGCCGTGGTGTTAGGTCTGATTTGTATTGAATTAAAAACATCATAGTGCAGCAGTAATTGCAGGTAACGAGTTGTTGGGTTTTGGTTTGTTTGAATTTGTAGGACGAGGTAGATGTTGGTTACAAGGTTGGTAATATGATTGATCAAGAAAGAGGTGAAAATGGTGTTATAGTGATGGGTCTTGTTGTGGTTCGAAACAGAAAACCAGACTGAAGGGTAATCAGTAATTAAATGGGTATGGGTGGTGGTGTTACATGTTTGTTTGTGGTTCGAACAAGATTGAAACAAGAAGACTGTAACATCGGCAATGGAGCTGCAAGGTTCAAACAATTATAAGGGTCTTGGAGGTGGTGTTTAAAGGTAATATGTGAAGGTTTGTTTGGTTGTCAAAGTCGAGTAAGAGCAAATATCAAGTGTGGTAGCGAATAAGGAATAGAAAGAAAATGATTGCAGTTGGGTTTTGATATTGGACTTTCGATGGTAGCAGTTGAAAACGAAGATGATATTGGTTTTATAGTGGGTGGTTTATGTGGGTTGTATCCATGGTGTGGAGTTGTTAAGGTGATCGAACATAAACAAAGATAATCGATGATCTTGGGTTGGTTCTTGGTGGCGGTTTAGAGCAAAACAAAAAGAAATAATAGCTGCAATATTCGGTTATCATACTAGTAACGGGTTTTAGTGATTGTTCAAGGATTGAGATGGTTGTGAGTCGACCAAGAGAAAAAGAAGTAGAAATAAGAACCATAGAGTGATCTATAGATTGTTTGCTTTTGGTGTTCCATGGTGTTAACCGGTGGTTGTTTTAATGATAGAGTGGCCGATGGGTGTTGTGTAGGAGAAAAAGAGAAGGAGATATAGATGGTGTTGGTTTAGGTGATCAAATAGGAAAGGATTTCTTCAACGAGCATGAAGTAGGGTGATGGTATTTATAAAGTGGTTATGATAAGTTTACCTATAGAATTTAAAGAGAAATAATGGAGATGGAGAAACTGGTGACTTGTGATGATGTTCAATTATCATTCATTTGTATGTATATATAATAGATTATGGAAAGGAACAAAATATAACACAGTGACCGCATAATAGTTCCATTCTCGTGACAAATAATAAAATGTATACTGGCGACGCTTTAACGGATATAATATTGTGTCTGTTGCTAAACAATTAACATAGTAAAGTGTTACTAAAAATCTCAAACTTTTAGATTAAGTACAATCAATTATTTCACTCATTATCAGTTTGAAACTGGATCAAAAAAAAGTTTGATATTTGTTTATTTTCTATTCCATTTACTATGTACGGAGTGCTAAAAAAAATAAAATATTTTTAACAAATCTAAAATCTTTGAAATCAATTATTTTCAATATAATCTCTTTCTATATATAAACAGTTTTAAGTAACATGTTTAACTATTAAAATAAATATAGTATATATTTTTAATCAAATAAATATAATATTATTTTATATATTTCCAAGTAGTATTTATATACACATTTATATACACACACATATATATGTATCTATTTATAAATAGTTGTTCGTGAATCGTCAGACATGGTCAAAGGATAACTGATTATCTGAAAATAGATTTCAAACTTTCTAGACTCAATATTACAGATTTTGCTTATCGTGTCGGAAACATATAGAGATTAGGGTTTAAATTTGGTCGGAAATTTCCGGGTCGTTACATCAGCCGTACGAGTGATCACTCACTCGTGTCTTCTCATTTAGTTTGTAATTGTGACTTAGCTCAGCATCAACCGTGCGTATGAGCCTGTCAGCCGTACAAGTAAGGCTTCACTCGTACGTCTGACTAAGTCTAACATAGTCAAACATCTAAATCTCGTTCCTGCAGTTCCTGTAGCCACATACAAACACAGATAGGATAATAATGAGCGATCATGGTGGCCTGTAAACTGTTATACCTGCAATGGACGTGGGTAGATGTCTAGGGACTTGCATAAAATGCATCAACAACTCCCCCTAGGACCTAGAACATCTATTACAATTAAGTAAATGTCCATAAACCATACAAGTTCATAAACACAAACAGTTTGGTAAAGTTATTACAGATCCAGATTCTCTCTCTCGCATAAACAAACATAAAAAAACTAAAAACAAACGAGCAACACAGTATCAGACACGGATCAACTGGCTTGAACTTGGTTTGATCTTTAAGCATCACCATTTCTGTTGAGGTATGCATAGTAGACATCGATCACACGTTGATATCTCATAGCTTCCTCTTTTCGATCATCTCTAAAAGTAATGTGATGGAGGTGAAGAGTCTCCACATCAAATCTCGATAAGTTCCTTAGCCACATAGGATCTAAGATCCTCACATTGTCGAACTGTAAGCTACCATCTTCATTGTCAATCGCAGTCAAGATCACTGCTTCTTCCGACAACTCATCATAGAACCACCATCTGAAGTTCTTATAGATATCCTTGGGTAATGGCATCAAGGGAGATTGTTTCATATACTTAGCTGGACGGAACTTAACAACACGGATAGGTCCTCCCTTAGAATTTTTCTTTGTCGGATGTATGGAAAACCTAGCGGCCGTTGACTTAAAGATGTCCCATTTCCCTATCTTATACTCATATCTGAGTTTTCTTTGAAACCACCTAGAAAGGTCACAATCTTCAGCGTTCAACATCTTCAGCTTAGCAAGTTGCATGATCTCGAAGTACAGTAGAGTTTTAAAGTGACTGGGACGTGCCATGTAATCAACTCCGCCTTCCCTCTTGATCGCAAAACAATTGATCTCCTTGAAATAGCCCCAACTCAAAATTTTACCCTTGGAGTACTTCTTGGTTCTTTTACCTTTCTCATAGAAACTAACAAACTGCAGCTCGAGTTCTGGCTTATCTACTTGATCAGGGTTAACAACGTTCTGTCTCCACCAACTTTGACGATCTTCGTCTTCTTTAACGTTTCTATTCACTTTAACCCTATCACGTTTGAACCATTCATTAATCTCATTCCATGTCTCGGCTTTAGCTTGTTCAGCTCGGAATTCAGTTTCTTTTATTTCTTTCTCAACGAGCAGTTTCTCATGTCGAATCTTCTTGTTCCTTTCTAACATAACATCCACTTCTTTCACTTGTTCTTTGTATACCTTCCTCGCCTTTTTTAACTCAATTAAGTTCTTTCTTTTCTCCTCACATCTCAGATTGAAGAAGTCACTTAAGGTGTTGAGTGACGGATGCGAGTATGGCTCAAGCGAAGGCATAACAATTTCAACTTCTTCTTCTTCTTCTTCTTCATTATCAGATTCTGTCACAAATCCGTCTTCGGACTCAATAATCACATCCTCTTTCAAACTATCTTTACCAATAGAATCTTCACTCTTCTCATCTTCGAACAGATCAAAATCACTTAAGTTGATATTTTGGATTGATTCGGTAGGGATACTTGACAATGACTCTTCTTGTGGAGTCTTGTTTTCAGCTTCAGCTGTCTCTGCATTCTCCGTATCGTTTTCGCTGTCATATGTTAGAGCAGTAAGCTGTTCCAAAGGAAACTCACTTGGTGGAACGTCCCCCTTTTGGTATATTAAAAGAGGGTCCTCCAGTTCCAGCATCTTCTTCATCGTCTTTTTCATCACCTTCACCCAAATCAGAAGAATACTCTTCTTCTCTCCCTTAATCAACTTTGTTTTACCCGAGGTAAGCTGTTCAATCTTTTCATTCAACTTCTTCAATTTCTCCTTGTTCTCACTCTTAATCACCAAAAACTTCTTCTTCAAATTATCTGTCCTACTCTTCTGTCGATCCAACCTATCAGATAACCTCTTGTTCTCTTCCAACAACAATTCAATCTTAGCATTACTGATCTTCTTCTCCTCAGTAGCTTGATTTTCCAGATTGGTTATTTTCGTGACCAAAGACATCAACAGATTTTGTTGAGTCTTATATTCATCTGACGTGACCTGAGGTGTTGTTGTAGCAGGTTTCGGTGATGTAACAGCAGCCCTTGCATCCTTCATGAAACCGGATGGCTTTCTCTGAGCTTGTTGTTTTGAACCTCCTTGTGATGATCTCTGAGGTGACTCATAAGAATACTTCGTTCTTTTCTCCTTCTTCTTGAGTTGTTCTGAGGTCATAGGATCCTTTCCTTTCCTTTTCCTCTGAATCAAGCTGTCATCCTCCTCTGTTGCTTCATCATCACCTTCGATAACCTCGTAATTAACCTTATCTCCTCCTTGAACATTACCAGTAGCTTTCTGATTATCACCCTCACCTTCCTCATCTGTAACTTCGTAGTTAGAGTCTGAATCCTCATTCCTCCAAGCATTACCTACTGGGCATCGATAGTTCTCCTTGATAAGATGACAAATGAGCTTTCTATTAAAGTCGGGCTTTAAATCCTCTTTCCTTGTCTATTCCATTCTACGGAAAGTAATCAGATTCATCGGCTTCAGGTGGATAATATCCTCTTCAAGCTTAGGTAGATGAGGTGCAGCATCATTAATGATTAATTGAAGAAAATGAGCATAGATCAGGTATCTCTGAGTAGTACTGAAGTGTAGTGACCCGAACTTTTCCATGTTTATATATATTAATTGAGATTGATATTTTCATGATTAAATGTTTCCAACATGTTAAGCAATCAAACTTGTTAAGACTTGATTAATTGAAATATGTTTCATATAGACAATTGACCACCCAAGTTGACCGGTGATTCACGAACGTTAAAACTTGTAAAAACTACATGATGACATATATATGGATATATATATATATAGTTAACATGATACTATGATAAGTAAACATATCATTAAGTATATTAACAATGAACTACATATGTAAAAACAAGACTACTAACTTAATGATTTTTAAACGAGACATATATGTAACGATTATCATTGTAAAGACATTTAATGTATATATATATATATATATCATATTAAGAGATATTCATACATGATAATATCATGATAATATAATAATTTAAAATCTCATTTGATATTATAAACATTGGGTTAACAACATTTAACAAGATCGTTAACCTAAAGGTTTCAAAACAACACTTACATGTAACGACTAACGATGACTTAACGACTCAGTTAAAATGTTTATACATGTAGTATTTTAATATGTATTTATACAATTTTGAAAGACTTCAATACACTTATCAAAATACTTCTACATAACAAAAATGCTTACAATTACATCCTCGTTCAGTTTCATCAACAATTCTACTCGTATGCACCCGTATTCATACTCGTACAATACACAGCTTTTAGATGTATGTACTATTGGTATATACACTCCAATGATCAGCTCTTAGTAGCCCATGTGAGTCACCTAACACATGTGGGAACCATCATTTGGAAACTAGCATGAAATATCTCATAAAATTACAAAAATATGAGTAATCATTCATGACTTATTTACATGAAAACAAAATTACATATCCTTTATATCTAATCCATACACCAACGACCAAAAACACCTACAAACACTTTCATTCTTCAATTTTCTTCATCTAATTGATCTCTCTCAAGTTCTATCTTCAAGTTCTAAGTGTTCTTCATAAATTCCAAAAGTTCTAGTTTCATAAAATCAAGAATACTTCCAAGATTGCAAGTTTACTTCCAAGTTTTCTAAATCCATTCCAAGTAATCATCCAAGATCAAGAAACCTTTGTTACTTACAGTAGGTTATATTTCTAATACAAGGTAATAATCATATTCAAACTTTAGTTCAATTTCTATAACTATAACAATCTTATTTCAAGTGATGATCTTACTTGAACTTGTTTTCGTGTCATGATTCTGCTTCAAGAACTTCGAGCCATCCAAGGATCCGTTGAAGCTAGATCCATTTTTCTCTTTTCCAGTAGGTTTATCCAAGGAACTTAAGGTAGTAATGATGTTCATAACATCATTCTATTCATACATATAAAGCTATCTTATTCGAAGGTTTAAACTTGTAATCACTAGAACATAGTTTAGTTAATTCTAAACTTGTTCGCAAACAAAAGTTAATCCTTCTAACTTGACTTTTAAAATCAACTAAACACATGTTCTATATCTATATGATATGCTAACTTAATGATTTAAAACCTGGAAACATGAAAAACACCGTAAAACCGGATTTACGCCGTCGTAGTAACACCGCGGGCTGTTTTGGGTTAGTTAATTAAAAACTATGATAAACTTTGATTTAAAAGTTGTTATTCTGAGAAAATGATTTTTATTATGAACATGAAACTATATCCAAAAATTATGGTTAAACTCAAAGTGGAAGTATGTTTTCTAAAATGGTCATCTAGACGTCGTTCTTTCGACTGAAATGACTACCTTTTCAAAAACGACTTGTAACTTATTTTTCTAACAATAAACCTATACTTTTTATATTTAGATTCATAAAATAAAGTCCAATATGAAACCATAGCAATTTGATTCACTCAAAACGGATTTAAAATGAAGAAGTTATGGGTAAAACAAGATTGGATAATTTTTCTCATTTTAGCTACGTGAAAATTGGTAACAAATCTATTCCAACCATAACTTAATCAACTTGTATTGTATATTATGTAATCTTGAGATACCATAGACACGTATACAATGTTTCGACCTATCATGTCGACACATCTATATATATTTCAGAACAACCATAGACACTCTATATGTGAATGTTGGAGTTAGCTATACAGGGTTGAGGTTGATTCCAAAATATATATAGTTTGAGTTGTGATCAATACTGAGATACGTATACACTGGGTCGTGGATTGATTCAAGATAATTTTATCGATTTATTTCTGTACATCTAACTGTTGACAACTAGTTGTAGGTTACTAACGAAGACAGCTGACTTAATAAACTTAAAACATCAAAATATATTAAAAGTGTTGTAAATATATTTTGAACATACTTTGATATATATGTATATATTGTTATAGGTTCGTGAATCAACCAGTGGCCAAGTCTTACTTCCGACGAAGTAAAAATCTGTGAAAGTGAGTTATAGTCCCACTTTTAAAATCTAATATTTTTGGTATGAGAATACATGCAGGTTTTATAAATGATTTACAAAATAGACACAAGTACGTGAAACTACATTCTATGGTTGAATTATCGAAATCGAATATGCCCCTTTTTATTAAGTCTGGTAATCTAAGAATTAGGGAACAGACACCCTAATTGACGCGAATCCTAAAGATAGATCTATTGGGCCTAACAAACCCCATCCAAAGTACCGGATACTTTAGTACTTCGAAATTTATATCATATCCGAAGGGTGTCCCGGAATGATGGGGATATTTTTATATATGCATCTTGTTAATGTCGGTTACCAGGTGTTCACCATATGAATGATTTTTATCTCTATGTATGGGATGTGTATTGAAATATGAAATCTTGTGGTCTATTATTATGATTTGATATATATATAGGTTAAACCTATAACTCACCAACATTTTTGTTGACGTTTTAAGCATGTTTATTCTCAGGTGATTATTAAGAGCTTCCGCTGTCACATACTTAAATAAGGACGAGATTTGGAGTCCATCTGTAACGACCCGGAAATTTCCGACCAAATTTAAACCTTATACTTTATATGTTTCCGACACGATAAGCAAAAAAACCTTAATGTTGAGTCTAGAAATTTAGAAATCTATAATCAGATACCTTTCTGACCGTGCCTGACGATTCACGAACAAATAATTATATATAGGTATATAAATATTCAATATATGAATTATATACATAGTTAATGTTATATGTATATTGTAATATATATAAATATTTGATGTTACATCAATAATATTGCTCTCATAACTATAAAATTACTATTATTACTAGTGTGATAAATAAAACATTGTTACCACTAATGTTATTATTACAAGTAATGTAAATAATAATAATAATATTAGTAATATTAAATTAATTAGTAACATTATAATTAATATTATTATTAACAATATTATTATGAATATTATTATCATCTATAATATTATGTTATTACTATAAAATGTTATTATTTTATTTATAACATTAAGAGTATTATTATTATAATTATATTTATTTATTAATAATACTAATTATAATATATATAAAGATAATTAATATATATTTATTAATATAGATGTATACAAATGAATAAAAAATATAAACACACAGCTAGATATAGATATATATATTTAGGAAAATCAGTATTTTTTTTTATTATTAATAAATTACAGTATTTTAAATTTACTAACTATTAATAATAATTATTATATATTTATATAAAAACAACAGAATAAAACCAAAACCTGTTACATCTGTTTCAGCATCGAATTTTTTTTTTTCTTTCATCTGCGATTCTCTTGTCGACCTTTTTCACTAAAGAACAATTATATTAGTGTATCATATGTTCGATTATTACCTTTATATATCTGATGCCAATTAATACACTGCAAATCAAATTAAAACAGAAGATCTGTAAGAGAAACCTTCGACGCCACCTGTTCGTGAACCAATTTATCAAAAACCCGATTTTCATAACAATTTGCAAGAACTAGAAATGCTGTATTGTTATTAAACTGCTAAGTAAACTATCTGGAAAGTTTAAAGGTCCAAATCTTTCTATCGAATTCCAATTTTGTAGTCAAAGATTTTGAAACAAAAGTCAAACCTGTGTTCATCACTCAAATTCGAATTTCCTGAGAAGAAATAAGTTGAATTCATGATTTCAGTAGTTTCAACGAGTGAGTAGAAACCTAATTCGTTTTATAATATTTGTCTAAAATGATCTTGAACTCAAAAACTATATTTTTTTTTTCTATCGTGTTCACGACTGCTGTGCAGTCTGTTTTGGTATAAATTAATTGTTTTGTTTAGCAAAATCGATTCTTTCTGTCTTAATTCAAGTGATAGACCAAACTAGGTAATTAGGTGATTTGAGTTTGATTGGATTCCTGGTCGTGAAATAGGATGAAGAAGAAGATGAGCAGAAAGTAATATAAATAATTCGGGGTATCATTAAACACAAAAACTGAGATGGTTCAGTGGACATGGGTGTTATCGGGTTGGCTAAGAATCGTGGGTTCGAGCCCTGCAAGGGCTATTTTTTTAAAAGAAACTCTAAGAGGTAGTTCTCCATTTTTATCATTATTATTATTATTATTATTATTATTATTATTATTATTATTATGAGTAAAATTAATAATAATACTATCTTTATTAATAATATAAATATTAGTAATGTATTATTAAATTTATTATTATCATTAGTTGTAAAATGGATACTTTTATATAAAAATACAATACAACAATAATAAAATTTACATACTATTATATTACTATTATCAGAATGATAATTACTAAAAAATATATATATATATATATATATATATATATATATATATATATATATATATATATATATATATATATATATATATATATATATATATATATATATATATATATATATATATAAGGTATCAAATAATACGTATATATATATTGTTATCATATATAAACTCAAATATATATATATATATATGTTTTGTAACATATTATAAAGAATGGTAAATAATAGTTATATTTTATATAAAAACTAAATATATTAACTTGATCTAAATAACAAATGATAAAACAAATTCATTGTTAATAACAATTTATATAAAACTTGCTCGATTACAATTAAGTGTATTAATTTACCCACAAATGATTTAGGTTCGTGAATCGAAGGCCAACCGTGCACATGTTAAATGATGTTATATGTATTTTTACTACAAAATACAGTATGGTGAGTATATAGTCCCACTTTTAAACTCTAAATATTTCGGGATGAGAATACATGTATTTTATGTTTTACGTTATGGACACAAGTAACTGAAAAATATATTCTACGTTGAGTTGTACCACTGGCATACTTCCCTGTAGCTTGGTAACTATTATTTACAGCGGTATTGTAAACGCGAATCCTGTTGATAGATCTATCGGGCCTGACAACCCCAACCGGACTGGACGACCAGTATTCAACGGTTGCACAGTACTTCGTTTCGTGACTACACTTGGTACGGTGTAGTAAGATTTCATAATAAAGGGAATATGCGACGTGATTAAATGTTAAGTATGGTTACCAAGTGCTCAACCACTTAGAATATTTTTATTAAAATGTTTACACATGAAATCTTGTGATCCATTGTTATAACGCTGCTAGCATTAAACCTATATATCTCACCAACTTTATGTTGACGTTTTAAAGCATGTTATTCTCAGGTACGAATTAAGTCTTCCGCTGTGCATTTGCTCATGTTAAGGACATTACTTGGAGTCGATCATCGCAATGGAACCAAATGTTAATGACTTCGTCCAGGAGGATTAGGACGGGTCTTTACAGGTGGTATCAGAGCGTTGGTCTTAGTGAACCAGGTCTTGCATTGGTGTGTCTAACTGTTAGTTGTTTAGATACATTAGTGAGTCTGGACTTTGACCGTGTCTACATGTCAAAAGTTTTGCTTATCATTTTCAGTCGGAAATCATCTGCTTATTATCCTTAGGAATTGCCTGCTTAGTATTCTTAAGTCTAGACACGTCTTACTGCATTTAGTGCATCGATAGTGTATAGACAAAATTTGTATCCTAGCGTATCTGTTGCTATAGACATTGCCTGACGAATTTCAAAGATTCTCCGCAAATCACGGGATTTTGAGTATCATAAATACATATGTAAGTTATGTATTGAAGAATATCAAACCCAACTCCTATAATTTATCCCAAACCAAAAATTCATTCCTCGACTATACAAGATGAACTCCGCGTCCAGTTCAAATTCCTCCGACTCCGACAGCTACGCTGATATGGATTTTCATTCGGGCTCCGAAGGCAGCGTCACTGGAATGGATCAACCAATTTCCCATCATCTATTCTGGATGAATTGGGGATGGGTTCGTAGTGTGCTAAATTATTGGAGACAAGAAGAAGGTGATCCCTTTCACCCACCGAATTGCCCTATTGACGACGAACCTGAAGCACTTACCGGCGAACCTGTTCGAGAAACCATTTTCTCTCTCATTTCTCGAGTATCTCGTCACGATTATATCCTATCCCATATTTCGGATCTTGTTCATTCGCTCACTCCAACCGCCAATCATCCCGGAGTACTAGCAGAAGTTAACGAACTTCGCGCTCGCGTGACGGCTTTGGAGAATACGGTGCGAAGGTTACAAACACCAGCAGCAGCACCAGCAGCATAATCCGTACCACCATCATCAACACCGACAGTACCCATATCACCCTAACCACAACCGCGTCGTAAACCTCAACATCACAATTTGTACCTCGGATATCAACATCACTCACCTCAATATCACTATCTGTACCTCGAGTATGATCTTCGTTTTACATATCATTTTATATCGATTATCTTCGCTTTACTTATCGTTCTATCACATTTATTTCCGTTCGACATGGCAATTATGTAGTCTCTAATGTTCTAGAGGTCATATAATCAAGTGCCAACAATAAATCAAATGAGTATAATATCTTATTGACTCATTAAATCTATGATTACATCCGAAGAAAATATATATGCAAGTATATTTTCATAAAGATTGTAATTAAAATTCTTTCGTACAAACTGTGAATGATGAAAATATTTTAACGGGTGGGTAGTACCCGAGAAATATTCAGATTTCACATTAATAAGTTACACTGTACATTCTTCGAATCTGATTCAACAATCATTTTCTATCCTACTTACAACTACCGATATACGTATCCGTTCACCACAGAATAACCATTTCTATTCAAATTTCATATTTGGATTTTGACCTATCAGAATCCAACAAGTGGCATAACGAAGAAAACATTGGACAAAAATAAAAAGTGTTAGAAACAAACGAATTAATTAATTGGAATTGTGATAGGATTTCACGCTAACTGTTCCGGCTAACTGTTCCCAGCTAACTGATTAACATTTAATTTATCGCAATTTTATTTATCGTCATTTAATTTCTGTTATTTACTTTACGCATTTAATTTATTGTCATTTAAGTTCTGTTATTTATTTTACGCACTTTAAATAACGGGACACGTACACAAGGTTTCGACCTATCATATCGACCCATCTATATATATATTTCGGAACAACCATAGACACTCTATATGTGAATGTTGGAGTTGGCTATACAGGGTTGAGGTTGATTCCAAAATATATATATACTTTGAGTTGTGATCGACACTGAGACCGGTACACGGGTCACGATACGTATTATGTAATTCGAATATTATATATTAAATTATATATAAATCATTGAACCATCAGACTATTGGACTGCTAACTTTAGACAATTAAAATGAATTAAATTAAAATATTGATTATAACATATGAAACTAAATAATTCTTCAAGCTTGCCACTTGATTCTATCTTAAACCTCATTTGTATCTCAACGTTTACAATCCGCGTACAAACCTATCAGGATTCTTGGAAATACCTAAATCGAGAAGTTGAACCGACCGCACTTCATCTACAGAAGAAAAGATCTATACACATGAAAAACTCTTGAACCCAAAGTCATAGTTTAACACGTATCGCGGCGAATTCTTTTGCATTTATCAGCAAAAACAACCTTACGATTCCTTTTCAAAGTAGCCAATTTTGTCACAGCTTCAGCAGAACAACTTCGACCTTTCATTCGAATAAGTCTTATTATAACTTTGATATATACGATTGGTTTTCCTCATCGTTATCGGGAACCTTTCATACTCCGCCATTTTATCATCAGCATTTAATCATTTAAAAACACAATTCGCCCAAAAACACCTCGGATTGATAATCGACGATTCAGATATGACTGCATTAAATGCAGAGGAAACAGTAAAATTTTAGATGGCCTAAATGGCCAAAAGTTTGATGATAAAGAAGGGAATGTTAGGAACGCTCGATAGAAAATTTAGTGCTGAAAAATGGATTGGGCTAACCGTGAAGGAAACAAAGAACAAATACAAGGAATGAACCTGCCTTCAAATAATGCAAATGATTCAGTATCTGTTGAAACCGTCAGTATGAACCCTACTCCTTATTCTAAACTTTTTCAGATGATATTATTCATCATCATCTTATCTTAGATATTATAAGATATCTTCATATTTTCCGCTATACATATTCTCCATAATTCTAAAGATATTTTCACAGCTATTCCTATCTGCAATCATCTATCTCCCCGTAATATCTGCGTTACAACATAAAAGAAACTGTGGTAGTTTCTAAATTCTGAAATCTTAAAGTTTAAAATATGAATGTTTTGAAGCAGTGTTGGGAACTGATGCGTGAATTAGTATAATATAATGAAACTTGATCAACTTCATTATATTACAGTAAGTCACGTTGCGTTTCTAATGGAATGTGATGATTCACAGTACCATCATCATGTGCCATGTTACACGGCTCTTACAATCTATCCAATCTCTAAACATATCAAGAAAATATTCTCTTGATGATTCGGTCTTTTCCAGGATATTCTGGTAATTTGACAAATCAAAAATCGTGCCATTACCAATTCTCTCTTAGGACATTAACTATATTCATTTCGAATTTCATACCTATGAATTCCGGACCATTACAAAAGATGCTTAGTTGAAAAGGAGGAAAAGAAAAAGAATGAAGCTCCGAAATGGAAATTGGAGTATAAATCGCAGTAAATGGAAGAGAATATTAACTGTGGATGATAATGATTATAGAAAACAAAAGCAAGGACATCGAAGTATAAGGGAAGATATAAAACCCAATAATCACCCAGAAATTACAAACCGTGTATATCAATACGTATTGCGATGTAAAGACACGGGAGAATAAGAAACATTATAATTCCAAGAAAATCATAAAAGTGAATAGATTCTTCTGGCGGCAAATGAAAAAGAAGAATGAAAGATATGAAGGTTAGAAGTATAATAAGAATCAGGATTGGATGGAACATATTAAGAATGAGTAGAGGAAGAAAGAATAAAAGGTGTGGAGAATAAGGAAAACGAAGGGGGTGGATTTATAGCAATATATCCGACAGAGAAATCAGGAACAGATTATTGCATTAATTAAAGAAGATTTTGATTTTCTAAATCGCCGAAAGAACCAAATCTTATTACGTAAGATTTTCTTTAAATCCCTTAAATCCCGGAAATCAACAGTAACTACGTCATCGGTTGAAACGAATATATTTATTTACACATTTCGCTCTTTTGTGATAACTTCACTTGTACGCTTCACATGATCGAATCATTTTATCTATATCTCTCAATAATGATAAAACTTCATTATTACCTCATATTCGTCATGAAGACATTCCTATTGTTATTTATGACAACCTCTACCAAATTTCGAGGACGAAATTTCTTTAACGGGTGGGTACTGTAACGACCCGGAAATTTCCGACCAAATTTAAACCTTATACTTTATATGTTTCCGACACGATAAGCAAAAAAACCTTAATGTTGAGTCTAGAAATTTAGAAATCTATAATCAGATACCTTTCTGACCGTGCCTGACGATTCACGAACAAATAATTATATATAGGTATATAAATATTCAATATATGAATTATATACATAGTTAATGTTATATGTATATTGTAATATATATAAATATTTGATGTTACATCAATAATATTGCTCTCATAACTATAAAATTACTATTATTACTAGTGTGATAAATAAAACATTGTTACCACTAATGTTATTATTACAAGTAATGTAAATAATAATAATAATATTAGTAATATTAAATTAATTAGTAACATTATAATTAATATTATTATTAACAATATTATTATGAATATTATTATCATCTATAATATTATGTTATTACTATAAAATGTTATTATTTTATTTATAACATTAAGAGTATTATTATTATAATTATATTTATTTATTAATAATACTAATTATAATATATATAAAGATAATTAATATATATTTATTAATATAGATGTATACAAATGAATAAAAAATATAAACACACAGCTAGATATAGATATATATATTTAGGAAAATCAGTATTTTTTTTTATTATTAATAAATTACAGTATTTTAAATTTACTAACTATTAATAATAATTATTATATATTTATATAAAAACAACAGAATAAAACCAAAACCTGTTACATCTGTTTCAGCATCGAATTTTTTTTTTTCTTTCATCTGCGATTCTCTTGTCGACCTTTTTCACTAAAGAACAATTATATTAGTGTATCATATGTTCGATTATTACCTTTATATATCTGATGCCAATTAATACACTGCAAATCAAATTAAAACAGAAGATCTGTAAGAGAAACCTTCGACGCCACCTGTTCGTGAACCAATTTATCAAAAACCCGATTTTCATAACAATTTGCAAGAACTAGAAATGCTGTATTGTTATTAAACTGCTAAGTAAACTATCTGGAAAGTTTAAAGGTCCAAATCTTTCTATCGAATTCCAATTTTGTAGTCAAAGATTTTGAAACAAAAGTCAAACCTGTGTTCATCACTCAAATTCGAATTTCCTGAGAAGAAATAAGTTGAATTCATGATTTCAGTAGTTTCAACGAGTGAGTAGAAACCTAATTCGTTTTATAATATTTGTCTAAAATGATCTTGAACTCAAAAACTATATTTTTTTTTTCTATCGTGTTCACGACTGCTGTGCAGTCTGTTTTGGTATAAATTAATTGTTTTGTTTAGCAAAATCGATTCTTTCTGTCTTAATTCAAGTGATAGACCAAACTAGGTAATTAGGTGATTTGAGTTTGATTGGATTCCTGGTCGTGAAATAGGATGAAGAAGAAGATGAGCAGAAAGTAATATAAATAATTCGGGGTATCATTAAACACAAAAACTGAGATGGTTCAGTGGACATGGGTGTTATCGGGTTGGCTAAGAATCGTGGGTTCGAGCCCTGCAAGGGCTATTTTTTTAAAAGAAACTCTAAGAGGTAGTTCTCCATTTTTATCATTATTATTATTATTATTATTATTATTATTATTATTATGAGTAAAATTAATAATAATACTATCTTTATTAATAATATAAATATTAGTAATGTATTATTAAATTTATTATTATCATTAGTTGTAAAATGGATACTTTTATATAAAAATACAATACAACAATAATAAAATTTACATACTATTATATTACTATTATCAGAATGATAATTACTAAAAAATATATATATATATATATATATATATATATATATATATATATATATATATATATATATATATATATATATATAAGGTATCAAATAATACGTATATATATATTGTTATCATATATAAACTCAAATATATATATATATATATGTTTTGTAACATATTATAAAGAATGGTAAATAATAGTTATATTTTATATAAAAACTAAATATATTAACTTGATCTAAATAACAAATGATAAAACAAATTCATTGTTAATAACAATTTATATAAAACTTGCTCGATTACAATTAAGTGTATTAATTTACCCACAAATGATTTAGGTTCGTGAATCGAAGGCCAACCGTGCACATGTTAAATGATGTTATATGTATTTTTACTACAAAATACAGTATGGTGAGTATATAGTCCCACTTTTAAACTCTAAATATTTCGGGATGAGAATACATGTATTTTATGTTTTACGTTATGGACACAAGTAACTGAAAAATATATTCTACGTTGAGTTGTACCACTGGCATACTTCCCTGTAGCTTGGTAACTATTATTTACAGCGGTATTGTAAACGCGAATCCTGTTGATAGATCTATCGGGCCTGACAACCCCAACCGGACTGGACGACCAGTATTCAACGGTTGCACAGTACTTCGTTTCGTGACTACACTTGGTACGGTGTAGTAAGATTTCATAATAAAGGGAATATGCGACGTGATTAAATGTTAAGTATGGTTACCAAGTGCTCAACCACTTAGAATATTTTTATTAAAATGTTTACACATGAAATCTTGTGATCCATTGTTATAACGCTGCTAGCATTAAACCTATATATCTCACCAACTTTATGTTGACGTTTTAAAGCATGTTATTCTCAGGTACGAATTAAGTCTTCCGCTGTGCATTTGCTCATGTTAAGGACATTACTTGGAGTCGATCATCGCAATGGAACCAAATGTTAATGACTTCGTCCAGGAGGATTAGGACGGGTCTTTACACCATGCTTGTATGATATTATGTAAAAACTGCATTCAAGAAACTTATTTTGTTGTAACATATTTGTATTGTAAACCATTATGTAATGGTCGTGTGTAAACAGGATATTTTAGATTATCATTATTTGATAATCTACGTAAAGCTTTTTAAAACCTTTATCTATGAAATAAAGGTTTTGGTTTGTTTTAAAAATGAATGCAGTCTTTGAAAAATGTCTCATATAGAGGTCAAAACCTCGCAACGAAATCAATTAATATGGAACGTTTTTAATCAATAAGAACGGGACATTTCAGTTGGTATCCGAGCGTTGGTCTTAGAGAACCAGAATTTTGCATTAGTGTGTCTTATCGAGTTTGTTAGGATGCATTAGTGAGTCTGGACTTCGACCGTGTTTACTTGAAAAATGATTGCTTAACAAATTTTGTTGGAAACTATATATTTTTAACATGTGAATATTATGTGATATATTAATCTCTTAACGCGTTTGATATTATGTGATAGATTTCTACCTCTAGAACAAGTCCCATTGACTCACCTAATAATAATGAAGAGTCAAATGTAAATTGGAATGATTCATGGACTGATTCACAAGTTCCCGAAGAGGAACCGGAAGAAGAGTCGGAACCGGAAGAAGAATCGGAACCGGAAGAAGAATCGGAACCGGATGAAGAAATAGAACCTGTGGGGGAAATAATAAAACGGTTAAGTAAAAGAAAATCCTCAACCAACCGACCAAGGTTAATTATGGTCAATGGTGTTTCCGCCAAGGAAGCAAAATATTGGGAGGATTACCAATTCTCCGATGAATCGGATTCCGATGAGAATTCCGATGATGTTATAGAAATTACCCCAACTGAATTTAAAAAGGCAAAAGAAAATAATAAGGGAAAGGGCATAAAAATAGAGAAATCTAATTCCAATCCCGATGAACTTTATATGTATCGTCAACCCCCGAAGCCCTTAAGTTGTAACAATGACCCGGGAACCTCTAAACCACCAGGTTTTTCTAAACCGTTGTGGAAAACGACAGCTCGTATTAGGGGAACATCATATATCCCTAGAAACTTGGCAAAACGAACGAAAACTGAAGAAGAAGAAACGAGCGAGTCGGAATAAGATAGTTGTATTCGTGTGGTGTAATATATGTAATATAGTGTGCTTATGCTTTATGATATATGTAAAAATTGCTTGTATTAATAAGTATTTTTTTTTATGAATCTAACTCTTGTCTATTTTACAGTATAAAAACACAAAATGGATAGACAACCCAATATTTTAAGAGACCTACCCGGAGACATGATTGATGAAATCTTTTCTAGAGTCGGTCAGAATTCGTCGGCACAACTATTTACGGCGAAATCAGTTTGTAAGACATTCGAAGAACGTTCCAAGAATGTCTTGGTTTATAAGAGACTTTCGTTTGAAAGATGGGGGATATCACATTGGGAAACCCATAAGTTACGATGTGTTTACTTTGACGCATATATTGCAGGGAACCCAAATGCTATTTTACGCAACGGGTTAAGAAATTATTTTGACTCAATGTATCCGAATATAGGACTTCATGATTTAGAAAAAGCGGCTAACATGCAACATAAAGAAGCATGCTATGCTTACGGGTTAGTAATGTTCGCTTCTCACCAAAGTGAGAAAAAGAACATCGGGCTACAACTATTAAACAAAACGTTCCCACAAGTGACGGAGTCGGTAATTGGGGTAAGAAATGAAATTTTTAGGTTATTACGAGACTGTTGGTCATTACGTAACCCTCGTCCCTTTGACGACGTTACAACACGCTGTCTTATCAACGGCCATAACGGTTATGTTCCACAAGACCAAGGATGGGAAGTAATCCTAGTAAAACCAGAATGCATGACTTGTTTCTGGACGTATGAATTACGTGTCTTTATTGCCTTTGCTGAACGACTTGTGTACTAGCTAGAATTATCTTCACAACCATCTTGTATCAAATTTATTGTGTGCTATATTTCATGCTATATGTAAAATAAGCGGTATTGTAAGTTTGTAAAATATTGTGTAAAAGTTTGAACGCGAAATATTATTATAATTAGTTTTTCATACAGAATTGTAGTAGTTGAATTGTATATTAGCTACTAAGTATGAACTTAACGGGTAGGTACTACCCGAATTTAAACGTATAAAACGCTAATATGAAGAAAAAGCTTTTATAAATGAGTTCATATTATGCTACGAAATACTATTAACTACTCTTAATATTCTGTATGATTAACTTGTTCCATTTGACTATTTTGAAGGATATGGCACCGACTACTCGACACACCGTGAATATGAATGAAGAGGAATTCCGTACTTTTCTAGCTTCAAACATAGCCGAAGTACAGGCTGCGCTACATACCAACAATAACCTTGGATCTAGCAGTACAGGAAATCGTGTAGGATGCACCTACAAAGAATTCACTGCCTGTAAACCTTTGGAATTTGATGGAACCGAAGGACTGATCGGATTGAAATGGTGGACCGAGAAGGTCGAATCGGTGTTTGCCATAAGTAAGTGTACTGAAGAGGACAAAGTGAAGTACGCTACGCATACCTTCACAGGTTCTGCGTTAACATGGTGGAATACCTATCTAGAGCAAGTGGGACAAGATGATGCGTACGCACTACCGTGGTCAGCATTCAAGCACTTGATGAACGAGAAGTACCGTCCCAGAACCGAGGTCAATAAGCTCAAGACAGAACTTAGAGGGTTACGAACCCAAGGATTTGATATTACCACGTACGAAAGACGATTCACAGAATTGTGCCTATTGTGTCCGGGAGCGTTCGAAGATGAGGAAGAGAAGATCGACGCATTTGTGAAAGGATTACCGGAAAGAATCCAAGAAGATATAAGTTCACACGAGCCTGCCTCCATACAACAGGCATGTAGAATGGCTCACAAACTAGTAAACCAGATTGAGGAAAGAATTAAAGAACAGACGGCTGAAGAGGCCAATGTGAAGCAAGTCAAAAGAAAGTGGGAGGAAAACGGTGATAAGAATCACCAATACAACAACAATAGCAATTACAATAATAATCGCAACAATTATCCCAACAATCGCAACATCAATCGCAACTACAACAAACGGCCCAACAACAACAACAACAACAACTACAACAATCATCCCAACAACAATAATAACCGCAACAACAACAACAATCAGAAGCAGCTATGCCAAAGGTGTGAAAAGTATCACTCGGGGTTCTGCACCAAATTTTGCAACAAGTGAAAAAGAAATGGTCATAGCGCGGTGAAGTGTGAGGTCTACGGACCAGGGGTTAATAGAACGAAAGGAACAAATGGTGTCAGAACGAGTAATGGCGGAGCAAGTAGTGTCGGAGCAAGTTATGCCAATGTATTTTGTTATAAATGTGGAAAACCAGGCCACATTATTAGAAATTGCCCGAACTAGGAGAACACGAATGGACAAGGCCGCGGAAGAGTTTTCAATATTAATGCGGTAGAGGCACAGGAAGACCCGGAGCTTGTTACGGGTACGTTTCTTATTGACAATAAATCTTCTTACGTTTTATTTGATTCGGGTGCGGATAGAAGCTATATGAGTCGAGATTTTTGTGCTAAATTAAGTTGTCCATTGACGCCTTTGGATAGAAATTTTTACTCGAATTAGCAAATGGTAAATTAATTTCAGCAGATAATATATGTCGGAATCGAGAAATTAAACTGGTTAGCTAAATATTTAAGATTGATTTGATACCAGTAGAGTTAGGGAGTTTTGATGTGATAATCGGTATGGACTGGTTGAAAGAAGTGAAAGCAGAGATCGTTTGTTACAAAAATGCAATTCGCATTATACGAGAAAAAGGAAAACCCTTAATGGTGTACGGAGAAAAGGGAAATACGAAGCTACATCTTATTAGTAATTTGAAGGCACAAAAACTAATAAGAAAAGGTTGCTATACTGTTCTAGCACACGTCGAGAAAGTACAAACTGAAGAAAAGAGCATCAATGATGTTCCCATTGCAAAAGAATTTCCCGATGTATTTCTGAAAGAATTACCGGGATTACCCCCACATCGATCCGTTGAATTTCAAATAGATCTTGTACCAGGAGCTGCACCAATAGCTCGTGCTCCTTACAGACTCGCACCCAGCGAGATGAAAGAACTGCAAAGCCAATTACAAGAACTTTTAGAGCGTGGTTTCATTCGACCAAGCACATCACTGTTGGGAGCTCCTGTTTTGTTTGTCAAGAAGAAAGATGGTACATTCAGGTTGTGTATCGACTACCGAGAGTTGAACAAACTTGCCATCAAGAACCGCTACCCACTACCGAGAATCAATGACTTATTTGATCAACTACAAGGCTCGTCTGTTTATTCAAAGATTGACTTACGTTCCGGGTATCATCAAATGCGGGTGAAAGAAGATGATATTCCAAAAACTACTTTCAGAACACGTTACGGTCATTACGAGTTTATGGTCATGCCGTTTGGTTTAACTAATGCACCAGCTGTGTTCATGGACCTTATGAACTGAGTGTGTGGACCATACCTTGACAAGTTTGTCATTGTTTTCATTGATGACATACTTATTTACTCAAAGAATGACCAAGAACACGGTGAACATTTGAGAAAGGTGTTAGAAGTATTGAGGAAGGAAGAATTGTACGCTAAGTTTTCAAAGTGTGCATTTTGGTTGGAAGAAGTTCAATTCCTCGGTCACATAGTGAACAAAGAAGGTATTAAGGTGGATCCGGTAAAGATAGAAACTGTTGAAAAGTGGGAAACCCCGAAAACTCCGAAACACATACGCCAGTTTTTAGGACTAGCTGGTTACTACAGAAGGTTCATCCAAGACTTTTCCAGAATAGCAAAACCCTTGACTGCATTAACGCATAAAGGGAAGAAATTTGAATGTAATGATGAACAAGAGAAAGCATTTTAGTTATTGAAGAAAAAGCTAACTACGGCACCTATATTGTCATTGCCTGAAGGGAATGATGATTTTGTGATTTATTATGACGCATCAAAGCAAGGTCTCGGTTGTGTATTAATGCAACGGACGAAGGTGATTGCTTATGCGTCTAGACAATTGAAGATTCACGAGCAAAATTATACGACGCATGATTTGGAATTAGGCGTGGTTGTTTTTGCATTAAAGACTTGGAGGCACTACTTATATGGGGTCAAAAGTATTATATATACCGACCACAGAAGTCTTCAACACATATTTAATCAGAAACAACTGAATATGAGGCAGCGTAGGTGGATTGAATTGTTGAATGATTACGACTTTGAGATTCGTTACCACCCGGGGAAGGCAAATGTGGTAGCCGACGCCTTGAGCAGAAAGGACAGAGAACCCATTTGAGTAAAATCTATGAATATAATGATTCACACTAACCTTACTACTCAAATAAAGGAGGCGCAACAAGGAGTTTTAAAAGAGGGAAATTTAAAGGATGAAATACCCGAAGGATCGGAGAAGCATCTTAATATTCGGGAAGACGGAACCCGGTATAGGGCTGAAAGAATTTGGGTACCAAAATTTGGAGATATGAGAGAAATGGTACTTAGAGAAGCTCATAAAACCAGATACTCAATACATCCTGGAACGGGGAAGATGTACAAGGATCTTAAGAAACATTTTTGGTGGCCAGGTATGAAAGTCGATATTGCTAAATATGTAGGAGAATGTTTGGCGTGTTCTAAGGTCAAAGCTAAACATCAGAAACCATCAGGTCTACTACAACAACCTGAAATCCCGGAATGGAAATGGGAAAACATTACCATGGATTTCATTACTAAATTGCCAAGGACTGCAAGTGGTTATGATACTATTTGGGTAATAGTTGATCGTCTCACCAAGTCAGCACACTTCCTGCCAATAAGAGAAGATGACAAGATGGAGAAGTTAGCACGACTGTATTTGAAGGAAGTCATCTCCATACATGGAATACCAATCTCTATTATCTCTGATAGGGATGGCAGATTTATTTCAAGATTCTGGCAGACATTACAGCAAGCATTGGAAACTTGTCTAGACATGAGTACTGCCTATCATCCACAAACTGATGGGCAGAGCAAAAGGACGATACAAATGCTTGAAGACATGCTACGAGCATGTGTTATTGATTTCGGAAACAGTTGGGATCGACATCTACCGTTAGCAGAATTTTCCTACAACAACAGCTACCATTCAAGCATTGAGATGGCGCCGTTTGAAGCACTTTATGGTAGAAAGTGCAGGTCTCCGATTTGTTGGAGTGAAGTGGGGGATAGATAGATTACGGTTCCGGAGATTATATAAGAAACTACCGAGAAGATCATCCAAATTCAACAACGGTTGAAAACCGCCCAAAGTCTACAAAAGAGCTACGCTGACATTAAAAGAAAAGATATAGAATTTGAAATTAGAGAGATGGTCATGCTTAAAGTTGCATCTTGGAAAGGTGTTGTTCAATTTGGTAAACGAGGGAAATTAAATCCAAGGTATATTGGACCATTCAAGATTATTGATCGTGTCGGACCAGTAGCTTACCGACTTGAGTTACCTCAACAACTCGCGACTGTACATAACACTTTCCACGTCTCGAATTTGAAGAAATGTTTTGCTAAAGAAGATCTCACTATTCCGTTAGATGAAATCTAAATCAACGAAAAACTTCAATTCATCGAAGAACCCGTCGAAATAATGGATCGTGAGGTTAAAAGACTTAAGCAAAACAAGATACCAATTGTTAAGGTTCGATGGAATGCTCGTAGAGGACTCGAGTTCACCTGGGAGCGTGACGATCAGATGAAGAAGAAATACCCGCATCTATTTCCAGAAGATTCGTCAACACCTTCAACATCTTAAAATTTCGGGACGAAATTTATTTAACGGGTAGGTACTGTAGTGACCCGAACTTTTCCATATTTATATATATTAATTGAGATTGATATTTACATGATTAAATGTTTCCAACATGTTAAGCAATCAAACTTGTTAAGACTTGATTAATTGAAATATGTTTCATATAGACAATTGACCACCCAAGTTGACCGGTGATTCACGAACGTTAAAACTTGTAAAAACTATATGATGACATATATATGGATATATATATAGTTAACATGATATTATGATAAGTAAACATATCTTTAAGTATATTAACAATGAACTACATATGTAAAAACAAGACTACTAACTTAATGATTTTTAAACGAGACATATATGTAACGATTATCGTTGTAAAGACATTTAATGTATATATATCATATTAAGAGATATTCATACATGATAATATCATGATAATATAATAATTTAAAATCTCATTTGATATTATACACATTGGGTTAACAACATTTAACAAGATCGTTAACCTAAAGGTTTCAAAACAACACTTACATGTAACGACTAACGATGACTTAACGACTCAGTTAAAATGTTTATACATGTAGTGTTTTAATATGTATTTATACACTTTTGAAAGACTTCAATATACTTATCAAAATACTTCTACTTAACAAAAATTCTTACAATTACATCCTCGTTCAGTTTCATCAACAATTCTACTCGTATGCACCCGTATTCGTACTCGTACAATACACAGCTTTTAGATGTATGTACTATTGGTATATACACTCCAATGATCAGCTATTAGCAGCCCATTTGAGTCAACTAACATATGTGGGAACCATCATTTGGAAACTAGCATGAAATATCTCATAAAATTACAAAAATATGAGTAATCATTCATGACTTATTTACATGAAAACAAAATTACATATCCTTTATATCTAATCCATACACCAACGACCAAAAACACCTACAAACACTTTCATTCTTCAATTTTCTTCATCTAATTGATCTCTCTCAAGTTCTATCTTCAAGTTCTAAGTGTTCTTCATAAATTCCAAAAGTTCTAGTTTCATAAAATCAAGAATACTTCCAAGATTGCAAGTTTACTTCCAAGTTTTCTAAATCCATTCCAAGTAATCATCCAAGATCAAGAAACCTTTGTTACTTACAGTAGGTTATCTTTCTAATACAAGGTAATAATCATATTCAAACTTTAGTTCAATTTCTATAACTATAACAATCTTATTTCAAGTGATGATCTTACTTGAACTTGTTTTCGTGTCATGATTCTGCTTCAAGAACTTCGAGCCATCCAAGGATCCGTTGAAGCTAGATCCATTTTTCACTTTTCCAGTAGGTTTATCCAAGAAACTTAAGGTAGTAATGATGTTCATAACATCATTCAATTCATACATATAAAGCTATCTTATTCGAAGGTTTAAACTTGTAATCACTAGAACATAGTTTAGTTAATTCTAAAGTTGTTCGCAAACAAAAGTTAATCCTTCTAACTTGACTTTTAAAATCAACTAAACACATGTTCTATATCTATATGATATGCTAACTTAATGATTTAAAACCTGGAAACACGAAAAACACCGTAAAACCGGATTTACGCCGTCGTAGTAACACCGCGGGCTGTTTTGGGTTAGTTAATTAAAAACTATGATAAACTTTGATTTAAAAGTTGTTATTCTGAGAAAATGATTTTTATTATGAACATGAAACTATATCCAAAAATTATGGTTAAACTCAAAGTGAAAGTATGTTTTCTGAAATGGTCATCTAGACGTCGTTCTTTCGACTGAAATGACTACCTTTACAAAAACGACTTGTAACTTATTTTTCCGACTATAAACCTATACTTTTTTTGTTTAGATTCATAAAATAAAGTCCAATATGAAACCATAGCAATTTGATTCACTCAAAACGGATTTAAAATGAAGAAGTTATGGGTAAAACAAGATTGGATAATTTTTCTCATTTTAGCTACGTGAAAATTGGTAACAAATCTATTCCAACCATAACTTAATCAACTTGTATTCTATATTATGTAATCTTGAGATACCATAGACACGTATACAATGTTTCGACCTATCATGTCGACACATCTATATATATTTCGGAACAACCATAGACACTCTATATGTGAATGTTGGAGTTAGCTATATAGGGTTGAGGTTGATTCCAAAATATATATAGTTTGAGTTGTGATCAATACTGAGATACGTATACACTGGGTCGTGGATTGATTCAAAATAATATTTATCGATTTATTTCTGTACATCTAACTGTGGACAACTAGTTGTAGGTTACTAACGAGGACAGCTGACTTAATAAACTTAAAACATCAAAATATATTAAAAGTGTTGTAAATATATTTCGAACATACTTTGATATATATGTATATATTGTTATAGGTTCGTGAATCAACCAGTGGCCAAGTCTTACTTCCCGACGAAGTAAAAATCTGTGAAAGTGAGTTATAGTCCCACTTTTAAAATCTAATATTTTTGGGATGAGAATACTTGCAGGTTTTATAAATGATTTACAAAATAGACACAAGTACGTGAAACTACATTCTATGGTTGAATTATCGAAATCGAATATGCCCCTTTTTATTAAGTCTGGTAATCTAAGAATTAGGGAACAGACACCCTAATTGACGCGAATCCTAAAGATAGATCTATTGGGCCTAACAAACCCCATCCAAAGTACCGGATGCTTTAGTACTTCGAAATTTATATCATATCCGAAGGGTGTCCCGGAATGATGGGGATATTCTTATATATGCATCTTGTTAATGTCGGTTACCAGGTGTTCACCATATGAATGATTTTTATCTCTATGTATGGGATGTGTATTGAAATATGAAATCTTGTGGTCTATTATTATGATTTGATATATATAGGTTAAACCTATAACTCACCAACATTTTTGTTGACGTTTTAAGTATGTTTATTCTCAGGTGATTATTAAGAGCTTCCGCTATCGTATACTTAAATAAGGACGAGATTTGGAGTCCATGCTTGTATGATATTATGTAAAAACTGCATTCAAGAAACTTATTTTGTTGTAACATATTTGTATTGTAAACCATTATGTAATGGTCGTGTGTAAACAGGATATTTTAGATTATCATTATTTGATAATCTACGTAAAGCTTTTTAAAACCTTTATCTATGAAATAAAGGTTATGGTTTGTTTTAAAAATGAATGCAGTCTTTGAAAAACGTCTCATATAGAGGTCAAAACCTCGCAACGAAATCAATTAATATGGAACGTTTTTAATCAATAAAAACGGGACATTTCATGAAGTGGTTTGCTTTGAAGTAATATAAGACAAATCCCGAGAAATCGTATGGTGGCTTTAAAACAAGTGCCATAAACATACTCTGCACTTTCTCATTCAACTTATCAAAGCCAGATTTGCGTCCACTCAAACAATGCATAATCACGTGAGTAAGATATCTAATCTGTGGTGGTAGACATGTCTTCACCAGTTCGGATTTGCCACCAAGGTAACCAGAATAAGCACATCTTCTAAAGCAACCATGAATTCGTTCTCTACTGATAGTCATGTGGGAGCAGTTCTCGTCATTAAAACCCAAAATCCTTCTAATCACATCCTTAGAAACAGTAATATCATGTCCTTGAACCTTACTCACAAGCTTATCTTCATCTACATCCAGTACAGCATTTCTCCATAAATCTCTCTGATGGCTATAGTATGGTGTGCATTCAGTAGAAATAGCAGTGTGTATCCTTGATCTCTTAAGAAATTCGATAATCTCCTTAAAGTGAGAACCTCTCTCAAGATTAGTGTCATAAAGAGCAACTTGGTTGTTCAGTTCTCCCTTCTCTAGAGGAATCTCTTGCTGAGCAGGTGGGTTAATAGGATTAGCTTGAGGATTAGCTTGTTGCTCCCCTTGTCCTTCAACGTTAACAACCAGAATATTGACTTATTGTTCAGCCATTTGATGATATCTAAACAAAAACTGAAACATTTACAGAACAGTTAGATATATAAATCAATCACCATAAAATATCATAGCATTTGCATCAAAGTGTCATAAACTTGTTAAACATGATGAACTGTGCGAGTGATCATGTCACACGTGCGGCTGAGAGATCAACCGTGCGAGTGATATAGTCACTCGTGTCACTATTGACACGTTTGAGCAGTAATATGGTTTCAGACAATGTACATGGTTGAGGCAAAAATTCTAAGCGAGTGAGTCAACCGTGTGGTGACTCGTGCGGTTAATCACACGTGTCAGCTCTTACAGACGAGTGATCAATAAGATCAAGACAAATGAGTGAGCTCAAAGGTCCACACGGTTGATCATCAACCATGTGCTGACTCGTACAAGTCATGTCTCACGCGTGCGAGTGACGTCACTCGTGCATGTCTGATGAAACCCGTATTAAATGCCTTTTTAAATTCAACAAAATACATGTTTGATCATTTTAGGGACCTTACATCACAATAGCATATATAGGATCCGTTTAACTTAAAACAATAACAAACACAGATCAAAACAAGCATCAATTACACAAAATTTGATTTACAAACCCTTAGGGTTTTGATGCATTCAAACTACAAATTAATGTACTAAAACTCGATGAAATTATACCTATTGGGTGGCACTGAGATCGGAATCAAGTAATGAACGAACGCTGCTGTGGAAATCTTGATTGGTTAAGATCGAAAATTGAGAGAGAAATAAAAGTGGGTGCACAAGTGTGAGCTTCTGAGCTCGTCACCCCTATTTATACTCTCGTGATCAACCGTACGGTTGATCACACGATCCACAATCAACCGCGCGTCTCACCTTAATCACACGTGTGTGTGACCCAATAGTCTTAGACCAATTTTGATCAGGGTCATCCGTACAATTTAACTCAAATGTGTGGTTACTCGTACGGTTCACACATCAAGCGTGCGTGTGAGCCTGATGTGCGTAGAGGTGTATACGAAATAGTTATATTTTTATTGCGAAATACTATTAAATACGATACAATTTTACACAAGTTATTTATTTATTTATAGAGTGGATATACCTAAACCTTGCTACAACACTTATAGGCAGTGTACCTAATCGTACAGTAGTGTAGTTTTTGGTAAGTCCAATTCGTTCCACAGGGAGCTAGCCAAGTTTAACGCTATATTTTTAAAACTATATTTGTATATATATATATATATATATATATATATATATATATATATATATATATATATATATATAGTATTATTATTATAAAAGGGGGTTTTACCGTTTAATGACCGGTTTGTCGATTTTAAAACTTTAGTCGCAGTTAAAACCTAATGTAAAAAAAATTAAAAATAAATATAACTTAATTTAAAGCGTAAAGTAAATGACAATAATTAAAGTACGATAATTAAAAGTGCGATAAATAAATTGACAGTAAATAAAAGTGCGATAAAATATGAAATAAAGGAATTATGCTTATTTAAACTTCCATAATCATGATGTTTGACGTGTTGATTTTAGTTTATTACCATGGGTTAATTGTCCTTTGTCCTGAATTATTCAATATGTCCATCTGGTTTTTGTCCATAACAGTCCATCAGTCATAAATATAAAGTGCGAGTGTCCTCGTCAAATTATCCTTATATCCGAAGTCAAATATTCCAACTAATTGGGCACTTAAACTATAATTACACCAATTTTCCTTGTATGTAATTCACCCCTATTTTAATAAGTCCATTAACTATTAATCCATTCCCGTGTCCGGTTAAATGAATGATTATTAGTACTTATAAATATCCCGCCCATCGTGTCCGATCGAGTGTATATGGTTATTTATAGGTACGTCCAATTATAATTTTTATAGTAAATTAACGAACTATCATTCAATTAAACAAATATAAAGATCATTAATAGCCCATAGTCTAATTTTCACAAGTGTCAGTCGTTTGTCCAAACCCCAATTATGGTACAAAAGCCCAATTACCCCGTCTTAATATTTTAGCCCAACATCTCGATTACTTTGGCTTAAATAAGCATAATAATAACTTAGCTATGAGACATTAATTTAAAAAGGTTGAACATAACTTACAATAATTAATAATAGCGTAGCGTTACACGGACAGAATTTCGACTTACACACTTACAACATTCGCTAACATACCCTTATTATTATTAAATTAAAATTAAAATTAAAATTAATATATATATATATATATATATATATATATATATATATATATATATATATATATATATATATATATATATATATATATATATATATATATATATATATACGTGAGAGATAGAGAGAATAGAAAAATATGTGTATTTTTTGGCCAAAACACGCGAACTTTATAGGACCTGAGCTGATACTGTTCACCATGCGACCGCATGGATTTTGCACTTCCAGGCCATGCGATCGCATGGCCTGCTTTTCCAGCTCACAAAGATTTGTTTTCTTGTTTGCTGACGGTTATATATAATATATATAATATATATATATATATATATATATATATATATATATATATATATATATATATATATATATATATATATATATATATATATATATATATATATATATATATATATATATATATATATAATTTTAAGAATTAATTATATATTATATTATATTCATGTGCATAGTTGACTTGTAATTTTTAGTCTGTCACGTCGAGCGTTGAGAGTTAACTCTGGTCCCGGTTTCGGATTTTGTAACATCCTTGCGTACTATTTAATATCTTGTACTTTGCGTTTCGCGGCTCGTACTATTGTAATTTTGAGACGTTTCTCATCAATAATTTGAACCACTTTGATTGTACTTTGTACTTTTGAACTTTTTGGTCGTTTGCATCTTCAATTCGTCAAATATGTCTTTTGTCTTCACCTTTTATTATTTAAATGAATATCACCTGTAAATAGAACAATTGCAACTAAAATCTTGTCTTTCTTGAGGGATAATGCTATGAAATATATGTTCGTTTGTAGCATTATCAAAGCCACTTAGGCAATTTCAAATTTTCAAACTTAGGATTTCGACTCGTTTGGCAATCTTAAGACTAACTAACACTTTCATATCGAGTCATAAATCACTAAAGCCTTCAAGAAATGACCATCAACACTTAGGTAGATCAAAAATCCTAACCCAAACATGGTTATTACTCTAAACATTCTATGTTCCAAGAGTAAATCCTACAGTGTAATGTCATCTTGAGTTCACTAACAACCTTAAATCAATAAAGTCCTTAAAGTAATCACTAGCTCTACAAACTTCAAACTTATGGATTTGGTGGCCAGAAATATCTTGATCTCAACAAGGTTCTTTCAGATGTCGTTATGCATTCCGAGGATAACCAGAAAACAATGAAATGATAAAATCTTTATGGATTTATTTGATGTAAAATGTCATGCAACTAAAATTATGCAAATGAAAGACATTCTATCATGAAATGCAATAACATGTAAACCAAAATCTTTTTGTTGTTTTTCAGTAATCAGAACAAGCTTTTTAACAAGCATATAAATGAAATACACAAATCCACATTCTTTTTGTGAGCAAACTGATTAGCAATATAATAATTGATCAGAACTGACATATTGAATCAACTTCTGTTGTTCATTCCTAATTATCCAGTCTATGTCTATTATCATGCAATTACTGATATCAATCCTCATTAAACATGAATATATTCATTCCGGACACTTCGACAATCATGTTGGCATTAATTACTTGAACACTATAGGGCAATGATTTTTGAGATCACGCTAAGTTCATTAATCCTTGATTCTTTCATCACTTATGATTGTTCGTTGTTATTAGGTTGTCAATTCATTACATGTAACTTTCCGTTATCTCTTTCCATGTATTTCATTCAAATTGAACAGGATGGTTCTCACGGCATTTTGAATAACCCTGTCAGCCTTTGGCTTCTATCAGTGTATTGATAATCTTCAATCTAGTTGGAACGGCAGATTTTAAAATATATTGGGTTATCCGAATAGGCGCAATATTTACCGCGGGAATTGGTCTACAGTTAAAGCAGACTTGCCTGATGACCAGTCATCACACGAAATAAATCTCAAGGCCCTTAACTTCATTATGTTCAAGTTGACATGGAAAACGGAATCGAAAGTTAAACTTTCATATATATATATATATATATATATATATATATATATATATATATATATATATATATATATATATATATATATATATATATATATATATAATTAGAGTATATCTAGATAAGTATCTTTCCAACTTATGGTATTAATAGGTATAATTCTATATTGCAGACGACAAGAATCTTGATAGTTCAGTGTGAACGTCGTGATTAAGCAATTCAAGCTGCGCGGGGCCGTCACACTAAGAATGATCTGAGTTCTTTATGAGCACATCATGAATCAGCATTCTTCATACTTTCAGGACTTTGCCATCTTGATACGCCAATTATTTTTTACTTTGATTTTCTTTTGATATTTTCTTTTTAAGCATATCACTGTCTTTTGATATATTGATTTTGAACGCCATCATGAATGGATTTTCCATTTTTATGCATGAACTCATGTTTCTTTGTTGTGTGCTCAGATCACTCAAAGGTGTTCTCCTTTAAATGCTTGAACGGTCCGCAATAAGGAATTATACTTTTCAACCTTAAGCGAGAAGGGACACTTACTTTCGACATAAACTAATTTTCTCTGAGATTTTGGGGTTTAGTTTAGATTATAAAGTCTTAGGCCCGTGACAACGTGGTATGCACCAGCCAAACAGATAATCCTCAATTTAAAATTCACCCCCAACTTTCTCTAACGATTATCAATTATGATAGGGGATACCCTCAACCAACTGTTGAGTTCCTCAACAATTATCATTAGATACGATTTCGGAGATAATTAGGTGACTACCTTCAAATGCAACAAATAGTTCATGACTTCTGAATCTCAGATGATCGTTATTCTTATTATGATTGTCTAATGCCAAGAATTCATAAGTCACATCTATCAGTACATCACACAATAGATAGACATAAACGTTCAAATCAGTCATTACTAATCAGATATATCAATTCTCAGTACAGTAATTTCTTCATCTCCAACAGATTAATCAAAACAAGCTCATTTTCGGATTTTACAACTTTTTAAGATTTTCTGGTGAGGCACTTTTCACTTTTTAGGCATTTTCTGCTGATAACATATACTCCCCCTAAAATACTAAAATATAAAATCTTTTTGTGTTTTAGCATTTTAACCAAACAGAAAATATCTACCGACTAGCATGCAAACATGAGATAAATCATGCAAAGGAATGCAGACAGAAAGCAAAAATATGCAATACAAATAATCAGAAACTAAAAATCTATATGTCATGCATCCTACATGCAAAGCCTAAAAGTCTTGATTAAACCTCGCACACAACATCCGAAATCACTTTGTCTCGATCAACAATGCCATTCATCTCTAGCAGGAATAAGAACCTAGGTCTATTAAAAGCCTTAGTAAATAAGTCTGCCCTCTGGTCCTTAGTACCTATTCTCTTAACCTCAATAATCTTTTTCTCATGACAATCCCTAAGAAAATGATATTTAACACCTATGTGTTTGGTCTTAAAATGTTGAACAGGATTCTTAGTGATCGATATAGCAACAGTATTATCAATATAAAGAGGAAAGAAAGACATTCTTAGCCCGTAATCGCGAAGTTATTGTTGGATCCAAACAACTTGCGAACAACAACTAGCAGAAGGTATATATTCAGCTTCACACGTGGAAAGAGCAACTGCAGTTTGTTTCTTGCACTGCCAGGTCACCAGCCTTTCACCTAAAAATTGACATCCTCCTAATGTAGATTTGTTGTTAATTTTGTAACCTGCATAATCTGAATCGATGTAAGCTACAAGATCAAACTTCTCATCGTTCGAATACCAGATGCTGAGATTTAGCAAATGCAACAAATAACGTAGGATTCTCTTGGCAGCTGTAAGATGAACTGTATTCGGATTAACTTGATAACGAGCACACAAACATGTTGTGAACATAATATCCGGCCTAGACGTAGTGAGATACATAAGTGACCCGATGATTGCTCGATAATACGTAGGATCAACAGGTTCTCCTTCGCACTCAAGTGAAATACCATGATTCACAGCTAATGGAGTTGACACAAGATGTTCTTGAGTCATACCGAAATGTTCCAGTATATCATTCACTTACTTTGCCTGATGAAGAAAAATTCCATTTTCTGTCTGTTCGACTTGTAAACCAAGAAAGTAGTGTAGAAGACCCAATTTACTCATTTCAAACTCGTCCTTCATCACCTGTTCGAACTCATCAACAAGTTCCTGCTTAGTAGCACTGAAGATAATATCATCAACATAAATCTGGACTAAAATAATGTCGTCATCTTGAACTTTTGTGAATAGAGTACAGTCTACCGTGCCCATTTGATATCCTTTTTTGATAAGATAACTCGATAATCGTCCGTACCAAGCTCTAGGAGCTTGATGTAAACCATAAAGTGCTCGTCGTAATCGGTAAACTTTGTCAGGATGAAGATGATCTTCAAAACCCGGAGGTTGACTGACATATACTCGTTCGTTTAGATTTTTGTAAAGAAATGCACTCTTAACATCCATTTGATAAACTTTGAACTTCATAAAAGAAGCGAAAGTCAAGAAAATGCGAATCGCTTCCAATCTGGCAACAGGAGCAAAAACTTCATCGTAATCAAAATCAGGATCTTGCTGATAACCTTTAGCAACTAATCTTGCTTTGTTACGGGTAACATTGCCATCTTCGTCGAATTCGCACTTCCAAACCCATTTGAGATCAATTACTTTAGCACCATGCGGCTTAGTAACTAGCCTCCAAATATCTAAACAATGGAATTGCTGAATTTCTTCTTGCATAGCCATGACCCAGTCAACATGCTTCAAGGCTTCCTTTGTAGTCTTTGGTTCAATCCTTGAGATATGACATGAGTACTCGTAAGCAGTAGCTGTCATATGAGCATCAACTTGACCATCAAACTGAACTTATCTTCTTGTCCTAACGCATGCATTTCGATCTCCAATTATATTTTCTCTAGGATGAGAAGCTGTAGTTCTGGGAACTGGGTGTGCGGGAACAGGTATCTCATGGTGTAGATTCGTGGTATCTCCATCTTCAGGATTATCAGAATTCTCACTTGAAATATTAGATCCGCAGGTATCGTACACTGGATCAACATCTTGATCTGAATCTTGTGCTGGTTCAACGACAGTAGGTAATGGAGTTGGAGTAGGTGTAGACACTTCTGGGTCGTTTTGTAAATCAAACAGCATTTGTAGCTCTACTTCATTCTCCGTCTGATCTGGAGCAAGATTAGATGAATCAATCAGCTCATCATAGTTGTAGATCCAAGGATGACTTTTGGTAGCAGTCTTTGTGTAATTCCGTTGGACGTCAACTTCAGACCATTCTTCAACACATCTTGTCTCATTGTTGAAAACTCGCTTGTTAGGAGAACTATACCCTAGAAACACTCCAGTAACCACTTTCGAATTAAACTTACTTCCTTGTTTTCTCTTCAAAATGGTACACGGGGCACCAAATGGTTCTAGATGCTTCAAAGAAGGTTTTCTCCCATGCAATAACTCATAGCATGTTTTACCTAGTCGTTTAACGGTTAAAACTCGATTCATAGTGTAACAAGCATTTGCAACAGCTTCACCCCAAAAATGAACAGGTAAAGATGAATCCGCTAGCATAGTTCTAGCAGTCTTAATCAAAACCCTATTCTTTCTTTCAGCAACACCATTCATCTGTGGAGCGTATGCAAAGCTGAACTGCATATTGATACCTTTTTCAATACAGAAACCTGCGAGATACTGATTCTTAAATTCTGTACCATTATCGTATCAAATCTTTCTAACTTTCAAATTAAAACCTGTCTCTAATCGATTGATTAGCACTTTCAAATTCTCAAACGTATCAGACTTCTCTTTTAAAAACATAACCCATGAGAATCTTGAATAATCATCAGTTACCACCAGAAAATACTTACTACCATCAATACTTTCAAACCTAATTGGTCCAAAAAGATCCATGTGCAACAACTCAAGTGGAGCAGAGATTGGATTATACTTCACCAACTTGTGTGCTTTCTTGCTCTGCTTACCCTTCTTACAAGGAACGCGTGTGCCTGGAATCTGAAATGAACGAAGATCAACACCTTCTACGAGATTGTTGTGAACCAGATGGTTCATCTTTCAAAAACTTAAATGACCCATGCGTTTGTGCCATGTAATAGAATCTTGTTCAGTAGCTTTAGAAACAAAAGTTTGATGATGTTTAGTAGTTGAAGTAGCAACATTCATATCTAGCATGTATAAATCATCTTGTCGAGGAGCCTTCATCAAAATCATTTCAGGAGAAATCACAAACTCTGGTTTCAAGATGTAGCTGAATTTGTCATCAAATGCTGCTTTGAAGGATTTTTCACAGATTTGTGAAACTGATAACAAATTATTTGCAAGCTCTTGACAATAGTTCACTTTATCAAAATTGACTTTATCATTCTTCAATAAACCCTGAGCTGAAATATGACCACCCTTATCTCCAGCAAATGTAACATAACCTCCCTTAATTGGGTGTACATCCGAAAGAAGAGATAGATGTCCAATCATATGTCTCGAAGCGCCGCTATCCACAATTCAAGTGTTGTTTGCAGGTAGCCTGGTTCCCTGCACACATCACATTAAGAAAATTAATTGATAATGGGAACCTATGCCTGGACGGCAGTAGGTTGTCCATTAACACCCATAGCTTGAACTTCCATCCATTTCCCATTTGAGTCCAGAGGAATCTCATCATTAGAAACCTTAAATTTAGAAAGTTTGAAAGGAGAGGTGTCACGCTCTTGGCGTTTGACATTCCTCTCTGAATCGAAATGATTCATCTGTGGTCTAGTTCTTGAAAAATACTTTCTGTGACTAGCTCTTTGAGATGGAGACCTCAACTTTGGTTCAAAAGGTCTACTTTGCTCATTAGTATTGGCAACATTTGCCTCAAAATTTCTTTTAGGAATTTTTCCCTTCATAGGAGAAACAGATCTATTGAAGTACTTCCTTTTGGAGTCTCCAAAGACAACATTTGTCTTAGATACTTTATCACGAAGTTCATCATTTACAGTGAAACCTGTTCGATGAACATGAGATGATCTAGAATCATCATGTGATAAGTCAACTTTATGTCTTGAGGATCAGAATCTTCTAGGACAATAAGCAGCAATGTGTCCAAAAATAGCACAATTAAAACATTGTCTAAACTCTCTATGTCCTCTAAATTGATACACATTATTAGAGTTTGAAGATGATGGATCTTGTGTTCTTACTAACATAGGAGAATCATTTGATCTCTGTTTCTGAACAGGCTTAGGGGTAACAGGAGGAACTGGTCTGTTAGCAAATCTAGGATTTTTCAAAATCTTAACAGGACCTTTTGGTGTTCTAACTCTACTTGTCTTAGAGTTATCTCCTAACCCAGTTTTCCTATCTTCCTCATGATCTAGAGCACCTTCATGTAGTGACCCGAACTTTTCCATGTTTATATATATTAATTGAGATTGATATTTACATGATTAAATGGTTCCAACATGTTAAGTAATCAAACTTGTTAAGACTTGATTAATTGAAATATGTTTCATATAGACAATTGACCACCCAAGTTGACCGGTGATTCACGAACGTTAAAACTTGTAAAAACTATATGATGACATATATATGGATATATATATATCGTTAACATGATACTATGATAAGTAAACATATCATTAAGTATATTAACAATGAACTACATATGTAAAAACAAGACTACTAACTTAATGATTTTTAAACGAGACATATATGTAACGATTATTGTTGTAAAGACATTTAATGTATATATATCATATTAAGAGATATTCATACATGATAATATCATGATAATATAATAATTTAAAATCTCATTTGATATTATAAACATTGGGTTAACAACATTTAACAAGATCGTTAACCTAAAGGTTTCAAAACAACACTTACATGTAACGACTAACGATGACTTAATGACTCAGTTAAAATGTATATACATGTAGTGTTTTAATATGTATTTTTACACTTTTGAAAAACTTCAATACACTTATCAAAATACTTCTACTTAACAAAAATACTTACAATTACATCCTCGTTCAGTTTCATCAACAATTCTACTCGTATGCACCCGTATTCGTACTCGTACAATACACAGCTTTTAGATGTATGTACTATTGGTATATACACTCCAATTGTAGTGACCCGAACTTTTCCATGTTTATATATATTAATTGAGATTGATATTTACATGATTAAATGTTTCCAACATGTTAAGCAATCAAACTTGTTAAGACTTGATTAATTGAAATATGTTTCATATAGACAATTGACCACCCAAGTTGACCGGTGATTCACGAACGTTAAAACTTGTAAAAACTATATGATGACATATATATGGATATATATATAGTTAACATGATACTATGATAAGTAAACATATCATTAAGTATATTAACAATGAACTACATATGTAAAAACAAGACTACTAACTTAATGATTTTTAAACGAGACATATATGTAACGATTATCGTTGTAAAGACATTTAATGTATATATATCATATTAAGAGATATTCATACATGATAATATCATGATAATATAATAATTTAAAATCTCATTTGATATTATAAACATTGGGTTAACAACATTTAACAAGATCATTAACCTAAAGGTTTCAAAACAACACTTACATGTAACGACTAACGATGACTTAACGACTCAGTTAAAATGTATATACATGTAGTGTTTTAATATGTATTTTTACACTTTTGAAAAACTTCAATACACTTATCAAAATACTTCTACTTAACAAAAATGCTTACAATTACATCCTCGTTCAGTTTCATCAACAATTCTACTCGTATGCTCCCGTATTCGTACTCGTACAATACACAGCTTTTAGATGTATGTACTATTGGTATATACACTCCAATTGTAGTGACCCGAACTTTTCCATGTTTATATATATTAATTGAGATTGATATTTACATGATTAAATGTTTCCAACATGTTAAGCAATCAAACTTGTTAAGACTTGATTAATTGAAATATGTTTCATATAGACAATTGACCACCCAAGTTGACCGGTGATTCACGAACGTTAAAACTTGTAAAAACTATATGATGACATATATATGGATATATATATAGTTAACATGATACTATGATAAGTAAACATATCATTAAGTATATTAACAATGAACTATATATGTAAAAACAAGACTACTAACTTAATGATTTTTAAACGAGACATATATGTAACGATTATCGTTGTAAAGACATTTAATGTATATATATCATATTAAGAGATATTCATACATGATAATATCATGATAATATAATAATTTAAAATCTCATTTGATATTATAAACATTGGGTTAACAACATTTAACAAGATCGTTAACCTAAAGGTTTCAAAACAACACTTACATGTAACGACTAACGATGACTTAACGACTCAGTTAAAATGTATATACATGTAGTGTTTTAATATGTATTTATACACTTTTGAAAGACTTCAATACACTTATCAAAATACTTCTACTTAACAAAAATGCTTACAATTACATCCTCGTTCAGTTTCATCAACAATTCTACTCGTATGCACCCGTATTCGTACTCGTACAATACACAGCTTTTAGATGTATGTACTATTGGTCTATACACTCCAATGATCAGCTCTTAGCAGCCCATGTGAGTCACCTAACACATGTGGGAACCATCATTTGGCAACTAGCATGAAATATCTCATAAAATTACAAAAATATGAGTAATCATTCATGACTTATTTACATGAAAACAAAATTACATATCCTTTATATCTAATCCATACACCAACGACCAAAAACACCTACAAACACTTTCATTCTTCAATTTTCTTCATCTAATTGATCTCTCTCAAGTTCTATCTTCAAGTTCTAAGTGTTCTTCATATATTCTACAAGTTCTAGTTACATAAAATCAAGAATACTTTCAAGTTTGCTAGCTCACTTCCAATCTTGTAAGGTGATCATCCAACCTCAAGAAATCTTTGTTTCTTACATTAGGTTATCATTCTAATACAAGGTAATAATCATATTCAAACTTTGGTTCAATTTCTATAACTATAACAATCTTATTTCAAGTGATGATCTTACTTGAACTTGTTTTCGTGTCATGATTTTGCTTCAAGAACTTCGAGCCATCCAAGGATCCATTGAAGCTAGATCCATTTTTCTCTTTTCCAGTAGGTTTATCCAAGGAACTTAAGGTAGTAATGATGTTCATAACATCATTCGATTCATACATATAAAGCTATCTTATTCGAAGGTTTAAACTTGTAATCACTAGAACATAGTTTAGTTAATTCTAAACTTGTTCGCAAACAAAAGTTAATCCTTCTAACTTGACTTTTAAAATCAACTAAACACATGTTCTATATCTATATGATATGCTAACTTAATGATTTAAAACCTGGAAACACGAAAAACACCGTAAAACCTGATTTACGCCGTCGTAGTAACACCGCGGGCTGTTTTGGGTTAGTTAATTAAAAACTATGATAAACTTTGATTTAAAAGTTGTTATTCTGAGAAAATGATTTTTATTATGAACATGAAACTATATCCAAGAATTATGATTAAACTCAAAGTGGAAGTATGTTTTCTAAAATGGTCATCTAGACGTCGTTCTTTCGACTGAAATGACTACCTTTACAAAAACGACTTGTAACTTATTTTTCCGACTATAAACCTATACTTTTCTGTTTAGATTCATAAAATAGAGTTCAATATGAAACCATAGCAATTTGATTCACTCAAAACGGATTTAAAATGAAGAAGTTATGGGTAAAACAAGATTGGATAATTTTTCTCATTTTAGCTACGTGAAAATTGGTAACAAATCTATTCCAACCATAACTTAATCAACTTGTATTGTATATTATATAATCTTGAGATACCATAGACACGTATACAATGTTTCGACCTATCATGTCGACACATCTATATATATTTCGGAACAACCATAGACACTCTATATGTGAATGTTGGAGTTAGCTATACAGGGTTGAGGTTGATTTCAAAATATATATAGTTTGAGTTGTGATCAATACTGAGATACGTATACACTGGGTCGTGGATTGATTCAAGATAATATTTATCGATTTATTTCTGTACATCTAACTGTGGACAACTAGTTGTAGGTTACTAACGAGGACAGCTGACTTAATAAACTTAAAACATCAAAATATATTAAAAGTGTTGTAAATATATTTTGAACATACTTTGATATATATGTATATATTGTTATAGGTTCGTGAATCAACCAGTGGCCAAGTCTTACTTCCCGACGAAGTAAAAATCTGTGAAAGTGAGTTATAGTCCCACTTTTAAAATCTAATATTTTTGGGATGAGAATACATGCAGGTTTTATAAATGATTTACAAAATAGATACAAGTACGTGAAACTACATTCTATGGTTGAATTATCGAAATCGAATATGCCCCTTTTTATTAAGTCTGGTAATCTAATAATTAGGGAACAGACACCCCAATTGACGCGAATCCTAAAGATAGATCTATTGGGCCTAACAAACCCCATCCAAAGTACCGGATGCTTTAGTACTTCGAAATTTATATCATATCCGAAGGGTGTCCCGGAATGATGGGGATATTCTTATATATGCATCTTGTTAATGTCGGTTACCAGGTGTTCACCATATGAATGATTTTTATCTCTATGTATGGGATGTGTATTGAAATATGAAATCTTGTGGTCTATTGTTACGATTTGATATATATAGGTTAAACCTATAACTCACCAACATTTTTGTTGATGTTTAAAGCATGTTTATTCTCAGGTGAATATTAAGAGCTTCCGCTGTTGCATACTAAAATAAGGACAAGATTTGGAGTCCATGTTTGTATGATATTGTGTAAAAACTGCATTCAAGAAACTGATTTCGATGTAACATATTTGTATTGTAAACCATTATGTAATGGTCGTGTGTAAACAGGATATTTTAGATTATCATTATTTGATAATCTACGTAAAGCTTTTTAAACCTTTATTTATGAAATAAAGGTTATGGTTTGTTTTAAAAATGAATGCAGTCTTTGAAAAACGTCTCATATAGAGGTCAAAACCTCGCAACGAAATCAATTAATATGGAACGTTTTTAATCAATAAGAACGGGACATTTCAGTTGGTATCCGAGCGTTGGTCTTAGAGAACCAGAATTTTGCATTAGTGTGTCTTATCGAGTTTGTTAGGATGCATTAGTAAGTCTGGACTTCGACCGTGTTTACTTGAAAAATGATTGCTTAACAAATTTTGTTGGAAACTATATATTTTTAACATGTGAATATTATGTGATATATTAATCTCTTAACGCGTTTGATATTATGTGATAGATGTCTACCTCTAGAACAAGTCCCATTGACTCACCTAATAATAATGAAGAGTCAAATGTAAATTGGAATGATTCGTGGACTGATTCACAAGTTCCCGAAGAGGAACCGGAAGAAGAGTCGGAATCGGAAGAAGAATCGGAACCGGAAGAAGAATCGGAACCGGATGAAGAAGTAGAACCGGTGGGGGAAATAATAAAACGGTTAAGCAAAAGAAAATCCTCAACCAACCGACCAAGGTTAATTATGGTCAATGGTGTTTCCGCCAAGGAAGTAAAATATTGGGAGGATTACCAATTCTCCGATGAATCGGATTCTGACGAGAATTCCGATGATGTTATAGAAATTACCCCAACTGAATTTAAAAAGGCAAAAGAAAATAATAAGGGAAATGGCATAAAAATAGAGAAATCTAATTCCAACCCCGATGAACTTTATATGTATCGTAAACCCCCGAAGTCCTTAAGTTGTAACAATGACCCGGGAACCTCTAAACCACCAGGTTTTTCTAAACCAATGTGGATAACGATGGCTCGTATTAGGGGAACATCATATATCCCTAGAAACTTGGCAAAATGAACCAAAACCGAAGAAGAAGAAACAAGCGAGTCGGAATAAGATAGTTGTATTCGTGTGGTGTAATATATGTAATATAGTGTGCTTATGCTTTATGATATATGTAAAAATTGCTTGTATTAATAAGTTTTTTTTTTATGAATCTAACTCTTGTCTATTTTACAGTATAAAAACACAAAAATGGATAGACAACCCAATATTTTAAGAGACCTACCCGGAGACATGATTGATGAAATCTTGTCTAAAGTCGGTCAGAATTCTTCGGCACAACTATTTAAGGAGAGATCAGTTTGTAAGACATTCGAAGAACATTCCAAGAATGTCTTGGTTTATAAGAGACTTTCATTTGAAAGATGGGGGATATCACATTGGGAAACCCATAAGTTACGATGTGTTTACTTTGACGCATATATTGCGGGGAACCCAAATGCTATTTTACGCAACGGGTTAAGAAATTATTTTGACTCAATATATCCGAATATTGGACTTCGTGATTTAGAAAAAGCGGCTAACATGCAACATAAAGAAGCATGTTATGCTTACGGATTAGTAATGTTCGCTTCTCACCAAAGTGAGAACAAGAACATCGGGCTACAACTATTAAACAAAACGTTCCCACAAGTGACGGAGTCGGTAATTGGGGTAAGAAATGAGGTTTTTAGATTATTACGGGACTGTTGGACATTATGTAACCCTCGTCCCTTTGACGACGTTACAACACGCTGTCTTATCAACGGCCATAACGGTTATGCTGCACAAGACCAAGGATGGGAAGTAGTCCTAGTAAAACCAGAATGCATGACTTGTTTCTGGACATATGAATTACGTGTCTTTATTGCCTTTGCTGAACGACTTGTGTACTAGCTAGAATTATCTTCACAACTATCTTGTATCAAAGTTATTGTGTGCTATATTTCATGCTTTATGTAAAATAAGCGGTATTGTAAGTTTGTAAAATATTGTATAAAAGTTTGAACGCGAAATATTATTATAATCAGTTTTTCATATAGAATTGTAGTAGTTGAATTGTATATTAGCTACTAAGTATGAACTTAACGGGTAGGTACTACCCGAATTTAAACTTATAAAACGCTAATATGAAGAAAAAGCTTTTATAAATGAGTTCATATTATGCTACGAAATACTATTAACTACTCTTAATATTCTGTATGATTAACTTGTTCCATTTAACTATTTTGAAGGAAATGGCACCGACTACTCGACACACCGTGAATATGAATGAAGAGGAATTCCGTACTTTTCTAGCTTCAAACATAGCCGCAGTACAGGCTGCGCTACATACCAACAATAACCTTGGATCTAGCAGTACAGGAAATCGTGTAGGATGCACCTACAAAGAATTCACTGCCTGCAAACCTTTGGAATTTGATGGAACCGAAGGACCGATCGGATTGAAACGGTGGACCGAGAAGGTTGAATCGGTGTTTTCCATAAGTAAGTGTACTGAAGAGGACAAAGTGAAGTAAGCTACGCATACCTTCACAGGTTCTGCGTTAACATGGTGGAATACCTATCTAGAGCAAGTGGGACAAGACGATGCGTACGCACTACCGTGGTCAGCATTCAAGCACTTGATGAACGAGAAGTACCGTCCCAGAACCGAGGTCAATAAGCTCAAGACAGAACTTAGAGGGTTACGAACCCAAGGATTTGATATTACCACGTACGAAAGACGATTCACAGAATTGTGCCTATTGTGTCCGGGAGCATTCGAAGATGAGGAAGAGAAGATCGACGCGTTTGTGAAAGGATTACCGGAAAGAATCCAAGAAGATATAAGTTCACACGAGCCCGCCTCCATACAACAGGCATGTAGAATGGCTCACAAACTAGTGAACCAGATTGAAGAAAGAATTAAAGAACAGACTGCTGAAGAAGCCAATGTGAAGCAAGTCAAAAGAAAGTGGGAGGAAAACGGTGATAAGAATCACCAATACAACAACAACAGTAATTACAACAATAATCGCAACAATTATCCCAACAATCGCAACATCAATCGCAACTACAACAAACGGCCCAACAACAACAACAACAACAACAACAACAACAACAGCTACAACAATCATCCCAACAACAATAATAACCGCAACAACAACAATCAGAAGCAGCTATGCCAAAGGTGTGAAAAGTATCACTCGGGGTTCTGCACCAAATTTTGCAACAAGTGTAAAAGAAATGGTCATAGCGCGGCGAAGTGTGATGTCTACGGACCAGGGGTTAACAGAACGAAAGGAACAAATGGTGTCGGAACGAGTAATGGCAGAGCAAGTAGTGTCGGAGCAAGTTATGCCAATGTAGTTTGTTATAAATGTGAAAAACCGGGCCACATTATTAGAAATTGCCCGAACCAGGAGAACACGAATGGACAAGGCCGCAGAAGAGTTTTCAATATTAATGCGGCAGAGGCACAGGAAGACCCGGAGCTTGTTACGGGTACGTTTCTTATTGACAATAAATCTGCTTACGTTTTATTTGATTCGGGTGCGGATAGAAGCTATATGAGTAGAGATTTTTGTGCTAAATTAAGTTGTCCATTGATGCCTTTGGATAGTAAATTTTTACTCGAATTAGCAAATGGTAAATTAATTTCAGCAGATAATATATGTCGGAATCGAGAAATTAAACTGGTTAGCGAAACATTTAAGATTGATTTGATACCAGTAGAGTTAGGGAGTTTTGATGTGATAATCGGTATGGACTGGTTGAAAGAAGTGAAAGCAGAGATCGTTTGTTACAAAAATGCAATTCGCATTATACGAGAAAAAGGAAAACCCTTAATGGTGTACGGAGAAAAGGGCAACACGAAGCTACATCTTATTAGTAATTTGAAGGCACAAAAACTAATAAGAAAAGGTTGCTATGCTGTTCTAGCACACGTCGAGAAAGTACAAACTGAAGAAAAGAGCATCAATGATGTTCCCATTGCAAAAGAATTTCCTGATGTATTTCCGAAAGAATTACCGGGATTACCCCCACATCGATCCGTTGAATTTCAAATAGATCTTGTACCAGGAGCTGCACCAATAGCTCGTGCTCCTTACAGACTCGCACCCAGCGAGATGAAAGAACTACAAAGCCAATTACAAGAACTTTTAGAGCGTGGTTTCATTCGACCAAGCACATCACCGTGGGGAGCTCCTGTTTTGTTTGTCAAGAAGAAAGATGGTACATTCAGGTTGTGTATCGACTACTGAGAGTTGAACAAACTTACCATCAAGAATCGCTACCCACTACCGAGAATCGATGACTTATTTGATCAACTACAAGGCTCGTCTGTTTATTCAAAGATTGACTTACGTTCCGGGTATCATCAAATGCGGGTGAAAGAAGATGATATTCCAAAGACTGCTTTCAGAACACGTTACGGTCATTACGAGTTTATGGTCATGCCGTTTGGTTTAACTAATGCACCAGCTGTGTTCATGGACCTTATGAACCGAGTGTGTGGACCATACCTTGACAAGTTTGTCATTGTTTTCATTGATGACATACTTATTTACTCAAAGAATGACCAAGAACACGGTGAACATTTGAGAAAGGTGTTAGAAGTATTGAGGAAGGAAGAATTGTACGCTAAGTTTTCAAAGTGTGCATTTTGGTTGGAAGAAGTTCAATTTCTCGGTCACATAGTGAACAAAGAAGGTATTAAGGTGGATCCGGCAAAGATAGAAACTGTTGAAAAGTGGTAAACCCCGAAAACTCCGAAACACATACGCCAGTTTTTAGGACTAGCTGGTTACTACAGAAGGTTCATCCAAGACTTTTCCAGAATAGCAAAACCCTTGACTGCATTAACGCATAAAGGGAAGAAATTTGAATGGAATGATGAACAAGAGAAAGCGTTTCAGTTATTGAAGAAAAAGCTAACTACGGCACCTATATTGTCATTGCCTGAAGGGAATGATGATTTTGTGATTTATTGTGACGCATCAAAGCAAGGTCTCGGTTGTGTATTAATGCAACGAACGAAGGTGATTGCTTATGCGTCTAGACAATTGAAGATTCACGAACAAAATTATACGACGCATGATTTGGAATTAGGCGCTGTTGTTTTTGCATTAAAGACTTGGAGGCACTACTTATATGGGGTCAAAAGTATTATATATACCGACCACAAAAGTCTTCAACACATATTTAATCAGAAACAACTGAATATGAGGCAGCGTAGGTGGATTGAATTATTGAATGATTACGACTTCAAGATTCGTTACCACCCGGGGAAGGCAAATGTGGTAGCTGATGCCTTGAGCAGGAAGGACAGAGAACCCATTCGAGTAAAATCTATGAATATAATGATTCATAATAACCTTACTACTCAAATAAAGGAGGCGCAACAAGGAGTTTTAAAAGAGGGAAATTTAAAGGATGAAATACCCAAAGGATCGGAGAAGCATCTTAATATTCGGGAAGACGGAACCCGGTATAGGGCTGAAAGGATTTGGGTACCAAAATTTGGAGATATGAGAGAAATGGTACTTAGAGAAGCTCATAAAACCAGATACTCAATACATCCTGGAACGGGGAAGATGTACAAGGATCTCAAGAAACATTTTTGGTGGCCGGGTATGAAAGCCGATGTTGCTAAATACGTAGGAGAATGTTTGACGTGTTCTAAGGTCAAAGCTGAGCATCAGAAACCATCAGGTCTACTTCAATAACCCGAAATCCCGGAATGGAAATGGGAAAACATTACAATGGATTTCATCACTAAATTGCCAAGGACTGCAAGTGGTTTTGATACTATTTGGGTAATAGTTGATCGTCTCATCAAATCAGCACACTTCCTACCAATAAGAGAAGATGACAAGATGGAGAAGTTAGCACGACTGTATTTGAAGGAAGTCGTCTCCAGACATGGAATACCAATCTCTATTATCTCTGATAGGGATGGCAGATTTATTTCAAGATTCTGGCAGACATTACAGCAAGCATTAGGAACTCGTCTAGACATGAGTACTGCCTATCATCCACAAACTGATGGGCAGAGCGAAAGGACGATACAAACGCTTGAAGACATGCTACGAGCATGTGTTATTGATTTCGGAAACAGTTGGGATCGACATCTACCGTTAGCAGAATTTTCCTACAACAACAGCTACCATTCAAGCATTGAGATGGCGCCGTTTGAAGCACTTTATGGTAGAAAGTGCAGGTCTCCTATTTGTTGGAGTGAAGTGGGGGATAGACAGATTACGGGTCCGGAGATTATACAAGAAACTACCGAGAAGATCATCCAAATTCAACAACGGTTGAAAACCGCCCAAAGTCGACAAAAGAGCTACGCTGACATTAAAAGAAAAGATATAGAATTTGAAATTGGAGAGATGGTCATGCTTAAAGTTGCACCTTGGAAAGGCGTTGTTCGATTTGGTAAACGAGGGAAATTAAATCCAAGGTATATTGGACCATTCAAGATTATTGATCGTGTCGGACCAGTAGCTTACCGACTTGAGTTTCCTCAACAACTCGCGGCTGTACATAACACTTTCCACGTCTCGAATTTGAAGAAATGTTTTGCTAAAGAAGATCTCACTATTCCGTTAGATGAAATCCAAATCAACGAAAAACTTCAATTCATCGAAGAACCCGTCGAAATAATGGATCGTGAGGTTAAAAGACTTAAGCAAAACAAGATACCAATTGTTAAGGTTCGATGGAATGCTCGTAGAGGACCCGAGTTCACCTGGGAGCGTGAAGATCAGATGAAGAAGAAATACCCGCATCTATTTCCAGAAGATTCGTCAACACCTTCAACAGCTTAAAATTTCGGGACGAAATTTATTTAACGGGTAGGTACTGTAGTGACCCGAACTTTTCCATGTTTATATATATTAATTGAGATTGATATTTACATGATTAAATGTTTCCAACATGTTAAGCAATCAAACTTGTTAAGACTTGATTAATTGAAATATGTTTCATATAGACAATTGACCACCCAAGTTGACCGGTGATTCACGAACGTTAAAACTTGTAAAAACTATATGATGACATATATATGGATATATATATAGTTAACATGATACTATGATAAGTAAACATATCATTAAGTATATTAACAATGAACTACATATGTAAAAACAAGACTACTAACTTAATGATTTTTAAACGAGACATATATGTAACGATTATCGTTGTAAAGACATTTAATGTATATATATCATATTAAGAGATATTCATACATGATAATATCATGATAATATAATAATTTAAAATCTCATTTGATATTATAAACATTGGGTTAACAACATTTAACAAGATCGTTAACCTAAAGGTTTCAAAACAACACTTACATGTAACGACTAACGATGACTTAACGACTCAGTTAAAATGTATATACATGTAGTGTTTTAATATGTATTTATACACTTTTGAAAGACTTCAATACACTTATCAAAATACTTCTACTTAACAAAAATGCTTACAATTACATCCTCGTTCAGTTTCATCAACAATTCTACTCGTATGCACCCGTATTCGTACTCGTACAATACACAGCTTTTAGATGTATGTACTATTGGTCTATACACTCTAATGATCAGCTCTTAGCAGTCCATGTGAGTCACCTAACACATGTGGGAACCATCATTTGGCAACTAGCATGAAATATCTCATAAAATTACAAAAATATGAGTAATCATTCATGACTTATTTACATGAAAACAAAATTACATATCCTTTATATCTAATCCATACACCAACGACCAAAAACACCTACAAACACTTTCATTCTTCAATTTTCTTCATCTAATTGATCTCTCTCAAGTTCTATCTTCAAGTTCTAAGTGTTCTTCATATATTCTACAAGTTCTAGTTACATAAAATCAAGAATACTTTCAAGTTTGCTAGCTCACTTCCAATCTTGTAAGGTGATCATCCAACCTCAAGAAATCTTTGTTTCTTACAGTAGGTTATCATTCTAATACAAGGTAATAATCATATTCAAACTTTGGTTCAATTTCTATAACTATAACAATCTTATTTCAAGTGATGATCTTACTTGAACTTGTTTTCGTGTCATGATTTTGCTTCAAGAACTTCGAGCCATCCAAGGATCCATTGAAGCTAGATCCATTTTTCTCTTTTCCAGTAGGTTTATCCAAGGAACTTAAGGTAGTAATGATATTCATAACATCATTCGATTCATACATATAAAGCTATCTTATTCGAAGGTTTAAACTTGTAATCACTAGAACATAGTTTAGTTAATTCTAAACTTGTTCGCAAACAAAAGTTAATCCTTCTAACTTGACTTTTAAAATCAACTAAACACATGTTCTATATCTATATGATATGCTAACTTAATGATTTAAAACCTGGAAACACGAAAAACACCGTAAAACCTGATTTACGCCGTCGTAGTAACACCGCGGGCTGTTTTGGGTTAGTTAATTAAAAACTATGATAAACTTTGATTTAAAAGTTTTTATTCTGAGAAAATGATTTTTATTATGAACATGAAACTATATCCAAGAATTATGATTAAACTCAAAGTGGAAGTATGTTTTCTAAAATGGTCATCTAGACGTCGTTCTTTCGACTGAAATGACTACCTTTACAAAAATGACTTGTAACTTATTTTTCCTACTATAAACCTATACTTTTCTGTTTAGATTCATAAAATAGAGTTCAATATGAAACCATAGTAATTTGATTCACTCAAAACGGATTTAAAATGAAGAAGTTATGGGTAAAACAAGATTGGATAATTTTTCTCATTTTAGCTACGTGAAAATTGGTAACAAATCTATTCCAACCATAACTTAATCAACTTGTATTGTATATTATGTAATCTTGAGATACCATAGACACGTATACAATGTTTCGACCTATCATGTCGACACATCTATATATATTTCGGAACAACCATAGACACTCTATATGTGAATGTTGGAGTTAGCTATACAGGGTTGAGGTTGATTTCAAAATATATATAGTTTGAGTTGTGATCAATACTGAGATACGTATACACTGGGTCGTGGATTGATTCAAGATAATATTTATCGATTTATTTCTGTACATCTAACTGTGGACAACTAGTTGTAGGTTACTAACGAGGACAGCTGACTTAATAAACTTAAAACATCAAAATATATTAAAAGTGTTGTAAATATATTTTGAACATACTTTGATATATATGTATATATTGTTATAGGTTCGTGAATCAACCAGTGGCCAAGTCTTACTTCCCGACGAAGTAAAAATCTGTGAAAGTGAGTTATAGTCCCACTTTTAAAATCTTATATTTTTGGGATGAGAATACATGCAGGTTTTATAAATGATTTACAAAATAGACACAAGTACGTGAAACTACATTCTATGGTTGAATTATCGAAATTGAATATGCCCCTTTTTATTAAGTCTGGTAATCTAAGAATTAGGGAACAGACACCCCAATTGACGCGAATCCTAAAGATAGATCTATTGGGCCTAACAAACCCCATCCAAAGTACCGGATGCTTTAGTACTTCGAAATTTATATCATATCCGAAGGGTGTCCCGGAATGATGGGGATATTCTTATATATGCATCTTGTTAATGTCGGTTACCAGGTGTTCACCATATGAATGATTTTTATCTCTATGTATGGGATGTGTATTGAAATATGAAATCTTGTGGTCTATTGTTACGATTGGATATATATAGGTTAAACCTATAACTCACCAACATTTTTGTTGACGTTTAAAGCATGTTTATTCTCAGGTGAATATTAAGAGCTTCCGCTGTTGCATACTAAAATAAGGACAAGATTTGGAGTCCATGTTTGTATGATATTGTGTAAAAACTGCATTCAAGAAACTGATTTTGATGTAACATATTTGTATTGTAAACCATTATGTAATGGTCGTGTGTAAACAGGATATTTTAGATTATCATTATTTGATAATCTACGTAAAGCTTTTTAAACCTTTATTTATGAAATAAAGGTTATGGTTTGTTTTAAAAATAAATGCAGTCTTTGAAAAACGTCTCATATAGAGGTCAAAACCTCGCAACGAAATCAATTAATATGGAACGTTTTTAATCAATAAGAACGGGACATTTCACCAATAATCAGCTCTTAGCAGCCCATGTGAGTCACCTAACACATGTGGGAACCATCATTTGGCAACTAGCATGAAATATCTCATAAAATTACAAAAATATGAGTAATCATTCATGACTTATTTACATGAAAACAAAATTACATATCCTTTATATCTAATCCATACACCAACGACCAAAAACACCTACAAACACTTTCATTCTTCAATTTTCTTCATCTAATTGATCTCTCTCAAGTTCTATCTTCAAGTTCTAAGTGTTCTTCATAAATTCCAAAAGTTCTAGTTTCATAAAATCAAGAATACTTTCAAGTTTGCTAGCTCACTTCCAATCTTGTAAGGTGATCATCCAACCTCAAGAAATCTTTGTTTATTACAGTAGGTTATCATTCTAATACAAGGTAATAATCATATTCAAACTTTGGTTCAATTTCTATAACTATAACAATCTTATTTCAAGTGATGATCTTACTTGAACTTGTTTTCGTGTCATGATTCTGCTTCAAGAACTTCGAGCCATCCAAGGATCCGTTGAAGCTAGATCCATTTTTCTCTTTTCCAGTAGGTTTATCCAAGGAACTTAAGGTAGTAATGATGTTCATAACATCATTCGATTCATACATATAAAGCTATCTTATTCGAAGGTTTAAACTTGTAATCACTAGAACATAGTTTAGTTAATTCTAAACTTGTTCGCAAACAAAAGTTAATCCTTCTAACTTGACTTTTAAAATCAACTAAACACATGTTCTATATCTATATGATATGCTAACTTAATGATTTAAAACCTGGAAACACGAAAAACACCGTAAAACCGGATTTACGCCGTCGTAGTAACACCGCGGGCTGTTTTGGGTTAGTTAATTAAAAACTATGATAAACTTTGATTTAAAAGTTGTTATTCTGAGAAAATGATTTTTATTATGAACATGAAACTATATCCAAAAATTATGGTTAAACTGAAAGTGGAAGTATGTTTTCTAAAATGGTCATCTAGACGTCGTTCTTTCGACTGAAATGACTACCTTTACAAAAATGACTTGTAACTTATTTTTCCGACTATAAACCTATACTTTTTCTGTTTAGATTCATAAAATAGAGTTCAATATGAAACCATAGCAATTTGATTCACTCAAAACGGATTTAAAATGAAGAAGTTATGGGTAAAACAAGATTGGATAATTTTTCTCATTTTAGCTACGTGAAAATTGGTAACAAATCTATTCCAACCATAACTTAATCAACTTGTATTGTATATTATGTAATCTTGAGATACCATAGACACGTATACAATGTTTCGACCTATCATGTCGACACATCTATATATATTTCGGAACAACCATAGACACTCTATATGTGAATGTTAGAGTTAGCTATACAGGGTTGAGGTTGATTCCAAAATATATATAGTTTGAGTTGTGATCAATACTGAGATACGTATACACTGGGTCGTGGATTGATTCAAGATAATATTTATGGATTTATTTCTGTACATCTAACTGTGGACAACTAGTTGTAGGTTACTAACGAGGACAGCTGACTTAATAAACTTAAAACATCAAAATATATTAAAAGTGTTGTAAATATATTTTGAACATACTTTGTATATATGTATATATTGTTATAGGTTCGTGAATCAACCAGTGGCCAAGTCTTACTTCCCGAAGAAGTAAAAATCTGTGAAAGTGAGTTATAGTCCCACTTTTAAATCTAATATTTTTGGGATGAGAATACATGCAGGTTTTATAAATGATTTACAAAATAGACACAAGTACGTGAAACTACATTCTATGGTTGAATTATCGAAATCGAATATGCCCCTTTTTATTAAGTCTGGTAATCTAAGAATTAGGGAACAGACACCCTAATTGACGCGAATCCTAAAGATAGATCTATTGGGCCTAACAAACCCCATCCAAAGTACCGGATGCTTTAGTACTTCGAAATTTATATCATATCCGAAGGGTGTCCCGGAATGATGGGGATATTCTTATATATGCATCTTGTTAATGTCGGTTACCAGGTGTTCACCATATGAATGATTTTTATCTCTATGTATGGGATGTGTATTGAAATATGAAATCTTGTGGTCTATTGTTACGATTTGATATATATAGGTTAAACCTATAACTCACCAACATTTTTGTTGACGTTTAAAGCATGTTTATTCTCAGGTGAATATTAAGAGCTTCCGCTGTTGCATACTAAAATAAGGACAAGATTTGGAGTCCATGTTTGTATGATATTGTGTAAAAACTGCATTCAAGAAACTGATTTCGATGTAACATATTTGTATTGTAAACCATTATGTAATGGTCGTGTGTAAACAGGATATTTTAGATTATCATTATTTGATAATCTACGTAAAGCTTTTTAAACCTTTATTTATGAAATAAAGGTTATGGTTTGTTTTAAAAATGAATGCAGTCTTTGAAAAACGTCTCATATAGAGGTCAAAACCTCGCAACGAAATCAATTAATATGGAACGTTTTTAATCAATAAGAACGGGACATTTCAGTTGGTATCAGAGCGTTGGTCTTAGAGAACCAGAATTTTGCATTAGTGTGTCTTATCGAGTTTGTTAGGATGCATTAGTGAGTCTGGACTTCGACCGTGTTTACTTGAAAAATGATTGCTTAACAAATTTTGTTGGAAACTATATATTTTTAACATGTGAATATTATGTGATATATTAATCTCTTAACGTGTTTGATATTATGTGATAGATGTCTACCTCTAGAACAAGTCCCATTGACTCACCTAATAATAATGAAGAGTCAAATGTAAATTGGAATGATTCGTGGACTGATTCACAAGTTCCCGAAGAGGAACTGGAAGAAGAGTCGGAACCGGAAGAAGAGTCGGAACCGGAAGAAGAATCGGAACCGGATGAAGAAATAGAACCGGTGGGGGAAATAATAAAACGGTTAAGTAAAAGAAAATCCTCAACCAACCGACCAAGGTTAATTAAGGTCAATGGTGTTTCCGCCAAGGAAGCAAAATATTGGGAGGATTACCAATTCTCCGATGAATCGGATTCCGACGAGAATTCCGATGATGTTATAGAAATTACCCCAACTGAATTTAAAAAGGCAAAAGAAAATAATAAGGGAAAGGGCATAAAAATAGAGAAATCTAATTCCAACCCCGATGAACTTTATATGTATCGTCAACCCCCGAAGTCCTTAAGTTGTAACAATGACCCGGGAACCTCTAAACCACCAGGTTTTTCTAAACCAATGTGGATCACGACGGCTCGTATTAGGGGAACATCATATATCCCTAGAAACTTGGCAAAACGAACCAAAACCGAAGAAGAAGAAACAAGCGAGTCGGAATAAGATAGTTGTATTCGTGTGGTGTAATATATGTAATATAGTGTGCTTATACTTTATGATATATGTAAAAATTGCTTGTATTAATAAGTATTTTTTTTATGAATCTAACTCTTGTCTATTTTACAGTATAAAAACACAAAATGGATACACAACCCAATATTTTAAGAGACCTACCCGGAGACATGATTGATGAAATCTTGTCTAGAGTCGGTCAGAATTCTTCGGCACAACTATTTAAGGCGAGATCAGTTTGTAAGACATTCGAAGAACGTTCCAAGAATGCCTTGGTTTATAAAAGGCTTTCGTTCGGAAGATGGGGGATATCACATTGGGAAATCCATAAGTTACGATGTGTTTACTTTGACGCATATATTGCGGGGAACCCAAATGCTATTTTACGCAATGGGTTAAGAAATTATTTTGACTCAATATATCCGAATATTGGACTTCGTGATTTAGAAAAAGCAGCTAACATGCAACATAAAGAAGCATGTTATGCTTACGGATTAGTAATGTTCGCTTCTCACCAAAGTGAGAAAAAGAACATCGGGCTACAACTATTAAACAAAACGTTCCCACAAGTGACGGAGTCGGTAATTGGGGTAAGAAATGAGGTTTTTAGATTGTTACGGGACTGTTGGACATTAAGTAACCCTCGTCCCTTTGACGATGTTACAACACGCTGTCTTATTAACGGCCATAACGGTTATGTTCCACAAGACCAAGGATGGGAAGTAGTCCTAGTAAAACCAGAATGCATGACTTGTTTCTGGACGTATGAATTACGTGTCTTTATTGCCTTTGCTGAACGACTTGTGTACTAGCTAGAATTATCTTCACAACCATCTTGTATCAAATTTATTGTGTGCTATATTTCATGCTATATGTAAAATAAGCGGTATTGTAAGTTTGTAAAATGTTGTGTAAAAGTTTGAACGCGAAATATTATTATAATCAGTTTTTCATATAGAATTGTAGTAGTTGAATTGTATATTAGCTACTAAGTATGAACTTAACGGGTAGGTACTACCCGAATTTAAACTTATAAAACGCTAATATGAAGAAAAAGCTTTTATAAATGAGTTCATATTATGCTACGAAATACTATTAACTACTCTTAATATTCTGTATGATTAACTTGTTCCATTTAACTATTTTGAAGGAAATGGCACCGTCTACTCGACACACCGTGAATATGAATGAAGAGGAATTCCGTACTTTTCTAGCTTCAAACATAGCCGCAGTACAGGCTGCGCTACATACCAACAATAACCTTGGATCTAGCAGTACAGGAAATCGTGTAGGATGCACCTACAAAGAATTCACTGCCTGCAAACCTTTGGAATTTGATGGAACCGAAGGACCAATCGGATTGAAACGGTGGACCGAGAAGGTCGAATCGGTGTTTGCCATAAGTAAGTGTACTGAAGAGGACAAAGTAAAGTACGCTACGCATACCTTCACAGGTTCTGCGTTAACATGATGGAATACCTATCTAAAGCAAGTGGGACAAGACGATGCGTACGCACTACCGTGGTCAGCATTCAAGCACTTGATGAACGAGAAGTACCGTCCCAGAACCGAGGTCAACAAGCTCAAGACAGAACTTAGAGGGTTACGAACCCAAGGATTTGATATTACCACGTACGAAAGACGATTCACAGAATTGTGCCTATTGTGTCCGGGAGCATTCGAAGATGAGGAAGAGAAGATCGACGCATTTGTGAAAGGATTATCGGAAAGAATCCAAGAAGATATAAGTTCACACGAGCCCGCCTCCATACAACAGGCATGTAGAATGGCTCACAAACTCGTGAACCAGATTGAAGAAAGAATTAAAGAACAGACTGCTGAAGAGGCCAATGTAAAGCAAGTCAAAAGAAAGTGGGAGGAAAACGGTGATAAGAATCACCAATACAACAACAACAGCAATTACAACAATAATCGCAACAATTATTCCAACAATCGCAACATCAATCGCAACTACAACAAACGGCCCAACAACAACAACAACAGCAGCAGCAACTACAACAATCATCCCAACAACAATAATAACCGCAACAACAACAACAATCAGAAGCAGCTATGCCAAAGGTGTGAAAAGAATCACTCGGGGTTCTGCACCAAATTTTGCAACAAGTGTAAAAGAAATGGTCATAGCGCGGTGAAGTGTGAGGTCTACGGACCAGGGGTTAATAGAACGAAAGGAACAAATGGTGTCGCAACGAGTAATGGCGGAGCAAGTAGTGTCGGAGCAAGTTATGCCAATGTAGTTTGTTATAAATGTGGAAAAACGGGCCACATTATTAGAAATTGCCCGATCCAGGAGAACACGAATGGACAAGGCCGTAGAAGAGTTTTCAATATTAATGCGGCAGAGGCACAGGAAGACCCGGAGCTTGTTACGGGTATGTTTCTTATTGACAATAAATCTGCTTACGTTTTATTTGATTCGGGTGCGGATAGAAGCTATATGAGTAGAGATTTTTGTGCTAAATTAAGTTGTCCATTGACGCCTTTGGATAGTAAATTTTTACTCGAATTAGCAAATGGTAAATTAATTTCAGCAGATAATATATGTCAGAATCGAGAAATTAAACTGGTTAGCGAAACATTTAAGATTGATTTGATACCAGTAGAGTTAGGGAGTTTTGATGTGATAATCGGTATGGACTGGTTGAAAGAAGTGAAAGCGGAGAACGTTTGTTACAAAAATGCAATTCGCATTATACGAGAAAAAGGAAAACCCTTAATGTTGTACGGAGAAAAGGGCAACACGAAGCTACATCTTATTAGTAATTTGAAGGCACAAAAACTAATAAGAAAAGGTTGCTATGCTGTTCTAGCACACGTCGAGAAAGTACAAACTGAAGAAAAGAGCATCAATGATGTTCCCGTCGCAAAAGAATTTCCTGATGTATTTCCGAAAGAATTACCGGGATTACCCCCACATCGATCCGTTGAATTTCAAATAGATCTTGTACCAGGAGCTGCACCAATAGCTCGTGCTCCTTACAGACTCGCACCCAGCGAGATGAAAGAACTACAAAGCCAATTACAAGAACTTTTAGAGCGTGGTTTCATTCGACCAAGCACATCACCGTGGGGAGCTCCTGTTTTGTTTGTCAAGAAGAAAGATGGTACATTCAGGTTGTGTATCGACTACCGAGAGTTGAACAAACTTACCATCAAGAACCGCTACCCACTACCGAGAATCGATGACATATTTGATCAGCTACAAGGCTCGTCTATTTATTCAAAGATTGACTTACGTTCCGAGTATCATCAAATGCGGGTGAAAGAAGATGATATTCCAAAGACTGCTTTCAGAACACGTTACGGTCATTACGAGTTTATGGTCATGCCGTTTGGTTTAACTAATGCACCAGCTGTGTTCATGGACCTTATGAACCGAGTGTGTGGACCATACCTTGATAAGTTTGTCATTGTTTTCATTGATGACATACTTATTTACTCAAAGAATGACCAAGAACACGGTGAACATTTGAGAAAGGTGTTAGAAGTATTGAGGAAGGAAGAATTGTACGCTAAGTTTTCAAAGTGTGCATTTTGGTTGGAAGAAGTTCAATTCCTCGGTCACATAGTGAACAAAGAAGGTATTAAGGTGGATCCGGCAAAGATAGAAACTGTTGAAAAGTGGGAAACCCCGAAAACTCCGAAACACATACGCCAGTTTTTAGGACTAGCTGGTTACTACAGAAGGTTCATCCAAGACTTTTCCAGAATAGCAAAACCCTTGACTGCATTAAAACATAAAGGGAAGAAATTTGAATGGAATGATGAACAAGAGAAAGCGTTTCAGTTATTGAAGAAAAAGATAACTACGGCACCAATATTGTCATTGCCTGAAGGGAATGATGATTTTGTGATTTATTGTGATGCATCAAAGCAAGGTCTCGGTTGTGTATTAATGCAACGAACGAAGGTGATTGCTTATGCGTCTAGACAATTGAAGATTCACGAACAAAATTATACGACGCATGATTTGGAATTAGGCGCGGTTGTTTTTGCATTAAAGACTTGGAGGCACTACTTATATGGGGTTAAAAGTATTATATATACCGACCACAAAAGTCTTCAACACATATTTAATCAGAAACAACTGAATATGAGGCAGCGTAGGTGGATTGAATTATTGAATGATTACGACTTTGAGATTCGTTACCACCCGGGGAAGGCAAATGTGGTAGCCGATGCCTTGAGCAGGAAGGACAGAGAACCCATTCGAGTAAAATCTATGAATATAATGATTCATAATAACATTACTACTCAAATAAAGGAGGCGCAACAAGGAGTTTTAAAAGAGGGAAATTTAAAGGATGAAATACCCAAAGGATCGGAGAAGCATCTTAATATTCAGGAAGACGGAACCCGGTATAGGGCTGAAAGGATTTGGGTACCAAAATTTGGAGATATGAGAGAAATGGTACTTAGAGAAGCTCATAAAACCAGATACTCAATACATCCTGGAACGGGGAAGATGTACAAGGATCTCAAGAAACATTTTTGGTGGCCGGGTATGAAAGCCGATGTTGCTAAATACGTTGGAGAATGTTTGACGTGTTCTAAGGTCAAAGCTGAGCATCAGAAACCATCAGGTCTACTTCAACAACCCGAAATCCCGGAATGGAAATGGGAAAACATTACCATGGATTTCATCACTAAATTGCCAAGGACTGCAAGTGGTTTTGATACTATTTGGGTAATAGTTGATCGTCTCACCAAATCAGCACACTTCCTGCCAATAAGAGAAGATGACAAGATGGAGAAGTTAGCACGACTGTATTTGAAGGAAGTCGTCTCCAGACATGGAATACCAATCTCTATTATCTCTGATAGGGATGGCAGATTTATTTCAAGATTCTGGCAGACATTACAGCAAGCATTAGGAACTCGTCTAGACATGAGTACTGCCTATCATCCACAAACTGATGGGCAGAGCGAAAGGACGATACAAACGCTTGAAGACATGCTACGAGCATGTGTTATTGATTTCGGAAACAGTTGGGATCGACATCTACCGTTAGCAGAATTTTCCTACAACAACAGCTACCATTCAAGCATTGAGATGGCGCCGTTTGAAGTACTTTATGGTAGAAAGTGCAGGTCTCCGATTTGTTGGAGTGAAGTGGGGGATAGATAGATTACGGGTCCAGAGATTATACAAGAAACTACCGAGAAGATCATCCAAATTCAACAACGGTTGAAAACCGCCCAAAGTCGACAAAAGAGCTACGCTGACATTAAAAGAAAAGATATAGAATTTGAAATTGGAGAGATGGTCATGCTTAAAGTTGCACCTTGGAAAGGCGTTGTTCGATTTGGTAAACGAGGGAAATTAAATCCAAGGTATATTGGACCATTCAAGATTATTGATCGTGTCGGACCAGTAGCTTACCGACTAGAGTTACCTCAACAACTCGCGGCTGTACATAACACTTTCCACGTCTCGAATTTGAAGAAATGTTTTGCTAAAGAAGATATCACTATTTCGTTAGATGAAATCCAAATCAACGAAAAACTTCAATTCATCGAAGAACCCGTCAAAATAATGGATCGTGAGGTTAAAAGACTTAAGCAAAACAAGATACCAATTGTTAAGGTTCGATGGAATGCTCGTAGAGGACCCGAGTTCACCTGGGAGCGTGAAGATCAGATGAAGAAGAAATACCCGCATCTATTTACAGAAGATTCGTCAACACCTTCAACAGCTTAAAATTTCGGGACGAAATTTATTTAACGGGTAGGTACTGTAGTGACCCGAACTTTTCCATGTTTATATATATTAATTGAGATTGATATTTACATGATTAAATGGTTCCAACATGTTAAGTAATCAAACTTGTTAAGACTTGATTAATTGAAATATGTTTCATATAGACAATTGACCACCCAAGTTGACCGGTGATTCACGAACGTTAAAACTTGTAAAAACTATATTATGACATATATATGTATATATATATATCGTTAACATGATACTATGATAATTAAACATATCATTAATTATATTAACAATGAACTACATATGTAAAAACAAGACTACTAACTTAATGATTTTTAAACGAGACATATATGTAACGATTATCGTTGTAAAGACATTTAATGTATATATATCATATTAAGAGATATTCATACATGATAATATCATGATAATATAATAATTTAAAATCTCATTTGATATTATAAACATTGGGTTAACAACATTTAACAAGATCGTTAACCTAAAGGTTTCAAAACAACACTTACATGTAACGACTAACGATGACTTAACGACTCAGTTAAAATGTATATACATGTAGTGTTTTAATATGTATTTTTAAACTTTTGAAAGACTTCAATACACTTATCAAAATACTTCTACTTAACAAAAATGCTTACAATTACATCCTCGTTCAGTTTCATCAACAATTCTACTCGTATGCACCCGTATTCGTACTCGTACAATACACAGCTTTTAGATGTATGTACTATTGGTATATACACTCCAATGATCAGCTCTTAGCAGCCCATGTGAGTCACCTAACACATGTGGGAACCATCATTTGGCAACTAGCATGAAATATCTCATAAAATTACAAAAATATGAGTAATCATTCATGACTTATTTACATGAAAACAAAATTACATATCCTTTATATCTAATCCATACACCAACGACCAAAAACACCTAAAAACACTTTCATTCTTCAATTTTCTTCATCTAATTAATCTCTCTCAAGTTCTATCTTCAAGTTCTAAGTGTTCTTCATAAATTCCAAAAGTTCTAGTTTCATAAAATCAAGAATACTTTCAAGTTTGCTAGCTCACTTCCAATCTTGTAAGGTGATCATCCAACCTCAAGAAATCTTTGTTTCTTACAGTAGGTTATCATTCTAATACAAGGTAATAATCATATTCAAACTTTGGTTCAATTTCTATAAATATAACAATCTTATTTCAAGTGATGATCTTACTTGAACTTGTTTTCGTGTCATGATTCTGCTTCAAGAACTTCGAGCCATCCAAGGATCCGTTGAAGCTAGATCCATTTTTATATTTTCCAGTAGGTTTATCCAAGGAACTTAAGGTAGTAATGATGTTCATAACATCATTCGATTCATACATATAAAGCTATCTTATTCGAAGGTTTAAACTTGTAATCACTAGAACATAGTTTAGTTAATTCTAAACTTATTCGCAAACAAAAGTTAATCCTTCTAAATTGACTTTTAAAATCAACTAAACACATGTTCTATATCTATATGATATGCTAACTTAATGATTTAAAACCTGGAAACACGAAAAACACCGTAAAACCGGATTTACGCCGTCGTAGTAACACCGCGGGCTGTTTTGGGTTAGTTAATTAAAAACTATGATAAACTTTGATTTAAAAGTTGTTATTCTGAGAAAATGATTTTTATTATGAACATGAAACTATATCCAAAAATTATGGTTAAACTCAAAGTGGAAGTATGTTTTCTAAAATGGTCATCTAGACGTCGTTCTTTCGACTGAAATGACTACCTTTACAAAAACGACTTGTAAATTATTTTTCCGACTATAAACCTATACTTTTTCTGTTTAGATTCATAAAATAGAGTTCAATATGAAACCATAGCAATTTGATTCACTCAAAACGGATTTAAAATGAAGAAGTTATGGGTAAAACAAGATTGGATAATTTTTCTCATTTTAGCTACGTGAAAATTGGTAACAAATCTATTCCAACCATAACTTAATCAACTTGTATTGTATATTATGTAATCTTGAGATACCATAGACACGTATACAATGTTTCGACCTATCATGTCGACACATCTATATATATTCCAGAACAACCATAGACACTCTATATGTGAATGTTGGAGTTAGCTATACAGGGTTGAGGTTGATTCCCAAATATATATAGTTTGAGTTGTGATCAATACTGAGATACGTATACACTGGGTCGTGGATTGATTCAAGATAATATTTATGAATTTATTTCTGTACATCTAACTGTGGACAACTAGTTGTAGGTTACTAACGAGGACAGCTGACTTAATAAACTTAAAACATCAAAATATATTAAAAGTGTTGTAAATATATTTTGAACATACTTTGATATATATGTATATATTGTTATAGGTTCGTGAATCAACCAGTGGCCAAGTCTTACTTCCCGACGAAGTAAAAATCTGTGAAAGTGAGTTATAGTCCCACTTTTAAATCTAATATTTTTGGGATGAGAATACATGCAGGTTTTATAAATGATTTACAAAATAGACACAAGTACGTGAAACTACATTCTATGGTTGAATTATCGAAATCGAATATGCCCCTTTTTATTAAGTCTGGTAATCTAAGAATTAGGGAACAGACACCCTAATTGACGCGAATCCTAAAGATAGATCTATTGGGCCTAACCAACCCCATCCAAAGTACCGGATGCTTTAGTACTTCGAAATTTATATCATATCCGAAGGGTGTCCCGGAATGATGGGGATATTCTTATATATGCATCTTGTTAATGTCGGTTACCAGGTGTTCACCATATGAATGATTTTTATCTCCATGTATGGGATGTGTATTGAAATATGAAATCTTGTGGTCTATTGTTACGATTTGATATATATAGGTTAAACCTATAACTCACCAACATTTTTGTTGACGTTTAAAGCATGTTTATTCTCAGGTGAATATTAAGAGCTTCCGCTGTTGCATACTAAAATAAGGACAAGATTTGGAGTCCATGTTTGTATGATATTGTGTAAAAACTGCATTCAAGAAACTGATTTCGATGTAACATATTTGTATTGTAAACCATTATGTAATGGTCGTGTGTAAATAGGATATTTTAGATTATCATTATTTGATCATCTACGTAAAGCTTTTTAAACCTTTATTTATGAAATAAAGGTTATGGTTTGTTTTAAAAATGAATGCAGTCTTTGAAAAACGTCTCATATAGAGGTCAAAACCTCGCAACGAAATCAATTAATATGGAACGTTTTTAATCAATAAGAACGGGACATTTCACTTCAACAGTATCATCAGAAGTTGTATTTCTTAGTTGAACTACATTTTTTATTCTTTTCAACATAATCTTCATAACTAGGAGGGATACAATCTTCTGGTCGACCGTCAACTACGTTAGCATTAACAAATGTGTTCTGAAAAGGAGGGGATGCAGAACTATATCCAATACCCTTTCCCTTGGTGTCATTAAGTTCCACCATTAATGCATTCCATTGTGACGCACTTGCCCAACATTTCATTTTGATTGAAATTGCCTCTAAATCAGCTTTAACGCATTCATTTTCTTTCTTTAGTTGTTTTAATTGTGTCAACACGTTTAATTAAAACTTGATTAATGTCAAAGTTATAACATTTAGGATCGTGAAGTTGTTTTTTATAAACTTTGATTTGCTCTTTCAACTCATTTTCAACCTTAGTGGTCACATGGTCAGCATGCCATTTTTCTTTCATCTCCGCATATGCCTTTGTTAAATTATCTATTGTTACCTTAGATTCAGCACATTTAACACATTCAATAATAGTAGATGGATTAGAAGATACTTGTTGAGCGTTATTTGATGAGGAAGTCTCAGCCATAAATGCAAAGAAATATGTCTTCTTCCTATCATCGAGCTCATCTTCTGATTCCGACGAGTCTGTAAGAAACTCTGATGTATCAGCATCTTTACCTAAATGAATCTGCTCAAGTCTATCCCATATATCCTTAGCTCTTGTCAAACCATAAACCTTTTCAAGATCACTTTCTGATAAGCACATCTTCAGTAAATCTACTGCTTGCTTGTTCAATGCTTCAAACTCAGGTTGATCTGCTCCAGTATGATCAGCTTTAACTTCTACCTCTAATTCTGACGTCTTGTCCGAATCATCATTATCTATACTTACACTCTCAAGATCTGAACCTTCACCCATGAGAACTAACATTTCCAATTCAGCAGCAAACATTTTATACCATTTGTCTAGTTCTGTATCAGAATCAACCAATGTCTCTTCACTCTGATTAGCCTCTAGATTTTCTTCAAACACAGAGGTATCACTATAGTTATCCTTCCAATTGTTGAAGTAGTAGTCCTCTGACGATGTTGGTGAAATACTTCCAGATTCAGGTGTACGAGGAACTGAATCACCTGCCTTCTTGAATTTATCTTTAACCATCTTTTGAATCTTCTCTTTCCGAATGATTCGTGATAACTTTTTAGCTCTTTCAGCACTAGCAGTCAGCTTCTCAATTATACTTTGACCGATAACACAGTTTTCTTTTTCTTCAGAAATCTTGGCCATGTTAGCTTTAGGTTGTTGATCATCAAGATTCAATTTGATAGACCAATCATCATCGTCTCCATGAATGACAACTAAAACTTTGTTCGGACTCTCAGCTGTATCAGCTTCATTTACTTTATCAGTAATGTAAATCTCACGTTTTGTAGATTGACTCTGAGAACTGTAGTTCTGATTCTTGAACGGATTACGATTACCTTGCTTCTTCTGTTTTGTGCACTATCTTGAAAAATGACCTATTTTTCCACAATTGTAACAAGTAACAGAATTCATATCAAAACCCAGTTTTGTATCTTTGGTCAGACTGATTGGTTTTCCAGTTCGCTCTTCGTAATCTCTAGCCCGTCTCACTAGATTTGCCATACCCCACATAATATCCATCTTTTTTGCTTCATCTTTATCAAGCTGATGATAATCTTCCGTTGTTAGATGAATGTTACCCACACGACCATCAAGAAAACTGTCATAAGAATTAACAAGGCTTGACAACAAAGCTATATCTTCGCTAAGCTTTTCTTTTCCAGCTTTCCTCAAGTTCTCGATCTTAAGAGCAGAAAGAACATCGGATGCAGTCGGTGTAGATGACGCTGTAGTATTGGTAGTAGGTTGTGATTGAGTATTGAGAGAACATGGTGAAACTTATGGTGGATACAAAGACTGTTGGATAGGTGTACTGCTGACATTCAAACCATACATATTCTGATTGTTCGTAGCAAAAGCTGTTTGAAATGGTGCATGAGCCGACTTAGGCGGTGTATAACCATTTGGAAAATACATTTTTGTGTCTTGAACTTGTTTAGACCTCTTGACTTTGTTTAACAATTCTAACTCTTCTTCTTGAAGTCTTGCAATAAACGAGTTCACTGTAGCAGTAGCAAGTTCTCCACTGGTTTTCATAGTTAATACGAAACCATTCCATTCTAACGGTAATGCTCCAGCTAGACAAGTAACTTTATCTTTCTCTTCAATGGTTACATCATGCTTGTGTATTTCAGCTAGCAAATGACGATATCTTTCAACCAATTCTATAATAGACTCTCCAACTTGCCAGTGAAAACGATCAAACTCAGCCTTCAGTTCTAACCCTTTTCTTGTTCTGTAAGATGAATTTCCTTCGTTGAAGGTACGAAGTGCTACCCATATCTTGAATGAGTTATCATGACACAGAAATTGATGAAAAATTGGACCATCAAGAGCACTTGTCAAGTTACAATACATCTTCTTTTCCAAGTTATACTCATCACATTCTTCCGAAGGCATATTATGTAACGTATACAATTCATTTGTCATAGGTGAACGTGGCCATTGAAATTCGGTTTCAATATACTTCCAAAGTTTCGTGTCCTGACCATCAGACCAAATCTTAAACCTCGACTTCCAAGTGGAATAGTTATCCATATTCATTAATCTTGGACATTTCGTACCACTTTCGGATTCGCTTTCAGCAAGAAGTAATCGTTGAATAATATTCGTAATGCTCTGAACTAACGGTGCAGCTAATGCATAGTCGTTTGAATTAAACATCTTGAAAACTTTACCAAAGGTAAACCGTGCAGTTTAGAATATCAACCGTACGTGTGATAGTATCAACCGTACGTGTCAAAGTCTCAAGCGTACGTGTCACTACTTAATCGTAGGTGTCACAACTTAACCAAAAGAACCAGTCACGAAGTCTCAAACATGCGAGTGACAATCAACCGTGTGATTACTCGTACGTGTCACTATCAACCGCGTGATCACTCGTGTGATCAAACTTATAGTTTCTTAACCTTAAAGGTTATGCTTACCCGTGCGTGTGAGTTCACGAGTGATGTCAACTGTCTGGTCAACCGTGCGTGTGATCAAAAATCTTGACCCACTCGTGTGAGCTACTGTTCACACACAAATCACTCAAAAACCCTAGAAATTAAAGCTAAACCTCAATTTCTTCGTTCACAAGCTGGATTAGCAATAAACTAAAATAAACACACTCTCAAATCACTATTACACACGTAAAAATGATTCCTTTTTGCTAAAAATTACTTTAAACTCAAAAACTCAAACAAATAAACTCTTTAATCACCAAAAATCACTAGGATGATGTTGAAATCACAACCAACGCTCTGATACCAATGATGAAACATGACTAGGAACTTAGAAATCAACAGATTTAACTCACAGAATGGAGGAGTTAGTGAATCAAACCCTCTAGTGAATAGGTTAAGCTTTTTGGGATTAATTTAGTCAAACCACAACTAAATCAAGTGTGATTAGATCAACACCTATAGCTATTATTCACCACCTGGGTGATTTGGGCTGATAGAAAATCGGAGAAGCTCACCAGATCTGAGTGTGTGTAACAAATGAGAGGCTTAACCTAAAATGAAGAACATATGACTTTATATACCCATGCTGTTGACTCACTCGTACGAGTCATCCATCACACATATGAGTTGGCTTCATCAGACCACGTTAAGTGTCGTGGCGCATCCCTCCTTGGTCGCGGTGCGGCATTTACCGTGTTTGGCTTCTGACCTACGTTGTCAAAATTTGAAAAATGTTTGCTATGCTACGCACCTCCGATTCACATATAACTTGTTCTAACATGCTTATATATGAATAAAAACCTCAGAAAAATAGTTCGGGACCTGACCCGAACTTGTTGACTTTTTCGTTGACTTTGACTTGACCAATGTTGACTTTTGTCCAAACTTAACCAAATACTTATGCAATCAATCTAACATGCTTTTATACTTGTACCTTGCATGAAACTTGACAATTTGATTCACGTGCTATAATAATCGAGTCGTAACGAGCCATAGGACTAATTGAACACTTTGACCTATCGTGATTACCGTTATTGATACGACCTACTTGTTTAGGTCAAGACTAGCATTCGTTCTTGCACACATTTACTTGTGAAGTACTTTTATATGCTTGCACTCAAGGTGAGATCATTGTCTCACCTTTTCAACAACTTTTACTTTAAACTATGGGATGAGAAACATATACGTATCATACTTTTATGCTTTAAACACAAGTACGAAAACAAACATTCCACGTGCGAGTTTGAACAAAAAGCCTCAATTCAATTATCATTAGTTATACTTGCAGGGTGTAAACGAGAACTTATATTATGTGATCGCATGGGCTTGACGAGCCTCATTCGGACGGTTCGCTACCGTTAGCGGATGAAATATATTTTCGAGTATAGTGTATGTGCTAACACTACGTAACAGGTTACAAAATAGTTAAGTCTTGATAATTGGGTGCTCGCGATCATACTTTTGGAATACAAATGATTTGGATAATCAACTATATTAAATCTTGTGGTTCAAAAATGACGTTACTAATACACCTATGATTTCACCAACGTTTTTCGTTGACAGTTTTCTATATGTTTTTCTCAGGTCCTTAAACGCTATGTGATACATGCTTCCGCACTCTTTTTGATACTTGCTTGGATGTTGAGTATATATGCATACATGGAGCATCTTTTAGATTACTTTCAAAATTGTGTCGCATAGGTTTGATTTGTACGTTAACATTGTAATGTAACTAGTCGTGGAACTATCTTTGTAAACTTGAAACACTTTTACATTTGAAATGAATGCGACATATTTTGGTCAAACGTCATTTTAAAGACTTATAACCACGTAACGGGACCTAAGTAGACGGCGCCGTCAATGACGATTTTGTCGGGTCGCTACAGATGGTATCAGAGCGTTGGTGATAATGCTAAAAATGAACATATATTTCATAGCATTATTCCTCAAGAAAAACAAGATTTTAGTTGGTATTGTTCGATTTACAAGCGATATTCGTTTAAATTTTAAAAAGAGAAGATAAAAAGCAGATTCGACAAATTGAAGACAAAAAGGTCCAAAGAGCTAAAAAGTACAAGATACAATTAAAAAGGTTCAAAATATTGATGAGGAACGTCTCAAAATGACAAGAGTACAAGTTACAAGACGCAAAGTACACGATATAAAATAATACGCGAGGACGTCCGAAAATCCGGAACCGGGACCTGAGCCAAGAAGAAACGCCCGACGCAACGGACCAAAAATATCTAGTCTACTATGCACAAAAATATAATATAATATATATATAATTATATATAATTATATATTATATATATTATTATTATTATATTACGTCGGCAAGAAGAAAACAATGCAATTTGGCTGGATCCAGGGTGGCCATGCGACTCGCATGGCCAGAGGCACAAATCCATGCGAGTCGCATGGAGTGAGATTGCTGGTCAGGTCCTATATAAAGCCAGTTTTCTGCCGAGTTTTAATCATCTTTTTTTTTCTTCCTCTTCATACGTAAATATATTTATATTTATAATTTATATTTTAATTTTAATTATAATTCTAATAATAAGGGTATGTTAGCGAATGTTGTAAGGGTGTAAGTCGAAATTCTGTCCGTGTAACGCTACGCTATTTTTAATCATTGTAAGTTATGTTCAACCTTTTTACATTAATGTCTCGTAGCTAAGTTATTATTATGCTTATTTAAAACGAAGTAATCATGATGTTGGGCTAATTACTAAAATTGGGAAATTGGGCTTTGTACCATAATTGGGGTTTGGACAAAAGAACGACACTTGTGGAAATTAGACTATGGGCTATTAATGGGCTTTATATTTGTTTAACTAAATGAAAGTTTGTTAATGTTAATATAAAGATTTACAATTGGGCGTCCCTATAAATTACCATATACACTCGATCGGACACGATGGGCGGGGTATTTATATGTACGAATAATCGTTCATTTAACCGGACACGGGAATGGATTAATAGCCACTAGAAGAATTAAAACAGGGGTGAAATTACATTCAAGGGTAATTGGTGTAATTGTTAACAAAGTAGTAAAACCTTGGTTTACACGCAGTCGATAACCTGGTGTATTCATTAAACAAAGTATTAAAACCTTGTTACAATTCGAATCCCCAATTAGTTGGAATATTTAACTTCGGGTATAATAATAATTTGACAAGGACACTTGCAATTTATATTTATGACTGATGGACTGTTATGGACAAAAACCAGACGGACATATTGAATAATCCAGGACAAAGGACAATTAACCCATGGGCATAAAACTAAAATCAACACGTCAAATATCATGATTACGGAAGTTTAAATAAGCATAATTCTTTTATTTCATATTTAATTTCCTTTATTTTATATTTAATTGCACTTCTAATTATCGCACTTTTATTTATTGTTATTTTATTTAATCGCACTTTTAATTATCGTACTTTTTAATTATTGCAAGTTTATTTTATCGCATTTTTATTCGTAATTTCATTATCGTTATTTACTTTACGCTTTAATTTAAGTCTTGTATTTATTTTATATTTTACATTAGGTTTTAACTGCGACTAAAATCTTAAAATCGACAAACCGGTCATTAAACGGTAAAAACCCCCCTTTATAATAATAATATTACTTATATATATATTTGTATTTTTATAAAAGTAAACTAATATAGCGTTGAGCTTTGTTTAAAGATTTCCCTGTGGAACGAACCGGACTTACTAAAAACTACACTACTGTACGATTAGGTACACTGCCTATAAGTGTTGTAGCAAGGTTTAAGTATATCCATTCTATAAATAAATAAATATCTTGTGTAAAATTGTATCGTATTTAATAGTATTTTCTGCTAAAATAATAACTATTTTATATACACCTCTCTTCACATCAAGTATTTTTGGCGCCGCTGCCGGGGAACGCCGAAGCGAAACGCCATATTTTTAATTTTTAAGTTATAATTAGTTTTGGTAAAATTTATATTTTTAAAAAATTAAAAAATATATAAAAAAAAAAGAGCTTTTAAAATCGAAAAAAAAAAAATATATTTTAAGTATATTTTTAAGTTTTTCTTTTATTTTTACAAAATTATAAAGTATTTTAAGTTTATTTTTAAGTTTTTATTTTAATTATATATATATATTTTATTTAAATTTAAAACAGAAAAAAAAAGAAAATAAAATATTAAATATTACGTGACCTGTCATTTGAACCAGTCCAATTGAACCAGTTCAGGGTATCCATGCGACTCGCATGACCCACCCTCTTAAATCATGCGACTCGCATGAGGGGTCTGACAGGGCCACATCCAAACCCTAATTCCGCATTTATTACGGTTATTATTTAATTATTATTAATTAAACCCTAATTTGATTTTATTATTATTAATTAAGTTTTTAGTTTAATTAATTTTAACTACTTTTAATTAGTTTTATTATATTTAAAATTTAATACTTTAATATAAATAATATAAAAATAATATTTTTATAAAAATTGTACTTTTTACAACTTTTTGTATATTTTTATATTTTGTCCCTTTTTAATCGTTGTAGCGTAATATTTGTATTTTTTAGCTCATATTTAATTTTAAACTTAGTTTTTCCTATAGTCATTTTTACTCCTAGATTTTTAGGCTTTGCCATAGAATTCCTTAAGTGCTTTTTCTTTAGACTAAGATTTAGGTGCTTTAGAATTTTGCGACGTTTTTTTTTAAGTTTTAGTTTCTTTTTAAGTTATTTCCATTTGGGATTTAGTTTTTCCTGTAAGCTTTAATATTTTTAGACCTTTTACTATGTACCAATTATCATTCCAATTAGTAATTTCAATTTGCGATTATAATTTTAAGTTAGTTGTAGTAATAAGGTTAGGTTAGTTAAGTATTTTTAAGTTTTTATAAGTTTCTTTTATTTTTCCGTCACCTTTTATTTTTCAATCATTTTTTTTCTTTTTCGACCTTTTTCGACGAACTCTTTTTCTCTCTTATTTCTCGCCATTCTAGTTTTTAGGACTTAGAATTTTTTCTACTTCTTATCTAAATTTCTTAAAATTACGAAAATTTATTTTGAGTGGTTAAATTGATAGACATCAAAATTTTCTGGTTCGTAGTAATAGTTGGATTTGTACGTGGACCGGGTTATTGGAGCCAAACAGTCCTCAATTATATTGAGACCAAACGAATCCTGCCCCTCTGCTGCATCTTTTGGCTATTCGAAACGTGGGCAAAATCAGAAAAGTCTATTGATTGGATAACTTATTATAATTTTTCTTTCCTTTTAAAAACTAATAGGATATTCAGTGAATGCACCGAGCAAGATGTTCATCACCTTTTGTACGTTCACCACCTGTAACTAGATCAAGACATCGTTTAACAAATATAACCGCCGTTGATTTTTCTTTAGAATCGTCATCCAGTCGACCAAGTACTTCAGTTCAAATTTCCGATAATCCATTTTTTGAACCCGACCTCACAATTGAGAATCCAGAAAATATTCAGGAACGGTTCGTAGATCCTGAACCACTAAACTTTCCTCCGGAACCACCAATCATTCAAACAGAGATTGTTGAGGAACGAACTATTAAATCAGAATCATCTATTGATACCGATTCAACAAATTCAATTATGGAGAATCTGGAACCTTTAAGTATGGAAGACCGAATGAGAGCTAAACGCACTGGCCAAGGTCACGCAATTACTAATCCAGACATTAATGCGCCAGATTATGAAATCAAAGGACAAATTCTACACATGGTGACTAATCAATGCCAATTTAGTGGTGCGCCGAAGGAAGATCCAAATGAACATCTACGTACCTTTAATAGGATCTGCACACTATTTAAAATACGAGAAGTGGAGGATGAACAAATATATCTCATGTTATTTCCCTGGACTTTAAAGGGAGAAGCCAAAGATTGGTTGGAATCGTTACCTGAAGGGGCGATCGATACATGGGACGTTTTAATTGACAAATTTCTTAAACAATTCTTTCCTGCATCTAAAGCCGTAAGACTTCAAGCAGAAATTGTTACGTTCACACAGAAGCCAAATGAAACTCTATATGAGGCGTGGACAAGATATGGAAAGTTATTAAGAGGATGTCCGCAACATGGTTTAGACACCTGTCAAATAGTACAAATATTCTACCGAGGATGCGACATCACTACAAGAAAAGACATAGATATAGCAGCTGGTGGTTCTATTATGAAGAAAACCGAAACTGATGCTTACAAAATTATTGATAATACTGCTTCCCACTCACATGAGTGGCACCAAGAAAAAGATATCATTAGATCATCTAAAGCAGCTAGAGCCGATTCTAGCCATGACTTAGATTCCATTTCGGCAAAAATAGATGCTTTCGAGAGACGAATGGAAAAGATGACTAAGGATATTCATGCTATACGAATTAGTTGTGAGCAGTGTGGAGGACCACATTTGACAAAAGATTGTCTCAGTATTGAATTAACAATGGAACAAAGAGAGAATATTTCATACATAAACCAAAGGCCTGGAAATAATTATCAGAATAATTATCAACCGCCAAGACCGATTTACAATCAAAACCAGAATTATAACCGAAATATTCCATACAACAACCAACAAGGTCCTAGCAATCAACAAGTATCCAATAATACTTACAATCAGCAAAGACCGAATTTTCAAAACAAACCACCACAACAAACCGATGATAAAAAGCCAAATTTAGAAGATATGATGACGAAGCTAGTTGAAACTCAAACGCAGTTTTTCACATCTCAGAAACAAACCAATGAACAAAATGCTCAAGCATTTAGAAATCAACAAGCTTCTATTCAAAATCTGGAACAAGAAGTAAGTAACCTAGCAAGGTTAATAGGTGAAAGAAAACCGGGAAGTTTACCTAGTGATACAAATGCTAACCCCCGGAATGAAACAGCTAAAGCTATTACCACAAGAAGTGGTACAACACTTAAACCACCTGAAATACCTGTAACTTCTGATGAAACTATTCCTACTCCATAAGAACCACAACCTGATCAAGATAAGGAAAAAGAACCGGTAGTTGAAAAGGTTAATGAAGATAACAAAGTTAAGGATAAACCTTATGTTAAACCATACCAACCACCACTTCCTTACCCGAGTAAAATGAAGAAAGAAAAACTTGAAGCCGAGCAATCCAAATTCTTGGATATTTTTAAACAGATAAATGTAAATCTTCCTTTCATTGATGTGATTTCAGGAATGCCAAGATATGCTAAATTCTTGAAAGATCTAATCACGAATAGAAAGAAAATGGAAGAACTCTCGGCTGTTACTATGAATGCCAATTGTTCAGCAGTGCTGTTGAATAAGATACCAGAAAAATTATCTGATCCAGGAAGTTTCACAATTCCATGTTTTCTGGGTAGCCTTAGTTCAATAGAAGCATTGGCTGATTTAGGTGCTAGTATAAATCTAATGCCGTATTCACTATACGCTAAACTAGACCTTGGAGAATTGAAACCAACCAGAATAAGCATACAACTAGCCGATAGATCAATAAAATATCCTAGAGGGATAATGGAGAACATGCTAGTTAAAGTTGGTACTTTAGTATTTCCAGTAGATTTTGTTGTTTTGGACATGGAAGAAGATTCTCAAGTTCCTCTCATATTAGGAAGACCATTCTTAAACACGGCTAAAGCAATGATAGACGTGTTCGGTAAGAAACTGACCCTAAGTATAGAGGATGAGAGTGTTACCTTTTCATTTGATAGAGCAATGCAACAACCACAATCTGCAGATGATACATGTTATTATATTCAAACTATAGATGCACATGCGGAATTATTAGAAGAATTTCCAGAATTACAAGGAACAGGAGAATGTTCTTTAGGAGAAGGAAATGAACCAATTGATGAAGCTGAAATGTTAGCTACACTTATAGCTAATGGATATGAACCAACAACAGAAGAAATTCAAATGCTAAAAGAAGAAGACAGATATCGATATAAATCATCGATAGAAGAACCTCCGAAATTAGAGTTAAAGCCACTTCCAAACCATTTGGAATACGCTTATTTACATGGTGAATCTGAATTACCTGTAATAATATCGTCTTCTCTTACTGAAAATGAGAAATCACAACTCATTTCTGTGTTGAAAGCTCATAAACCAGCCATTGCATGGAAGATTCATGATATTAAAGGAATAAGTCCTTCGTATTGCACACATAAAATCCTTATGGAAGAAGGTCATAAAACGTATGTGCAACGCCAACGAAGACTAAATCCTAATATGCAAGATGTAGTTAAGAAAGAGATTATTAAACTGCTAGATGCATGTTTGATATATCCAATTTCTGATAGTCCATGGGTAAGCCTAGTTCAATGCGTGCCTAAGAAGGGTGGCATGACTGTCATTACAAATGAGAAAAATGAGCTTATTCCTACTAGGACTGTAACAGGATGGCGTGTATGTATTGATTATAGAAAATTAAATGACGCCACCAGAAAAGATCACTTTCCCTTACCTTTCATAGATCAAATGTTGGAAAGATTAGCCGGAAATAGTTACTATTGTTTTCTAGATGGATTTTCCGGATATTTTCAAATTCCAATAGCACCCGAAGACCAAGAGAAAACCACATTCACGTGCCCTTATGGTACTTTTGCTTACAAACGCATGCCATTTGGACTTTGTAACGCCCCTGCAACCTTTCAAAGGTGTATGATGGCGATTTTTCACGACATGATAGAAGAATGCATGGAAGTATTCATGGGTGACTTTTCAGTCTTCGGTGATACATTTAAATCATGTCTAGTTAATCTGGAACGAATGCTAATTAGATGCGAAAAATCAAATCTAGTACTTAATTGGGAAAAATGCCATTTTATGGTTAAAGAAGGCATCGTTCTTGGACATAAAATTTCAAAAGAAGGAATTGAAGTGGATAGAGCTAAAGTAGATGTAATTGCTAAACTTCCACATCCCACCAATGTTAGAGGAGTTAGGAGTTTTCTAGGGCATGCCGGTTTTTACCGACGTTTTATAAAAGATTTTTCTAAAATTGCCACTCCTATGAATAAACTCCTAGAAAAGGATGCGCCATTCATCTTTTCAGATGAGTGTATCAAATCTTTTAATATTCTTAAAGAGAAACTCACTAATGCACCGATCATGATAACACCAAATTGGAATCTACCATTTGAACTAATGTGCGATGCAAGTGATTTTGCAATGGGAGCCGTTTTAGGACAAAGGATTGAAAAACGATTTCAACCTATATATTATGCTAGTAAGACATTACAAGGAGCACAAACGAACTATACAACTACTGAAAAACAACTCCTTGCTATTGTCTTTGCTTTTGACAAATTTCGATCATATCTCGTTCTAGCAAAAACGGTGGTCTATACCGACCATTCTGCTCTTAGATACCTATTTTCAAAACAAGATGCTAAACCAAGATTAATCCGTTGGATCTTACTCTTACAAGAGTTTGATATTGAAATTCGAGATAAAAGAGGAGCAGAAAATCTCGCCGCTGATCATCTTTCTCGTCTTGAAAATCCCGAATTAGAAGTTCTGAATGAATCGGCCATACAAGACAACTTTCCTGATGAATATCTATTGAAGATAGATTATAAAGAAATCCCATGGTTTGCAGACTATGCAAACTACTTAGTTTGTGGATTCCTTGAAAAAGGATTATCGTACCAAAGACGAAAGAAATTCTTCAGTGATATAAAACACTATTTCTGGGAAGATCCACATCTGTTTAAAAGTTGTCCCGATGGAATAATACGCCGATGTGTATTTGGAGATGAAGCTAGTAAAATTTTAAACCATTGTCACACAGGACCAACAGGAGGGCATTATGGGCCTCAACTAACAGCAAGAAAAGTTTATGAAGCTGGATTCTATTGGCCTACAATTTACAAAGACGCACACCTTCTTTGCAAATCTTGTGATGCATGTCAAAGGGCCGGAAAAATAAGTCAACGTGATGAAATGCCACAAAATGTCATCCAAGTATGTGAAGTATTTGACATTTGGGGTATTGACTTTATGGGTCCATTTCCAAAATCTCATAATAATTTATATATACTCGTAGCCATTGATTATGTATCTAAATGGGCGGAAGCACAAGCTCTCCCAACTAACGATGCACGAGTTGTAGTCAACTTTTTAAAACGTCTTTTTGCAAGGTTTGGAACACCGAAAGCTTTAATAAGTGATCGGGGTACTCATTTCTGTAATAATCAACTTGAGAAAGTTCTTAAAAGATATGGAGTAACTCATAAAATCTCCACCGCATATCATCCACAAACAAGTGGACAAGTTGAAAATACCAACCGAGCTTTAAAACGTATTCTAGAGAAAACCATAGGAACAAATCCGAAGGAATGGTCCATTAAATTGGAAGATGCACTCTGGGCTTTTAGAACAGCCTACAAAACTCCAATTGGAACCACACCTTTTAGACTTGTTTATGGAAAAGCATGTCATCTTCCAGTAGAAATTGAACACAAAGCATTTTGGGCTTTGAAGACATGTAATCTTGATTTACATGAAGCCGGACGTCTACGATTAAGTCAACTAAACGAATTAGAAGAATTAAGACATGAAGCATACGAAAATTCGTTAATCTATAAAGAAAGAACGAAGAAATGGCATGATAAAAGAATCAGAAGTTCAAAAGAATTTAAAGAAGGAGACAGAGTTCTTCTTTTCAATTCACGATTCAAGCTATTTCCTGGAAAATTGAAATCAAGATGGTCTGGACCATTTATAGTCAAAAGAGTTTTCCCATACGGAACGATAGAATTAATAAATTCAAATGGGATTGAATTTAAAGTTAATGGTCACAGAGTTAAACATTACATACATGGTCCGATGGAAGTCGACAACGAAGTTACTCACAATTTCGACACCACAGCTAACTAAGTGTGGGGAGAATCAAGTCTTTAAAGGATAATATGTATTTCTGTTAGAGTTAGATTGTCTGTTTTCGTGTAGTTCTCGAAAATGGAACACGTATGGTCTTTCCCTAGCAGACCCTAAAGAACTAGTCTTCTCCCCCCATTCTGAATTTTTATTTTTTTTAGGTTTTTACAAAATGAAGACTGCCTGTGAATTAAACCATGGTCTAATGCTACACGCTTTGATCACTAAAAGAAATAATGACATACTACCGAGTGAATTAGTATCAGTAATCAGAGAAAGAATGGACGGAGTTAGAAAAGGATCCAGATGCGAAGATAATAAGTTACAATTTGGTAAAGGAAAATCAAAATCCGCAGCGAAAAGAAGAGCACGACACCTAGAACGATGTCACAAATGCGGAAAATGGTCACATGGAGGTAAATGTTCAAATAATCAAACCTATTCAAATACCGAATTTGTTACTTTATGCAGAGAAGGACCGTTCATATGTTTAGAAGAAAAGACACTGAATGCTCGAGGTTACGCCTATGGAGCCATGGAAAATCAATTAAACCGACTATCTTATGAATATAATAGATCATATAACTAAGAAATCTATTTCACAGGTATGTCTGTACAGTTTTTATTTTTATTTTTATTTTTAACCTTTTGATAATAAACGCTAATTTGTTCGCTAAAAAGTATTAAATTGGTATTAAATAAAATTAGGTTTGGCGACCGAAATTATTGATATCCTTCAAAAATTTATTACATCACTGCGAAATTTAACGTTTATTCTTAAGGTATAAATATCTTTAATCAATCAACCTAAAATATTTCAAAAATTCATCATGAGTCAAATTAGGTCTTGGAACCGAAATTACTTTACCGAAAAGAGGGGCGCATATTTTTGATAATATTTGATTGATTAAAGTGGGATAAAAAGACAAAAAGATTTTTAATTTTATTTTTACCATGTTTTTAAAATTAATATTTAAACCTTAAATTAATATTGTAAACTTTATATAAACAATATTTTTAAAATTTTAAATATTTGAAAAATTAATATAAGTTTGGTGTGAATTTATAATATGAATTTTTAAATTAAGTTTGGTGTGAATTTTTAATTTTTAAAATATAAATTTTTAATTTTATGCATTTCAAATTTTAAGTTTGGTGTGATTTTTTTTATTATTAATTTTGAATTTTATATTTAAGTTGTGTGAATTTAAAAACAAAAATTTACTTTATCTTATTAAGTTAAGAATATGATTTTTAAAATTCGTCGTAAGTTGAAGACTAGGTCTTTGAACCGAAATTGCTTTACCCGAGGGAGGGACGAGAACTTTTATTATCATTATTCTTAATCTTATTGATTTAAAGTATGCCAAAAACATTAAAAAACCCAAAAATCTAAGCTTTTAAAACAATTGCTTGAAATTGACAAATTTTAAAATTTTGTCGAAGGACGGACTAGGGCATCGTCCCGAAACGACCTCGTCTTAAAAAGAAACAAAATTTTTAAAATTTTATTAAATTTTATGTTTTAAAAGTATAAGGTTTTTATAAAAAATAAAAAAAAAAAAAAAAAAAAATACCTGGAAAATACCCCCATGCGAGTCGCATGGGGGGAAGGCTTAAACCATGCGACTCGCATGGAAGCCAAAAACTGGTCAGGTTCAAAAAACTCAGTCGACCTGTTTCTTTCTCACAATACACACACATATACACGAACCATCTCCAAAACCCTCTCAAAAATTCATCATTTTTCATCAAATTTCTTGCAAAACTTCACAACAATCATGCCTAGATTCAGTAGTCTCAACCCCTTCAGGAGAAAGGTAAAGATTTCACCCCTAATCTCTTTAAATTCGAATTTTTGTGTTCTTGAGCTAGAAATTTTATATTTTGATTTTGTTAAATTTAGGTGTAATTAGAGCTAAATTGTTGTTATATTATGCATGTATATCCTAGATAGAAGCTATTTAACATGAATTGAAGCTAAAAACTTCAAATTTTTAAGAATCTAGGGTTTGTGTTCTTGAGCAATTTGGGGCTTTTTGATATAAACAGGTTATGGCCGATTTTTGACATGAATTATTGCTAAATTAAGTAGTGTAACATGTTTAGGTAGTTAATTGATCCAAACTTTGAGCCTAAACATGTTTTTGAGAATTAAAGTGGACTTTTTAAGTCTAAAAATTCATGAACTTGGATAATTTGATATAAAGGCCATTTGAAACTTGTTTCATTGCTAGTAGTGATTATTTTGGCATGTTATTTGAGATAAATGCTTATGAACTTGATGTACATTTTTCGTATATGCTTATTTGACAAAGTGTAGACTTGACAAAAATATGAAAATGAGCACTAGTTTGATTTGAATGCCATGTAACAAGTGTTTAATTGCTATAATGATTATTGTTGACATGTTTAAGAGTTTAAATGTGATAAAACATTGTATACATTTTCGTATGTAAAAATGTAGAATTGTTATTGTTAAGAAAATGTGTATAAAATGTGTTATGAATTGAACATGTCATCATAATTGTTTCAAGTTATTATTTTGCTAACACTAATGCATATTTGGATGCACAATTTTTGTGTTTAATGTGTTTTACAGAGAGCCGATACTGGAGGTTCAGGAGCATCATCGTCCAGGCAACCAGAGCCCGAACCGGAAATGTTTCATGAACAAGAACAACATATGCAACAAGAAGAAGAAGAACAGGAGGAGCAACATATTCCATATCACGATCAAGATCAATTATTCATGAATCAGTTTCGTCAATTCGCTCCACATCAAAGGATTCTGAGCTTAGACATTAATGAAGATCAGTTACACCCAAATCTGAGATTTGATCGATGTTGGATAGAGTATCCAGATTATCAAAAGAACATGCACATTCTCTACTTTAAGGTTGTTGAAATGCCAAGGGCAATTGACTGGGTACCTTTGGAAACAGTTGACCTCGCCGAGCCGATTCGGGAATTATTGGTGCAAAGGTATGGTAATTCTCAGTTTAACGATTGGATGCGCCTATTTTCCATTCGTAGAACCATATATAGGGAATGGTGTATAGAATTACTTAGTACTATTAAGTTAAACAGTGATGTTAGGAGGATAGATGATAGAAGCTTTATTAGATTTCTGTTAGGTGGACGCATGTACAGAATGTCCATGATAGATTTAGCCAGGGCCTTACAGATTTACACCCCTGCTGAACTTTTGAGCCCCGACTGTAATAGCCTGATTGCCCAAGGAGAAAGGGTAGATAGGGAATTTGATATTAACGCCATCTGGAGGCGTATGTCCCACTTTAATGAATTTCACGCCAGTGGAAATCATACATACTTAGATATAGACAGAGCTGAACTCCGGGTGATTCATAGATTCTTAGCAAACACAATTACACAAAGAGGAAGAAATAAGGAGAAATTGACCGTAAACGATTTGTTCTACCTCAAGTGTATTAGAGACCCGAGGAGTTTCGTTAACATTCCCTATTGTGTTGGTTATTATCTCGCTAATGTAGTTTCGGGGATGAAATCGGGGAGTATTATAGGTGGTGGTATTTTCATTACTCTCATTGGAGAGTATTTAGGTGTAGATAAGCACCAAGGGGGTCCAATGAACGAAATAGAGGACGGAGGTGAAACTATAAGTTCAAACCTTTATCACGGTGCAAGGGTATTATTGATGAGACGTGGTCGGGTATATCGATACGAGGGACCTCAGCGACAGGTAGAGAGAGGTTCGGATGACGAGATGGAGGAGGCGAACAACATTATAGGAGTTGTTCGGGAGACTGCTCTTGATTTAGGCGTTCGTATGGAGGATGAATACATGACGAACTATGATAGGCATATGCAGTACGAGGCATGGCAACGCCGGAATGACTACGAGCATTCCCGGCAACGAGAGCATGGCCGATGGGATTATCATCAGCGCCAAATTATAAGCCAGTTGCAGCCTGGCGAGATGTATTATCCGACCCGACCCGCATACTATCCCGCACATCAGCCAGAAATGAGACCACCCTATGATTCATATGATTATGACGCAGCATACCAGTTCACCTATAATCAGCCATGGAACCCGGACGCGAACATGAATTGGGATCCATATCCTAATTTTCCTCCTAACCCACCTACTGATCAGTAGAGATAAGTTGGTAATTTTTATTTTTATTTTAAACACTTAACATTTTATTACGTTTATGTAATGTTTGATATTCTTATTATTAGTGTGTACTAATATTTTTCTTATAGTTTGAAAGTGGGATGCCAAAGTTCCATTTCAAATTGCATGTATGATTATATTTGTATTGTATGTATTCTCTTTTATGCACAAAACAGGGTAAAACAACGCGTTTTCAAAGACTGGCATTAAGTTCAGCAAAAGCAAGTAATTTTGACGACAATGATGCAAAATGTATGTGAAATAACAACAAGACGGAATGAACAAATGACGTGCACCATTTATCATTCAGCAAACAAATGCCAATATATTTGGAAACTTTGGTAAAAATTTAATCATTTTCACACAAATCACCCTCAATAATTTAAATTGTTACTGATTTCTTGCAAATGAGGGCATTGCAAGATCTTAAGTGTGGGAAGGGGTTAAATTCTTTCGGATTTTAAAATTTTTATATTAAACACTTGGTTACCATTAAAAATACTAGTAAATCAGTAGTTGTATTAGAATCTAGTGCTCTCTGATAAAAAAGAACAGCCCTAGTCTTATATACTGACTACCCAATTCTAGTAAAATTTTTCAAAATTTTCAATTAAATGAATTCAAAATCATGTTTATACATATTTATGAACGATAAAACTAGGTTTTAACACCGAAATTATTGTTACCTCGGAAAGGACATAAATTGAGAAACAAACTAAAATGTTAAAATTCATTTAAAATGGAATAGAGGACGATAAAAAGGAAAATAAAAGCCAAGTGTGGGAAAATTTACCAAGTTATCTTAAACATATGTCACATATATCTGTAACAAATAACTGAAAATACTTTTGCTTTGGACTAAACTAAACTGTTTTACCCGATGAAAGAAAAGAAGAGATGGATCTACACGATGAATCAATTCCATCATTAAAAGGAAGTAAAGTCTTCCGAAAAAGACACGCGCTTCTTGATTTAGGTCATGAAGTTGTCGTCCAGACCAGCTGTAGGTTGACGAAAAATCTAGAAAAGTCATCACTAAAATCAGCAGGAAATCCACGGACCTCAGCATTAAACAGGGTCGCCAAGTGGTCAGATTTATCCTAACCATGAGAAGGATTTATCTCGTACAATGGGGAGGCACCATGCAAATTAGCTGGATAAGACTAATGAATCAGATTCCCAGAAAGGATAATCTCCTTAAAGATTAAAAATCAGCTTTTAAGACTGATATTACTCAATCCTAGAGATTGACCTTAAAGATTGAGAATTACAAACTCATGGAATTCGATGATATCTAAGCTCGAGCTTAAACGAGAAAATATTTTGATAAAAAATACAAACCGATTTGTTTTCTGAAAACCCATTTTCAATACGTTCATTACCATTGAACGTAAAATCCTAGGAATTCACCTGGAATTCATTAGGTCACCTGAACTAAATCGGGTGTCAACCGTAAGAACGGTGGTTGCATAATGGTCAAAGACAGGACCTTGTGCCAGACCGAAAAATTATAAGGGTGAGCTTTACTATTGCTCCTACCAAGGATAGTAATTGCGTCCGACACGTTATAGACCATAATCAAAAGCATGTCACGGGACATTGCCTTAACAGTTGCTTGTTCAACGCTTTCCTTTACAACCGGACGGTAGTTTACCGAAAGGTAATATACGGAACAAGTAAACTGGACGTGTTGCTTTCCAAATACAAGGTTAGCAAGTGGGTGACACAAAACCGCAAGTTTTGAGCTAAAATTTTCAAATCTGAAACCCACCAAGCCCACAAAAATATTTTGCAAACACCGGTAAAGGGTTATTCCGGAAAACTTATCTAGGGTAAAAACTAGATTTCGAAAGATCAAATGTTTTCATAAAGATCCAATTTCCTTAATGGATCTAAATTTTTATAGTCATGTGGGACTGTAAACCATATCGTTACTACCATTGTTTATACCGCCGTATAGAAATCACTGATGTACAAAGTATGAAGAATAAAGAAGTGATTCTAGTATTTCAAGACAATATTGCTTGAGGACAAGCAACGCTCAAGTGTGGGAATATTTGATAATGCTAAAAACGAACATATATTTCATAGCATTATTCCTCAAGAAAAACAAGATTTTAGTTGGTATTGTTCGATTTACAAGCGATATTCGTTTAAATTTTAAAAAGAGAAGATAAAAAGCAGATTCGACAAATTGAAGACAAAAAGGTCCAAAGAGCTAAAAAGTACAAGATACAATTAAAAAGGTTCAAAATATTGATGAGGAACGTCTCAAAATGACAAGAGTACAAGTTACAAGACGCAAAGTACACGATATAAAATAATACGCGAGGACGTCCGAAAATCCGGAACCGGGACCTGAGCCAAGAAGAAATGCCCGACGCAACGGACCAAAAATATCTAGTCTACTATGCACAAAAATATAATATAATATATATATAATTATATATAATTATATATTATATATATTATTATTATTATATTACGTCGGCAAGAAGAAAACAAAGCAATTTGGCTGGATCCAGGGTGGCCATGCGACTCGCATGGCCAGAGGCACAAATCCATGCGAGTCGCATGGAGTGAGATTGCTGGTCAGGTCCTATATAAAGCCAGTTTTCTGCCGAGTTTTAATCATCTTTTTTTTTCTTCCTCTTCATACGTAAATATATTTATATTTATAATTTATATTTTAATTTTAATTATAATTCTAATAATAAGGGTATGTTAGCGAATGTTGTAAGGGTGTAAGTCGAAATTCTGTCCGTGTAACGCTACGCTATTTTTAATCATTGTAAGTTATGTTCAACCTTTTTACATTAATGTCTCGTATCTAAGTTATTATTATGCTTATTTAAAACGAAGTAATCATGATGTTGGGCTAATTACTAAAATTGGGAAATTGGGCTTTGTACCATAATTGGGGTTTGGACAAAAGAACGACACTTGTGGAAATTAGACTATGGGCTATTAATGGGCTTTATATTTGTTTAACTAAATGAAAGTTTGTTAATGTTAATATAAAGATTTACAATTGGGCGTCCCTATAAATTACCATATACACTCGATCGGACATGATGGACGGGGTATTTATATGTACGAATAATCGTTCATTTAACCGGACACGGGAATGGATTAATAGCCACTAGAATAATTAAAACAGGGGTGAAATTACATTCAAGGGTAATTGGTGTAATTGTTAACAAAGTAGTAAAACCTTGGTTTACACGCAGTCGATAACCTGGTGTATTCATTAAACAAAGTATTAAAACCTTGTTACAATTCGAATCCCCAATTAGTTGGAATATTTAACTTCGGGTATAATAATAATTTGACAAGGACACTTGCAATTTATATTTATGACTGATGGACTGTTATGGACAAAAACCAGACGGACATATTGAATAATCCAGGACAAAGGACAATTAACCCATGGGCATAAAACTAAAATCAACACGTCAAATATCATGATTACGGAAGTTTAAATAAGCATAATTCTTTTATTTCATATTTAATTTCCTTTATTTTATATTTAATTGCACTTCTAATTATCGCACTTTTATTTATTGTTATTTTATTTAATCGCACTTTTAATTATCGTACTTTTTAATTATTGCAAGTTTATTTTATCGCATTTTTATTCGCAATTTCATTATCGTTATTTACTTTACGCTTTAATTTAAGTCTTGTATTTATTTTATATTTTACATTAGGTTTTAACTGCGACTAAAATCTTAAAATCGACAAACCGGTCATTAAACGGTAAAAACCCCCCTTTATAATAATAATATTACTTATATATATATTTGTATTTTTATAAAAGTAAACTAATATAGCGTTGAGCTTTGTTTAAAGATTTCCCTGTGGAACGAACCGGACTTACTAAAAACTACACTACTGTACGATTAGGTACACTGCCTATAAGTGTTGTAGCAAGGTTTAAGTATATCCATTCTATAAATAAATAAATATCTTGTGTAAAATTGTATCGTATTTAATAGTATTTTCTGCTAAAATAATAACTATTTTATATACACCTCGCTTCACATCAGTTGGTTGTAGGGATTTAGAGTTCATTGTTGTCAACCCCGAGTCATAGGGTACATTAGTGAATCTGGACTACAACCGGCATATAGACTTGAAGTAGGAATTACTTGACTACTTGTGCATTTATACTAGGACTCTTCGATTCATATCTAACTTTTATTCCATCTTAATCTCACGTTGTTTAATTTGATTGACACGCCACCTTGACTTAGTGAAATAATGTCGAATACACATACGAATTAGGGTAATATAATTTCCGAGATTATATTACGGTGACTCATATGAACGTTCCGACATTATGACATAAAGAATTTAAGGCAAGTCAAGGAAAATTTTCTCTTTATCCTCATTCCATATCACGGTTAGTATTATTAAGAATACTAATCAACGATATTCTTGTGTTTTGAAGGAACAATGCCTCCTCGCCGTGTGCCACGCCATGAAACACCCGAACAAGCTCTACAACGAATGATAGCCACCACCGTGGATGCGGCCATGGCTGGACACTCATCCAACAACAACAATAACAACAACCACAACAACTACAACAACAACAATGGAGCTGGTAATTCAAATGAGGGATGCTCCTATAAAGCTTTCATGGGGTGCAAACCTCGCACTTTCGATGGAACTGGAGGACCATTTGTGCTCACTCGATGGTTTGAGCAAACGGAAGTCGTCTTAGCATAAGCGGTTGTCGGGACCAAGACAAGGTCAAGTACTCCACCCAGACTTTCGCCGGTGTCGCGCTCATTTGGTGGAACACCTATGTACAATCGGTAGGTACCGATGAAGCTCACGCCCTTTCTTGGGCCGATTTAAGGGAAAAGATGATCATTGAATATTTCCCTCGTGAAGAAACCCGAAAGCTCGAACAAGAGCTAAGAACTTTAAAAGCGGTCGGAAACGATCTCAAGGCCTATAATCAACGATTTCTGAATTAGCCTTGATGTGCCCAAACCTTGTGAACCCCGAGTCTTTAAGGGTTGAGCCTTACATGGATGGTCTTCCAAAGAGCATCAAACATGGGGTAATGTCATCCAAACCCACTAATCCTCAAGAAGCTTTGAACATGGCCTGCAAATTGATAGAAACGGTGGACGAAATCATAGTACTGGCACCTAAAGCCGAGGTTAAGTCGGGTAGCAACAAAAGAAAATGGGAAGCCACTCCATCAAGCAACTACAACAACAACTTCACCAAAAAGCCTTTCACCTCCGATGCCAAGAAAAGTTATGGCGGAAGTAAACCCTTTTGCAACAAATGCTACAAACATCACTATGGTGAATGTGACAAATCATTTTGTCACCGGTGCCAAAGGAGTGGTCATGTGGCCAACGATTGTAGAAGTGCCGCCTCCGTCGCTCAAAAGGGGCCCAATGCACCAAAACCGGGTGCTTGTTTTGAATGTGGCCAAACGGGTCATTTTAGAAATGCATGTCTGAAGAAGAAAGCTAAACCCAACACACGTGGCCGAGCTTTCAATGTTAACGCCCAAGAGGCCCGAGATGACAATGAACTAGTCACGGGTACGTTTCTTCTCAACAAAACTTATGTTTCTTGCTTATTCGATTCGGGTGCCGATAAATGTTTTATATCCAAGACTTTGGTTCATACTCTTAGCACTCCATCACTCCCCTTAGATACTACTTATGCCATTGAGGTGGCCAACGGGAACCTATTGAGTGCCGATACATATTACCGGGGGTGTACGTTAAACATTTTAGGAAATGAGTTTGAAATTGACTTGATACCCATGGAACTAGGGAGCTTCGATGTAATAATCGGTATGAATTGGTTAGCCAAAATGAAATCTCACATTCTTTGCGATCTTAATGCAATCCGGATTCCTATCGAGAACGGTGAACCCTTGATTGTCTATGGCGATAAGAGTTGCACCGGACTCAGCCTCGTCTCGTGTCTTAAAGTTAAAAAACAACTCCGTAAGGGTTGTTTTGCAATCCTTACCCACGTTAAGAAAGTCGAGTCCGATGAGAAGCATATCGATGATGTGCCAATTGTTAGTGACTTTTCCGATATAATTCCCGATGAATTGCTGGGTCTTCCATCTCATCGACCGGTTGAATTCCAAATCGATCTTATTTCGGGAGCTGCGCCCATAGCACGTGCACCGTATAGACTTGCTCCATCCGAAATGCAAGAATTGCAAAGTCAAATCCAAGAACTACTTGACCGTGGTTTTATCCAACCTATCCATTCACCATGGGGCGCTCCGATTTTATTCGTTAAGAAGAAAGATGGATCCCTACGAATGTGTATCGACTATCGTGAACTAAACAAATTGACGATTAAGAACCGATATCCTCTTCCACGCATCGATGATCTCTTTGATCAATTACAAAGATCTCGTGTATATTCGAAAATCGATCTCCGCTCGGGTTACCATCAATTAAGGGTTAAGGGAGAAGATGTCTCCAAAACCGCTTTCCGGACTCGTTATGATAGATATGAATTTCTTGTAATGCCGTTTGGTCTCACTAACGCACCGGTGGTATTCATGGATCTTATGAACCGCGTGTGCAAACCATACCTTGACAAATTCGTTATCGTGTTCATCGATGATATTTTGGTCTATTCTAAAAGCGAAGAAGAGCACGAACAACATCTCCAACTTGTGCTTGAACTCTTGAGACAAGAACGGCTCTATGCCAAATTCTCCAAGTGTGAATTTTGGTTGAAGGAAGTTCAATTTCTTGGTCATGTTGTAAGTGATTAAGGTATTAAGGTCGATCCATCAAAAATCGAAGCCATTAGCAAATGGGAGACTCCTACTACTCCTACTCACATACGTCAATTCTTGGGTCTCGTCGGGTACTATCGTAGATTCATCGAAAACTTCTCTTTGGTTGCACGTCCTCTAACCGTGTTAACTCACAAGGGAAAGAAATTCATTTGGGCGACCGAGCAAGAATCCGCGTTTCAAATCTTAAAGACAAAGTTAACCACCGCTCCTATCTTGTCTCTTCCCGAAGGCAAAGATGATTTTGTTGTATATTGCGATGCCTCAAAACATGGTTTTGGGTGTGTATTGATGCAACGAAAGAAAGTCATTGCTTATGCCTCTCGACAACTAAAAATTCATGAACGGAACTACACGACACATGATCTCGAACTCGGAGACGTTGTCTTTGCACTTAAAATGTGGAGACACTATCTTTATGGAACCAAGAGTACTATCTTCACCGATCACAAAAGCCTCCAACACATCTTTGACCAAAAGCAACTAAACATGAGACAATGCCGGTGGATTGAAACTTTAAACGATTATGATTGTGAGCTTCGTTACCATCCCGGGAAGGCAAACGTAGTAGCCGATGCCTTAAGTTGAAAAGAAAGAGTGGTGCCTCTTCGTGTCCGAGCTTTAAACATCACCATTCACACCAACCTCAATAGTGAAATTCGTGTAGCCCAAGACGAGGCTCTCAAGGATGAAAACATCCCTCTCGAACACTTGAACGTCCTCACCTCTCGATTCGAAGTTAAAGACACCGGACTTCGATATTTCGCCGGAAGAATTTGGGTACCTAGTTATGGGGACCTACAAAGCCTTATTTTAGACGAAGCCCATAAGTCAAGATATTCGATTCACCCCATTGCCAATAAGATGTACCACGACCTTAAGGAACAATATTGGTGGCCGAACATTAAAAGGGACGTCGCTACTTATGTTGGAAAATGCCTAACTTGCTCCAAACTCAAAGCCGAATATCAAAGACCGTCCGAACTACTTAAATAACCCGAAATCCCGCAATGGAAGTGGGAAAGGATAACTATGGATTTTATCACCAAACTACCAAAGATTGTGGGCGGTTATGATACTATTTGGGTTATTGTTGACCGTCTCACCAAATCCGCGCACTTCCTAGCCATGAAGGAAACCGACAAAATGGAGAAACTTGCACAACTTTACATTAAAGAGATCGTCGCCCGTCACGGTGTACCCTTATCGATTATTTCCAACCGAGATGGCCGTTTTGTTTCTAGATTTTGGCGTACTTTACAAGAAGCATTGGGAACGCGTTTAGACATGAGCACCGCATATCATCCACAAACCGACTGACAAAGCGAACGCACCATTCAAACCTTGAAAGACCTGCTACGAGCTTGCATTATCGATTTCGGAAAAGCTTGGGACAAACACTTACCTCTCGCCGATTTCTCCAACAACAATAGTTATCATGCGAGTATCAACGCCGCACCATTCGAAGCGTTATATGGCCGAAAATGTCGTTCTCCTCTTTGTTGGGCCGAAGTAGGAGACACACAAATCACCGGACCCGAACTCATTCATGAAACAACCGAGAAGATCGTTCAAATCCGAGATAGGCTTAGGACGTCCCGAAGTCGTCAAAAGAGCTATACTGATAAACGACGCAACGACCTTGAATTTCAAGTCAGTGATCGTATAATGTTAAAAGTCGCACCTTGGAAAGGTGTAATTCGTTTCGGGAAACGCGGGAAGCTAAATCCGCGGTATATTGGTCCTTTCGAAATCTTGGAGCGTGTTGGAACCGTTACTTATCGTTTAGATCTTCTTCCTCAACTGAACTCCGTACATCCTACTTTCCATGTATCGAACTTGAAGAAGTGTTTTGCTGAACCAGAACTCGTCATCCCTTTTGAGGAACTTACTATTGATGACAAACTCCACTTTGTGGAAGAACCGGTTGAAATTGTGGACACCTCCGTCAAGACGCTAAAACAAAGTAGAATTCCGATCGTTAAGGTTCGTTGGAATGCCAAAAGGGGACCTAAGTTTACTTGGGAAAGACAAGATCAAATGCAAAAGAAATACCCTCATTTATTCGCGGATTCGGAAACGCAAGATCTCGAGGAAGAAACAACGACTACTACGCCTACTTAAATTTCGGGACGAAATTTCTTTTAAGGAGTAGGTAATGTAACATCCCGCCTTTTTCCGTTTACTTTCCATTAATTATTTTAAAGTCCGTTATATAATTATAACATCTTTCGTTAATACGTGTTTTAAAAATAATTCGTTTAGGTAATTCACGCACCCGCTTCGAACTTGGGGGACTAAACTTGCTAAAAGATCAAACTTTTGACTAGGTCAACTAGTCAACACTTCACCTCCTCCACTCATTATCCATTTTCCTTTTTCCATTTTTCTTAATACTTTCATATTTTTCTCTCAAACTCCAATTCAAAGATTCATCATCTAAATCCAATCTAGCAAGTGTTTTGCAAAAAAAATTACATATTTGGGATCCTTGGAACTTCCTCTTCGATTCCATACCGATTACATCAAGTTTGGGTAACTTTCTAAAATCACTAGATTCTTTGTTCTTGGTATTTTTAACTTATAAAAGTGTTAATTAGTGTCTATGGCTCAAGTCTAACATGAATATATGATTTATATGCTTGTTCTTGTCATTTGGATGTAACTACCTTAAACTTGAAATGGGTGTGTTTGATCTTGAGTTTTGGTTGCTTAAATGTTGTTACATGTTAAAAGTGCATGTATTAAATGTATTACTAGCATCACTAGCTTCAATTTGATATGTAGGTTGGCATGGATTAGCTTCATAAACAAAATTATTAAATTTGTGATTTTTAGTTAGGGTTTGGTGGCCTTAAATGTGATCTTTGATGCATTGAATACTTTGCAATGTTAATTGTAAATGTAAAGTTGCATTGTATGTGTAATTATCTACGAAACGGCGTATCATATGTGTGCATTTAATTCCCGAATCATAATTGTGCATTTATGAAATCGAAGCATTAATGATGAGCATTAATTGATCATTTAATTTGGAAATTCGATTATGGCAAATGATGTTTTTGATTGATGAAACGTGTTTAGTTGTGTTCCTTGTCAAATTACCTTTCCAACGATATAAGATACGTGTCGTAAGTGTTTACGGTTTGTAAATTATGCTAAATTGAAGATTAAATTTAGACTTGAACAATTGAGACTGACAAGGCACCAGACCACGTTAAGTGTCGCGGCGCGGGCCTCCTTGGTCGCGGCGCGGCATTTGCCGTGTTTGGCTTCTGACCTACGTTGTCAAAATTCGAAAAATGTTTGCTATGCTACGCACCTCCGATTCACATGTAACTTGTTCTAACATGCTTATATATGAATAAAAACCTCAGAAAAATAGTTCGGGACCCGACCCGAACGTGTTGACTTTTTCGTTGACTTTGACTTGACCAAAGTTGACTTTTGTCCAAACTTAACCAAATACTTATGCAATCATTCTAACATGCTTTTATACTTGTACCTACATGAAACTTGACAATTTGATTCACATGCTATAATAATCGAGTCGTAACGAGCCATAGGACTAATTGAACACTTTGAACTATCGTGATTACCAGTTATTGATACGACCTACTTGTTTAGGTCAAGACTAGCATTCGTTCTTGCACACGTTTACTTGTTAAGTACTTTCATACGCTTTCACTCAAGGTGAGATCATAGTCCCACCTTTTCAACAACTTTTACTTTAAACTATGGGATGAGAACATATACGTATCATACTTTTATGCTTTGAACACAAGTACGAAAACAAACATTCCACGTGCGAGTTTGAACAAAAAGCCTCAATTCAATTATCATTAGTTATACTTGTAGGGTGTAAACGAGAACTTATATTATGTGATCACATGGGCTTGACGAGCCTCATTCGGACGGTTCGCTACCGTTAGCAGATGAAATATATTTTCGAGTATAGTGTATGTTCTAACACTACGTAACATGGTACAAAATAGTTAAGTCTTGATAATTGGGTGCTCGCGATCATACTTTTGGAATACAAATGATTTGGATAACCAACTATATTAAATCTTGTGGTTCAAAAACAACGTTACTAATACACCTACGATTTCACCAAAGTTTTTCGTTGACAGTTTTCTATATATTTTTCTCAGGTCCTTAAACGCTTTGTGATACATGTTTCCGCACTCTTTTTGATACTTGCTTAGATGTCGAGTATATATGCATACATGGAGCATCTTTTGGATTACTTTCAAAATTGTGTCGCATACGTTTCAATTGTACGTTAACATTGTAATGTAACTAGTCGTGGAACTACCTTTGTAAACTTGAAACACTTTTACATTTGAAATGAATGCGGCATATTTTGGTCAAACGTCATTTTAAAGACTTATGACGACGTAACGGGACCTAAGTAGACGGCGCCGTCAAGGACAATTTTGTCGGGTCGCTACACATTCCCCATGTGAAGCACATCATCATAAGGTTGAAATGTCTTAAACCAACAACGATCTTTACATGCATGACATGTGGCCCAGGAATCAATCTGCCACGCTATGTTATCATCCTGTACATAAAACGCTTCAGAAATATGTGATACATAATTCTGAACAGAATTTATAATACAATCAAAATTCTGACCTTGGTTAGTAATGATACGTATACCCGATCATCTCGTGTAGCGCATCAAACAACATCGCCACACGGATTTAAGAGGGTGCGCGCTAAGGCATACAGCGCTATAGTTACAACCGTAGCGCCAATCCCATCCGCGCGCATTGGCAGCGTTCACATGTCAGGCGATGCTGTAGCTGGCAAAAGACACCTGGCAGACAAAAGGTCAGGTCCGACAAGAACACTTTTTACTTTTGTCGGATCAGCTTGCTTGAAGACGTACTATTTGCAGACCACGATCATTTTAACCTTATTACGTGGCGGTAGAGGACAAAAAAGATTACCCTATAAATACAAGACTTCGTCCACAACACAAGAGATCCCAGATTTTACTTTTACACACTTATACTCTAAGAACAGCAGCGCATATCACAATTATACCAGCGCTACCGGACTAATAGCATTTCACAAGACATCCTTGATATACAGGTAACGTTCCGTGAACATAAACCCTATAACCTAGCTCGAGCCATCGATGACCGGACTACCCGCCGATGGTGGGTCCACGTTTAACCACCCCTGTTGAGATCCTCATCTCGCAAGGGGTTATTCACGGTACTCCAGACCGGAGAGTTAAACTCAATCAACCCTTAAATCTCCTCTTAATGATGTCAAGAATTGACCAAACCCGACCCGATTATTCTATGCTTGATCATTTGGCGCCATTCGTGGGACACTCAAGTTAAAAGATTTTAATTTGATCTTTTTTCCATATGTCCACTAACGACTCACTTGTTTCCTTTTGATACAGTAACAGGTGTTGAAATGGCTAGCAAGCAAGAAATACCTAAGCCCGCGCAAGCGCGAGCGACCTCACCCAAAGGACCCAAGCCGGCCGCCAAGGGATCTGTGGGAACTTCTGACAGCGTGCCATCAAGGGGCGCCCAGATGCCTCCCCCTGTCACATCCGCGTCATCTTTCAAGACCCCGGAAGCAATTAGGCCAATACCATGTGCCTCGAACACCACAAGCACGGGATTCGTACCTATCTACCCAACAAATGAATCTGCGCGCAACAGCCCTAGCCATATTAGCAGTCCCGCTGGCTCACAGGGCGCGCGGCCTTCACCTTCACCTTAGAGGAATGCCTCCCCAACCACCCCTGGATCTAGCGCTACCACTTTTGCAAAAGGAACTTCGTCTGCAGGAAGGGGGCATCCACAGAATCACCGGATCGGACACGCGAAGAACGCGCCTACAGCCAAGCCAATCTGATTTACGCTTTGATGAATGTCGCACCAGATGATATGGTACATGAGTTCGAGCAGCCCGGAAAGGCCGAGCTCATGATCAAAAACTTGTACGCATGAATGAAAGGAGTACCCGTAAAACCCTCTTTCGAAACAGTGCCCACTGGTGCACATACTGAGCCATGTTTCAACACCGCTGCCTGTAATACCGCTAACCCTGGGATACTATGACGAATTCTCAGACCCTGATGACTTCTTGCAGAAATACGAAGGAATAGCGTAAAACCAGCGCTGGGCTGACGAGACAAAGTGCATGGAATTCCCACCACTACTGGAAGGCGTAGCTCGGCAGTGGTTTAACAACCTACCAGCGCCAGTTATAAGCTGCTATGATGATCTTCAAACGCGTTTCCTGCTTAACTTTCATAACATGCGTGCAACTCGAAGGACGCATGTTGAATGCCATGACATCAAGCACGAGCAAGGGGAATCCTTAGGACAGTTCATCGATAGGTACTGCCAAGAGGTGGGCAGAGTCCCCAACTACGCTGAGTCGCTGAAGGTTTCCAGATTCATACACAGAATCTGTCAGGAATGCCACCTGACATTGTGGCAGAGACTGAGGAAGCGTCCTTCAGAGACGCTTGCAGAAGCGATAAGGGAAGCGCACGAACACATGCGCGATGAAGAATACACCACCAGGTATTCGAATTACAGAAGCCCAGGAAATGGTCGGCGCGACGGTTACGACTCGCCAAGGGGTGGACGCCAGTCGAAAGGTTTCGGGAGAAGCCGACACGACTCTAGCCCCTACCGCCACCACTGTAACAATCACCACAATGACAGGAAGCACCAGCGAAATCATCAAGGGAACAACAAAAACCAGCAACATTATCGGAACAGGGACAATGATACCAAGGAAAAAAGCAAGCTTTGATCAGGAATCTCACCAAGAGTTTGAAAGAGATCTATGTGACTGAGCCTATCTCGAAAACTTTTTAGAAGCCCGTGCGCATGTTTGAGTACGCGCGACGTGATAAGTCTAAGTTTTGCGACTTTCACGATGACTTCGGACATGAAACCAATCGCTGCAAAGCGTTGGTTGATAAGGTGGTTGCGTGCCTCAAGCACGGAGAGTTGAAGCACTTGAAACTGGGGAAGGATGAATCAGGAGGATATAAGAAGGAGAGTGAAGGGTGGAGAAAGACAAGGTCATTTATATCTTTTCATGGGAGAAGAATAAGGAAGTTGAGAAGGAGCCACTGCTGCCGTATGAGACCCTGAAGGCGCACCTCCCGCGTGAGCCCATTTTCGAGAGGAAATGTGCCCCTCTAGTGGTAGAAGGTTACATGCTTGAATGCACTCAACACATCGACAAAATTCTCATCGATACTGGCAGCTGTGTCAATGTCATGTTCTTTCATTATTTCGAGAACCTGGCCTACACAGTGAAGCGCAACTTAAGAAAGGTAAAACAACAATTCAGAGGAATTAGTGGAGACCCCGCTTGGTCGAAGGGGATACTTGAGGGAGCGTTAACCTTGCGGGATGATCAACATAAGGAAAGGGCGCACACGATGGTGGTTGACTTCAAAGTGATACGTGCTGAATCGGAATACGACGCTATCCTTGGACAACTGGCACTATCACACTTCGCTATCAACATCTGCCTTTACCAAGGGATCATAACACTACCCACCACATTAGGAGAAGCCACGCTCAAGTCCAAAGTGACCGCACAGGACTATCGACTTCGACAGGTACGCGCAAACATATGTAGTAAAATCGTTTTGAAAATTAAAATCACAGGTCGCGCAAAGTCGCATGACAGCAAAATTGTGCTTGCATACTTCGCTGGATAAAATCCAATAAACGTGCAACCAGTCTGTGCGCTTACCGAATTAAAATGAGCACAATCTTACATATCCGAAACATAAGACGCATATTAGAGTGCGCTTGCACACATACTCGCGCTTTCGCTGATTTGTAACACTATTTGACTGGTATCCGCAGATCCGAAGTATTCAAGCCGAGGCAAAGGCAACGAAAGATGGGGCTGGCTCTTCTGGAGCTGGAAATGATGAGGGAGACGAGATTGCCGGCGTGGACTACGAGTTTGAAGAATACAAGGATGAAAAGTTGAAGGAGAGAGCGTGTGGCTTCAGTTACGATCACGAGGGATATGGCTATTATTGGTATTAAAGGATTTAGATATTCATAAGTGCACCTTGTTTAAGCGCGTGTTTGAAATTTGTAATCACGACAATCTTTAAGCGCTTTACGCGCAATATCTATGCATGTTTAATTATTGTCTCCAAGTTATCATCTGCCATAATCTTTGTACCATTATATGTAATGTAGCTCTCTAACTTGAAAATGGTGCGCACAATCTCTTAGGCAGTGTACCCCTAACTTTGAAGGGTTGCTTTCTCTGGCACCCATGAGGCAGAAGCTTGTTTAGCGACAAGCTACTCCAATATAACCGGACGGTTAAGGGTCATTGGATTGACCTAACCAACCCACGCAGAACTTGAGATCTGTAAGTCATCACTATAAATGATGGTGTTGGTCGTGCCTGACCTTATTCCTAATGTTGACGCACTTAGAAGACTCCCGGTACGCACATACGGATGCTTAACTTAAGCATATATTGTGTGCACAACAATATATGTGATAATTTAAATTTTGTCATGCCTCGAGTATAATTACGATGAAAATCAATGAAAACTTAGCCAAACATTTTAATGGACGATCTCACGTGCATGATCATACAATAATCGCTAATATAACCCATATACCTGGTCGTACTAATGTTTAACAAATTGTCACTTAGAGACATACAAGTTGCAAAGGACAGAATCGTGTCTAGCGCACATATACAATCTGTGGTCAACAATGAAATATGCGTAAGTATAAATTGCTGACACGCGCTTATAAACTATAACGCATTACAACATACAAACCATGCACAATAGAGAGGAGTCAACAAGATAAAATTTTTTATTATTACCAAGAAAGTGATTACATTCTTAAGGAGAACTACAAAATTACAATGGGTTGTTTAACAAACGATGAGCATCAGCAGCGGGGTTGTTGGATAAAGCAACAAGTGAAGGGACCATGATGTTCATCAGTGTCAGTACTACTTCCTTGCTCTTCTGTGCCCCAAGAAGATCTACCTCCTTGGCGATAAGTGCATCTAAAGCCTCAGAAGGTTGGACTTGAGGCTGAATCTTCTTCCAGAAAAGAAGCCTCTCCTCCGCCTTGAAAGCAAGAATGGTGTCAACAAGAAGATCGCTCACATATTTCGAGTCACAAGCACGAGCAACAAGTGTGGGGAGACCCTTCTTTAAGTTCTCGAACTGACACTTTGTCGTGTCACGATCAACCTGACAAGTAGTTAAACGATCAGTCAAGTTTTCACGCTCTCCCTCCAAAGAGCTCTTTCAGACTCGAGGGACTTGAACTTTTCAGCCAAACCCTCAACCTGAGAAGCCAAAGACGCCTTCTCCGCAGCCAGAGCTGACGAGGCACTGATCGCCACCTTGCGCGCCTTTTCTGACAGCTCAAGATCTGAGCTTAGATGCACGATGCGGTCATGCATCTACTCTGCAGTCAGCGCGCCCAGTGTGGAAGATCCGGCGCTGTCTAAACGAGCTTTTGCCTCCTTAAGGAAACTTTGGAGCGCATCAAGTTCAACATAGCCAATTGAACATCAAAGTGCCACGCAGCCACGGGCGAGAGGTGCCCAAAGTAATTGGGAAGCTTAATAACTTCCAAGTAGTTGAATTGAGAGGTCGCTGTAGCATCCGGTATCGACAGCAAATCATTCATGCCGTAGAACTGCAGGTGAGCCTCTGCAAATAAGAAGAAATCTGGTTAGCAACATAAAAGGTAGCGCAATTTTCCAACACAAGGAAAATAAAATTACCTTTCCCCTTTTTAACGCGCTTACGCTTACTCCCACTCTCGGTTGGGGGCCCACTCACTCTGCCTCCCTTAACATCCGTTTTATGAGAGTCATCCCCTGCACGACTCTCGCGCTGGTTGGTGCCACCGGATCCACTGGCACCAACAGTAGCGTCACCATGAGTTTGCCCATCAATGTCCATACCCTGATCACCCTGATTCACCGCTTCGGGCGTCTCAGTGTGAAAGCCCTCGATATCGCGCGAAGCAAGAAGTCTGTCTAGACGCATCTCTGCAAATTTAACAAGTTAAGTTAGACGAAAGTGATGAAAAGAGAAAAAGTACAAAAATAACACCCATCTACCGCCTACCATTATCATCGGTGTCTTTGATAACTGGCAGGGCAGGTGTGACGACCCGAAAAATTTCGACTAAATTTAAACTTAATCTTTATATGTTTCCGACACGATAAGCAAAGTCTGTAATGTTGAAATCTTAAAAAAAACTTTGAACTGTGTTTAATATATTCATTTGACCTTCGATTGCTCTCGACGATTCACGAACAATTAATTGTAAATAGATATGTGTGTATGTATATATAAATAATAATTCGAAATATAATTTGAAGTATAATATGTTGTTGTTATTAAAAAAAATAATAACATAAAAATAGGATATTATAATAATTAATATTTAAAATATATCTCTATACATAAATAAAGTATATTAAAAATAAATATTAAATGATTGTAATACTCGTTTGATGTTTAGATCGATATTAAGCAAGTTTAAATTAAATTTATATGATTTTAAAATAAACGGTGATCCAAAAATGAGTTTTATAAATTTTAGGCTTATTAATAATATATTTAGAAGTTGTTTGTCAAATTTAAAATTTTTATATTTTACTTGGGGGATGAGAATGAATAATTAATGTAATTTTTTATTTAATAATTTATGAATGAATTTTATACCATAATGACCAAAATAAATAGGTATAGTTAACTTAAAAATATGGGATTTTTCTAAACACTTTTCTTCGCCACTGTGTGAATAACGAAGTACGAAATGATAGTCAGTGAAAAACTGTCGGTACAATATTACAAATCAAACGATGACTGTACTATTTATTTTGCAAGATTCGTTTGCTTTATGATAAAATAATATTATATTAATTACTCCGTGAGTTTATGAAATTACTAATAATATGCTGTATGTGTTTGATTGTTATTATTATTATATGTATATAGTTATATATTTCAACTTGATTAGAAATTGTTACTGTTTTCTTCTTGAATTCCTTTGCAACTTGTTTACCAATTGTGCATACATTATAGATTATATATGTACATTATCATTTATCAACTATCATAAACACTTGATAATATACTACTCAAAACCCATCGTTCACACTTAAACCAAGAACCTAGATCATCACTTAAACTTGAACTTGTTACTGGTAGTAACCACTCCCCTTCGATTACCTAATGTTGGCCGAAACTCTCAACAAACCAAACACCATCACACGACCACCGGTTAAACTACCCCCACTAACAACAACGACACCACCTCTCATCACCTTTCGACAACCATCATTTTATACCATTTAAACATAAAACCTACGACCAATGTCACCTTGTTTATGTCAAACAACAATCACCGCTATTAGCAATCATTATCCATCACCTTACCTCTGGTCACATCCTAATCCACCACAATTCACTACCATCGTGAAAACAACCACAACCACCATTACTCCTACGCTAGCTAGTATTGCTACTACTGCCGTTTGTCTTTCAATCCTGTTTCACTGTTTCTGTTCGGGCACTAAAACAGCCTTCCACCATCTCATTATCTCTCTCCTCCTATTTCTTTCTTGTTCTTGTTGAACTCCACTCACACCACCATCAAACACCACCACTTTTACTACATCAAAACCCATATAAAATGCAGCTGCACTTTCTACTTCCTATTTTAAAATGAAGACAACCCAACCCTTTAACAAAATTGCTGCTACCGTTACTGTTTTGCAGACTTGAAAACACCACCTTTCCATCACTCTTTCGACTGCTACTGCTGCCAAGCCATCTGTGTTTTTTTTTCAAATCGTTGGTTATTATCTTTGTTACTTTTAACAAAATGATAAAGGTGATAATGTTTGATTTTAATAATGGAAATAGAATGATGATAGTGTTGTGTTTTGTTACCTTTCGATTTCAACTTGCACTTACACATATTATTTATTCCTTTCACTATTAACCGGGCCAAGTGTGTTCCTCTTTTGAGTTTATATTATTGAGTGGGGATACGTAATTTGGGTAACGGGAATGGTAGGTCCATCAATTAGATTGATATTGATTAAGAATGATATATATGTTAATAATATATATCACGATAATGATGATGCTGTATAGTTATGATAATGAAAACATGAATATGATAGTGATGATATACAATGATGTTTATGACGATGATGATTGATGGGATGATGAGGACGATGAAGAATCACGATGACAAAATACGGAGTAAGTTATGATTTTATGTAATGATCATTAGATGATGATTCATAATCGTGATTGTGATGATGAAGACGAGATGATTATGATAAAGATGATGATGCGTGATGATATTGATGATGATGATGGTGTTACAGATGATGATGATTTGATGGCTATAAAATTCGATAATGATGAAAGAATGATTATGGTTAACGATAGTGAGGGTAATCACGATGGGTTTCATGATGTTTAGGAGATCAGGATATATGATGATGATGATGCAGATGTAAATGGGTTTAGGAAAGGGAAAACAGTGAAGAACGAATTGATGATGATGATTACGAAAGTGGCGATTAGAATGATAAAACAATGATGATGCGTTTCAAACGACCCTACCCCCTCTAAACTCTCTCGTTCAAATCAATTTAATCTATTTTTTGTGCTGTAATCTTTCCAATTTTTGGGCTGTGACCCTTTTCTTTGATGGGCCATAATTCTTTTTGCTGTTGGGCCATCGCATAGTTTCTGTTGGGTCGAGATTTGTTGGGTCGATTACTTCTGTTGCTGGGCTAGCAGATCCATTAAGCTTGAAAATTCCTGTTGGGCCGAGAGATGGTTAATAAGACTTAAATTAGGAAGTAAATCTGAAAAGCGCATATAGTGCAGTGGTTGGGTATGTTTCGGATTAAGCGAGAGGTCATGGGTTCGAGCCCGGGCAGTGGCATTTTATTTTTAGGAGCTTGTTCTTCAAAGGTTATACTCTATGTTTTATTTTTACTACTACTACTACTATTATTATTATTATTATTATTATTATTATTATTATTATTATTATTATTATTATTATTATTATTACTATTAATATTACTATTACTATTACTATTACTATTACTATTACTATTACTATTACTATTACTATTACTATTACTATTACTATTACTATTACTATTACTATTACTATTACTATTACTATTACTATTACTATTACTATTACAATTATTATTATTATTATTATTATTATTATTATTATTATTATTATTATTATTATTATTATTATTATTAGTATGATTAAAACTAACATGGTCATGATTATTGTCATTATTATTATAAATATCATTATTTCTAAAACTATCATTATTAACATTATTAAGAAAAGTATCATTTTAGAAAAAGTATTATTTTTATCAAAAATTATTACTATCAATATTATTAAAAATAACATTTTTAATAAAATTATCATTTTTATTATTATTAGGATTATTATTATTATCATTATTATTAATATTAGAGGCATTATTATTATTTTTATCACTATTATTATTATTATTATTACTATAATTAATATTTTTATCAGTATTATTATTATTACTATTATCATTATAATCGAATACAACCTTTGTTACTATTATTGATATAAAAATATACTTATAGTAATATTACATATAAGTATGTACTAATCATATTAACATTTTTAACAAATTAGGTATTTTTAATATATATATTGATATAACTATATAAATATTAATCATTTCAAATATATACAAAAATTAAATATATATAATATATAATTTAAGATATAATATATAGATCTGTTCGATTACAGTTATATGTGTTAATATATATACAAATGATATAGGTTCGTGAATCCAAGGCCAACCTACACTTGTTCAATGTCGTCATATGTATTTTTACTACAAAATACAGTATTGTGAGTTTCATTACTCCATTTTTAAATGCTTTTGCAATATATATTTTTGGAACTGAGAATACATGCGCTTTTATAACTGTTTTACGAAATAGACACAAGTAATTGAAACTACATTATATGGGTGTAGTGACCCGTCCTAATCCACCTGGACGAAGTCATCAGCATCTGGTCCCATTGCGAGGTACTGTCCTAAGTATGCCATGTATGACTCCATATATTATCTTTATAATGAGCAAATGCACAGCGGAAGACTTAATTCGTACCTGAGAATAAACATGCTTAAAAGTGTCAACCAAAAGGTTGGTGAGTTCATAGGTTTATCATAACAATCATTTCAATATATTAATAGACTACAAGATTTCATAATCATAAACATAATACACTCGCAAATGTATGTAAAGCATTCTAAGTGGTTGAGCACTTGGTAACCATACTTAACATTTAATCAACGTCGCATATTCCCTTTATTATGAAATCTCACTACACTGTACCAAGTGTAGTCACTAAACGAAGTACTGTGCAACCGTTGAATACTGGTCGTCCAGTCCGGTTGGGGTTGTCAGGCCCGATAGATCTATCAACAGGATTCGCGTTTACAATACCCATGTAAAAAGTAGTTACCAAGCTACAGGGAAGTATGCCAGTGGTACAACTCAACGTAGAATGTATTTTAAGTACTTGTGTCTATTTCGTAAACATTTATAAAAGCAGTGCATGTATTCTCAGCCCAAAAATATATATTGCAAAAGCAATTAAAAAGGGAGCAAATGAAACTCACCATACTGTATTTTGTAGTAAAAATACATATGACGTCATTTAACAAGTGTAGGTTTGACCTCGGATTCACGAACCTATATATTTATATATATATATCAATACATATGATTGTAATCGAATAAGTTTACATATTCTTATTGATGATATACTTGTTATATTCAATAATTTATAAGTTTTATTAATTAATTAAGTATGTTTATTTTATATACACTTTTAAATGAATAATTAATAAAAAATTTAATATAGTTATGTTATGTGTATTAAATATATTTTTAAGTAACTAATATTTATATGATAAAATAATATTGATAATACTTATAATTTTAGTGAAAATTTTAATAAAAATCATAATTTTAAAATAATGATTCTTTTAAAATAATAATAATAATAATAATAATAATAATAATAATAATAATAATTCTAATAATAATAATAAATATGAGTAATGCTACCTTTAAAGGAGTTTATAAGTTTTTCCCCAAAAAAAAAAATGCTCAAGACCGGGCTCGAACCCATGACCTCTCGCTTAACAAGCACACCCTCAACCATTGAACTGCTCGAATTTTTCTGTTTTAGTTTACACGTTTAATTTTCTTAACCTATAAATTCGGTTGTCTTAAAACCTAATTAACAAGCCCATTTGTAGTTAATTTATGGATTCACCAAAACAGCCCAATACATGAACCTTTTAGCATCAAAGGTTTTCGATTTCTTTTTATAGAAATATCACACCGCTCGTTAAATTAATTCTCAAAGATTCGTTCCAATATCTTGTCCCACAATGAACTTATATTCCACTACCTTTAATCCAATTTAATATCGCCTGTCCACATCTAACTTTAATTTATTAGAAGCCCACGATTTTACACAGTTGAAAACATTAAGATATTAGTAATAGTTGTAGGTTTTAATGGTGTGTTTCAAGTTGAAAATCATGAACATCAAGTTCTGATGAGGATGATTAAAGTGGTGAATGGTGCGAAGGTGATGAAGGTGGTTTGAATGGGTTTCAACAAGAATACACTGCAGCAGTTGATGTTTCTCCAGTTCACTTCGAGTAGAAACAGAAACACATTAGTGGCAGTAGGTAATAATCCGGGTTTAATGATAGTTTAGGTGTTCATGGCTTTGGTTAATGGGGGTGATGACTCCAGGTGGCTGTTTAATCAGAAAAGAAAAACGAATAGAGTAGCTCATGGTTATTCGATGATGAGTTTAGGGTGGTGTTTTGGGTTTTCGTTTGATGCTTAAAAATATATATATATATATATATATATATATATATATATATATATATATATATATATATATATATATATATATATATATATATATATATATATATATATATATATATATGTATATATATATGTATATATATATGTATATATGTATATATATATGTATATATATATATATATGTATATATATATATATATATATATATATATGTGAAGAAAAGCAACAAAAGGTGGTGGTTTGGTTGATGGTAGTTCGTAGTGGTGATGTGTTGATGATGGATTCTCGATGGTTGAAGGTAGAGTGGTCGATGGTTGGTTCATGGTGACGGTTTCTCGTGTTCCTGATGAGTGTGAAAGTTGTCGATGTAAGTGACCAAGGTGATGAGGTGATTATGAATCCTAGAAATCTTTGTGTAATTGCTCATGTGTATGTATGTTTGGGTGTTATATATCTATGTATATATAATGAATGAGATAGAAGAATTGATAAAGGTGATGGATGGTTGTGAATGATGGGGTGTTTGTGTAGCTCGGATAAATAGCAAACCAACACAAAGTTGGTGATGAAGTTTCATTATGCCATATAGTGGGTATATAATATATGGTGTACTAATATATATAATATATAAAGTAATAGTGGATATAAGAAAAAAAACGAAAACAGTAGATCAAATTTCAATCAAGTATAGTACACAAATAGTAATTGATATTTAAGCAGCCGGGTGTTTTGTTTATATGCACCGACAACTTTAAATTACGGGTATAAGTATGCATATATAGAATTAGTGAGATAATCAAACAAGCAAGTAAACTCAATTAACTTCAATCAAACACAGTAGTAATATGTTCATGATTGGATGTTTATTGTTCTTGCACACACATATATACATATATCCTATATCTATATATAAATATATTTAATAAAAATCTAATCTAATCCTAATAATTAATAGTAATAATATAATAATAATAATTAATAAACATGTGACACATTCTTAGCAGTCATTCAATAATTCTACCGACACTCTTCACGGATTGTTATATCGTGCCCCGTTGAATAATTAAGTGGCGGATAAAAGTGTTCAGAAAAATCTCATATTTTTAAATTAACTATATTTATTTATTTTGGTCATTATGGTATAAAATTCGATCATTAATTTGTTAAATAAAATTTACATCAACTGTCCCTTTCTATTCTGGGTAAAATATAAAAAGTGTTACAACTTAACAAATAGTTTCCAAAATTTTCGAGACTCAACATTACAGACTTTGCTTATCGTGTCAGAATTATATAAAGATTAAGGTTTAAATTTGGTCGAAAATTCTCGAGTCATCACAGTACCTACCCGTTAAAGAAATTTCGTCCTGAAATTTGATTGAGGCGGTCATGGCTAACAATAGAAATATTTTCATGATGAATATGAGTTGTGAAATAGAGTTTTATCATTATTAAGTAATACAGATAAAACAATTCGATTATTCGAAACGTATGAGTGAAGTTATCACAAAAGATTGAGATAGAGATTTAACTTTTCATGTAGTCACGGTGAATTTCCGAAATTTAAGGAACTTAAAAGAAAATCTTTGGAAATTTATAAGATCTAATTCTAAGACGAATAAGGAAATCAGGATCTCTCTAATTAAATGCGGAGATCTGCCTTGATTACTCTGTCTGGTATTTCCATTATAAATTAAACTTTTCCGTTTCATTATTCTCACCATTCCTATACTTTCTTTCTTAGTTCATACTTCTAAAAGATTTTGAAAATGCTTAATCCAGTTCTAATCCTTGTTCTCATTCTAACTATCGCAACAATCATTCTCCTTTTCCAATTACCACCGGAGAAATCTGTTTTCTTCTACTTCGCCTTTGGAGTTATAGTGTTTTTAATTCTTTCGTATCTTTATGTTGCGATAAACATTGATATACACGATTTGTAATTTATGTGTTGTTATCGGGTTTTATATTCTCCCTTATATTTCGAAGCTCTTTGTTTGTTTTCTCTTCCCGACTTCAAGTCAAGCGAATAATGGTCCAGAATTTGTAGATATAGAGTTTCGAATGATTATAACGTTCGAAGCACGAAGGAACGTGATAGCACGATTTGATTTTTAAATTTATCAACATCACGGAAGATATAACCATCAAGAATACATTTTCTCGATATGTTCAAAAGTTAAGTAGAATGAAAGAGTTATGTAACATGACACATGATGATGGTATGATCTTACTGTGAACCATCATCACATTTCATTAGGAACTCAGCATGACTTACTGTAATATAATCACGTTGGCCAAGTGTCATTATATTATACTAACTCATGCTCAAATTCTTAACACTTCTCAAGAATTCATTCGTATTTATACTTAGATTTTATAGAGGTTTCCAATATAATGTAGTACAGATAGCACAAAGAGGTATATAATTTCGGACGAGAATATTTATGAAAATATCTTCAGAAGTATCGAAGATATCTATGATGATATTTTGGAATTTCTAAGTTCGAAAGATGATGATGAAAAATTTTTCGCAAGATTTTAATCATGAGTTCGAAGCAAGATATTCTCTAAAGATTTCACCGGGTTCAGAATTATCTGGGTTCTTTGAACACAGAGTTTGATACTTGTATTTGTCCTTGATCTCCTTCATGGTTTGCTCAATCCGTTTTTCAGTAACAAATTTTCTGACGAGCATTCCCAACACTCCATTATTTATCGTCAAACTCTTGGCCATTTAGGCCATCTACAATTTTACTGTTTCCTCTGCATTTAATGCAGCCATATCTGAATCGTCGCTTATCAATCCGAGGTGTTTTCAAGAGAATTGTGTTTTTAGATGATTAAACGCTGATGGTAATATGGTGGAATATAAAAGGTTCTCCGGTAACGATAAAGAGTACACATATATATCAAGGTTATAATAAGGTTATTTCGGATGAAAAGTCAGAGTTGCCTTGCTGGAGCTGTGACAAAATTAGCTACTTTGGAAAGGGATTGCAAAGTGATTTTCGGTAGTAATATCGCCAAAGGAGCTAGCACAAATACGTGTTAAACCTTTACTCAGGTTCCAAGAGTTTTTCAGGTGCGTAACTATATGCATAGATCTTTTCTTCCATAGATGAAGTGCGGTTGGTTCTTCTTCTCGATTGAGATGTTTTCAAGAATCATGAAAGGTTTGAACGCAAACTGTAATCGTCAAGATACGAATGAGGTTTAAGATGAAAATCAAGTGGCAAACTTGAAGAATTGTTTAGTTTCATATGTTAAAATCAATATTTTAATTCATTTTAATTGTCCAAAGTTAGCAGTCCAATAGTCCAATTGTCAAATAGTCCAATATATTCATATATAATTTAATATATAATATTCGAATTAATTAATACGTATCGTGACCCGTGTACCGGTCTCAGTATTGATCACAACTCAAACTATAGATATATTTTGGAATCAACCTCAACGCTGTATAGCTAACTCCGTCATTTGCATATAGAGTGTCTATGGTTGTTCCAAGATAAATATATAGATGGGTCAATATGATATGTCGAAACCTTGTATACGTGTCCCGTTATTTAAAGTGCGTAAAATAAATACAAAAATTAAATGACGATAAAATTGCGAGAATGTAAATTGCGAGAATGTAAATTGCGATAATTAAATTGCGATAAATAAAATGTAACCAGTTAGCTAGGAACAGTTAGCTAGGAACAGTTAGCGTGGATTCTTAACAATATTTCAATTAGTTAGTTCGTTTATTTCTAACAAATTTTACTTTGTCCGATGTTTTCTTCATTATGCCACTTGTTGAATTCTGATAGGTCAAAATCCAAATATGAAATTGAACGAAAATGGATTCTGTGATGAACGGATACGTATATCTATGGATATAAGTAGAATAGTGACTGACTGTTGAATTAGAGTCGAAGAATGTACAGTGCAACTTATTAATGTGAAATCTAAATATTCCTTGGGTATTACCTACCCGTTAAAATATTTTCACCATTAACAGTTTGTACAAACAAATTTTTAATTACAATCTTTATGAAAATATACTTGCATATATATTTTCTTCAGATGTAATCATGGATTTAATGAGTCAATAAGATATTAAACTCATTTGATTTATCGTTAGTACTTGTTTGCATAATCTCTAAAACTTTAGAAATTACATAATCGCCATGTCGAGCGAAGATAATCGATGTAGAACGATATGTAGAACGAAGATCATGCTTGGGGTATAGATTGTGATATTGTGGTGTTGATGGTACGAGTGTTGTTGCTGAAGCTGGTAAATTTTGCACCATATCCTACAAATTGATTACTCGAGCGCGAATTTCGTTGACTTCTTCTATTGTTCCGGGATGATTGTCGGTCAGAACGAGCGGATGAATAAGGTTTAGAATTTTAGATAGAAGATAATCGTGACGAGATACCCTGGAGATGAGGCTAAAAATGGTGTTTCGAATAGGTTCACCGGTATGTGCTTCAGGTTCTTCGCCAAGAGGTGCAAGTTGGTGGGTGGAAGGGATCGCCTTCTTCTTGTCTACAGTAGTTAAGTCGACTACGAACCCATCAGCTGAATTGGGGATGGCTGATTGATTGATTCATTCTGGTGACGCTGCTTTCGGAGCTGGAGTGGGACTCTATATCGGAATCCGAGGGACTTGATCTAATGGTGAGTTCCATTGCGTACGATTGAATAAAGGATTTTTCGATATGAAATGATTTTCGGATATCGGATGATATTCTAATTATATAGAATACCTATACATAGTACAGAAGATCCCGTAGATTACGAAGAAAAATAAGGAAACGTGTCAGATAAAGTCTACAGTAACAGATACGCTAAGATATGAATTAGCAGATAGGCTAAGATATGAATTTTGTCTATACACTATCTATACTATAAGTGCAGGAAGTCGTTTCTAGACTTAGGAATAATAAGCAAGTAATTTTCCACTAGGAATGATAAACAATACTTATAATATGCAGCTAAGGTCGAAGTCCAGACTTGCTAACATATCCTAACAACTATCTGTTAAACACACTAATGCAAGGCCTGGTTCGCTAGGACCAATGCTCTGATACCACCTGTAGTGACCAGTCCTAATCCACCTGGACGAAGTCATCAGCATCTGGTCCCATTGCGAGGTACTGTCCTAAGTATGCCATGTATGACTCCATATATTATCTTTATAATGAGCAAATGCACAGCGGAAGACTTAATTCGTACCTGAGAATAAACATGCTTAAAAGTGTCAACCAAAAGGTTGGTGAGTTCATAGGTTTATCATAACAATCATTTCAATATATTAATAGACCACAAGATTTCATAATCATAAACATAATACACTCGCAAGTGTATGTAAAGCATTCTAAGTGGTTGAGCACTTGGTAACCATACTTAACATTTAATCAACGTCGCATATTCCCTTTATTATAAAATCTCACTACACTGTACCAAGTGTAGTCACTAAACGAAGTACTGTACAACCGTTGAATACTGGTCGTCCAGTCCGGTTGGGGTTGTCAGGCCCGATAGATCTATCAACAGGATTCGCGTTTACAATACCCATGTAAAAAGTAGTTACCAAGCTACAGGGAAGTATGCCAGTGGTACAACTCAACGTAGAATGTATTTTAAGTACTTGTGTCTATTTCGTAAACATTTATAAAAGCAGCGCATGTATTCTCAGCCCAAAAATATATATTGCAAAAGCAATTAAAAAGGGAGCAAATGAAACTCACCATACTGTATTTTGTAGTAAAAATACATATGACGTCATTTAACAAGTGTAGGTTTGACCTCGGATTCACGAACCTATATATTTATATATATATATATATCAATACATATGATTGTAATCGAATAAGTTTACATATTCTTATTGATGATATACTTGTTATATTCAATAATTTATAAGTTTTATTAATTAATTAAGTATGTTTATTTTATATACACTTTTAAATGAATAATTAATAAAAAATTTAATATAGTTATGTTATGTGTATTAAATATATTTTTAAGTAACTAATATTTATATGATAAAATAATATTGATAATACTTATAATTTTAGTGAAAATTTTAATAAAAATCATAATTTTAAAATAATGATTCTTTTAAAATAATAATAATAATAATAATAATAATAATAATAATAATAATAATAATAATAATAATAATAATAATAATAATAATAATAATAATAATAATAATAATAATAATAATAATAATAATAATTCTAATAATAATTCTAATAATAATAATAAATATGAGTAATGCTACCTTTAAAGGAGTTTATAAGTTTTTCCCCAAAAAAAAATGCTCAAGACCGGGCTCGAACCCATGACCTCTCGCTTAACAAGCACACCCTCAACCATTGAATTGCTTGAATTTTTCTGTTTTAGTTTACACGTTTAATTTTCTTAACCTATAAATTCGGTTGTCTTAAAACCCAATTAACAAGCCCATTTGTAGTTAATTTATGGATTCACCAAAACAGCCCAATACATGAACCTTTTAGCATCAAAGGTTTTCAATTTCTTTTTATAGAAATATCACACCGCTCGTTAAATTAATTCTCAAAGATTCGTTCCAATATCTTGTCCCACAATGAACTTACATTCCACTACCTTTAATCCAATTTAATATCGCCTGTCCACATCTAACTTTTATTTATTAGAAGCCCACGATTTTACACAGTTGAAAACATTAAGATATTAGTAATAGTTGTAGGTTTTAATGGTGTGTTTCAAGTTGAAAATCATGAACATCAAGTTCTGATGAGGATGATTAAAGTGGTGAATGGTGCGAAGGTGATGAAGGTGGTTTGAATGGGTTTCAACAAGAATACACTGCAGCAGTTGATGTTTCTCCGGTTCACTTCGAGTAGAAACATAAACACATTAGTGGCAGTAGGTAATAATCCGGGTTTAATGATAGTTTAGGTGTTCATGGCTTTGGTTAATGGGGGTGATGACTCCAGGTGGCTGTTTAATCAGAAAAGAAAAACGAATAGAGTAGCTCATGGTTATTCGATGATGAGTTTAGGGTGGTGTTTTGGGTTTTCGTTTGATGCTTAAATATATATATATATATATATATATATATATATATATATATATATATATATATATATATATATATATATATATATATATATATATATATATATATATATATATATATATATGTGAAGAAAAGCAACAAAAGGTGGTGGTTTGGTTGATGGTAGTTCGTAGTGGTGATGTGTTGATGATGGATTCTCGATGGTTGAAGGTAGAGTGGTCGATGGTTGGTTCATGGTGACGGTTTCTCGTGTTCCTGATGAGTGTGAAAGTTGTCGATGTAAGTGACCAAGGTGATGAGGTGATTATGAATCCTAGAAATCTTTGTGTAATTGCTCATGTGTATGTATGTTTGGGTGTTATATATCTATGTATATATAATGAATGAGATAGAAGAATTGATAAAGGTGATGGATGGTTGTGAATGATGGGGTGTTTGTGTAGCTCGGACAAACAGCAAACCAACACAAAGTTGGTGATGAAGTTTCATTATGCCAGATAGTGGGTATATAATATATGGTGTACTAATATATATAATATATAAAGTAATAGTGGATATAAGAAAAAAAAAACGAAAACAGTAGATCAAATTTCAATCAAGTATAGTACACAAATAGTAATTGATATTTAAGCAGCCGGGTGTTTTGTTTATATGCACCGACAACTTTAAATTACGGGTATAAGTGTGCATATATAGAATTAGTGAGATAATCAAACAAGCAAGTAAACTCAATTAACTTCAATCAAACACAGTAGTAATATGTTCATGATGGGATGTTTATTGTTCTTGCACACACATATATACATATATCCTATATCTATATATAAATATATTTAATAAAAATCTAATCTAATCCTAATAATTAATAGTAATAATATAATAATAATAATTAATAAACATGTGACACATTCTTAGCAGTCATTCAATAATTCTACCGACACTCTTCACGGATTGTTATATCGTGCCCCGTTAAATAATTAAGTGGCGGATAAAAGTGTTCAGAAAAATCTCATATTTTTAAATTAACTATATTTATTTATTTTAGTCATTATGGTATAAAATTCGATCATTAATTTGTTAAATAAAATTTACATCAACTGTCCCTTTCTATTCTGGGTAAAATATAAAAAGTGTTACAACTTAACAAATAGTTTCCAAAATTTTCGAGACTCAACATTACAGACTTTGCTTATCGTGTCGGAATTATATAAAGATTAAGGTTTAAATTTGGTCGGAAATTCTCGAGTCGTCACAATGGGTGAATGATTGAAGCCGAATATGCCCCTTTTGCTTGGTAGCCTAAGAATTAGTAAACCGATCTACTAATTGACGCGAATCCTAAAGATAGATCTATTGGGCCTAACGAACCCCATTCAAAGTACCGGATGCTTTAGTACTTCGAATTCATTTTTATCATGTCCGCAGGATTTTCCGAAATGATAGGGGATATTCTTATATGTATCTTGTTAATGTCAGTTACCAGGTGAACACCATATGAATGATTTTTATCTCTGTGTATGGGATGTATATTAAAAAAATGAAATTCTTGTGTCCTATTAAAATGATGAAAATAATCGATTATGATAAACTAATGAACTCACCAACCTTTTGGTTGACACTTTAAAGCATGTTTATTCTCAGGTGTTAAAGAAATCTTCCGCTGTGCATTTACTCATATTAGAGATATTACTTGGAGTCATTCATGACATATTTCAAAAGACGTTTCATTCGATTCGTCGAGTTCATCAAGATTATTACTAAGTCAATTATAGTTGGATATATTATGAAATGATATACATGTCGTCAACTTTTGATGTAATGATAGTTTGTCTTTTAAAAATGAATGCAATGTTTGTAAAATGTATCATATAGAGGTCAAGTACCTCGCGATGTAATCAACTATTATGAATCATTTATAATGGATATGAATGGGGCATTTCAGTTTGTATCAGAGCGGTGGTATTAGTAAACCATGTCTTGCATTAGTGTGGTTAACTGATAGTTGTTTAGATGCATTAGTGGGTCTGGAATTCGACCGTGTCTGCATGTCAAAAGTTTTGCTTATCATTTCGTGTCAAAAATTATTTGCTTATCATCCTTAAAGTCTAGACACGTCTTACTGCCTCTATTGCATAGACAGTGTATAGATAAATTAATATCTTAGCGTATCTACTAATCCATATCTTAGCGTACCTGTTACTGTAAACTTTGCCTGTCGTATTCCGTAGATTCCTCCGTAACTTATGGGATTTGAGTATTATATATGCATATGTAAATTATGTATTGTAGGGTACTAATCTACATCCTATAATCTATTTTCTTATCGAAAATCCTTCATCTTATCGTACGAGATGAATCCCTCAACCAGTTCGAGTCCCTCAAATTTCGATAGCTATTCTGATAGTTATTCCGACAGCTATTCCGACATGGATATTCACCTAAGCTCCGAAAGCAGTGTCACCAGAATGAATCAACCAATCAACCATCCCCAATTCATCTGATGGGTTCGGAGTCGACGTAAATGATGGAGACGAGAGGAAGGCGATCCTTTCCACCCACCAACCTGCACTGTTGGCGAAGAACCTGAAGCACTTACCAGCGAACCTATTCGAAACACCATTTTCAGCCTCATTTCTAGAGTATCTTGCCACGACTATATCATATTTACAATTCTAAACATTATTCACCCGCTTGTTCCGATCGACAATCATTCCGGAGTAATCGAAGATGTCACGAGCTTCGCGCTCGAGTAATCAATTTAGAAAACATGGTGCAAAACTTACCAGCTTCAGCAACATCACCGGCACCAACAGTATCACCAACAACCCAAATTTCAACATCACAATCGTCAACATCTCATTATGTACCCCGAGCATAATCATCGTTCTACGAATCGTTCTACATCATTTATCTTCGTTCGACATAGCGATTATGTAAACTCTAATGTTTTAGAGATTATATATTCTTGTTCTAACGGTAAATCAAATGAGTCTAATATCATATTAACTCATAAATCCATGATTATATCTAAAGAAAATATATATGTATATATATTTTCATAAGAATTGTAATTAGAAATCCTTTGTACAAACTGTTAATGGTAAAAATATTTTAACGGGTAGGTAATACCCGAGGAATATTTAGCTTCCATATTAACATGTTATACTATACATTTTTTCAAATCTGATTCAACAGTCATTTACTATCCTACTTATATCCACAGATATACGAATCTGTTCACCGCAGAATAACCATTTTCATTCAATTTCATGTTTGGATTTTGACCTATCAGAATCCAACAAGTGGCATAATGAAGAAAACATTTGATGAAATAAAATTTTGACAGAAACAAAAAAATTAACTATGAAAAATTTTGTTAAGAATCCACGCTAACTGTTTCCAGCTAACTGTTCCTAGCTAACTGATTACATTTTATTTATCGCAGTTTATTTATCGCAATTTAATTATCGCAATTTTATTTATCATCATTTAATTTCTGTTATTTACTTTACGCACTTTATTTATCGTCATTTAATTTCTGTTATTTATTTTACGCACTTTAAATATTGGGACACGTATACAAGGTTTTGACATATCATATCGACACATCCATATATATTATTTGGAATAACCATAGACACTCTATATGCAGTAATGTTGGAGTTAGCTATATAGGGTTGAGGTTGATTCTACAATAATGTATATACTTTGAGTTGTGATCGAGTCTGAGACATGTACACGAGTCACGATGCGTATTAAATAAATTTGGTCACGGGTAAAAGTATATATATTATTGTAGAATCAACATCAACCCTGTATAGAGAACTCGATCATTACTGCATATAGAGTGTCTATGGTTATTCCAAATAATATATATAGATGCGTCGATATGATATGTCAAAACCTTGTTTACGTGTCCCGATATTTAAAGTGCGTAAAATAAATAGTTTGAATTAGATGACGATAAATAAAGTGCGTAAAGTAAATAACTGAAATTAAATAACAAATAATAAAATTACGAGAATTAAATTGCGATAAATAAAGTGTAATACGGAATTAACAGTTAGCTAGGAACAGTTAGCTAGGAACTGTTAGCGTGAATTCTTAACAAAATTTCCCATAGTTAATTTGTTTGTTTCTAACAAATTTTATTTTGTCTAATGTTTTCTTCATTATGCCACTTATTGGATTCTGATAAGTTAAAATCCAAATATGAATTTGAATGAAAATGATTATTCTATGGTGAATGGATTCGTATATCTTTGGATGTAAGTAGGATAGTAAATGACTGTTGAATCAGATTCTAAGAATGTACAATTTAACTTATTAATGTGAAATCTAAATATTCCTCGGGTATTACCTACCCGTCAAAATATTTTCACCATTAACAGTTTGTATAAAAGAATTTTTAATTATAATCTTTATGAAAATATATATACATATATATTTTCTTCAGATGTAATCATGGATTTAATGAGTCAATATAATATTAAACTCATTTGATTTTTGGCTGGAACTAGAATAAGTAATCTCTAAAACTTCTAGAAACCACATATTCTTCACAGAATATTTCCTCAATGAAGTTATGGATCAATACATCATCGTTCATTGTTGTTGGTACTTCTTGGTATCTATGGTACGTGTGACGTTGATGTTCGAGATACAGATTATGATGTTGAATCATGGGATGTGGATGTTGTGGATGGTGGTACTGGTTATGCTGCTACTGCTGGTGCTTGTAACCTTTGCACCATATTCTCCAAAGCCACTACCCGAGGGCGAAGCTCGTTGACTTCTTCTATTACACCGGGGTGATTGTCGATTCGGACGAGCGGATAAATATGATCTAGAATTTGGTAAAGTAAATAATGGTGACGAGATACTCTGGAAATGAGAGAGAAAATGGTGTTTCGGACAGGTTCCCCGGTAATTGCTTCAGGTTCTTCACCAAGAGGACAATATAGTGGATGGAAAGGATCACCTTCTTCTTGTCTCCAATGATTGAGGAGGCTACGAACCCAACAGATGAATTGGGGATGGCTGGTTGGCTGATTCATTCTAGTGACACTGCTTTCAGAGCTCAAGTGAAACTCCATATCGGGATTCGAGGGATTTGAACTAGTGGCGAATTCCATTTCGTACGATTAAATAAAGGATTTTCGATAAGAAAAAGATTATAGGATGTAGATTAGTACCCTGCAATACATAATTTACATATGCATATATAATACTAAAATCACATAAGTTACGAAGGAATCTATGGAAGCTGTCAGGCAAAGGTAACAATAACAGATACGCTACGATATGAATTTTGACTATACATTATTCATGCAATCAATGCAGTAAGATGTATCTAGACTAGGAATGATAAGTTGGTACTTTCCTAAGGATAATAAGTAGATGATTTTTGACACGAATGATAAGCAAAACTTTTGACATGCAGACACGGTCGAAGTCCAGAATCACTAATGCATCCTAACGACTTATCAGTTAGACACACTAATGCAGATCTGGTTCGCTAAGACCACCTCTCTAATACCAACTTTCATACAGTTGGGGACAACCACCGTCCCATCCAGTGCCTTCCCAGCTAACCACCTGGTGACCACTGAGTGTACCTCAGATACTGATTTTAGGGCCTGCCTCTCGGATACTACCAACCCTCGTAAGGGATCGCAAGGAGTAAGAGCAAATGCTTCATCACAGGTAACACCGTGAGAACCTCCTTTACGACTAACCCGCCACACATGGACGGCGTTATACCAGCTCTGATACCAACTTTCATGACCCGTCCTAATTCATCCAGACGAATACATTACATTTGGTTACATCGCGAGGTACTTGACCTCTATATGATACATTTTACAACATTGCATTCGATTTTAAAAGACAAACTTTCATTACATCGAAAGTTGACGGCATGCATACCATTTCATAATATATCCAACTATAATTGACTTAATAATAATCTTGATGAACTTGATGACTCGAATGCTACGTCTTTTGAAATATGCCCTGAATAACTCCAAGTAATATCTCTAATATGAGAAAATGCACAGCGGAAGATTTCTTTCATACCTGAGAATAAACATGCTTTCAAGTGTCAACCAAAAGGTTGGTGAGTTCATTAGTTTATCATAATCAATCATTTCCATCATTTTAATAGACCACAAGATTTTCATTTCCATTTCTCATAAATATACGTCCCATGCATAGAGACAAAAATAATCATTCCTATGGTGAACACCTGGTAACCGACATTAACAAGATGCATATAAGAATATCCCCTATCATTTCGGGAAATCCTTCGGACATGATAAAAACGAATTCGAAGTACTAAAGCATCCGGTACTTTGAATGGGGTTCGTTAGGCCCAATAGATCTATCTTTAGGATTCACGTCAATTAGTAGATCGGTTTACTAATTCTTAGGTTACCAAGCAAAAAGGGGCATATTCGGCTTCGATCATTCAACCATATAATGTAGTTTTGATTACTTGTGTCTATTTTGTAAAACAGTTATAAAAGCAGCGCATGTATTCTCAGTCCCAAAAATATATATTGCAAAAGCATTTAAAAAGGGAGTAATGAAACTCACAATAATGTATTTTGTAGTAAAAATACATATGACGATATTGAACAATGCAGGTTTGGCCTCGGATTATATATATATATATACATATACATATATATATATACATATACATATATATATACATATATATATATATATATATATATTAACATATATATTTGTAATTGGACAAATTCACATATATTTATTAGTGATATAAATTATATGTTTCGTATATATATATTTATATTTTATTATATAATATTAAGTTGTAACTTATTATAATGTATTCAAATTAATATTTATATTTATACATGTGTTATTATTATTTATAATATTTTAAGATATTTTTATACACTAGATGTAATTTAGTTATTATTATAGTTAACAAAAATATAATATGTAATATGCTTTTTATATATAAAAATCTCTTTTGTTTATAAGATCAATAATTATAATAGTACTAAAATAGAGATAATAATACTAATAATAATAAAAATGATAATTTTTATAAAAATGATAGGATAATAATAATAATGATAATAAAAATGATACTGTTTATGATAGTAATAAAAAATGATAATTTTGATAAAAAAAAATACTTTTGTTACTAATAATATTTGATAGATAATACTTATTTTAGTAATAATAATAATAAAAATAATTAATAAAAATACTAGTAATAACAATAATGATAATGTTATTAATTCGATTAATGATAATAATACTAATACTTCTAACTATTAGGAATAATAATAACAATAACAATAATAATAATAATAATAATAATAATAATAATAATAATAATAATAATAATAATAATAATAATAATAATAATAATGATAATAATAATAATAATAATAATAATAATAATAATAATAATAATAATAATAATAATAATAATAATAACAACAACAACAACAACAACAACAACAACAATAACAATAATAATAATAATAATAATAATAATAATAATAATAATAATAATAATAATAATAATAATAATAATAATAATAATAATAATAATAATAATAATAATAATAATAATAATAATAATAATAATAATAATAATAATAATAATAATAAGTAAACTACCTCAAAGAAGTAGTCCTTAAAAAAAATGCCCAAGTCCGGGTTTGAACCCGCGACCTCCCGATAACAACCTAAACCATGCTTCTATTTCTGTTTTTTTGGATTTAATATCTCCCCAGAAATATATATATATATATATATATATATATCCTGTTTATTTCTTTCCTCCTAATCTTCTTCAACTATCTATCTTCTTCAAACGAGTTGGGCTTGTTTCGGCCCAACAGAAAACACAGCCCAACAGCAACTTAACTCGTGGCCCAAAAGGAGTGCAGTTTCTTAAAATAAATTGTCCCAGCCTAGTATTGAACTCAAGACCTCTTGTTTAAGCACAAACACCCCTAACCATCCAAGCTATTTCGATTTTCAGATTTAAAACACAAACCAAAACTGAATAACCCATTCTTCTGTCTTTCTTCTTCCTCTTCATACCTGTCATCATAATCATTAATTAACCATTATCATCCTAACATCCATCATCATCTCGTTTATGATCATCACCATCTTAATCATCTTCTTCATTTTGATCAACATTATTATTTTCGAACCATCATTATCATAGCATGCATCATCATCATTTCCTAATCCTAATTCACATATCATCTTAAAATCGTTCCATTAATTTCACCATCATACGTCCTCATCATCATCAATATCATTATTCGAATAATAAAAAAAATATATTAACATCACAGAATCATTATCATCGTACACCATCACCAACCTTATTATTATCCTTCTTGCATCATCATCAACTAAATCATCATCACATTCATAATCGTGTAACAGCAACATCATCATCGTGATTATTTCCTGTATCATCCTTCCTATGATTCATTATCATCATTTATTATAACATGATCATCCTTATAAATCTCTCGACCCAACTCTATTGCAACTAGTCTCAAGGCCCAAAAAAAAAAATAGAAAAAATGGTAGGCCAACAATCACGGCCCATGACTCCACTGAATTACTAGGCTCTAACTAAAATCATAACATGGCAACCTTAACAAGTATAAGTTAATTAAAAAGGGTGTGTGCTTGGAAATTTTCCACGATAGAAGATAAAAAAAATCGCTGGTTCCCACTTGGTTGGCCATGTTCCACTTGCAAAGAAGATTCATTCTCAATAAACAAATCCAAGAAAGTATGTCCCCCCCCCACTCTTCTTTTTATCTATAGAAAATGAATATTATTCACTTCATCATTATTATTATATACATATTATTATCATCATTACTATGTGATAACAGAAAACAGGAATACATGCTGGAAAAATAGAAGAAAAAGGGATAAAGTGGCGGTTGATGATGATATAGAATTTAAAATTGGAGAGATGGTCATGCTTAAAGTTGCACCTTGGAAAGGCATTGTTCGATTTGGTAAACGAGGGAAGTTAAATCCAATGTATATTGGACCATTCAAGATTATTGATCGTGTCGGACCAGTAGCTTACCGACTTGAGTTACCTCAACAACTCGCGGCTGTACATAACACTTTCCACATTTTGAATTTGAAGAAATGTTTTGCTAAAGAAGATCACACTATTCCGTTAGAAGAAATCCAAATCAACAAAAAACTTCAATTCATCGAAGAACCCGTCGAAATAATGGATCGTGAGGTTAAAAGACTTAAACAAAACAAGATACCAATTGTTAAGGTTCGATGGAATGCTCGTAGAGGACCCGAGTTTACCTGGGAACAAGAATATCAGATGAAGAAGAAATACCCGCACTTATTTCCAGAAGATACGTCAACACCTTCAACAGCTTAAAATTTAGGGACGAAATTTATTTAACGGGTAGGTACTGTAGTGACCCGAACTTTTCCATGTTTATATATATTAAATTAAATTGTTATTTACATGATTAAGTGTTTCTAACATGTTAAGCAATCAAACTTTTTAAGACTTGATTAATTGAAATAGGTTTCATATAGACAATTGACCACCCAAGTTGATCGGTGATTCACGAACGTTAAAACTTGTAAAAACTATATGATGACATATATATGATTATATATATAGTTAACATGATATTATTATAAGTAAGTATCTCATTAGGTATTTTAACAATAAGTTATATACATAAAATTGTGTTTATTGAATTAAGAAACTCGAAACGATATATATAACGATTATCGTTATAACAACGTCTTACTAAGTACATTTGAATCATATTAAGATATTGTTACACTATATTTAATCATGATAAATGATAAGTAAACATGTCATTATGTATATTAACAATGAACTACATATGTAAAACAAGACTACTAACTTAAGAATTTCGAAACGAGAAATATATGTAACGATTGTCGTTGTAACAACATTTAACTGTATATATATCATACTAAGATATATTAATATATCATAATTTCATGATAATGTAATGATTTAACATCTCTTTAGATATAATAAACAATGGGTTAACAACATTTAACAAGATCATTAACCTAAAGGTTTCAAAACAACATTTACATGTAATGACTAACGATGACTTAACGACTCATTTAAAATGTATATACATGTAGTGTTTTAATATGTATTCATACACTTTTGAAAGACTTCAATACACTTATCAAAATACTTCTACTTAACAAAAATTCTTACAATTACATTCTCGTTCAGTTTCATCAACAATTCTACTCGTATGCACCCGTATTCGTACTCGTACAATACCCAGCTTCTAAATGTATGTACTATTGGTATATACACTCCAATGATTAGCTCTTAGAAGCCCATGTGAGTCACCTAACACATGTGGGAACCATCATTTGGCAACTAGCAAGAAATATCTCATAAAATTACAAAAATATGAGTAATCATTCATGACTTATTTACATGAAAACAAAATTACATATCCTTTATATCTAATCCATATACCAACGACCAAAAACACCTACAAACACCTTAATTCTTCAATTTTTTTCATCTAATTGATCTCTCTCAAGTTCTATCTTCAAGTTCTAAGTGTTCTTCATAAATTCTATAAGTTCTAGTTTCATAAAAATCAAGAATACTTCCAAGTTTACTAGCTCACTTCCAATCTTGTAAAGTGATCATCCAACCTCAAGAAATCCTTGTTGTTTACAGTAAGATATCATTCTAAATCAAGGTAATACTCATATACAAACTTTGATTCAATTCCTATAACTATAACTATTTTAATTCGAGTGATAATCTTACTTGAACTTGTTTTCGTGTCATGATTCTACTTCAAGAACTTTCAAGCCATCCAAGATCCTTTGAAGCTAGATCATTTCTTGTCACTTCCAGTAGGTTTACCTACTAAAATTTAGGTAGTAATGATGTTCATAACATCATTCAATTCATACATATAAAACTATCTTATTCGAAGATTTGAACATGTAATCACTAGAACATAGTTTAGTTAATTCTAAACTTGTTCGCAAACAAAAGTAAATCCTTCTAACTTGACTTTTAAAATCAACTAAACACATGTTCTATATCTATATTATATGCTAACTTAATGATTTAAAATCGGAAAACACGAAAAAACACCGTAAAACCGGATATAAGCCGTTGTAGTAACAGCACGGGCTGTTTTGGGTTAGTTAATTAAATACTATCATAAACTTTGATTTAAAAGTTTTTCTTCTGGGAAGATGATTTTTCTTATGAACATGAAACTATATCCAAAAATCATGGTTAAACTCAAAGTGGAAGTATGTTTTTCAAAATGGTCATCATGACGTCGTTCTTTCGACTGAAATGACTACCTCTTACAAAAACGACTTGTAACTTATATTTCTGACTATAAACCTATACTTTTTCTGTTTAGATTCATAAAATAGAGTTCAATATGAAACCATAGCAATTTGATTCACTCAAAACGGATTTAAAACGAAGAAGTTATGGGTAAAACAAGATTGGATACTTTTTGATTGTTGTAGCTATGGGAATTATTGTAACAATTCTATACAAATCATACCCTGGCTAAGTTATATTGTATTATACATGTATTCTAATATATTATGTAATCTTGGGATACCATAGACACGTATCCAAATGTTTTGACATATCATATTGTAATGACCCGGACTTTTTCGATCGTTCTATACTTATAAGATTAATATTTACATAAATTAAACCTTACCAACATGATAAGCAATCCAAATTGTTGAGACTTATGTTTTTGAAAAAGAGTTTTACACAACGTTTGACCGTCTAGTTTGACCGATGATATCACGAACTATATAACATATGATAATTATACGTTTGTGTATATATATGTATATATACATATTTAACATGATTTATGGATGTTTTAATATCTCATTTTGTATTAATAACAATAAGTTATAAGTATATTTTGAAACTACTAACTTAAGTTTTCAAAACGATAACCATACGTAACGTTATTTGACATAAATACTTATGACCTATAATGTTTATACATATATCGTATATGTAATGTATTTAATCACTTTTTAAGGATTTAAATACATAAAACAATATAAGTGTATTCACAAAAGATAGCTATATTTGAATTCTCATTCCATTTTTCACAAGATTTCTATACGTATATCTACGGTATATGTACCGTATCATACCTAGCTTCTATACGTATTTACTATTAGTATATACACATCAAATCACCACCTAACCAGCCATTGTTACTACCCTAGGTATAAGGTAATTAGAATTGGAGGTTAGTATGACAATTTTACAAGATTACAAGTTTGGAAAATTTGTCCATGTCTCCCCATAATCACGTTTTATATGGCCATCCCCATGACATTTCTAGTTCACCATTCTCACTTCTAAATTACTCTCTAACACACCTACTTGAAATCCATAAGAAACCTCCATCAATTTAGCAAGTAACCATGAAGATCTAGCTTCAAAAACATCACTTAATCATCATAAGAAAACCCTTACAAAAACACTTCAAAAATCCTTCCAAGAACACAAGTTTACTTCCAATCTTTCATCCAACTTCACCACTCTTTTGGTTCTAGGTTTTTACTCCTCTTTTACAGCAATCTTGTTCAAGTAACTTGAGGTAGTAACTTTGTTCATAACCTTATTCGATTCATATATATATAGCTATCTTATTTTATGGTATACAATTTTAACAACAAGAACATAGTTTGAATGATTTCAAACTTGTTTGCAAACTAAATAGATCCTTCTAAATTGTAGTGACCCGAACTTTTCCATGTTTATATATATAAATTAAGATTGATATTTACATGATTAAATGTTTCCAACATGTTAAGCAATCAAACTTGTTAAGACTTGATTAATTGAAATAGGTTTCATATAGACAATTGACCACCCAAGTTGACCGGTGATTCACGAACGTTAAAACTTGTAAAAAAACTATATGATGACATATATATGGTTATATGTATAGTTAACATGATATTATGATAAGTAAACATATCATTAATTATATTAACAATGAACTACATATGTAAAAACAAGACTACTAACTTAATGATTTTGAAACGAGACATATATGTAACGTTTATCGTTGTAACGACATTTAATGTATATATATCATATTAAGAGATATTCGTACATCATAATATCATGATAATATAATAATTTAAAATCTCTTTTGATATTATAAACATTGGGTTAACAACATTTAACAAGATCGTTAACCTAAAGGTTTCAAAACAACACTTACATGTAACGACTAACGATGACTTAACGACTCAGTTAAAATGTATATACATGTAGTGTTTTAATATGTATTTATACACTTTTGAAAGACTTCAATACACTTATCAAAATACTTCTACTTAACAAAAATGCTTACAATTACATTCTCGTTCAGTTTCATCAACAATTCTACTCGTATGCACCCGTATTCGTACTCGTACAATACACAGCTTTTAGATGTATGTACTATTGGTATATACACTCCAATGATCAGCTCTTAGCAGCCCATGTGAGTCACCTAACACATGTGGGGACCATCATTTGGCAACTAGCATGAAATATCTCATAAGATTACAAAAATATGAGTAATCATTCATGACTTATTTACATGAAAACAAAATTACATATCCTTTATATCTAATCCATACACCAACGACCAAAAACACCTACAAACACTTTCATTCTTCAATTTTCTTCATCTAATTGAACTCTCTCAAGTTCTATCTTCAAGTTCTAAGTGTTCTTCATAAATTCCAAAAGTTCTAGTTTCATAAAATCAAGAATACTTTCAAGTTTGCTAGCTCACTTCCAATCTTGTAAGGTGATCATCCAACCTCAAGAAATCTTTGTTTCTTACAGTAGGTTATCATTCTAATACAAGGTAATAATCATATTCAAACTTTGGTTCAATTTCTATAACTATAACAATCTTATTTCAAGTGATGATCTTACTTGAACTTGTTTTCGTGTCATGATTTTGCTTCAAGAACTTTGAGCCATCCAAGGATCCATTGAAGCTAGATCCATTTTTCTCTTTTCCAGTAGGTTCATCCAAGGAACTTAAGGTAGTAATGATGTTCATAACATCATTCGATTCATACATATAAAGCTATCTTATTCGAAGGTTTAAACTTGTAATCACTAGAACATAGTTTAGTTAATTCTAAACTTGTTCGCAAACAAAAGTTAATCCTTCTAACTTGACTTTTAAAATCAACTAAACACATGTTCTATATCTATATGATATGCTAACTTAATGATTTAAAACCTGGAAACACGAAAAACACCGTAAAACCGGATTTACGCCGTCGTAGTAACACCGCGGGCTGTTTTGGGTTAGTTAATTAAAAACTATGATAAACTTTGATTTAAAAGTTGTTATTCTGAGAAAATAATTTTTATTATGAACATGAAACTATATCCAAAAATTATGGTTAAACTCAAAGTGGAAGTATGTTTTCTAAAATGGTCATCTAGACGTCGTTCTTTCGACTGAAATGACTACCTTTACAAAAATGACTTGTAACTTATTTTTCCGACTAGAAACCTATACTTTTTTTGTTTAGATTCATAAAATAGAGTTCAATATGAAACCATAGCAATTTGATTCACTCAAAACGGATTTAAAATGAAGAAGTTATGGGTAAAACAAGATTGGATAATTTTTCTCATTTTAGCTACGTGAAAATTGGTAACAAATCTATTCCAACCATAACTTAATCAACTTGTATTATATATTATGTAATCTTGAGATACCATAGACACGTATACAATGTTTCGACCTATCATGTCGACACATCTATATATATTTCGGAACAACCATAGACACTCTATATGTGAATGTTGGAGTTAGCTATACAGGGTTGAGGTTGATTCCAAAATATATATAGTTTGAGTTGTGATCAATACTGAGATACGTATACACTGGGTCGTGGATTGATTCAAGATAATATTTATCGATTTATTTATGTACATCTAACTGTGGACAACTAGTTGTAGGTTACTAACGAGGACAGCTGACTTAATAAACTTAAAACATCAAAATATATTAAAAGTGTTGTAAATATATTTTGAACATACTTTGATATATATGTATATATTGTTATAGGTTCGTGAATCAACCAGTGGCCAAGTCTTACTTCCCGACGAAGTAAAAATCTGTGAAAGTGAGTTATAGTCCCACTTTTAAAATCTAATATTTTTGGGATGAGAATACATGCAGGTTTTATAAATGATTTACAAAATAGACACAAGTACGTGAAACTACATTCTATGGTTGAATTATCGAAATCGAATATGCCCCTTTTTATTAAGTCTGGTAATCTAAGAATTAGGGAACAGACACCCTAATTGACGCGAATCCTAAAGATAGATCTATTGGGCCTAACAAACCCCATCCAAAGTACCGGATGCTTTAGTACTTCGAAATTTATATCATATCCGAAGGGTGTCCCGGAATGATGGGGATATTCTTATATATGCATCTTGTTATTGTCGGTTACCAGGTGTTCACCATATGAATGATTTTTATCTCTATGTATGGGATGTGTATTGAAATATGAAATCTTGTGGTCTATTGTTACGATTTGATATATATAGGTTAAACCTATAACTCACCAACATTTTTGTTGACGTTTTAAGCATGTTTATTCTCAGGTGATTATTAAGAGCTTCCGCTGTCGCATACTTAAATAAGGACAAGATTTGGAGTCCATGCTTGTATGATATTGTGTAAAAACTGCATTCAAGGAACTTATTTTGTTGTAACATATTTGTATTGTAAACCATTATGTAATGGTCGTGTGTAAACAGGATATTTTAGATTATCATTATTTGATAATCTACGTAAAGCTTTTTAAACCTTTATTGATGAAATAAAGGTTATGGTTTGTTTAAAAATGAATGCAGTCTTTGAAAAACGTCTCATATAGAGGTCAAAACCTCGCAACGAAATCAATTAATATGGAACGTTTTTAATCAATAAGAACGGGACATTTCAGTTGGTATCCGAGCGTTGGTCTTAGAGAACCAGAAAATTTGCATTAGTGTGTCTTATCGAGTTTGTTAGGATGCGTTAGTGAGTCTGGACTTCGACCGTGTTTTCTTTAAAAATGATTGCTTAACATTTTTGTTGGAAACTATATATTTTTAACATATGAATATTATGTGATATATTAATCTCTTAACGTGTTTGATATTATGTGATAGATGTCTACCTCTAGAACAAGTCCCATTGACTCACCTAATAATAATGAAGAGTCAAATGTAAATTGGAATGATTTGTGGACTGATTCACAAGTTCCCGAAGAGGAACCGGAAGAAGAGTCGGAACCGGAAGAAGAATCGGAACCAGAAGAAGAATCGGAACCGGATGAAGAAATAGAACCGGTGGGGGAAATAATAAAACGGTTAAGTAAAAGAAAATCCTCAACCAACCGACCAAAGTTAATTATGGTCAATGGTGTTTCCGCCAAGGAAGCAAAATATTGGGAGGATTACCAATTCTCCGATGAATCGGATTCCGACGAGAATTCCGATGATGTTATAGAAATTACCCCAACTGAATTTAAAAAGGCAAAAGAAAATAATAAGGAAAAGGGCATAAAAATAGAGAAATCTAATTCCAACCCCGATGAACTTTATATGTATCGTCAACCCCCGAAGTCCTTAAGTTGTAACAATGACCCGGGAACCTCTAAACCACCAGGTTTTTCTAAACCAATGTGGACAACGACGGCTCGTATTAGGGGAACATCATATATCCCTAGAAACTTGGCAAAACGAACCAAAACCGAAGAAGAAGAAACGAGCGAGTCGGAATAAGATAGTTGTATTCGTGTGGTGTAATATATGGAATATAGTGTTCTTATACTTTATTATATATGTAAAAAATTGCTTGTATTAATAAGTATTTTTTTTATGAATCTAACTCTTGTCTATTTTACAGTTTAAAAACACAAAATGGATAGACAACCCAATATTTTAAGAGACCTACCCGGAGACATGATTGATGAAATCTTGTCTAGAGTCGGCCAGAATTCTTCGGCACAACTGTTTAAGGCGAGATCAGTTTGTAAGACATTCGAAGAACGTTCCAAGAATGTCTTGATTTATAAGAGACTTTCGTTTGAAAGATGGGGGATATCACATTGGGAAACCCATAAGTTACGATGTGTTTACTTTGACGCATATATTGCGGGGAACCCAAATGCTATTTTACGCAACGGGTTAAGAAATTATTTTGACTCAATATATCCGAATATTGGACTTCGTGATTTAGAAAAAGCGGCTAACATGCAACATAAAGAAGCATGTTATGCTTACGGATTAGTAATGTTCGCTTCTCACCAAAGTGAGAACAAGAACATCGGGCTACAACTATTAAACAAAACGTTTCCACAAGTGACGGAGTCGGTAATTGGGGTAAGAAATGAGGTTTTTAGATTATTACGGGACTGTTGGACATTACGTAACCCTCGTCCCTTTGATGACGTTACAACACGCTGTCTTATCAACGGCCATAACGGTTATGTTGCACAAGACCAAGGATGGGAAGTAGTCCTAGTAAAACCAGAATGCATGACTTGTTTCTGGACGTATGAATTACGTGTCTTTATTGCCTTTGCTGAACGACTTGTGTACTAGCTAGAATTGTCTTCACAACTATCTTGTATCAAAGTTATTGTGTGCTATATTTCATGCTTTATGTAAAATAAGCGGTATTGTAAGTTGTAAAATATTGTATAAAAGTTTGAACGCGAAATATTATTATAATCAGTTTTTCATATAGAATTGTAGTAGTTGAATTGTATATTAGCTACTAAGTATGAACTTAACGGGTAGGTACTACCCTAATTTAAACTTATAAAACGCTAATATGAAGAAAAAGCTTTTATAAATGAGTTCATATTATGCTACGAAATACTATTAACTACTCTTAATATTCTGTATGATTAACTTGTTCCATTTAACTATTTTGAAGGAAATGGCACCGACTACTCGACACACCGTGAATATGAATGAAGAGGAATTCCGTACTTTTCTAGCTTCAAACATAGCCGCAGTACAGGCTGCGCTACATACCAACAATAACCTTGGATCTAGCAGTACAGGAAATCGTGTAGGATGCACCTACAAAGAATTCACTGCCTGCAAACCTTTGGAATTTGATGGAACCGAAGGACCGATCGGATTGAAACGGTGGACCGAGAAGGTTGAATCGGTGTTTGCCATAAGTAAGTGTACTGAAGAGGACAAAGTGAAGTACGCTACGCATACCTTCACAGGTTCTGCGTTAACATGGTGGAATACCTATCTAGAGCAAGTGGGACAAGATGATGCGTACGCACTACCGTGGTCAGCATTCAAGCACTTGATGAACGAGAAGTACCGTCCCAGAACCGAGGTCAATAAGCTCAAGACAGAACTTAGAGGGTTACGAACCCAAGGATTTGATATTACCACGTACGAAAGACGATTCACAGAATTGTGCCTATTGTGTCCGGGAGCATTCGAAGATGAGGAAGAGAAGATCGACGCGTTTGTGAAAGGATTACCGGAAAGAATCCAAGAAGATATAAGTTCACACGAGCCCGCCTCCATACAACAGGCATGTAGAATGGCTCACAAACTAGTGAACCAGATTGAAGAAAGAATTAAAGAACAGACTGCTGAAGAGGCCAATGTGAAGCAAGTCAAAAGAAAGTGGGAGGAAAACGGTGATAAGAATCACCAATACAACAACAACAGCAATTACAACAATAATCGCAACAATTATCCCAACAATCGCAACATCAATCGCAACTACAACAAACGGCCCAACAACAACAACAACAACAACAACAGCAACTACAACAATCATCCCAACAACAATAATAACCGCAACAACAACAACAATCAGAAGCAACTATGCCAAAGGTGTGAAAAGAATCACTCGGGGTTCTGCACCAAATTTTGCAACAAGTGTAAAAGAAATGGTCATAGCGCGGCGAAGTGTGAGGTCTACGGACCAGGGGTTAATAGAACGAAAGGAACAAATGGTGTCGGAACGAGTAATGGCGGAGCAAGTAGTGTCGGAGCAAGTTATGACAATGTAGTTTGTTATAAATGTGGAAAACCAGGCCACATTATTAGAAATTGCCCGAACCAGGAGAACACGAATGGACAAGGCCGTGGAAGAGTTTTCAATATTAATGCGGTAGAGGCACAGTAAGACCCGGAGCTTGTTACGGGTACGTTTCTTATTGACAATAAATCTGCTTACGTTTTATTTGATTCGGGTGCGGATAGAAGCTATATGAGTAGAGATTTTTGTGCTAAATTAAGTTGTCCATTGACGCCTTTGGATAGTAAATTTTTACTCGAATTAGCAAATGGTAAATTAATTTCAGCAGATAATATATGTCGGAATCGAGAAATTAAACTGGTTAGCGAAACATTTAAGATTGATTTGATACCAGTAGAGTTAGGGAGTTTTGATGTGATAATCGGTATGGACTGGTTGAAAGAAGTGAAAGCGGAGATCGTTTGTTATAAAAATGCAATTCGCATTATACGAGAAAAAGGAAAACCCTTAATGGTGTACGGAGAAAAGGGCAACACGAAGCTACATCTTATTAGTAATTTGAAGGCACAAAAACTAATAAGAAAAGGTTGCTATGCTGTTCTAGCACACGTCGAGAAAGTACAAACTGAAGAAAAGAGCATCAATGATGTTCCCATTGCAAAAGAATTTCCCGATGTATTTCCGAAAGAATTACCGGGATTACCCCCACATCGATCCGTTGAATTTCAAATAGATCTTGTACCAGGAGCTGCACCAATAGCTCGTGCTCCTTACAGACTCGCACCCAGCGAGATGAAAGAACTGCAAAGCCAATTACAAGAACTTTTAGAGCGTGGTTTCATTCGACCAAGCACATCACCGTGGGGAGCTCCTATTTTGTTTGTCAAGAAGAAAGATGGTACATTCAGGTTGTGTATCGACTACCGAGAGTTGAACAAACTTACCATCAAGAACCGCTACCCACTACCGAGAATCGACGACTTATTTGATCAACTACAAGGCTCGTCTGTTTATTCAAAGATTGACTTACGTTCCGGGTATCATCAAATGCGGGTGAAAGAAGATGATATTCCAAAGACTGCTTTCAGAACACGTTACGGTCATTACGAGTTTATGGTCATGCCGTTTGGTTTAACTAATGCACCAGCTGTATTCATGGACCTTATGAACCGAGTGTGTGGACCATACCTTGACAAGTTTGTCATTGTTTTCATTGATGACATACTTATTTACTCAAAGAATGACCAAGAACACGGTGAACATTTGAGAAAGGTGTTAGAAGTATTGAGGAAGGAAGAATTGTACGCTAAGTTTTGAAAGTGTGCATTTTGGTTGGAAGAAGTTCAATTCCTCGGTCACATAGTGAACAAAGAAGGTATTAAGGTGGATCCGGCAAAGATAGAAACTGTTGAAAAGTGGGAAACCCCGAAAACTCCGAAACACATACGCCAGTTTTTAGGACTAGCTGGTTACTACAGAAGGTTCATCCAAGACTTTTCCAGAATAGCAAAACCCTTGACTGCATTAACGCATAAAGGGAAGAAATTTGAATGGAATGATGAACAAGAGAAAGCGTTTCAGTTATTGAAGAAAAAGCTAACTACGGCACCTATATTGTCATTGCCTGAAGGGAATGATGATTTTGTGATTTATTGTGACGCATCAAAGCAAGGTCTCGGTTGTGTATTAATGCAACGAACGAAGGTGATTGCTTATGCGTCTAGACAATTGAAGATTCACGAACAAAATTATACGACGCATGATTTGGAATTAGGCGCGGTTGTTTTTGCATTAAAGACTTGGAGGCACTACTTATATGGGGTCAAAAGTATTATATATACCGACCACAAAAGTCTTCAACACATATTTAATCAGAAACAACTGAATATGAGGCAGCGTAGGTGGATTGAATTATTGAATGATTACGATTTTGAGATTCGTTACCACCCGGGGAAGGCAAATGTGGTAGCCGATGCCTTGAGCAGGAAGGATAGAGAACCCATTCGAGTAAAATCTATGAATATAATGATTCATAATAACATTACTACTCAAATAAAGGAGGCGCAACAAGGAGTTTTAAAAGAGGGAAATTTAAAGGATGAAATACCCAAAGGATCGGAGAAGCATCTTAATATTCGGGAAGATGGAACCCGGTATAGGGCTGAAAGGATTTGGGTACCAAAATTTGGAGATATGAGAGAAATGGTACTTAGAGAAGCTCATAAAACCAGATACTCAATACATCCTGGAACGGGGAAGATGTACAAGGATCTCAAGAAACATTTTTGGTGGCCGGGTATGAAAGCCGATGTTGCTAAATACGTAGGAGAATGTTTGACGTGTTCTAAGGTCAAAGCTGAGCATCAGAAACCATCAGGTCTACTTCAACAACCCGAAATCCCGGAATGGAAATGGGAAAACATTACCATGGATTTCATCACTAAATTGCCAAGGACTGCAAGTGGTTTTGATACTATTTGGGTAATAGTTGATCGTCTCACCAAATCAGCACACTTCCTACCAATAAGAGAAGATGACAAGATGGAGAAGTTAGCACGACTGTATTTGAAGGAAGTCGTCTCCAGACATGGAATACCAATCTCTATTATCTCTGATAGGGATGGCAGATTTATTTCAAGATTCTGGCAGACATTACAGCAAGCATTAGGAACTCGTCTAGACATGAGTACTGCCTATCATCCACAAACTGATGGGCAGAGCGAAAGGACGATACAAACGCTTGAAGACATGCTACGAGCATGTGTTATTGATTTCGGAAACAGTTGGGATCGACATCTACCGTTAGCAGAATTTTCCTACAACAACAGCTACCATTCAAGCATTGAGATGGCGCCGTTTGAAGTACTTTATGGTAGAAAGTGCAGGTCTCCGATTTGTTGGAGTGAGGTGGGGGATAGACAGATTACGGGTCCGGAGATTATACAAGAAACTACCGAGAAGATCATCCAAATTCAACAACGGTTGAAAACCGCCCAAAGTCGACAAAAGAGCTACGCTGACATTAAAAGAAAAGATATAGAATTTGAAATTGGAGAGATGGTCATGCTTAAAGTTACACCTTGGAAAGGCGTTGTTCGATTTGGTAAACGAGGGAAATTAAATCCAAGGTATATTGGACCATTCAAGATTATTGATCGTGTCGGACCAGTAGCTTACCGACTAGAGTTACCTCAACAACTCGCGGCTGTACATAACACTTTCCACGTCTCGAATTTAAAGAAATGTTTTGCTAAAGAAGATCTCACTATTCCGTTAGATGAAATCCAAATCAACGAAAAACTTCAATTCATCGAAGAACCCGTCGAAATAATGGATCGTGAGGTTAAAAGACTTAAGCAAAACAAGATACCAATTTTTAAGGTTCGATGGAATGCTCGTAGAGGACCCGAGTTCACCTGGGAGCGTGAAGATCAGATGAAGAAGAAATACCCGCATCTATTTCCAGAAGATTCGTCAACACCTGCAACAGCTTAAAATTTCGGGACGAAATTTATTTAACAGGTAGGTACTGTAGTGACCCGAACTTTTCCATGTTTATATATATAAATTAAGATTGATATTTACATGATTAAATGTTTCCAACATGTTAAGCAATCAAACTTGTTAAGACTTGATTAATTGAAATAGGTTTCATATAGACAATTGACCACCCAAGTTGACCGGTGATTCACGAACGTTAAAACTTGTAAAAAAACTATATGATGATATATATATGGTTATATGTATAGTTAACATGATATTATGATAAGTAAACATATCATTAATTATATTAACAATGAACTACATATGTAAAAACAAGACTACTAACTTAATGATTTTGAAACGAGACATATATGTAACGTTTATCGTTGTAACGACATTTAATGTATATATATCATATTAAGAGATATTCGTACATCATAATATCATGATAATATAATAATTTAAAATCTCTTTTGATATTATAAACATTGGGTTAACAACATTTAACAAGATCGTTAACCTAAAGGTTTCAAAACAACACTTACATGTAACGACTAACGATGACTTAACGACTCAGTTAAAATGTATATACATGTAGTGTTTTAATATGTATTTATACACTTTTGAAAGACTTCAATACACTTATCAAAATACTTCTACTTAACAAAAATGCTTACAATTACATTCTCGTTCAGTTTCATCAACAATTCTACTCGTATGCACCCGTATTCGTACTCGTACAATACACAGCTTTTAGATGTATGTACTATTGGTATATACACTCCAATGATCAGCTCTTAGCAGCCCATGTGAGTCACCTAACACATGTGGGGACCATCATTTGGCAACTAGCATGAAATATCTCATAAGATTACAAAAATATGAGTAATCATTCATGACTTATTTACATGAAAACAAAATTACATATCCTTTATATCTAATCCATACACCAACGACCAAAAACACCTACAAACACTTTCATTCTTCAATTTTCTTCATCTAATTGAACTCTCTCAAGTTCTATCTTCAAGTTCTAAGTGTTCTTCATAAATTCCAAAAGTTCTAGTTTCATAAAATCAAGAATACTTTCAAGTTTGCTAGCTCACTTCCAATCTTGTAAGGTGATCATCCAACCTCAAGAAATCTTTGTTTCTTACAGTAGGTTATCATTCTAATACAAGGTAATAATCATATTCAAACTTTGGTTCAATTTCTATAACTATAACAATCTTATTTCAAGTGATGATCTTACTTGAACTTGTTTTCGTGTCATGATTTTGCTTCAAGAACTTTGAGCCATCCAAGGATCCATTGAAGCTAGATCCATTTTTCTCTTTTTCAGTAGGTTCATCCAAGGAACTTAAGGTAGTAATGATGTTCATAACATCATTCGATTCATACATATAAAGCTATCTTATTTGAAGGTTTAAACTTGTAATCACTAGAACATAGTTTAGTTAATTCTAAACTTGTTCGCAAACAAAAGTTAATCCTTCTAACTTGACTTTTAAAATCAACTAAACACATGTTCTATATCTATATGATATGCTAACTTAATGATTTAAAACCTGGAAACACGAAAAACACCGTAAAACCGGATTTACGCCGTCGTAGTAACACCGCGGGCTGTTTTGGGTTAGTTAATTAAAAACTATGATAAACTTTGATTTAAAAGTTGTTATTCTGAGAAAATGATTTTTATTATGAACATGAAACTATATCCAAAAATTATGGTTAAACTCAAAGTGGAAGTATGTTTTCTAAAATGGTCATCTAGACGTCGTTCTTTCGACTGAAATGACTACCTTTACAAAAACGACTTGTAACTTATTTTTCCGACTAGAAACCTATACCTTTTTTGTTTAGATTCATAAAATAGAGTTCAATATGAAACCATAGCAATTTGATTCACTCAAAACGGATTTAAAATGAAGAAGTTATGGGTAAAACAAGATTGGATAATTTTTCTCATTTTAGCTACGTGAAAATTGGTAACAAATCTATTCCAACCATAACTTAATCAACTTGTATTATATATTATGTAATCTTGAGATACCATAGACACGTATAAAATGTTTTGACCTATCATGTCGACACATCTATATATATTTCGGAACAACCATAGACACTCTATATGTGAATGTTGGAGTTAGCTATACAGGGTTGAGGTTGATTCCAAAATATATATAGTTTGAGTTGTGATCAATACTGAGATACGTATACACTGGGTCGTGGATTGATTCAAGATAATATTTATCGATTTATTTATGTACATCTAACTGTGGACAACTAGTTGTAGGTTACTAACGAGGACAGCTGACTTAATAAACTTAAAACATCAAAATATATTAAAAGTGTTGTAAATATATTTTGAACATACTTTGATATATATGTATATATTGTTATAGGTTCGTGAATCAACCAGTGGCCAAGTCTTACTTCCCGACGAAGTAAAAATCTGTGAAAGTGAGTTATAGTCCCACTTTTAAAATCTAATATTTTTGGGATGAGAATACATGCAGGTTTTATAAATGATTTACAAAATAGACACAAGTACGTGAAACTACATTCTATGGTTGAATTATCGAAATCAAATATGCCCCTTTTTATTAAGTCTGGTAATCTAAGAATTAGGGAACAGACACCCTAATTGACGCGAATCCTAAAGATAGATCTATTGGGCCTAACAAACCCCATCCAAAGTACCGGATGCTTTAGTACTTCGAAATTTATATCATATCCGAAGGGTGTCCCAGAATGATGGGGATATTCTTATATATGCATCTTGTTATTGTCGGTTACCAGGTGTTCACCATATGAATGATTTTTATCTCTATGTATGGGATGTGTATTGAAATATGAAATCTTGTGATCTATTGTTACGATTTGATATATATAGGTTAAACCTATAACTCACCAACATTTTTGTTGACGTTTTAAGCATGTTTATTCTCAGGTGATTATTAAGAGCTTCCGCTGTCGCATACTTAAATAAGGACAAGATTTGGAGTCCATGCTTGTATGATATTGTGTAAAAACTGCATTCAAGGAACTTATTTTGTTGTAACATATTTGTATTGTAAACCATTATGTAATGGTCGTGTGTAAACAGGATATTTTAGATTATCATTATTTGATAATCTACGTAAAGCTTTTTAAACCTTTATTGATGAAATAAAGGTTATGGTTTGTTTAAAAATGAATGCAGTCTTTGAAAAACGTCTCATATAGAGGTCAAAACCTCGCAACGAAATCAATTAATATGGAACGTTTTTAATCAATAAGAACGGGACATTTCATAAATTAACTTTTAAAATACTTCAAGACCTGTAATATATCATAAATATATGCTAATTTAACAAGGTATAACTTGGTTTTTCAAAGAACACCTTAAAAACTGTTTTTACGACGTCGGAGTGCAACCGGGGGCTGTTTTGGGTTGGATAATTAAAAACTATCTTGAACCTTGAATTGGAGGTTTATTTTCTGGAAAAATGATATTTACTATGAATATGATAACACATAAAAATTTCATGATTTAACTCAAAGTATAAGTATTTTTAGAAAAATAATCATTTAAGGTTGTTTACATGATGAAAAATGATTAACTTCATAAGTTTCACCAAAGTTTGACCTATGACCTGTGATTTCGAATACAAACTAAGGTATTTACAGCTCATATTCTTAAAGAAGGACTCGATCCAAGGAAGTGGCAAGTTGAACCAACGAAAACGGAGTTGTAACGAAGAAACTATGACCAAAACAAAATCGGATATCCAAGACTAGTTTAGCCACGAAAATAATTGGAGAAAAATTAAATAAATCACATCTTTTTAAAATAACATGATATTTTATATATATGTACTCATAATTTAATTTTATATATTTCAGGATCACCCGTAAACAATACGAGAAGATTAATCATAAGATCCCATGATTGTACGCAACACGTCATTTGACAACACCGGTACTTTATGTACGCAACACGTCATTTGACAACACCGGTACCGTGAGTCAAGATTAATCCCGACCAATACGAATACGATGGGGGTTTTATTTATTTCGATGGGGGTTTTATTTATTTATTAAACACCTAAATATGAACCATTAAAATTGAATTGCTAACTACGGACTAAGAAGACATTAAAAGTATTATAAGTATATATATGTGACGATTGTTTAAAATGAAAATATATTGATAAATTATATATGGATAGGTTCGTGATATCAACCGGAGACCAAGTCAAAATATATATATCTTCAAGGCAAAAGTGAGTATATAGTCCCACTTTTAAACTCTAAATATTTCGGGATGAGAATACATGTATTTTATGTTTTACGATATGGACACAAGTAACTGAAAAATATATTCTACGTTGAGTTGTACCACTAGCATACTTCCCTGTAGCTTGGTAACTACTATTTACAGCGGTATTGTAAACGCGAATCCTGTTGATAGATCTATCGGGCCTAACAACCCCAACCGGACTGGACGACCAGTATTCAACGGTTGCACAGTACTTCGTTTCGTGACTATACTTGGTACGATGTAGTAAGATTTCATAATAAAGGGAATATGCGACGTGATTAAATTTTAAGTATGGTTACCAAGTGCTCAACCACTTAGAATATTTTTATTAAAATGTTTATATATGAAATCTTGTGGTCTAAATATATATATTGCTGCCGGCATTAAACCTATATCTCACCAACTTTATGTTGACGTTTTAAAAATGTCTATTCTCAGGTGAAAACTAAAGCTTCCGCTGCAACATGTTGAATTTAAGCAAGATCTTGAGTATGCATATTTGTGTCAAAAATAAAACTGCATATCCGAGGAATTGTAATGTAAAATATGCTAGAAATCGTATTGTTATCATCACATGTAAAGTTTGTAAGTCTAAGATTATCGCTAAACGATAATCATCTTTTTATTGTCTAAAGCTTGTATTAAAATAAGAGTTATGGGTTGTAATGTAAAATAAATGCAGTTGTTCTTTTAAAAATGTCGCATATAGAGGTCAATACCTCGCAATGAAATCATACGTTATCTAACTCGTTTTTATGGTTAAGGACGGGTTATGACATGTGGTATCAGAGCGGTGGTCTTAGCGAACCAGGTTTGCATTAGTGTGTCTAACTGATAAGTCGTTAGGATACATTAGTAAGTCTGGACTTTGACCGGGTCTGATTTAAAAACCATTGCTTATCATTGTTGGTTAAAATTTATATGTAAATATTATGTAGTACTAATGGGTTAGTTGTTGTGTGATAGATGTCGGGCTCAAAACTTGTTATCACATTCAGCGACTCCGAATCAGAATCTTCAGATGGTGTTCCAGTCATTAACCTATCCGATGACGAAAATGATATCTTTGGGGAAGACTCACAAATTCCGGATGAACCAACTATAAAGAACTCGGAAAGTGAACCCGAGGAGGAAAGTGAACCCGAGGAGGAAAGTGAACCCGAGGAAGAAATACAGGAAATTACGAAAGACAAGTTCGAACTAGGAAAGAAACGAAAGGCTAATGAATTAGAAAATTCAAATCCCGAGTTTAGCGAGGATGATGTGGCACCAACTCCACTAGACACTACCACCCCTATTCCCGCTATTCCTATTCGTTCTATCCCGGCATCCAGTTCTTCAGCCCCACCGCCAAAATATAGGCAGACAGCTAGGTTAAGCGTTAGGCCATTCCTTGAACCTAAACGTCCTAGAAAATAGACCAAACGATGCACTGCCGTATTAAAACATGGGATCATATAATGTTTTGTATAATATTACTAGTGTGGTTTGCTTAATATTCGATGTAAGATAAGCATATGTAAAATAGTGAAGTATGAAATGAAATAATTTTCCATGGTTAAGTATTATTTAGATGGTAGTAATTGGTTCTGTACTAAGCTATTAAGTATGGACATTAACGGGTAGGTACTACCCTATATATAATTATAAAATGCTAATAAGAAGAAAAGGCTTTTATAATAATACCTGGTTCATATTATTAACAAGCTATAATGTACTATAAATACACACTACATCTATAATAATCCATGTGAATAATTATTTTCTTTCATTAGGAAATGGCGCGATTGAATCGAATGACGGAACAAGAAGTCGAGGAATTCATCAACCAACGAGTGAACGACAGAATGTTATGGGTCGAGGCTGCAAGAGCTGCTGCAGTTAACCCAAATCCTCGTGTAGGATGTACCTACAAGACTTTTCAAGCTTGCAAGCCCTCATCATTCAGTGGAACGGAAGGACCGATCGGTTTAACCCGGTGGATAGAAAAGATGGAGACTGTGTTTAAAATCAGTGGTTGTGTTGAAAAGGACATGACCAAGTATGCATCATGCACTTTACAAGATAGTGCACTCACGTGGTGGAAAAATTATGTGAAGGCTGTAGGAGGAGATGTAGCTTATGATACTCCATGGGAAGAATTCAAAACAATGTTAATCAACGAATATTGTCCAAGGAACGAGGTTAGGAAGTTGGAAGATGAATTACGAAGTCTGAAGGTTATTGGTACTGAAATCACCAACTACAATCAGCGATTCATGGAATTAGTTTTGCTATGTCCTGAATTGGTTCCAACCGAAGAACGGAAGATTGAAATGTACAAAGATGGTTTGCCCAAAAAGGTCAAGGCAAATGTTACAGCATCGAAACCTAAGACAATTCATGAAGCTATAACCATGGCAAATGAGCTAATGGATCAGGTCATCATGGATAAGAAAGTATCCAATACTGATGTGAAGGTATCAGGTAACAAAAGAAAGTGGAATGGAAGCTATGATCGAGGTAATCAACAACAATCTTTTAAGAAACAAGAAACCACGCAAGGTGCGGGTAGTGGTTCAGGCTTTGGTTACAAAGGACAAAATCCTTTATGCAACCGATGCCACAAACATCACTTTGGTTACTGTAATGTGGTATGCAACAAATGTAATCGAAAGGGTCATCTTGCTGAAGATTGTAGGGCTCTCGTTACAAATACAAATGGTACCAAGACTCCTGCCACCAATGCAAATAGAACTGCTTTGGCTACCATTACTTGTTATGGGTATGGAAAACAAGGTCACTATAAGAGCCAGTGCCCGAATCCTGAGAAGAATATCGGACCTGCACGTGGGAGAGCATTTATTATTAATGCTAGAGAGGCATGTGAAGACCCGGAGCTTGTTACGGGTACGTTTACCATTAATAACTTATCAGCATCTATTATATTTGATACTGGTGCCGATAGAAGTTACGTGTGTAGAAATTTTTACACTAAATTGAATTGTTCATCATTACCTCTAGATGCTAAGTACATGATTGAGTTAGCTAATGGTAAACTAATTAAAGCCGATAAAATTTGTCGTGATTGTAAAATAAATTTAGCCGGAGAAACGTTTAAAATTGACTTGATACCCGTAGAATTAGGAAGTTTTGATGTAATAGTCGGCATGGACTGGATGTCCAAAGTAGGAGCTGAAGTTGTGTGTGCCAAGAAGGCAATTCGCATTCCTTGTAAGGATAAAATGCCGGTGATGATTTATGGAGAGAAGGGTAACTCAAAGTTAAAACTCATTAGCTGTTTGAAAGCCAAGAAGTGTTTAGAAAAGGGATGTTATGCTATTCTAGCACATGTTAATAAAGTCGAAAAGAAAGAAAAAGAGAAGTGCATCAACGACGTGCCTGTGGCAAGAGATTTTCCTGAAGTTTTTCCGGAAGAGTTGCTGGGATTACCTCCATTTAGATCTGTAGAATTTCAAATAGATTTAGTACCAGGAGCTGCACCAGTTGCCCGTGCTCCATATAGACTTGCACCGTCCGAGTTAAAAGAACTTCAGAGTCAGTTAAAAGAATTACTGGATCGTGGATTCATACGACCAAGTACTTCACCGTGGGGAGCTCCAATTCTATTTGTTAAAAAGAAAGATGGATCTTTTAGGATGTGTATAGATTATCGTGAATTAAATAAGTTAACTATCAAGAATCGGTATCCACTACCGAGAATTGACGACTTATTTGATCAACTGCAAGGATCATGTGTGTACTCAAAAATTGACCTAAGATCGGGCTATCATCAACTACGCGTCAAAGAAGAAGATATACCGAAAACTGCTTTTCGGACACGCTACGGTCATTACGAATTTTTGGTCATGCCGTTTGGATTGACGAATGCGCCAGCTGTATTCATGGACCTCATGAATCGAGTTTGTAGTCCATATCTAGATAAGTTTGTTATCGTTTTCATTGATGATATTCTTATCTATTCCAAGAGTGAGCAAGAGCATGAGCAGCATTTAAGGTTAATATTAGAGTTGTTGAGAAAAGAACAGCTATACGCTAAATTTTCTAAGTGTGCTTTCTGGTTGAAAGAAGTGCAATTTCTTGGTCACGTTGTTAGTAGCAAAGGAATTCAGGTTGATCCAGCTAAAATTGAGGCCATTGAAAAATGGGAGACTCCTAAAACACCAATGCAGATACGCCAATTTTTGGGTTTAGCCGGTTATTATAGAAGGTTTATTCAAGATTTTTCTCGAATAGCTAAGCCGTTGACAGCGTTAACGCAAAAAGGGAAGAAATACGAATGGACCTCAGAGCAGGAGAACGCATTTCAATTACTGAAAAAGAAGTTGACTACGGCGCCTATTTTATCGTTACCGGAAGGGAACGATGATTTTGAAATATATTGTGATGCTTCGCGACAAGGTTTTGGTTGCGTTCTTATGCAACGGAAGAAAGTTATTGCATACGCATCCCGACAATTGAAGATTCACGAGCGGAATTATACGACGCATGATCTAGAACTGGGAGCAGTCGTGTTTGCATTGAAGATATGGAGACACTACTTGTATGGGGTTAAATGCACTGTGTTTACTGATCATAAAAGCCTTCAACATATTTTTGATCAGAAACAGCTGAACATGAGGCAACGTAGGTGGGTCGAGTTAATAAACGACTATGATTGTGAAATTCGTTATCATCCCGGGAAAGCGAATGTGGTGGCTGACGCACTAAGCAGAAAGGAACGAGAACCAATTCGAGTACGAGCGATGAACATAAAAATTCGCATGAATCTCAACTCACAAATCAAAGAAGTTCAACGAGAAGCACTTACTAAAGAAAATATAGGAAATGAAATAATGAAGAAGTATGAGAAGCAACTCATTATGCGGGAAGATGGAATTCGATATTTTGCAAATCGTATTTGGGTACCGAAGTTGGGTGGATTAAGGAAGTTGATATTGAACGAGGAACATAAGACAAGATATTCGATACATCCTGGAGTTGGAAAGATGTACCACGATCTTAAGACACATTATTGGTGGCCTAATTTAAAGACAGACGTTGCAACATATGTTGGGGAATGTTTAACTTGTTCCAAAGTCAAAGCAGAACACCAGAAGCCGTCAGGATTACTTCAATAACCAGAAATCCCAGAATGGAAATGGGACGGTATTACCATGGATTTCATCACGAAGTTACCAAAGACTGCCTGGGGATACGACACCATTTGGGTAATTGTTGATCGTCTTACCAAATCTGCACATTTCTTGCCTATAAAGGAAACGGATAGAATGGAGAAATTATTACGATTATATATAAAGGAAATAGTTTCAAGGCATGGAATACCTATTTCCATTATATCTGATCGTGATAGTAGATTTACCTCAAAGTTCTGGCAATCACTACAGGAGGCACTAGGAACTCGTTTGGATATGAGTACCGCATATCATCCGCAAACCGACGGGCAGAGTGAAAGAACAATTCAGACTCTTGAAGACATGCTCAGGGCATGTGTGATCGATTTTGGAAACGGATGGGATAAGTATTTACCGTTAGCAGAATTCTCGTATAATAATAGTTATCATGCGAGCATTAAAGCTGCACCATTCGAAGCACTGTATGGAAGGAAGTGTAGATCTCCTATTTGTTGGAATGAAGTAGGAGATCGACAATTAACTGGTCCCGAGATCATACACGAAATGACTGAGAAGATAGTACAAATTAAGGAGAGATTGAAAACAGCCCGTAGTCACCAAAAGAGCTACGCCGATGTCCGAAGGAAACCATTAGAGTTTCAGATCGGTGACATGGTTATGTTAAAGGTGTCACCATGGAAAGGTGTAATACGCTTCGGAAAAAGGGGTAAACTGAACCCAAGATATGTAGGCCCGTTCAAGATCATCGAACGCATTGGACCGGTAGCTTATCGACTCGAGTTACCGCAACAACTCGCTGGAGTACATAATACATTTCACGTCTCAAACCTTAAGAAGTGTCTTGCAAAGGAAGACCTCACCATTCCTCTTGAAGAAATCCAAGTTGACGAGAAATTAAATTTCGTAGAAGAACCAGTCGAAATCATGGACCGTGAAGTTAAACAGCTCAAGCAGAGCAACATACCGATCGTTAAGGTTCGTTGGAATGCTCGAAGAGGTCCTGAGTTTACTTGGGAACGAGAGGATCAGATGAAACAAAAGTATCCACACTTGTTTCTCGATGACGCAAAATAGGTACAATTTTTAAAATTTCGGGATGAAATTTATTTAACGGGTAGGTACTGTAATGACCCGGACTTTTTCGATTTTTCTATACTTATAAGATTAATATTTACATAAATTAAACCTTACCAACATGATAAGCAATCCAAATTGTTGAGACTTATGTTTTTGAAAAAGAGTTTTACACAACGTTTGACCGTCTAGTTTGACCGATGATATCACGAACTATATAACATATGATAATTATACGTTTGTGTATATATATGTATATATACATATTTAACATGATTTATGGATGTTTTAATATCTCATTTTGTATTAATAACAATAAGTTATAAGTATATTTTGAAACTACTAACTTAAGTTTTCAAAACGATAACCATACGTAACGTTATTTGACATAAATACTTATGACCTATAATGTTTATACATATATCGTATATGTAATGTATTTAATCACTTTTTAAGGATTTAAATACATAAAACAATATAAGTGTATTCACAAAAGATAGCTATATTTGAATTCTCATTCCATTTTTCACAAGATTTCTATACGTATATCTACGGTATATGTACCGTATCATACCTAGCTTCTATACGTATTTACTATTGGTATATACACATCAAATCACCACCTAACCAGCCCTTGTTACTACCCTAGGTATAAGGTAATTAGAATTGGAGGTTAGTATGACAATTTTACAAGATTACAAGTTTGGAAAATTTGTCCATGTCTCCCCATAATCACGTTTTATATGGCCATCCCCATGACATTTCTAGTTCACCATTCTCACTTCTAAATTACTCTCTAACACACCTACTTGAAATCCATAAGAAACCTCCATCAATTTAGCAAGTAACCATGAAGATCTAGCTTCAAAAACATCACTTAATCATCATAAGAAAACCCTTACAAAAACACTTCAAGAATCCTTCTAAGAACACAAGTTTACTTCCAATCTTTCATCCAACTTCACCACTCTTTTGGTTCTAGGTTTTTACTCCTCTTTTACAGCAATCTTGTCCAAGTAACTTGAGGTAGTAACTTTGTTCATAACCTTATTCGATTCATATATATATAGCTATCTTATTTTATGGTATACAATTTTAACAACAAGAACATAGTTTGAATGATTTCAAACTTGTTTGCAAACTAAATAGATCCTTCTAACTTAACTTTTAAAATACTTCAAGACCTGTAATATATCATAAATATATGCTAATTTAACAAGGTATAACTTGGTTTTTCAAAGAACACCTTAAAAACTGTTTTTACGACGTCGGAGTGCAACCGGGGGCTGTTTTGGGTTGGATAATTAAAAGCTATCTTGAACCTTGAATTGGAGGTTTATTTTCTGGAAAAATGATATTTACTATGAATATGATAACACATAAAAATTTCATGATTTAACTCAAAGTATAAGTATTTTTAGAAAAATAATCATTTAAGGTTGTTTACATGATGGAAAATGATTAACTTCATAAGTTTCACCAAAGTTTGACCTATGACCTGTGATTTCGAATACAAACTAAGGTATTTACAGTTCATATTCTTAAAGAAGGACTCGATCCAAGGAAGTGGCAAGTTGAACCAACGAAAACGGAGTTGTAACGAAGAAACTATGACCAAAACAAAATCGGATATCCAAGACTAGTTTAGCCACGAAAATAATTGGAGAAAAATTAAATAAATCACATCTTTTTAAAATAACATGATATTTTATATATATGTACTCATAATTTAATTTTATATATTTCAGGATCACCCGTAAACAATACGAGAAGATTAATCATAAGATCCCATGATTGTACGCAACACGTCATTTGACAACACCGGTACTTTATGTACGCAACACGTCATTTGACAACACCGGTACCGTGGGTCAAGATTAATCCCGACCAATACGAATACGATGGGGGTTTTATTTATTTCGATGGGGGTTTTATTTATTTATTAAACACCTAAATATGAACCATTAAAATTGAATTGCTAACTACAGACTAAGAAGACATTAAAAGTATTATAAGTATATATATGTGACGATTGTTTAAAATGAAAATATATTGATAAATTATATATGGATAGGTTCGTGATATCAACCAAGTCAAAATATATATATCTTCAAGGCAAAAGTGAGTATATAGTCCCACTTTTAAACTCTAAATATTTCGGGATGAGAATACATGTATTTTATGTTTTACGATATGGTCACAAGTAACTGAAAAATATATTCTACGTTGAGTTGTACCACTGGCATACTTCCCTGTAGCTTGGTAACTACTATTTACAGCAGTATTGTAAACGCGAATCCTGTTGATAGATCTATCGGGCCTGACAACCCCAACCGGACTGGACGACCAGTATTCAACGGTTGCACAGTACTTCGTTTCGTGACTATACTTGGTACGGTGTAGTAAGATTTCATAATAAAGGGAATATGCGACGTGATTAAATGTTAAGTGTGGTTACCAAGTGCTCAACCACTTAGAATATTTTTATTAAAATGTTTATATATGAAATCTTGTGGTCTAAATATATATATTGCTGCTGGCATTAAACCTATATCTCACCAACTTTATGTTGACGTTTTAAACATGTCTATTCTCAGGTGAAAACTAAAGCTTCCGCTGCAACATGTTGAATTTAAGCAAGATCTTGAGTATGCATATTTGTGTCAAAAATAAAACTGCATATCCGAGGAATTGTAATGTAAAATATGCTAGAAATCATATTGTTATCATCACATGTAAAGTTTGTAAGTCTAAGATTATCACTAAACGATAATCATCTTTTTATTGTCTAAAGCTTGTATTAAAATAAGAGTTATGGTTTGTAATGTAAAATAAATGCAGTTGTTCTTTTAAAAATGTCGCATATAGAGGTCAATACCTCGCAATGAAATCATACGTTATCTAACTCGTTTTTATGGTTAAGGACGGGTTATGACACATATCGACCCATGTATATATATTATTTGGAACACCCATAGACACTCTATATGCAGTAATGTTTGAGTTAGCTATACATGGTTGAGGTTGATTCCAAAAATATATATACTTTGAGTTGTGATCTAGCCTGAGACGTGTATACACTGGGTCATGGATTGATTCAAGATAATATATATCAATTTATTTCTGTACATCTAACTATGGACAACTAGTTGTAGGTTACTAACGAAGACAGCTGACTTAATAAACTTAAAACATCAAAATGTATTAAAAATGTTGTAAATATATTTTGAACATACTTTGATATATATATATATATGTATATATTTGTTATAGGTTCGTGAATCTACCAGTGGCCAAGTCTTACTCCCGACGAAGTAAAAATCTGTGAAAGTGAGTTATAGTTCCACTTTAAAAATCTAATATTTTGGGATGAGAATACATGCAGTTTTATAAATGTTTTACGAAATAGACACAAGTAAATGAAACTACATTATATGGGTGAATGATCGAAGCCGAATATGCCCCTTTTGCTTGGTAGCCTAAGAATTAGTAAACCGATCTACTAATTGACGCGAATCCTAAAGATAGATCTATTGGGCCTAACGAACCCCATCCAAAGTATCGGATGCTTTAGTACTTCAAATTCGTTTATATCATGTCCGAAGGTGTAACGACCCGGAAATTTCCAACCAAATTTAAACCTTATTCTTTATATGTTTCCGACACGATAAGCAAAAATTTGTAATTTTGAGTCTAGAAAGTTTGAAATCTATATTCGAAAAAATGCAATTACCCTTTAACTATTCTCGACGATTCACGAACCTTTAAATGTATATATAAATGATTATATATGTAAATAGTTATAGATAGTAAATTAAATATGTTACTGAACTATTATAGGATAACTTTAATATAACCAGAACTTGTTATTTGAATATGAAAAGTATATTAACTATAAATGATTTCGAATATGATTGTAAAATGTATAAATAATAAATATTAAATAGATGTTATTATATATATTATAATTATTAAATATTACATATTAATTTATTAAAAGTAACTAAAAGTTAAAATATAGGTATTTTAATAGACTGTTATTACTTTTAACATTAAATATCAATACTAGTGTTATTTTTTTATAAGATTATTCCCGATACTAATATAATTAGTATTATTATTATCACCAATAATATTATTATGATCATTACCCTTATTATTATTACTATTATTATTAAGATATTTAATAATAACTGTATTATTTTAATTGTTATTAATAAGTATTATTATTATTATTTATACTGTTATTACTAAATTATCGTTATTATAAAAATGATTTAAGTTAATAATATGATTATTATTATTATTTGCATCATATTGATATTATTATTAATATTATTACTCTATTGATATTTTACTAAATTAGTAACGGTTTTATAATTAACATTTATATCTAATACTAAAATTTAGATTAGAAAATACAGATTTTTTTTAAAAAAAAAAAAATATAAAATACAGATAATTTATTTAAACACGGATAAAATCAGTTTTTTTATATATAAACAGATAATCATACGCGTTCCTGTATTTGTTTTCATTCTCATCTCCCTGTTGCCATGTGAGCTAATGTCGACACCTTTTTCTCTATAAAATTCGATCACATACAGCCTTAGGAAGCTTAACCGATATTACTCTGTCAATCATCAATTTAATTATACTTTAATTGTTAAAAAAAATAGAAAGGAAACAGGTACTGTATGTGCTCGTGTTCGTGAATCAGAAACTTCGAATTCTAATTTCTAATCAAAATTCAAAAGTACTGTCATGTTAGGATTCTTTTAACCGAATTACCTGCGAAATTTCAGTTTCTAATTCATCTTATTGACTGAGAATTTTTGAGTTGAAGATATATTTCAAAAAGTCACAACTTTTGTTCTTCGAGAAATTAGAATTCGTTGTGACGTTTCAGGTTCAACTAAGGATTTTAAAAGTTTCCATGAATGATTTAGGAACTAATTCATGTAGATATCGTTATGTAAAAACATCTAAAAATTTAAAATTGATTTGGAGTTATATTTTTTTTAAAACCGTCGGTTACAGCAGGTTTTTTTTAAATTCTGTTTTGATTTTTTTTCTAATCTGTTAAATACCAGTTAATTTATGTTTCAAGGAAAATTTGAAATATTTAAATTGAATTTAAACTGAACCTTGCTGGTGTTATCTCTGATTGATATGGTGATGAGTCGACTTGTAATGAGGAAGAAGAAGGGAAACAGTTTACTCGAATTAAATAGGTTTCTGTTGGGTATTAATTCAGAAAAAGCATAAGTGGTGGAGTGGTGTAGTGTGTTTGCGGGTGAGTGAGGGGTCTTGGGTTCGATCCTCGTTGGGGCTATTCTTTTTAGGAACCCATTTTAAAGGTAGTCTTATTCTTAAAACTTATTAATATTATTATTCTAATTATTATTATTATTATTATTTTTATTATCATTAACTATTGTTACCATTACAAGTATTTTAATAACTAACATTAGTTAACAATTATGATTATTATGATTATTATTATTATTACAATTATTATTATCTATATTTTTTTTTATAATTATTTATAACAAACAAATGATATTTGTAAAAATATATATATATATACATATATATATACAACTATATTAATATTACTCATTATTCTGTTAATTGTTATTATATATAATAAAATAACAAAGTATTTTATATATGTAACGAATATATGAAATATACATATATTATTAAAATAAAATGATATAACTAATAAATTATATATACAAACTTATGTGATTACGACTATGTGTATTGATAAATATGCGAATGATATAGGTTCGTGAATCCGAGGCCAACCTTATACGTGATTAATGGTGTTATATGTATTTTTACTACAAAATACATTAGGTGAGTATATAGTCCCTTTTTAAACTTTAAATATTTTTGGGCTGAGAATACATGCGCTATTTTTTATAAATGATTTACGTTATGGACACAAGTGACAAAAGTTACGTTCTACATGGGTTTGAATCAAAAATCCCCTAGCTTGGTAACTTTAACTATTGGTTTATGAACTGGTAGGCGCGAATCCTAAAGATAGATCTATCGGGTTTTACACCCCCACCCAGATGTTGTTCTAGTAAACTAGAAGAACGGGTGTTTAGTACTTCGAGGTTAACGGAACGCACTTGATTCGGTGCACATATTATTATAACTCAGGGGTACACACTCTTGTTAAGGCTAGTTACCGGGTGCCCACTGCTTGGAATGCTTTTCATACACTTGCGAGTGTATTATGTTTTTATATATGAAATCTTGTGGTCCATAGTTATAACGCTGCTAGCATCAAACCTATATATCTCACCAACTTTATGTTGACGTTTTAAAGCATGTTATTCTCAGGTACGAATTAAGTCTTCCGCTGTGCATTAGCTCATACTAAAGACATTACTTGGAGTCGATAATCGCAATGGAACCAAATGTTGAAGACTTTGTCCAGGTGGATAAGGACGGGTCTTTACAGGTGGTATCAGAGCGTTGGTCTTAGTGAACCAGGTCTTGCATTAGTGTGTCTGGCTAGTAGTTGTTAGGATACATTAGTGAGTCTGGACTTTGACCGTGTCTACATATTAAAAGTTTTGCTTATCATATCTCGTCAGAAATCATCTGCTTATCATCCCTAGGGAATTTCCTGCTTATCATTCATAAGTCTAGACACGTCTTACTGCATTTAGTGCATCGATAGTGTATAGACAAAAATTCATATCTTAGCACATCTGTAGACTTGCTTGTCATATGCCGTAAGTTCCTCGGTAGGCTACAAAATCTTTAGTATTATAGATATTCTATGAAGTTAGAATATCATCCTATATTCGAAAATCATTTCAAATTAAAGATCCTTTTCAAATTGCTTCCTTGGCAATGAACCTGAAAGCACTTACCGGCGAACCTGTTCGAGAAATCATTTACCCTCTCATTTCTAGAGTATCCCGTCACGATTATATATAATCCTATATTTAGAATTGTACTCAACCGCTCGTCTCAACCGTCAATCATTCTGTAGTACTAGAAGAAGTTAACAAACTACGCGCTCGTGTGACGACTTCGGAGGACCTGGTGCGAAGGTTACGAATACCAGCAGCAGCACCAGCAGTATAATCAGTACCACCATTATCGACGTCGACAGTACCCTTATTATCCCTAAACCATAACCGTGCCGTAACTCTCAACATCACAACCTGTACCTCGAATATCAACATTTCACGCCTCAATATTACCATCTGTATTTTGAGTATGATCTTCGTTCTACATATCGTTCTACATCAATTAATTTCGTTCTACGTATTGTTCTACCTCATTTACCTTCGCTCGACATGGCAATTATGTAATCTCTAATGTTTTAGGGATTATGTAATCTAGTATCAACGATAAATCAAATGAGTTTAATATCTTATTGACTCATTAAATCCATAATTGCATCTGAAGAAAATATATATGCAAGTATATTTTCATGAAGATTGTAATAAAAAAAAAAAAAAAAAAAAAAAACTCTTCCGTACAAATTTTTAATGATGAAAAATATTTTAACGGGTGGGTAGTACCCGAGGAATATTTAGAATTCACATTAATAAGTTACACTGTACATTCTTCGAATCAGATTCAACGATCATTTACTATCCTACTTACAACTACCGATATACGTATCCGTTCACCACTGAATAACCATTTCTATTCAAATTTCATATTCGGATTTTGACTTATCAGAATCCAACAAGTGGCATAATGAAGAAAACATTGGATATATTAAAATTGTTAGAAACACACGATTTAACTAATTGAAAATCTATTAAGGATTTCACGCTAACTGTTCCGGCTAACTGTTCCCAGCTAACTGATTAACATTTAATTTATCGCAATTTATATTCTCGCAATTTACATTCTCGCAATTTACATTTCCGCAATTTACATTCCCGCAATTTTAATTTCCGCACTGTACTACTGTCGGGACACATGTACGCAACACGTCGGATTAATTCTGAGACAACACCGGTGCATGGGTCATGATATACATTTATTTATTTTACGCACTTTATATAACGGGACACGTATACAAGGTTTCGATTTATCATATCGACCCATCTATATATATAGTTTGAGTTGTGATCAATACCGAGACCGGTACACGGGTCACGATATGTATTATTTAATTCGAATATTATAATATATATATATTATTTAACTATTGTATTATTGGACAATCGAACTAACAGACTGCTAACTATGGACAAGTAAAATGAATTAAAATATAGAATATAACATATGAAACTAAACAATTCTTCAAGTTTGCCACTTGATTTTATCTCAAACCTCATTCGTATCTTGACGATTACAATTCGTATTCAAATCCTTTCATGATTCTTGAAAACATTTCGATCGAGAAGTCGAAACCGCCGCGCCTCGTCTACCGAAGCAAAGATTTATACGCCGGAAAACTCTCGAATCCAAATTCATAGTTTAAACACATACCGTGTTGAATCCTTTGCTGTTTATTAGCAAAAACAACCCTACAATTCCTTTTCAAGAAGCTAATTTTGTCACAGCTTCACTTCGGCTTCTCAGTGAAACTGCTCATATTATAACCTCGATATTTATACGTTGTCCTTTCGCCGCCGTTACTAGAGAACCTTTCACGATATCATGTACCAGCAATTCGGCATCCCTTTGGCGGAATCCGCAATCAGTATTTTGAAAATCTCGCACAATTTCTCCAGTTATACCTATAGCGTTTATTCCTAAGAATTTCATACTCCGAATGTGAAGTATCTGAAAAATACCCTGAACTATGAAGTAGTTCTTGAAATACTGACGAAGCAGCATGTTGTATACGGTCTTAAAGACCAAAAGTTGATGATAAAAGGAGGAAGTGTTAGGAATGCTCGATAGAAAATTTGGTACTGAAAACCGGATTGAGCAAATCGTGAAGGAGACTCTGAACAAATTACAAGGACTAAACTTGTACATAAAAGAAACATGACAATTCCATAGCAAACACCTTGCTTCCGAATCTAAACCCTTACGGGTCAATCTTCATCATCATCCTTCGACATTAGAAATTCTAAAACATTATCATATCATTCATTATAAATATCCTCAATATTTCTGAAGATGTTTTCGAAGCTATCCTTATTTGAAATCATTCATTCCTCCGTAATATCTACGTTACAACGTAAAAGAAACTGTGTTAGTTTCTAAATTCTGAAACCTTCAGGTTAAAATAAGAATGTTCTGAAGCAGTGTTGAGAACTGATGCATAAATTAGTATAATATAATGAAACTTGATCAACTTCATTATAGTACATTAAGTTATGATAAGTTTTTAATGAAATGTGATGATTCACAGTACCATCCTCATGTGCCATGTTACGCGGCTCTTACATTCTATACAATCTTCAAACATATTAGAACGTATCACCCTGATAGTTCTAATTTCCCAAAATATTCTGGTAATTTTTACTAATCAAAATCATACCATTACCATTCCTTTCTGAGAACATTAGCCATGTTCATTCCAAATCTTATATCTACGAATTCCGAACCATTGCTCGCTTGGCTTGAGGACGGAAAGAGGAAATGAAAGAATGAAGCTCCAAAATAGAAACTAGAGTATAAATCGCAGCAAATAGGAGAGAGTAGAAGATATGGAATATGGAAATAAGGAAACGAAGGGGGTAGATTTATAGTGAAATATTCGACAAAGAAATCAAAACAGATTTGCCACATTAAATCAAAGGAGATTCTGTTTCCTAAATCGTAGAAGAACCAAATCTTATTACATAAAATTTCCTTTAAATCCCTTAAGCTCTGGAAATCAATTTTAGTCACGTCATCGGTTGAAACAATTCCATATTCACTCATTACATTCTTTTGTGATAGCTTCACTCGTGCCTTCACCTGATCGAATCGTTTTATCCATATCTTCCGATAATGATAAAACTCTATTATTACCTCATATTCGTCATGAAAACATTCCTATGGTTATTTATGACAACCTCAATCAAATTTCGGGGACGAAATTTCTTTAACGGGTGGGTACTGTAACGACCCGGAAATTTCCAACCAAATTTAAACCTTATTCTTTATATGTTTCCGACACGATAAGCAAAAATTTGTAATTTTGAGTCTAGAAAGTTTGAAATCTATATTCGAAAAAATGCAATTACCCTTTAACTATTCTCGACGATTCACGAACCTTTAAATGTATATATAAATGATTATATATGTAAATAGTTATAGATAGTAAATTAAATATGTTACTGAACTATTATAGGATAACTTTAATATAACCAGAACTTGTTATTTGAATATGAAAAGTATATTAACTATAAATGATTTCGAATATGATTGTAAAATGTATAAATAATAAATATTAAATAGATGTTATTATATATATTATAATTATTAAATATTACATATTAATTTATTAAAAGTAACTAAAAGTTAAAATATAGGTATTTTAATAGACTGTTATTACTTTTAACATTAAATATCAATACTAGTGTTATTTTTTTATAAGATTATTCCCGATACTAATATAATTAGTATTATTATTATCACCAATAATATTATTATGATCATTACCCTTATTATTATTACTATTATTATTAAGATATTTAATAATAACTGTATTATTTTAATTGTTATTAATAAGTATTATTATTATTATTTATACTGTTATTACTAAATTATCGTTATTATAAAAATGATTTAAGTTAATAATATGATTATTATTATTATTTGCATCATATTGATATTATTATTAATATTATTACTCTATTGATATTTTACTAAATTAGTAACGGTTTTATAATTAACATTTATATCTAATACTAAAATTTAGATTAGAAAATACAGATTTTTTTTAAAAAAAAAAAAATATAAAATACAGATAATTTATTTAAACACGGATAAAATCAGTTTTTTTATATATAAACAGATAATCATACGCGTTCCTGTATTTGTTTTCATTCTCATCTCCCTGTTGCCATGTGAGCTAATGTCGACACCTTTTTCTCTATAAAATTCGATCACATACAGCCTTAGGAAGCTTAACCGATATTACTCTGTCAATCATCAATTTAATTATACTTTAATTGTTAAAAAAAATAGAAAGGAAACAGGTACTGTATGTGCTCGTGTTCGTGAATCAGAAACTTCGAATTCTAATTTCTAATCAAAATTCAAAAGTACTGTCATGTTAGGATTCTTTTAACCGAATTACCTGCGAAATTTCAGTTTCTAATTCATCTTATTGACTGAGAATTTTTGAGTTGAAGATATATTTCAAAAAGTCACAACTTTTGTTCTTCGAGAAATTAGAATTCGTTGTGACGTTTCAGGTTCAACTAAGGATTTTAAAAGTTTCCATGAATGATTTAGGAACTAATTCATGTAGATATCGTTATGTAAAAACATCTAAAAATTTAAAATTGATTTGGAGTTATATTTTTTTTAAAACCGTCGGTTACAGCAGGTTTTTTTTAAATTCTGTTTTGATTTTTTTTCTAATCTGTTAAATACCAGTTAATTTACGTTTCAAGGAAAATTTGAAATATTTAAATTGAATTTAAACTGAACCTTGCTGGTGTTATCTCTGATTGATATGGTGATGAGTCGACTTGTAATGAGGAAGAAGAAGGGAAACAGTTTACTCGAATTAAATAGGTTTCTGTTGGGTATTAATTCAGAAAAAGCATAAGTGGTGGAGTGGTGTAGTGTGTTTGCGGGTGAGTGAGGGGTCTTGGGTTCGATCCTCGTTGGGGCTATTCTTTTTAGGAACCCATTTTAAAGGTAGTCTTATTCTTAAAACTTATTAATATTATTATTCTAATTATTATTATTATTATTATTTTTATTATCATTAACTATTGTTACCATTACAAGTATTTTAATAACTAACATTAGTTAACAATTATGATTATTATGATTATTATTATTATTACAATTATTATTATCTATATTTTTTTTTATAATTATTTATAACAAACAAATGATATTTGTAAAAATATATATATATATACATATATATATACAACTATATTAATATTACTCATTATTCTGTTAATTGTTATTATATATAATAAAATAACAAAGTATTTTATATATGTAACGAATATATGAAATATACATATATTATTAAAATAAAATGATATAACTAATAAATTATATATACAAACTTATGTGATTACGACTATGTGTATTGATAAATATGCGAATGATATAGGTTCGTGAATCCGAGGCCAACCTTATACGTGATTAATGGTGTTATATGTATTTTTACTACAAAATACATTAGGTGAGTATATAGTCCCTTTTTAAACTTTAAATATTTTTGGGCTGAGAATACATGCGCTATTTTTTATAAATGATTTACGTTATGGACACAAGTGACAAAAGTTACGTTCTACATGGGTTTGAATCAAAAATCCCCTAGCTTGGTAACTTTAACTATTGGTTTATGAACTGGTAGGCGCGAATCCTAAAGATAGATCTATCGGGTTTTACACCCCCACCCAGATGTTGTTCTAGTAAACTAGAAGAACGGGTGTTTAGTACTTCGAGGTTAACGGAACGCACTTGATTCGGTGCACATATTATTATAACTCAGGGGTACACACTCTTGTTAAGGCTAGTTACCGGGTGCCCACTGCTTGGAATGCTTTTCATACACTTGCGAGTGTATTATGTTTTTATATATGAAATCTTGTGGTCCATAGTTATAACGCTGCTAGCATCAAACCTATATATCTCACCAACTTTATGTTGACGTTTTAAAGCATGTTATTCTCAGGTACGAATTAAGTCTTCCGCTGTGCATTAGCTCATACTAAAGACATTACTTGGAGTCGATAATCGCAATGGAACCAAATGTTGAAGACTTTGTCCAGGTGGATAAGGACGGGTCTTTACAGAAGGATTTCCCAGAATGATAGGGGATATTCTTATATGCATCTTGTTAATGTCGGTTACCAGGTGTTCACCACATGAATGAATTTTATCTCTATGTATGAGATGTATATTGAAATATGAAATCTTGTAGTCTATTATTATGATTTTATAATATATAGGTTAAACCTATAACTCACCAACATTTTTGTTGACGTTTTAAGCATGTTTATTCTCAGGTGATTATTAAGAGCTTTCGCTGTTGCATACTAAAATAAGGACAAGATTTGGAGTCAATGCTTGTATGATATTATGTAAAAACTGCATTCAAGAAACTTATTTTTGATGTAATATATTCTTATTGAAAACCATTATGTAATGGTCGTGTGTAAACGGTATATTTTAGATTATCATTATTGGATAATCTACGTAATGCTTTTTAAACCTTTATCGATAAAATAAAGGTTATGGTTGTTTTAAAAATGAATGCAGTCTTTGAAAAACATCTCATATAGAGGTTAAAACCTCGCGACGAAATTAATTAAGGGAAAAGGTATAAAAATAGAGAAACCCGATTCCAACCCCGATGAACTTTATATGTATCGGCAACATCCATATTTCCTAAAATGTAAAAATGACCCGGGAACCTCTAAACCACCTGGTTTTTCTAAACGATTATGGAAAATGACGGCTCGTATTAGAGGAACACCATATATTCCTAGAAAATTAGGAAAATGAACCAAGTACGAAGAAGAAGAAACTAGTGATTCAGATTAGAGGGTTGTAATCATGTTGTGTATTATATGTATTGTAGTGTGCTTGTACTTTTATGTTCTATGTAAAAATTGCTTGTATTGTTTGTTATTACGAATCTAATCCTTGTCTATTTTACAGTATAAAAATAAAATGGATGTTAAGGGTAGACAACCGAATATTTTAGAAGACCTACCAGAGGATATGATTGAGGAAATCTTGTCTAGAGTCGGTCAGAATTCATCAGCACATTTAGTTATGGCGAAATTAACTTGTCAAACATTTGAAAGACTTTCCAGAAATGCCTTAGTATATAAAAGGCTTTCCTTTGATAGGTGGGGTATATCACATTGGGAAGACCGTAAGTTATGCCGTGTTTTCTTTAAAGCATTAAATGCGGGGAACCCAAATGCAATTTTACGCTACGGGTTAAGAACCTATTTTGACTCAACATATCCCAACATAGAATTTCGTGAATTAGAAAGAGCTTCTAACATGCAACATAAAGAAGCATCTTATGCTTACGGGTTAGTGATGTTCGCTTCTTACCAAAGTGAGAAAAAGAACATCGGATTGCAACTTTTAAATAAAACCTTCCCACAAGTGACGGATTCAGTAGTTGGGGTGAGAAACAAGGTTTTTATATTATTACGGGGCTGTTGGACATTACGAAACCCTCGTCCTTTTGACGACATTACAACATGCTGCCTAGCCAATGGTCATAACGGTTATTTTCCACAAGAACAAGGATGGGAAGTCGTCTTAGTAAAACCAGAATGCATGACTTGTTTCTGGACTTATGAATTACGTGTCTTTATTTCCTTTGCTGAACAACTTGCGTATTAACTAGATTTATCTTCAAAACTGTCATGTATCATAGTGTACTATATTTCATGTTATATGTAATATAGCGAAGTTGTAAGTTTGAAGAATATTTGTATGTGATATATTATTATAATCAGTTTTTTATATGGAATTGTAGTAGTTGAATTGTATATTAGCTACTAAGTATGAACTTAACGGGTAGGTAGTACCCGAATTTAAACTTATAAAACGCTAATATGAAGAAAAAGCTTTTATAAATGAGTTCATATTATGCTACGAAATACTATTGACTACTCTTAATATTCTGTATGATTAACTCGATTCAGTTGGATATTTTGAAGGAAATGGCACCGACTACTCGACACACCATGAATATGAGCGAAGAGGAATTTCGTACCTTTCTCGCTGCAAACATAGCCGCAGTACAGGCTGCGCTACATACCAACAATAACTCTGAATCTAGCAATGCAGCTAACGGCGCAAGAATCGTATAGGATGCTCCTACAAAGAATTCACTGCCTGCAAACCTTTGGAATTTGATGGAACCGAAGGACCAATTGGATTGAAACGGTGGACCGAGAAAGTTGAATCGGTGTTTACCATAAGTAAGTGTACTGAAGAGGACAAAGTTAAGAACGCTACGCATACCTTAACAGGTACTGCGTTAACGTGGTGGAACACCTATCTTGAACAGGTAGGACAAAATGCTGCTTACGCACTACCGTGGTCGGCATTCAAGAAATTAATGAACGAGCAGTACCGTCCTAGAAACGAAGTCAATAAACTCAAGGCAAAACTTAGAGAGTTACGAACACAAGGTTTCGACGTTACCACATATGAACGACAATTCACAGAGTTTGTAAAAGAGAAGAAGGGTTACCAGTAAGGATTCAAGAAGATGTGAGTTCACACGAGCCCGCTTCTATACAGAAGGCAAGTCGAATGGCTCATAAACTCATAAATCAGATTGAGGGAAGAATTAAAGAGCAGGCGGCCGAAGAAGCCAACACGAAACAACTCAAGAGGAAGTGGGAGGAAAACGGTGACAAGAGTCACCAGTACAACAACAACAACAATTACAACTACAATCGCAACAACTATCCCAACAACCGTAACAACAATCGCAACAATAACCGCAATCCTAACAATAACTACAACAAACATCCCAACAACAACAACAACTACAACAACCGTTTCAACAACAATAACAATCCCAAAAACAACCTGAATAACAACAACGGCAACAAAAACCAAAAACAGCCATGTCATAGGTGTGAGGAAAATCATCAGGGGTTTTGCACGACATTTTGCAACAGGTGTAAAAGAAATGGTCATAGCGCGACAAAGTGTGAGGTCTACGGACCAAAGTTTAATAGAACTAAAGGAACAAATAATGTCGGAACAAGTAATGCCGAAACGAATAGTGTCGGAGCAAGTAATACCAACGCTGTTTGTTATAAATGTGGAAAACCGGGCCACATTATTAGAAATTGCCCGAATCAGGGGAATACTAATGGACAGGTCCGTGGAAGAATTTTCAATATTAATGTGGCAGAAGCACAGGAAGACCCATAGCTTGTTACGGGTACGTTTCTTATTGATGATAAATCTGCTTATGTTTTATTTGATTCGGCTGCGAATAGAAGCTATATGAGTAGAGAATTTTGTGCAAAATTAAGTTACCCATTGACGCCTTTGGATAGTAAATTTTTACTCGAATTAGCAAATGGTAAATTAATTTCAGCAGATAATATATGTCGGGAGAGAGAAATTAAACTGGGGGATGAAACGTTCAAAATTGATTTAATACTAGTCGAGTTAGGAATTTTTGATGTAATAATTGGCATGGACTGGTTGAAAAGGGTGAGAGCAGAGGTCATTTGTTACAAAAATGCGATTCGCATTATGAGTGAAAAAGGAAAACCTTAAATGGTGTACGGAGAAAAGAACAACGCGAAATTAAATCTTATTAGTAGTTTGAAGGCACAAAAACTAATAAGAAAAGGTTGTTACGTCATTCTAGCACACATCGAGGAAGTTAAACCTGAAGAAAAGAACATCAGTTATGTTCCCGTCGCAAAAGAATTTCCCGATGTATTTCCAAAAGAATTACCGGGATTACCCCCACATCGATCCGTTGAATTTCAAATAGACCTTGTACCAGGAGCTGCACCAATAGCTAGTGCTCCATACAGACTCGTACCCAGCGAAATGAAAGAATTACAAAGTTAGTTACAGGAACTTTTAGAGCGTGGTTTCATTCGACCAAGCACATCACCATGGGGAGCTCCTGTTTTGTTTGTCAAGAAGAAAGATGGTACATTTAGGTTGTGTATCGACTACCGAGAGTTGAACAAACTTACCATCAAGAACCGCTACCCACTACCGAGAATCGACGACTTATTTGATCAACTACAAGGCTCGTTTGTTTATTCGAAGATCGATTTACGTTTTGGATATCATCAAATGCGAGTGAAGGAGGATGATATTCCAAAGACTGCTTTTAGGACGCGTTAGGGTCATTACGAGTTTATGGTTATGCCGTTTGGATTGACTAACGCACCAGCTGTGTTCATGGACCTCATGAACCGAGTGTGTGGGCCATATCTTGACAAGTTTGTCATTGTTTTTATCGATGACATACTTATTTACTCGAAGAATGATCAAGAGCATGAAGAACATTTGAGAAAAGTGCTAGAGTTGCTGAGGAAAGAAAAACTGTACACTAAGTTTTTAAAGTGTGCATTTTGGTTGGAAGAAGTTCAATTCCTCGGTCACATAGTGAACAAAGAAGGTATTCAGGTGGATCCAGCAAAGATTGAAACCGTTGAAAAGTGGGAAACCCCGAAAACTCGGAAACATATACGTCAGTTTTTAGGACTAGCTGGTTACTACAGAAGGTTCATCCAAGACTTTTCCAGAATAGCAAAACCCTTGAATGCATTAACGCATAAAGGGAAGAAATTTGAATGGAAAGATGAACAAGAGAAAGTTTCAATTGTTAAAGAAAAAGTTAACTACGGCACCTATATTGTCATTACCTGAAGGGAATGATGATTTTGTGATATATTGTGACGCCTCAAAGCAAGGTCTCAGTTGTGTATTAATGCAACGAACGAAAGTAATTGCTTATGCGTCTAGACAATTGAAGATTCACGAGCAGAATTATACGACGCATGATTTGGAATTAGGCGCAGTTGTTTTTGCATTAAAGACTTGGAGCCACTACTTATATGGGGTCAAAAGTATTATATATACCGACCACAAAAGTCTTCAACACATATTTAATCAGAAACAACTAAATATGAGGCAGCGTAGGTGGATTGAATTGTTGAATGATTATGACTTTGAGATTCGTTATCACCCGGGGAAGGAAAATGTGGTAGCCGACGCCTTGAGCAGAAAGGACAGAGAAACAATTCGAGTAAAAGCTCTGAATATAATGATTCACACTAACCTTACTACTCAAATAAAGGAGGCGCAACAAGGAGTTTTAAAAGAGGGAAATTTAAAGGATGAAATACCCAAAGGATCGAATAAGCATCTTAATATTCGGGAAGACGGAACCCGGTATAGGGCTGAAAGAATTTGGGTACCAAAATTTGGAGATATGAGAGAAATGGTACTTAGAGAAGCTCATAAAACCAGATACTCAATACATCCTGGAACGGGGAAGATGTACAAGGATCTCAAGAAACGTTTTTGGTGGTCGGGTATGAAAGCCGATGTTGCTAAATATGTAGGAGAATGTTTGACGTGTTCTAAGGTCAAAGCTGAGCATCAGAAACTATCAGGTCTACTTCAACAACCCAAAATCCTGGAATAGAAATGGGAAAACATTACCATGAATTTCATCACTAAATTGCCAAGGACTGCAAGTGGTTTTAATACTATTTGGGTAATAGTTGATCGTCTCACCAAATCAGCACACTTCCTACCAATAAGAAAAGATGACAAGATGGAGAAGTTAGCATGACTTTATTTGAAGGAAGTCGTCTCCAGACATGGAATACCAATCTCAATTATCTCTGATAGGGATGGCAGATTTATTTCAAGATTCTGGCAGACATTACAGCAAGCATTAGGAACTCGTCTAGACATGAGTACTGCCTATCATCCACAAACTGATGGGCAGAGCAAAAGGAAGATACAAACGCTTGAAGACATGCTACGAGCATGTGTTATTGATTTCGGAAATAGTTGGGATCGACATCTACCGTTAGCAGAATTTTCCTACAACAACAGCTACCATTCAAGCATTAAGATGGCGCCGTTTGAAGCACTTTATGGTAGAAAGTGCAGGTTTCTGATTTGTTGGAGTGAAGTGGGGGATAGACAGATTACGGGTCCTGAGATAATACAAGAAACTACTGAGAAGATCATCCAAATTCAACAACGATTGAAAACCGCCCAAAGTCGACAAAAGAGCTACGCCGACATTAAAAGAAAAGATATAGAATTTGTAATTGGAGATATGGTCATGCTTAAGGTTGCACCTTGGAAAGGCGTTGTTCGATTTGGTAAATGAGGGAAATTAAATCCAAGGTATATAGGACCATTCAAGATTATTGATCGTGTCGGACCAGTTGCTTACCGACTTGAGTTACCTCAACAACTAGCGGCTGTACATAACACTTTCCACGTCTCAAATTTGAAGAAATGTTTTGCTAAAGAAGATCTCACTATTCCGTTAGACGAAATCTAAATCAACGAAAAATTTCAAATCATCGAAGAACCCGTCGAAATATTGGATCGTGAGGTTCAAAGACTTAAACAAAACAAGATACCAATTGTTAAGGTTCGATGGAATGCACGTAGAGGACCCGAGTTTACCTGGGAACAAGAAGATCAGATGAAGAAGAAATACCCGCACTTATTTCCAGAAGATACTTCAACACCTTCAACAGCTTAAAATTTCGGGACGAAATTTATTTAACGGGTAGGTACTATAGTGACCCGAACTTTTCCATGTTTATATATATTAAATTAAATTGTTATTTACATGATTAAGTGTTTCCAACATGTTAAGCAATCAAACTTGTTAAGACTTGATTAATTGAAATAGGTTTCATATAGACAATTGACCACCCAAGTTGACCGGTGATTCACGAACGTTAAAACTTGTAAAAACTATATGATGACATATATATGATTATATATATAGTTAACATGATATTATGATAAGTAAGTATCTCATTAGGTATTTTAACAATGAATTATATACATAAAATTGTGTTTATTGAATTAAGAAACTCGAAACGATATATATAACGATTATCGTTATAACAACGTCTTACTAAGTACATATGAATCATATTAAGATATTGTTACACTATGTTTAATCATGATAAATGATAAGTAAACATGTCATTATGTATATTAACAATGAACTACATATGTAAAACAAGACTACTAACTTAAGAATATCGAAACGAGACATATATGTAACGATTATCGTTGTAACAACATTTAACTGTATATATATCATACTAAGATATATTAATATATCATAATATCATGATAATGTAATGATTTAACATCTCTTTAGATATAATAAACAATGGGTTAACAACATTTAACAAGATCGTTAACCTAAAGGTTTCAAAACAACATTTACATGTAACGACTAACGATGACTTAACGACTCAGTTAAAATGTATATACATGTAGTGTTTTAATATGTATTCATACACTTTTGAAAGACTTCAAGACACTTATCAAAATACTTCTACTTGACAAAAATGCTTACAATTACATCCTCGTTCAGTTTCATCAACAATTATACTCGTACAATACACAGCTTCTAAATGTATGTACTATTGGTATATACACTCCAATGATCAGCTCTTAGCAGCCCATGTGAGTCACCTAACACATGTGGGAACCATCATTTGGCAACTAGCATGAAATATCTCATAAAAAATCATTCATGACTTATTTACATGAAAACAAAATTACATATCCTTTATATCTAATCCATATACCAACGACCAAAAACACCTACAAATACTTTCATTCTTTAATTTTCTTTATCTAATTGATCTCTCTCAAGTTCTATCTTCAAGTTCTAAGTGTTCTTCATAAATTCTACAAGTTCTAGTTTCATAAAAATCAAGAATACTTCCAAGTTTACTAGCTCACTTCCAATCTTGTAAAGTGATCATCCAACCTCAAGAAATCCTTGTTGTTTACAGTAAGATATCATTCTAAATCAAGGTAATACTCATATACAAACTTTGATTCAATTCCTATAACTATAACTATCTTAATTCGAGTGATAATCTTACTTAAACTTTTTTTCTTGTCATGATTCTACTTCAAGAACTTTCAAGCCATCCAAGATCCTTTGAAGCTAGATCATTTCTTGTCACTTCCAGTAGGTTTACCTACTAAACTTGAGGTAGTAATGATGTTCATAACATCGTTCAATTCACACATATAAAACTATCTTATTCGAAGATTTGAACATGTAATCACTAGAACATAGTTTAGTTAATTCTAAACTTGTTCGCAAACAAAAGTTAATCCTTCTAAATTGCATTTTAAATCAACTAAACACATGTTATATATCTATATGATATGCTAACTTAATGATTTAAAATCGAAAAACACGAAAAACACCGTAAAACCGGATATACGCCGTCGTAGTAACACCGCGGGCTGTTTTGGGTTAGTTAATTAAAAACTATGATAAACTTTGATTTAAAAGTTTTTCTTCTGGGAAGATGATTTTTCTTATGAACATGAAACTATATCCAAAAATCATGGTTAAACTCAAAGTGGAAGTATGTTTTTCAAAAATGGTCATCAAGACGTCGTTCTTTCGACTGAAATGACTACCTCTTACAAAAATGACTTGTAACTTATATTTGCGACTATAAACCTATACTTTTTCTGTTTATATTCATAAAATATAGTTCAATATGAAACCATAGCAATTTGATTCACTCAAAACGGATTTAAAACGAAGAAGTTATGGGTAAAACAAGATTGGATACTATTTGATTGTTGTAGCTACGGGAATTATTGTAATAATTCTATACAAATCATATCCTAGCTAAGTTATATTGTATTATACATGTATTCTAATATATTATGTAATCTTGGGATACCATAGACACGTATGCAAATGTTTTGACATATCATATCGACCCATGTATATATATTATTTGGAACAACCATAGACACTCTATATGCAGTAATGTTTGAGTTAGCTATACTGGGTTGAGGTTGATTCCAAAAATATATATACTTAGAGTTGTGATCTAGCCTGAGACGTGAATACACTGGGTCGTGGATTGATTCAAGATAATATATATCATTTTATTTCTGTACATTTAACTATGGACAACTAGTTATAGGTTACTAACGAGGACAGCTGACTTAATAAACTTAAAACATCAAAATGTATTAAAAATGTTGTAAATATATTTTGAACATACTTTGATATATATATATATATATATATATATATATATATATATATATATATATATATATATATATATATATATATATATATATATATATATTGTTATAGGTTCGTGAATCGACCAGTGGCCAAGTCTTACTCCCAACGAAGTAAAAATCTGTGAAAGTGAGTTATAATCCCACTTTTAAAATCTAATATTTTGGGATGAGAATACATGCAGTTTTATAAATGTTTTATGAAATAGACACAAGTAAATGAAACTACATTATATGGGTGAATGATCGAAGCCGAATATGCCCCTTTTGCTTGGCAGCCTAAGAATTAGTAAACTGATCTACTAATTGACGCGAATCCTAAAGATAGATCTATTGGGCCTAACGAACCCCATCCAAAGTACCGGATGCTTTAGTACTTCGAATTCGTTTATATCATGTCCGGAGGATTTCCCGGAATGATAGGGGATATTCTTATATGCATCTTGTTAATGTCGGTTACCAGGTGCTCATCATATGAATGAATTTTATCTCTATGTATGGGATGTATATTGAAATATGAAATCTTATGGTCTATTATTATGATTTGATAATATATAGGTTAAACCTATAACTCACCAACATTTTTGTTGACATTTTAAGCATGTTTATTCTCAGGTGATTATTAAGAGCTTTCGCTGTTGCATACTAAAATAAGGACAAGATTTGGAGTCCATGCTTGTATGATATTATGTAAAAACTGCATTCAAGAAACTTATTTTTGATGTAATATATTCTTATTATAAACCAATATGTAATGGTCGTGTGTAAACGGTATATTTTAGATTATCATTATTGGATAATCTACGTAATGCTTTTTAAACCTTTATCGCTAAAATAAAGGTTATGGTTGTTTTAAAAATGAATGCAGTCTTTGAAAAACATCTCATATAGAGGTCAAAACCTCGCGACGAAATCAATTAATATGGAACGTTTATAATCAATATGAACGGGACATTTCAGTGATCGTTAGGGTTCTTCGGTTATAATGATTAAGAGAGAGAGAAAAGACGAGTGAGAGAGAAACGAATGGAGATGAAGTGAAGGTAAAGTTGGTTGCTCTCGGTAGGAGATGGTGGTCGTGGATAATTAGGTTGATGTTGTTATGATGGTAGTTCACAAATGAGAGTGGGTGGTTTATGGTGGTGTTTGAGTGTTAATGAAAAAAAACAGAAAACTTGGTTTGATGGTGATGAAGTAGGTCTTAGATGGGTGGGGATAGTGGCTCGTTGGTGATGGTTGGTTATGGTGAAGCTAGGGTGGCGTGAGGTGATGGATTGCCGGATAAACAAGATAACACAATAGTGGTGGATTTTATATCAAACAAGAGTTGAAGATGATTGTTTGGTGAAAGTGGTGATAGGGGGCGGTAACCGGTGATGATGTCACAATTGTTATGGCCGATGATGGTCCAATGGTGGTGGTCCGGCGAAGGTTAATATAGTGGCCGATGGGTGTGTGTGTGTTGGAGCTCGGTTTATCCTAGACACACAAGTTCTCATACATATCTATATAGATATATTTAGATGTAATATATATATATATATATATATATATATATATATATATATATATATATATATATATATATATATATATATATATATATATATATATATATATATATATAATATAATAATTATAATATAATATAAGTAAAACATGTAATTATTAGGAACACAATAATCTCAAATGATTCATTCATTTATCACGGGAGTACATGATTATTTATCTGCCGACACTTCTTAACGGCCCGTGTATCGTGTACTATTTGAAATCAGGGGCGGATAAAAGTCTTCGGAAAAATCCCAAAATTTTAATTTAAGTATCTTTATTTATTTAGGTCATTATGGTATAAAGTTTGGTCATTAACTATTAAATAAAAATTACATTAATTAATCACTTCCAACCCCCAAGCAAAATATAAAAAGTTTTAAAATTTGACAAACAACATCTAAATATATATTATTAATAAGCCTAAAATTTATAATACTCATTTTTGAATCACCGTTTATTTTTAAAATTACATAAGTTTAAATTTAACTTGCTTAATATTAATTGAGACATCAAATGAGTATTACAATTATTTAATATCTACTTTTAATATACTTATATATATATATATATATATATATATATATATATATATATATATATATATATATATATATATATATTCTAAATAATAATTATTATAATAACCTATTTTTATTTTATTTTACATAATTAAATTTTTATAGCAATATCATATAATATTTCAAATTTTATTTTCAATTACCATTTATATATATATATATATATATATATATATATATATATATATATATATATATATATATATATATACACACACACACACACACATAACTATTTACAATTAATTGTTCGTGAATCGTCGAGAACAGTCGAAGGGTAAATGTATACATGAAAACAGTTCAAAATTTTTGAGACTTATCTAACAGACTTTGCTTATCGTGTCATAAACATATAAAGATTAAGTTTAAATTTGGTCAAAAATTCCCGGGTCATCACAACTGCTCTCGACGATTCACGAACAATTAATTATAAATAGATATGTGTGTATGTATATATAAATAATAATTCAAAATATAATTTGAAGTATTATATGTTGTTGTTATTAAAAAAATTAATAAAATAAAAATAAGATATTATAATAATTAATATTTAAAATATATCTCTATATATAAATAAAGTATATTAAAAATAAATATTAAATAATTGTAATACTCGTTTGATGTTTAGATCGATATTAAGCAAGTTTAATTTAAATTTATATGATTTTAAAATAAACGGTGATCCGAAAATGAGTTTTATAAATTTTAGGCTTATTAATAATATATTTAGAAGTTGTTTGTCAAATTTAAAATTTTTATATTTTGCTTGGGGGATGAGAATGAATAATTCATGTAATTTTTTATTTAATAATTTATGAACGAATTTTATACCATAATGACCAAAATAAATAGGTATAGTTAATTTAAAAATATGGAATTTTTCTGAACACTTTTCTTCGCCACTGTGTGAACAACGAAGTACGAAATGATAGTCAGTGAAAAACTGTCGGCACAATATTACAAATTAAACGATGGTTGTACTATTTATTTTGCAAGATTCGTTTGGTTTATGATAAAATAATATTATATTAATTACTCCGTGAGTTTATGAAATTACTAATAATATACTGTATGTGTTTGATTGTTATTATTATTATATGTATATAGTTATATATTTCAACTTGATTAGAAATTGTTACTGTTTTCTTCTCGGATTCCTTTGCAACTTGTTTACCAATTGTGCATACATTATAGATTATATATGTACATTATCATTTATCAACTATCATAAACACTTGATAATATACTACTCAAAACCCATCGTTCACACTTAAACCAAGAACCTAGATCATCACTTAAACTTGAACTTGTTGCTGCTAGTAACACTACCCTTCGGTTACCTAATGTTGGCCGAAACTCTCAACAAACCAAACACCGTCACACGACCACCGGTTACACTACCCCCACTAACAACAACGACACCACCTCTCATCACCTTTCGACAACCATCATTTTATACCATTTAAACATACAACCCACGACCAATGTCACCTTGTTTATGTCAAAAAAAAATTACCACTATTAGCAACCATTATCCATCACCTTACCTCCGGTCACATCCTAATCCACCACAATTCACTACCATCGTGAAAACAACCATAACCACCATTACTCCTACGCTAGCTAGTATTGCTACTACTGCCGTTTGTCTTTCAATCCTGTTTCACTGTATCTGTCCGGGCACCAAAACAACCTTCCACCATCTCATTATCTCTCTCCTCCTATTTCTTTCTTGTTCTTGTTGAACTCCACTCACGCCACCATCAAACACCACCACTTTTACCACATCAAAACCCATATAAAATGCAGCCGCAGTTTCTACTTCCTATTTCAAAACGAAGACAACCCAAAACTTTAACAAAATTGCTGCTACCATCACTGTTTTGCAGACTGGAAAACACCACCTTTCCATCACTCTTTCGACTGCTACTGCTGCCAAGCCATCAGTTTTTTTTTTCAAATCGTTGGTTATTATCTTTGTTGCTTTTAACAAAACGATAAAGGTGATAATGCTTGATTTTAATAATGGAAATAGAATGATGATAGTGATGTGTTTTGTTACCTTTCGATTTCAACTTGCACTCACACATATTATTTATTCCTTTCACTATTAACTGGGCCAAGTGTGTTCCTCTTTTGAGTTTATATTATTGAGTAGGGATACGTAATTTGGGTCACGGGAATGGTAGGTCCATCAATTAGATTGATATTGATTAAGAATGATATATATGTTAATAATATATATCACGATGATGATGCTGTATAGTTATGATAATGAAAACATGAATATGATAGTGATGATATACAATGATGTTTATGACGATGATGATATACAATGATGTTCACGATGAAAAAATACGAAGTAAGTTATGATTTTATGTAATGATCATTAGATGATGATTCATAATCATGATTGTGATGATGAAGACGAGATGATTATGATAAAGATGATGATGCGTGACGATATTGACGATGATGATGGTGTTACAGATGATGATGATTCGACGGCTATAAAATTCGATAATGATGAAAGAATGATTATGGTTAACGATAGTGAGGGTAATCACGATGGGTTTCGTGATGTTTAGGAGATCATGATATATGATGATGATGATGTAGATGTAAATGGGTTTAGGAAAGGGAAAACAGTGAAGAACGAATTGATGATGATGATTACAAAAGTGGCGATTAGAATGATAAAACAATGATGATGCGTTTCTGAAACGACCCAACCCAATCCATAGGGATGAATACAATAACATATGATTACATCGCGAGGCATTTGACCTCTATATGATACGTTTTATAAACATTCCATTCTTTTGAAAAGATATACCATAAATGAATATTTAAAATTCAATGTTTTCGACATCTGATGATTTCTACATATAGACAATCACCGTAAATAACAGTTTACAAGAATACTTCCGTTGACAATGCAGTCAAAATAAATACACGGTGATGATTTTGTGAATGCAATGCTTCCTCGAATAAAACATGTATGACTCCATGCACATGGTTTCTCTAACATATATTCAAACAGCGGCAGACTTCTAGGAACCTGAGAATAAACATCCTTTAAACGTCAACATAAAGTGGTGAGATATAGGTTTAATGCTAGCAGCGTTATAAATATAGACCACAAGATTTCGTATACATAAACGTTTTAATAAAAATATTCTAAGTTGTTGAGCACTTGATAACCATACTTAATATTTAATCAACGTCGCATATTCCCTTTATTATGAAATCTTACTACACCGTACCAAGTGTAGTCACCGAAACGAAGTACTATGCAACCGTTGAATACTGGTCGTCCAGTCCGGTTGGGGTTGTCATGAAATGACCCGTCCTAATCCATCTGGAAGAAGTCTTCAACAGTTGGTCCCATTGCGAGGTTCTGACCTCTATATGCCATGAACGACTCCATGTAATATGAGCAAATGCACAGCGGAAGATTTCTTTCATACATGAGAAAAAACATGATTTAAAGTGTCAACCAAAAGGGTTGGTGAGTTCATAGGTTTATCATAAAACAATAAAATTCATCATTTTAATAGACCATAAGATTTAACTACTGCATGGTACAAATGGGCCCGAATCATATACCCACCTGTAATGTACATGCGGTATCTTTTAAATACAGTACACCTTTCTCGTGTACGAAATCATTTCCACAAATCTTAGTAACCGTACACATATCTCGTGCACAAAAACAAATACACATATGTAGTGACCCGAACTTTTCCATGTTTATATATATTAATTAAGATTGATATTTACATGATTAAATGTTTCCAACATGTTAAGCAATCAAACTTGTTAAGACTTGATTAATTGAAATATGTTTCATATAGACAATTGACCACCCAAGTTGACCGGTGATTCACGAACGTTAAAACTTGTAAAAACTATATGATGACATATATATGGATATATATATAGTTAACATGATACTATGATAAGTAAACATATCATTAAGTATATTAACAATGAACTACATATGTAAAAACAAGACTACTAACTTAATGATTTTTAAACGAGACATATATATAACGATTATCGTTGTAAAGACATTTAATGTATATATATCATATTAAGAGATATTCATACATGATAATATCATGATAATATAATAATTTAAAATCTCATTTGATATTATAAACATTGGGTTAACAACATTTAACAAGATCGTTAACCTAAAGGTTTCAAAACAACACTTACATGTAACGACTAACGATGACTTAACGACTCAGTTAAAATGTATATACATGTAGTGTTTTAATATGTATTTATACACTTTTGAAAGACTTCAATACACTTATCAAAATACTTCTACTTAATAAAAATTCTTACAATTACATCCTCGTTCAGTTTCATCAACAATTCTACTCGTATGCACCCGTATTCGTACTCGTACAATACACAGCTTTTAGATGTATGTACTATTGGTATATACACTCCAATTATCAGCTCTTAGCAGCCCATGTGAGTCACCTAACACATGTGGGAACCATCATTTGGCAACTAGCATGAAATATCTCATAAAATTACAAAAATATGAGTAATCATTCATGACTTATTTACATGAAAACAAAATTACATATCCTTTATATCTAATCCATACACCAACGACCAAAAACACCTACAAACACTTTAATTCTTCAATTTTCTTCATCTAATTGATCTCTCTCAAGTTCTATCTTCAAGTTCTAAGTGTTCTTCATAAATTCTACAAGTTCTAGTTACATAAAATCAAGAATACTTTCAAGTTTGCTAGCTCACTTCCAATCTTGTAAGGTGATCATCCAACCTCAAGAAATCTTTGTTTCTTACAGTAGGTTATCATTCTAATACAAGGTAATAATCATATTCAAACTTTGGTTCAATTTCTATAACTATAACAATCTTATTTCAAGTGATGATCTTACTTGAACTTGTTTTCGTGTCATGATTCTGCTTCAAGAACTTCGAGCCATCCAAGGATCCATTGAAGCTAGATCCATTTTTCTCTTTTCCAGTAGGTTTATCCAAGGAACTTAAGGTAGTAATGATGTTCATAACATCATTCGATTCATACATATAAAGCTATCTTATTCGAAGGTTTAAACTTGTAATCACTAGAACATAGTTTAGTTAATTATAAACTTGTTCGCAAACAAAAGTTAATCCTTCTAACTTGACTTTTAAAATCAACTAAACACATGTTATATATCTATATGATATGCTAACTTAATGATTTAAAACCTGAAAACACGAAAAACACCGTAAAACCGGATTTACGCCGTCGTAGTAACACCGCGGGCTGTTTTGGGTTAGTTAATTAAAAACTATGATAAACTTTGATTTAAAAGTTGTTATTCTGAGAAAATGATTTTTATTATAAACATGAAACTATATCCAAAAATTATGGTTAAACTCAAAGTGGAAGTATGTTTTCTAAAATGGTCATCTAGACGTCGTTCTTTCGACTGAAATGACTACCTTTACAAAAACAACTTGTAACTTATTTTTCCAACTATAAACCTATACTTTTCTGTTTATATTCATAAAATAGAGTTCAATATGAAACCATAGCAATTTGATTCACTCAAAACGGATTTAAAATGAAGAAGTTATGGGTAAAACAAGATTGGATAATTTTTCTCATTTTAGCTACGTGAAAATTGGTAACAAATCTATTCCAACCATAACTTAATCAACTTGTATTGTATATTATGTAATCTTGAGATACCATAGACACGTATACAATGTTTCGACCTATCATGTCGACACATCTATATATATTTCGGAACAACCATAGACACTCTATATGTGAATGTTGGAGTTAGCTATACAGGGTTGAGGTTGATTCCAAAATATATATAGTTTGAGTTGTGATCAATACTGAGATACGTATACACTGGGTCGTGGATTGATTCAAGATAATATTTATCGATTTATTTCTGTACATCTAACTGTGGACAACTAGTTGTAGGTTACTAACGAGGACAGCTGACTTAATAAACTTAAAACATCAAAATATATTAAAAGTGTTGTAAATATATTTTGAACATACTTTGATATATATGTATATATTGTTATAGGTTCGTGAATCAACCAGTGGCCAAGTCTTACTTCCCGACGAAGTAAAAATCTGTGAAAGTGAGTTAGTTATAGTCCCACTTTTAAAATCTAATATTTTTGGGATGAGAATACATGCAGGTTTTATAAATGATTTACAAAATAGACACAAGTACGTGAAACTACATTCTATGGTTGAATTATCGAAATCGAATATGCCCCTTTTTATTAAGTCTGGTAATCTAAGAATTAGGGAACAGACACCCTAGTTGACGCGAATCCTAAAGATAGATCTATTGGGCTTAACAAACCCCATCCAAAGTACCGGATGCTTTAGTACTTCGAAATTTATATCATATCCGAAGGGTGTCCCGGAATGATGGGGATATTCTTACATATATATGCATCTTGTTAATGTCGGTTACCAGGTGTTCACCATATGAATGATTTTTATCTCTATGTATGGGTTGTGTATTGAAATATGAAATCTTGTGGTCTATTGTTACGATTTGATATATATAGGTTAAACCTATAACTCACCAACATTTTTGTTGACGTTTAAAGCATGTTTATTCTCAGGTGAATACTAAGAGCTTCCGCTGTTGCATACTAAAATAAGGACAAGATTTGGAGTCCATGTTTGTATGATATTGTGTAAAAACTGCATTCAAGAAACTGATTTCGATGTAACATATTTGTATTGTAAACCATTATGTAATGGTCGTGTGTAAACAGGATATTTTAGATTATCATTATTTGATAATCTACGTAAAGCTTTTTAAACCTTTATTTATGAAATAAAGGTTATGGTTTGTTTTAAAAATGAATGCAGTCTTTGAAAAACGTCTCATATAGAGGTCAAAACCTCGCAACGAAATCAATTAATATGGAACATTTTTAATCAATAAGAACGGGACATTTCAACATAACCTGTGTATAAAAGTCATTCTCTCGATACATAACATTCACATCAATTGGTGGCAATTATCATGTCCACATAATTCAATGGTGGCAATTATCATGTCCACATAATTCAGTGGTGGCAACTATCATGTCCACATAATTCAATGGTGGCAATTATCATGTCCAAATAATTCAATGGTGGCAATTATCATGTCCACATAATTCAATAATAATCCGCAGAACTTCTGTCTGCATAATAATTCATTCGAGAAATGTTTTGCTTGTGTCTATCTCGTCAAGCATTTATAAAAGCATTTCATGTATTCGCAGTTCAAAATATATTTCAAAGGCATTTAATAAAGCAGTTGTAAAAGCAGCGCATGTATTCTCAGTCCCAAAAATGTAAAGAGTAAAAGGGAATCAAATGAACTCACCATACTGTATTTTATAGTAAAAATACATATGACGACATTGAACAAGTATAGAGTTGGCCTCGGATTCACGAACCTATATCAGTCATTTATCCATCAGTATTAACACATATAATAATAGTAAACAAATATTATTATTATACTTAATATTTATATATATCAAATTCTTGTTAAAATATTTTAATTAGAATATATATATGTCATTTATTATATATTATATATATTTACTTAAAAATATTATATATTGTATCAAAATTTATATTTAAATGTATGATTATGTTAAAATATATATTTATACTATATGTAAATTAATTATATATAAAATTATAAGTAATAATGTTTTATAAAAATTTATGTAACATTAATGTAATATAGTATACGTAATAAGTATATTTTATATAAAAATATTTATTTGTTATAAAATAATAATAATGATAACAATAATAGCAATAATAATAATAATAATAATACTTAAAACAAAACTACCTTAAAATGCTAAAAAGAAAATAAACTGCCCGAGGCATGACTCGAACCCGCGACCTCCCGGTACTCTAATACACCCCTAAACCATCCAACTGAATCTGCTTTTCTGAAAATAATAGCACCTCAACACTATATAACCCGTTTGTATCTGTTTTCATAAAACCCACTTATCATCATCTTAAATTACTATCATCATCCTCATAATCTTTCATTGCCATTAATCATATCATCACGAAATTCCTATACCACAATTATTATCATCTTATATTTGTTAACGTTCTCATCATCATAATCATATTTATCAGATGATCAATATCGTTCGTTTTGTTTTCCTGATTCTTGCCCGATAATAACCCAAATAAAGCTTGGCCCAACCTAACTAACTAAAAGCCCAATAGCTAGTCCATTAACAATGTTTAAATACAAATAGCCTTGATCCAGTTTGTAGGTGTTGTTGTCGACTAATCCAGAAACGAAAGGTAGAAAGAAAAGGATAGAATTTTCACGAATAGGTTGATCATGAATTTATAAGTGGGGTCTTTGGTTCCTTATTTAATCATCCAACTAAAACATCATCAATCCGTTATCATCACTAACTACTATCATTTAATTAAAAAAATAAACCAACCGTCCCCCTTATGTCTCCCATCATGGTTTGCTATAACTTTCAACTTTTGATTCCACTTGCATATACAATCCCATGCTATAAAGTAGACAACTTTATATTGTAATCATAATTTCCTCAATTTCTATTCTTTTATTTGCTCGACAGAAGGAATAGTTAACAGTAGCAGGAAGAAAAAGATGAGTGGGTTTATGAGTATTGGTGGTTGTCTTGTTGATGAAGCTAGGTAGTTTTGGGTTGCAATAATCATGGTGGCGAGTTAAGTGGGTTTTTAATAGAAATGTAAAAGAGAGGGAGATGTGGGATTTTAGTGGTCATGGTTAGCGGTTGGGGTAAAATTAGCTATATATATATATATATATATATATATATATATATATATATATATATATATATATATATATATATATATATATATATATATAGCTGTAAGAGGTGGTAGTTGGTGTTTGTTGATGATTATTCTCAGCTGTACAAATAGAAGCACTTACTTTGGGGATCAAGGAGGTGGTGTTGTGGTGAATATGGGTGTAGAGTGGCGGTTTAACTATGGTTTTTGAAACAAATAAACGGTTGTAGCAGGTACGTTATTTTAGTTTGAAAAACCGAGCAATATAGATACGTGTAGTAGTAGAAGTTACTTACATGTATGTTGAGTTTCGAGAAGATGGGATGTAATAGCAAGTATTAGCTCAAGTAAGGTGATAGGAACTATGGTAGTGATGTCGTGTAAGAGCACAAGGTGGTGTCGATGATTAAGTCACGGCCAGGAGTTAATTATAGAATTTGGTTGTAATGAAGAGAAGAATAACCACAATCATTGATGGATTCTGTTAATTCATCGAACATGATTATAGTTCACATAAGGTAAAATTGTTGTGATGGTTGTAAGTGGCGATGGTGGTTAATATGGGTGGCGAGATTGAAGACAGAGATGGAAGATCTCGGTGGTGGAAGTGGCGATGTGGTGTTTGTTCTCGGGTGTTCAATGGTGGCAAGTGAAGCTTGCGAAGGTGAGTTTGGGTTCAAGAAGAATGAGCCAGGTTAATGGTTGATCTCCTAATATATATCATAAGTATACATATATCTTAGATAGATAGTGATAGATATAAATATGTAACAGAAAGCAAAAACAAAGTGAATTAATATATTACTTAATTATGATTCATGAATTGAAAAAGGAACGTGTGGAGAAATTTGCACACTATCATGACATCATAATCCTGTAGCCTCACATGTTGAAATGGTAAAATATTAGATAAAGAGAAGAAGTGATTAGATAGAGATTGAGACTGGTAACTAATAAAGCAAAATAGTACGTTCATATTAATAATCAAATGGTGATGATTTCATATTGTGTGTAGTAAGTATATGTATATTTTAGATGTTTATAGAAAAAGGTGATGGAAATTAAGAAGAGAAAAGAACTCGAGCATGTGGTGTTGTTTACTAACCCATGTGTAAATATATGTGCTTTCCATCCATATATATTATATTATATGTTCATTATATAAGATAGTGGGAGTACAACTGGAATGAAGTAGTACAACAGTAAAACTTAATAGTATAGCAGCCTGATTTCTTGTTTTCATTCTATCAACAGTTTTTCACGGAATGCTATAACATACTCCGTTGATAAATCAGTGGCGGATAAAAGTGTTTAGAAAAATTCCATATTTTTAAATTAAATAGTTTTATTTATTTTTGTCATTATGGTATAAAATTTGATCATTAATTTATTAAATAAAAATTACATCAACTGTCCCTCTCAATTCTGGGTAAAATATAAAAAGTTTTAAATTTAACAAACAGCTCCTAAATACATTTTTAATAAGTCTATAATTTATAGAACTCATTTTCGTATCACCGTTTATTTTAAAATTACATAAGTTTGAATTTAACTTCCTTAATATCAATCGAAACATCAAACGAATATTACAATCATTTAATATTTATTTTTAATATACTTTATTTATATATAAAGATATATTTTAAATAATAATTATTATAATATCTTATTTTTATTTTATTAATTTTTAATAACAACAACATGTAATACTTCAAATTATATTTTGAATTATTATTTATATATACATACACACATATCTATTTACAATTAATTGTTCGTGAATCGTCGAGAGTAGTCGAAGGTCAATTGAATATATGAACATCGTTCCAAAATTTTCTAGACTCAACATTACATACATTGCTTATCGTATCAAAATCATATAAAGATTAAGTTTAAATTTAGTCGAAAATTCCCGGGTCGTCACAGTACGTACCCGTTAAAGAAATTTCATCCCGAAATTTGAGTGAGGTGGTCATGGCTAACAATAAAAATGTTTTCATGACTCAAATAAGTTGATAAATAGAGTTTTATTACCATTGAGTAATAAGGATAAAATAATTCGATTATTCGAAGAGTACGAATGAAGCTATTACAAAAGAGTGAAATGAGAAAGACAAGTTTCATCATAACTTTTGACTAGTCATGGTTGAATTTAGGAAAATAAGGTTCGCCTTAACTTTAGACGTTGTCTCGATTGAATTCCGGAATTCAAGGGATTTAAAGAAAATCTTGGAAATCTATAAGATCTTATTCTTCAGCGAATAAGGAAAGTAAGATGTCTATAATTAAATACGGTGATCTGCCTCGATTACTCCGTCTGATATTTCTATTATAAATTTAACTTTTCCGTTCCATTAGTTTTCACCACTTCTATACTCAATTCCCAAATTCAAAAGATTGTGAAAATGCTTAATCCCGTTCTAATCCTTGATATTTTTCTAATTATCATTTCTTTCATCCTTCTTTTCAATCTTCCACCAGAAAAATCTGTTTACTTCTACTATTACCTTGGGGTGATACTATTCTTAATTATACCGTGTCTTTATATTGCTATCTGTATTAATAACCATGGTTTGTAACCTCCGTGTTGTTATTGGGCTTTATATTTTCTCTTATATTTTAGAGCTCTTTGCCTTTTTATTATCGTCTCGATCTCTAGTAAAGCGAGTAACGGTCCAGAATTCGTAAGTATGAAGTTTTGAAATGAATATGGTTAATGTTCTAAGAGAGAAGTTGTAATGGCACAATCTTGATTGGTTAAATTACTAGAATACCTCGGAAAAGACCGAATCATCAAGAAAAATATTTTCTTGATATGTTTAGAGGTTAAGTAGAATACCAGAGTCATGTAACATGGCACATGATGACGTTATGATCTGTGAATCATCATATTCCATTAGAAACTCAGCTTGACTTACTGTAATATAATCACGTTGATCAAGTGTCATTATATTATACTAACTCATGCTTCAGTTTCCAACACTACTTCAAAAACATTCATATTTTAAATTCGAATCTTTCAGAGTTTAGAAACTAAGACAGTTTTCTTTCTGATGTAATACAGATAGCACGAAGCGATAAATGATTTTGGACGAGAATATTTATGAAAATATCTTCAGAAATATCGAAGATATTTATGATGATATTTTGGAATTCTAAGTTCGATGATTGATGAAGAAAATTTTTTCGCAAGATTTTAACATGAGTACAGAGAAAGATATTCGCTAAAGATTTCAACGGATCCAGAATTACCTGGATTCTTTGAATATAGGTTATGGTCCTTGTATTTGTCCTTGGTCTCCTTCGTGGTTAGCTCAATCCGTTTTTTAGTTCCAACTTTTCTGAGCTTTGCCAACATACAATTCTTTATCATCAAACTTTTGACTGTTTAGGTAGTCTTCAGTTTTCACTGCTTCATCAGCTTTTTCAAAACTCAGAAAACTGATTCATAGGCTAGAGTGCTTTTCAGAATTTCAGAATGAGATATCATAATTCTAAGAGATAAATGTTATATGTATACATATAACCGTTGATGTAGAAATGCTGCGAAATTCAAAATACTGATTGCCGATTCTCAGTAATTGGTATGGCTATTCTCGTTACAAGATGCGAATGAGTATATGACAGGGTTTTAATGAAAAAATATAATGGTCCTTCGAAGAGACTTAAGACAATGAGTAATGAAGTTGCTGGTAAGTTTACTACTAATGTGATGGGGTGTAAACGGTTCCCCGGTAACGATGACGAAAGGCAAACTTATAAATCAAAGTTATAATAAGGCTAATCCGTCTGAAAAATTGAAGTTGACTTGCTGGAGCTGTGACAAAATTGGCTAATTTGAAAAAGAATTGAAATGTTATTTTTGGTAATAGCAATGTCAAAGGAGGTAGCACAGATACGCGTTAAACGTTTACTCAGATTCCGAGTGTTTTCAGATGCATAACTGTATGTATCAATCTTTTCTTCCGTAGATGAAGTGCGGTTGGTTCATCCTCTCGATTGAGGTGTTTTTAAGAATCATGAAAGGTTTGAACGCAGATTGTAATCGTCAAGATACAAATGAGGTTTAAGATGAAAATCAAGTGGCAAACTTGAAGTATTATTTAGTTTCATATGTTATAATCAATATTTTAATTCATTTTAATTGTCCACTGTTGGTAGTCCTCAGTTGATTAGTCCATAGTTATCTAGGAACAGTTAGCTAGGATTTTGTTAGCGTGGATTCTTAACAAAATTTCTCATAGTAAATTTGTTTGTTTCTAACAAATTTTATTCCTTCAAATGTTTTCTTCATTGTGCCACTTGTTGAATTCTGATAGATCAAAATCCAAATATGAAATTGAATGAAAATGATTATTCTGCGGTGAACAGATACGTATATAGGTGGTTGTAAATAGGATAGTAAATGACTGTTGAATCAGATTCGAAGAATGTACAATATAACTTATTAATATGAAATCTAAATATTCCTCGGGTATTACCTACCCGTTAAAATATTTTCATCATTAACAGTTTGTACAAAAGAATTTTTAATTACAATCTTTATGAAAACATATATACATATATTTTCTTCAGATATAATCACGGATTTAATGAGTTAATGTGCTATTAATCTCATTTGATTTACCATTAGAACAAGAATATATAATCTCTAAAACATTAGAGATTACATAATCGCCATATCGAACGAAAATAAAATAGATAGAACGATACGTAGAACGATGATTATACTCGAGGTACAGAATGAGATGTCGAAGCTGGTGATGTGGATGTTGTTGTTGGTGGTACTAATGCAGTTGGTGCTAAGGTTGGTGGTGTTACTGATGTTGGTGATACTGCTGGTGCTTGCAAATTGTGTACCGTGCTCTCTAAAGTTAACACTCGAGCTCGGAGTTCTTTAACTTCTTCTACTAACCCTGGTTGGTTCTCAGTGTGAGGTAGAGATCGGATATCTTCTCTAGTTCCGTTAATGGTAGTCTCAAGACGAAAAATTCTGGCAAAAAGGGTATAAACGGTGTTGCGAACAGGTTCGCCGGTGAGCGGGTCGAGTACTCCAAGGTTAGGTGATAGATTCAGTTCATGATATGGAGTACCTTCTTCAATTTTCCATAGGGTGAGTATGTCGCGAACCCACCCCCATTTTCTCCAGTAATCACAGTAGTTGATTGGTTGGTGTGCTCCTGTCACGCTGTCTTCGGAGTCAGAGGAACTTGGTCGATTCGTAGAGGCCATCTTACGCGATCTCAGGAAAGACTTTTGGTATGAAGAGTTTAGTGACAGCAATTGATAGTTGGATGGTATTCTCAATGCATAATTTGCATAGATATATATAGTACCAGGATCCCTTAAATTAAGGAGAAATTTACAAGAGATATCAGGCAAGGTCTACAGTAACAGATACGCTAAGATATGAATTGTCATATACGCTAAGATATGAATTTTGTCTATACACTATTCATGCAGTCAATGCAGTAAAACGTGTCTAGACTAAGAATAATAAGCAAGTGATTTTCGACAAGAAGTGATAAGCAATACTTTTTGACATGCAGATCAGGTCGAAGTCCAGACTCACTAATGCATCCTAACAACTATCAGTTAGACATACTAATACAAGACCTGGTTTGCTAAGACCACTGCTCTGATACCAACTGAAATGACCCGTCCTAATCCATCTGGACGAAGTCTTCAACAGTTGGTCCCATTGCGAGGTTCTGACCTCTATATGCCATGAACGACTCCATGTAATATGAGCAAATGCACAGCGGAAGATTTCTTTCATACCTGAGAAAAAACATGATTTAAAGTGTCAACCAAAAGGGTTGGTGAGTTCATAGGTTTATCATAAAACAATAAAATTCATCATTTTGATAGACCACAAGATTTAACTGCTGCATGGTATAAATGGGCCCGAATCCTATACCCACCTGTAATGTACATGCGGTATCTTTTAAATACAGTACACCTTTCTCGTGTACGAAATCATTTTCACAAATCTTAGTAACCGTACACATATCTCGTGCACAAAAACTAATACACATAACCTGTGTATAAAATTCATTCTCTCGATACATAACATTCACATCAATTGGTGGCAATTATCATGTCCACATAATTCAATGGTGGCAATTATCATGTCCACATAATTCAGTGGTGGCAACTATCATGTCCACATAATTCAATGGTGGCAATTATCATGTCCACATAATTCAATGGTGGCAATTATCATGTCCACATAATTCAATAATAATCCGCAGAACTTCTGTCTGCATAATAATTCATTCGAGGAATGTTTTGCTTGTGTCTATCTCGTCAAACATTTATTAAAGCATTTCATGTATTCGCAGTTCAAAATATATTTCAAAGGCATTTAATAAAGCAGTTGTAAAAGCAGCGCATGTATTCTCAGTCCCAAAAATGTAAAGAGTAAAAGGGAATCAAATGAACTCACCATACTGTATTTTGTAGTAAAAATACATATGACGACATTGAACAAGTATAGGGTTGGCCTCGGATTCACGAACCTATATCAGTCATTTATCCAGCAGTATTAACACATATAATAATAGTAAACAAATATTATTATTATACTTAATATTTATATATATCAAATTCTTGTTAAAATATTTTAATTAGAATATATATATATGTCATTTATTATAGATTATATATATTTACTTAAAAATATTATATATTGTATCAAAATTTATATTTAAATGTATGATTATGTTAAAATATATATTTATACTATATGTAAATTAATTATATATAAAATTATAAGTAATAATATTTTATAAAAATTTATGTAACATTAATGTAATATAGTATACGTAATAAGTATATTTTATATAAAAATATTTATTTGTTATAAAATAATAATAATGATAACAATAATAGCAATAATAATAATAATAATAATACTTAAAACAAAAACTACCTTAAAATGCTAAAAAGAAAATAAACTGCCCGAGGCATGACTCGAACCCGCGACCTCCCGGTACTCTAATACACCCCTAAACCATCCAACTGAATCTGCTTTTCTGTAAATAATAGCACCTCAACACTATATAAACCGTTTGTATCTGTTTTCATAAAACCCACTTATCATCATCTTAAATTACTATCATCATCCTCACAATCTTTCATTGCCATTAATCATATCATCACAAAATTCCTATACTACAATTATTGTCATCTTATATTTGTTAACGTTCTCATCATCATAATCATATTTATCAGATGATCAATATCGTTCGTTTTGTTTTCTTGATTCTTGCCCGATAATAACCCAAATAAAGCTTGGACCAACCTAACTAACTAAAAGCCCAATAGCTAGTCCATTAAAAATGTTTAAATACAAATAGCCTTGATCCAGTTTGTAGGTGTTGTTGTCGACTGATCCAGAAACGAAAGGTAGAAAGAAAAGGATAGAGTTTTCATGAATAGGTTGATCATGAATTTATAAGTGGGGTCTTTGGTTCCTTATTTAATCATCCAACTAAAACATCATCAATCCGTTATCATCACTAACTACTATCATTTAATTAAAAAAATAAACCAACCGTCCCCCTTATGTCTCCCATCATGGTTTGCTATAACTTTCAACTTTTGATTCCACTTGCATATATAATCCCATGCTATAAAGTAGACAACTTTATATTGTAATCATAATTTCCTCAATTTCTATTCTTTTATTTGCTCGACAGAAGGAATAGTTAACAGCAGCAGGAAGAAAAAGATAAGTGGGTTTGTGAGTATTGGTGGTTGTCTTGTTGATGAAGCTAGGTAGTTTTGGGTTGCAATAATCATGGTGGCAAGTTAAGTGGGTTTTTAATAGAAATGTAAAAGAGAGGGAGATGTGGGATTTTAGTGGTCATGGTTAGCGGTTGGGGAAAAATCAGCTATATATATATATATATATATATATATATATATATATATATATATATATATATATATATATATATATATAGCTGTAAGAGGTGGTAGTTGGTGTTTGTTGATGATTATTCTCAGCTGTACAAACAGAAGCACTTACGTTGGGGATCAAGGAGGTGGTGTTGTGGTGAATATGGGTGTAGAGTGGCGGTTTAACTATGGTTTTTGAAACAAACAAACGGTTGTAGCAGGTATGTTATTTTAGTTTGAAAAACCGAGCAATATAGATACGTGTAGTAGTAGAAGTTACTTACATGTATGTTGAGTTTCGAGAAGATGGGATGTAATAGCAAGTATTAGCTCAAGTAAGGTGATAGGAACTATGGTAGTGATGTCGTGTAAGAGCACAAGGTGGTGTCGATGATTAAGTCACGGCCAAGAATTAATTATAGAATTTGGTTGTAATGAAGAGAAGAATAACCACAATCATTGATGGATTCTGTTAATTCATCGAACATGATTATAGTTCACATAAGGTAAAATTGTTGTGATGGTTGTAAGTGGCGATGGTGGTTAATATGGGTGGTGAGATTGAAGACAGAGATGGAAGATCTCGGTGGTGGAAGTGGCGATGTGGTGTTTGTTCTCGGGTGTTCAATGGTGGCAAGTGAAGCTTGCGAAGGTGAGTTTGGGTTCAAGAAGAATGAGCCAGGTTAATGGTTGATCTCCTAATATATATCATAAGTATACATATATCTTAGATAGATAGTGATAGATATAAATATGTAACAGAAAGCAAAAACAAAGTGAATTAATATATTACTTAATTATGATTCATGAATTGAAAAAGGAACGTGTGGAGAAATTTGCACACTATCATGACATCATAATCCTGTAGCCTCACATGTTGAAATGGTAAAATATTAGATAAAGAGAAGAAGTGATTAGATAGAGATTGAGACTGGTAACTAATAAAGCAAAATAGTACGTTCATATTAATAATCAAATGGTGATGATTTCATATTGTGTGTAGTAAGTATATGTATATTTTAGATGTTTATAGAAAAAGGTGATGGAAATTAAGAAGAGAAAAGAACTCGAGCATGTGGTGTTGTTTACTAACCCATGTGTAAATATATGTGCTTTCCATCCATATATATTATATTATATGTTCATTATATAAGATAGTGGGAGTACAACTGGAATGAAGTAGTACAACAGTAAAACTTAATAGTATAGCAGCCTGATTTCTTGTTTTCATTCTATCAAAAGTTTTTCACGGAATGCTATAACATACTCCGTTGATAAATCAGTGGCGGATAAAAGTGTTTAGAAAAATTCCATATTTTTAAATTAAATAGTTTTATTTATTTTTGTCATTATGGTATAAAATTTGATCATTAATTTATTAAATAAAAATTACATCAACTGTCCCTCTCAATTCTGGGTAAAATATAAAAAGTTCTAAAATTTAACAAACAGCTCCTAAATACATTTTTAATAAGTCTATAATTTATAGAACTCATTTTCGTATCACCGTTTATTTTAAAATTACATAAGTTTGAATTTAACTTCCTTAATATCAATCGAAACATCAAACGAATATTACAATCATTTAATATTTATTTTTAATATACTTTATTTATATATAAAGATATATTTTAAATAATAATTATTATAATATCTTATTTTTATTTTATTAATTTTTAATAACAACAACATGTAATACTTCAAATTATATTTTGAATTATTATTTATATATACATACACACATATCTATTTACAATTAATTGTTCGTGAATCGTCGAGAGTAGTCGAAGGTCAATTGAATATATGAACATCGTTCCAAAATTTTCTAGACTCAACATTACATACATTGCTTATCGTATCGAAATCATATAAAGATTAAGTTTAAATTTAGTCGATAATTCCCGGGTCGTCACATGTCAGGCCCGATAGATCTATCAACAGGATTCGCGTTTACAATACCTCATGTAAATAGTAGTTACCAAGTTACAGGGAAGTATGCCAGTGGTACAACTCAACGTAGAATATATATTTTTAATCACTTGTGTCCATAACGTAAATCATAAAATGCATGTATTCTCATCCCGAAATATTTAGAGTTTAAAAGTGGGACTATATACTCACTTTTGCCTTGAAGGTATTTAACTCGACTTGGTCTCCAATAGATATCACGAACCTAACCATATATATATAATATATCAACATATTTTATTTTCAAGTAATCGTTACATATATATATATATATATATATATATATATATATATATATATATATATATATATATATATATATATATATATATATATATATATATATATATATATATATATATATATACTTATAATACTTTTAATATTTTCTTAGTCCGTAGTTAGCAGTCCGATGTTAGTGGTCCACAATTAGTTGCTCAATAAAATAAATAAATACCCCATCGTATTCGTATTGATCAGAATTAATCTCGACCCATGGTACCATGTTGTCAAATGACGTGTTGCGTACATAAAGTACCGTGTTGTAAAATGACGTGTTGCGTACAATCATGAGGTCTTATGATTAATCTTCTTGTGTTGTTTACGGGTGGTCCTGAAATATATAAAATCAAATCATAAGTAATTATATATAAAATATCATATTAATTAGAAAATATATGATTAATTTACTTTATCTCCAAATATTTTCGTTGCTAAACTAGCTTCGGATACCCAATCTTGTTTTAGTCGTAGTTTCTTCAGTACAACTCCGTTTTTGTTGGTTCAACTTGCCACTTTCTTGGATCGAGTCAAAATTTAAGAATATGAACTGAAAATACCTTAGTTTGTATTCGAAATCACAGGTTATAGGTCAAACTTTGGTAAAACTTATGAAAGTGATCATTTTCCATCATAAAAACAACATTTAATGATCATTTTTCTAAAAATACTTACACTTTGAGTTAAACCATGAAATTTTTATGTGTTAACATATTCATAAGAAATATCATTTTTCCAGAACATGAACTTCCAATTCAAAGTTCAAGATGGTTTTTAATTATCCAACCCAAAACAGCCCCGGTTGCATTCCGACGACGTAGATTCAGTTTTTAAGGTGTTCTTTGTAAAACCAAGTTATATCTTGTTAAGTTAACATATCATTATGATATATTACAGGTCTTGAAGTGTTTTAAAAGTTGAGTTAGAAGGATCTATTTAGTTTGCAAACAAGTTTGAAATCATTCAAACTATGTTCTTGTTGTTAAAATTTTACAACATAAAATAAGATAGCTATATAATTATGAATCGAACAAGATTATGAACAAGGTTACTACCTCAAGTTACTTGGACAAAGTTACTGTAAGAGATAAGAAAAAATCTTGGAATCAAAGAGTGGTGGAGTTAGATCAAAAGGTTGGAAGTATACTTCTTCAAATGGGTGGTTCTTTTGATATGTTCTTGAAAGAGTTTTCTTATGGTGTTTAAGGCTTGTAATTGAAGCTAAATGATGGAGAAAATACTTGGAGATGATCAAGTATGAAGTTAGGAGTATTTTGAGAGAGAAATGAGGGTGTAGGTATGAGAAAATGGAGTGAAGAAATGGTGTTCATTCATAAAAACGTTTTTAGTTTATAAAGAAAGAAAAGGATTCCTAATTTTGTTTTCTTACTAATAATTCATGCTACTTGACAAATCCTAGTTACCTCATATCTAGGGCAGTAATAATGTTGATTAGGATGTTGATTTGATGTGTATGTACCAATAGTAAATACATATAGAAGCTGGGTATGATACGGGTACATATACCCTAGATATACGTATAGAAATCTTGAGGAAACGGAATGAGAATTCAAATATAGCTATCTTTTATGAATATACTTATATTGTTTTATGTATTTAAGTCCTTAAAAAGTGATTAAATACATTATATATACGATACATGTATAAGCATTATAGGTTATAAGTATTTATATCAAAGAATGTTACGTATAGTTATCATTTTGAAAACTTAAGTTAGTAGTTTCAAAATATACTTATAAATCATTGTCATTAATACACAATGAGATGTTAAACCATCCTTAGATCATGTTAAATATATATAAATACATATATATACACAAACGTATAATTATCGTATGTTATATATTTCGTGATATCATCGGTCAAATTGGACGGTCAAACGTTGTGTAAAACTCTTTTCAAAAACACAAGTCTCAACAATTTGGATTGCTTATCATGTTGGTAAGGTTTAATTTATGTAAATATTAATCTCATAAGTATAAAACGATTGGAAAAATCCGGGTCGTTACAGTTTCAAATGACCCTACCCCCTCTAAACTCTCTCGTTCAAATCAATTTAATCTATTTTTTGTGTTGTGATCTTTTCAATTTTTGGGCCGTGACCCTTTTCTTTGATGGGCCATAATTCTTTTTGCTGTTGGGCCATCGCATAGTTTCTGTTGGGTCGAGATTTGTTTGGCCGATTACTTCTGTTGCTGGGCTAGCAGATCCATTAAGCTTGATAATTCCTGTTGGGCCGAGAAATGGTTAATAAGACTTAAATTAGGAAGTAAATCTTAAAAGCATATATAGTGCAGTGGTTGGGGGTGTTTCGAATTAAGCGAGAGGTCATGGGTTCGAGCCCAGGCAGTGGCGTTTTATTTTTTCGAGCTTGTTCTTCAAAGGTTGTACTCTATGTTTTATTTTTACTATTACTATTACTATTATTATTATTATTATTATTATTATTATTATTATTATTATTATTATTATTATTATTATTATTATTATTACTATTACTATTACTATTACTATTACTATTACTATTACTATTATTGTTATTATTATTATTATTATTATTAGTATGATTAAAACTAATATTGTCATGATTATTGTCATTATTATTATAAATATCATTATTTCTAAAACTATCATTATTAACATTATTAAGAAAAGTATCATTTTAGTAAAAGTATTATTTTTATCAAAAATTATTACTATCAATATTATTAAAAATAACATTTTTAATAAAATTATCATTTTTATTATTATTAGGATTATTATTATTATCATTATTATTAGAGGCATTATTATTATTTTTATCACTATTATTATTATTATTACTACTATAATTAATATTTTTATCAGTATTATTATTATTACTATTATCATTATAATCGAATACAACCTTTGTTACTATTATTGATATAAAAATATACTTATAGTAATATTACATATAAGTATGTACTAATCATATTAACATTTTTAACAAATTAGGTATTTTTAATATATATATTGATATAACTATATAAATATTAATCATTTCAAATATATACACAAATTAAATATATATGATATATAATTTAAGATATAATATATAGATCTGTTCGATTACGGTTATATGTGTTAATATTTATACAAATGATAAAGGTTCGTGAATCCGAGGCGAACCTACACTTGTTCAATGTCGTCATATGTAGTATATATATATATATATATATATATATATATATATATACAAAATACAGTATTGTAAGTTTCATTACTCCCTTTTTAAATGCTTTTGCAATATTTATTTTTGGGACTGAGAATACATGCGCTTTTATAATTGTTTTACGAAATAGACACAAGTAATTGAAACTACATTATATGGGTGAATGATCGAAGCCGAATATGCCCCTTTTGCTTGGTAGCCTAAGAATTAGTAAACCGATCTACTAATTGACGCGAATCCTAAAGATTGATCTACTGGGCCTAACGAACCCCATCCAAAGTACCGGATGCTTTAGTATTTCAAATTCATTTTTATCATGTCCGAAGGATTTTCTGGAATGATAGGGGATATTCTTATATGTATCTTGTTAATGTCGGTTACCAGGTGTTCACCATTTGAATGATTTTTATCTCTGTGTATGGGATGTATATTAAAAAATAAAATTCTTGTGGTCTATTAAAATGATGAAAATGATCGATTATCATAAACTAATGAACTCACCAACCTTTTGGTTGACACTTTAAAGCATGTTTATTCTCAGGTGTTAAAGAAATCTTCGGCTGTGCATTTGTTCATATTAGAGATATTACTTGGAGTCATTCATGACATATTTCAAAAGATGTTGCATTCGAGTCTTCGAGTTCATCAAGATTATTACTAAGTCAATTATAGTTGGATATATTATCAAACGATATGCATGTCGTCAACTTTCAATGTAATGAAAGTTTATCTTTTAAAAATGAATGCAATGTTTGTAAAATCTATCATATAAAGGTCAAGTACCTCGCGATGTAATCAACTATTATGAATCATTTATAATCGATATGAACGGGGCATTTCAGCAGGCGGATAGAGGCACATATTAGCAATCCGTAAAATATCTGAGCTATATTGACAGATAGGGAGTTCGCAGTTGTAGAAACGCCCAAGCCTCTGCTGCTCGTTCGGGGAAAGGAGAGGCATGAAGTTTAACTGCGCGTTTGTAGCGTCCGTATGCTATGCGCATATATTTCTATACGCAAGCGGGATAAAAGTCATCGATAAAGAAGAATGAGTTCTTCCACTTCTTTCGCACCCCGGCTTTTAGGCGCTTAACAAAGTTAATCCTGTCATTAAAAGAGTACCAACTCTGTTGGTTTTTACGGTACGAAAATACGTTTTTAAACAAATTCAGCGATGGAGGAAATTGATAATGGCGGCAAATCATCTTGAAGAGTGTAACGTGACACGCGCTATAAGGATGAAGCTGTCCGATACCAGTATTGAAATGACTAAGGACCTCCATGAAGAAAGAAGTGGCAGGATAGCGCACATTCCCCTCTACCATGACTTGCCTATATACGGTAACCTTACCATCAATAACATCACTAGCGCACTGATCAGCCAGGGGTGCTGTAGGATTTAAATCAGCCAAAGGTGGGTACCAATCCACCAATAGCACGATTTTGTGCCTTGTCATAACATACTTAATAACCTCACAGTTTGGAGGCTCGGAAGTAGATGAAGATGATGCCATCTATCAACAGGATTCGCGTTTACAATACCTCATGTAAATAGTAGTTACCAAGTTACAGGGAAGTATGCCAGTGGTACAACTCAATGTAGAATCTATATTTTTAATCACTTGTGTCCATAACGTAAATCATAAAATGCATGTATTCTCATCCCGAAATATTTAGAGTTTAAAAGTGGGACTATATACTCACTTTTGCCTTGAAGGTATTTAACTCGACTTGGTCTCCGATAGATATCACGAACCTAACCATATATATATAATATATCAACATATTTTATTTTCAAGTAATCGTTACATATATATATATATATATATATATATATATATATATATATATATATATATATATATATATATATATACTTATAATACTTTTAATATTTTCTTAGTCCGTAGTTAGCAGTCCGATGTTAGTGGTCCACAATTAGTTGCTCAATAAAATAAATAAAGACCCCATCGTATTCGTATTGATCAGAATTAATCTCGACCCATGGTACCATGTTGTCAAATGACGTGTTGCGTACATAAAGTACCGTGTTGTCAAATGACGTGTTGCGTACAATCATGAGGTCTTATGATTAATCTTCTCGTGTTGTTTACGGGTGGTCCTGAAATATATAAAATCAAATCATAAGTAATTATATATAAAATATCATATTAATTAGAAAAGATATATTTAATTTACTTTATCTCCAAATATTTTCGTAGCTAAACTAGCTTCGGATACCCAATCTTGTTTTAGTCGTAGTTTCTTCATTACAACTCCGTTTTTGTTGGTTCAACTTGCCACTTTCTTGGATCGAGTCAAAATTTAAGAATATGAACTGAAAATACCTTAGTTTGTATTCGAAATCACAGGTTATAGGTCAAACTTTGGTAAAACTTATGAAAGTGATCATTTTCCATCATAAAAACAACATTTAATGATCATTTTTCTAAAAATACTTACACTTTGAGTTAAACCATGAAATTTTTATGTGATAACATATTCATAAGAAATATCATTTTTGAAGAACATGAACTTCCAATTCAAAGTTCAAGATGGTTTTTAATTATCCAACCCAAAACAGCCCCCGGTTGCATTCTGACGACGTAGATTCAGTTTTTAAGGTGTTCTTTGTAAAACCAAGTTATATCTTGTTAAGTTAGCATATCATTATGATATATTACAGGTCTTGAAGTGTTTTAAAAGTTAAGTTAGAAGGATCTATTTAGTTTGCAAACAAGTTTGAAATCATTCAAACTATGTTCTTGTTGTTAAAATTTTACAACATAAAATAAGATAGCTATATAATTATGAATCGAACAATATTATGAACAAGGTTACTACCTCAAGTTACTTGGACAAAGTTACTGTAAGAGATAAGAAAAAATCTTGAAATCAAAGAGTGGTGGAGTTAGATCAAAAGGTTGGAAGTATACTTCTTCAAATGGGTGGTTCTTTTGATATGTTCTTGAAAGAGTTTTCTTATGGTGTTTAAGGCTTGTAATTGAAGCTGAATGGTGGGGAAAATGCTTGGAGATGATCAAGTATGAAGTTAGGAGTATTTTGAGAGAGAAATGAGGGTGTAGGTATGAGAAAATGGAGTGAAGAAATGGTGTTAATTCATAAAAACGTTTTTAGTTTATAAAGAAAGAAAAGGATTCCTAATTTTGTTTTCTTACTAATAATTCATGCTACTTGACAAATCCTAGTTACCTCATATCTAGGGCAGTAATAATGTTGATTAGAATGTTGATTTGATGTGTATGTACCAATAGTAAATACATATAGAAGCTGGGTATGATACGGGTACATATACCCTAGATATACGTATAGAAATCTTGAGGAAACGGAATGAGAATTCAAATATAGCTATCTTTTATGAATATACTTATATTGTTTTATGTATTTAAGTCCTTAAAAAGTGATTAAATACATTATATATACGATACATGTATAAGCATTATAGGTTATAAGTATATATATCAAAGAATGTTACGTATAGTTATCATTTTGAAAACTTAAGTTAGTAGTTTCAAAATATACTTATAACTCATTGTCATTAGTACACAATGAGATGTTAAACCATCCTTAGATCATGTTAAATATAAATAAATACATATATATACACAAACGCATAATTATCGTATGTTATATAGTTCGTGATATCATCGGTCAAATTGGACGATCAAACGTTGTGTAAAACTCTTTTCAAAAACACAAGTCTCAACAATTTGGATTGCTTATCATGTTGGTAAGGTTTAATTTATGTAAATATTAATCTCATAAGTATAAAACGATTGGAAAAATTCGGGACGTTAGAGTACCTACCCGTTAAATAAATTTCGTCCCAAAATTTGAATGGGATGGTCATGGCTGACAATAAGTATGTTTTCATGATGTATACGAGTTGGAAATTAGAGTTTTATTATCATCAAGTAATATTGATAAAGCAATTTGATTTTTGTGAAGAGTACGAGTGAGGCTATCACCAAAGGGTGAAATGAGTAGGTATAGATACGTCATATCTTTTGACGTAGATAGGATTGATTTCCAAGTTCAAGAGATTTGGAGTAAAATCTTCATAATGAGATTTTATTCTTCGATAATCAAGGAAATTAGAATCCGCTTTAAATGCGATCATCTATTTTGATTGCTCTGTTGGATCTTTTACTATAAATCCACCTCCCTTCATTTCCTTACAACTCATACCTTCTATTCTTCCTCCCTCAATTCATACTTTAAAACATTTATCAGTATGCTTCATCCAGTACTGATCCTGGATATACTCTTAACTTTCATCTCTGTCATTCTTCTTTTTCATCTACCTCCGGAGAATTTTATTTATTTCTACTATTACCTTGGGGTTATAGTATTGTTAATTCTCCCGTGCCTTTACGTTGCAATACGTATTGATATACACGGTTTGTAATTTATTTGTTGTTGTCGAGCTTTATATTTTCTTTTATATTCAACAGTTCCATACTTCTGTTTCCTCTTCCCGACTTCGAGTCAAGCAAATAATGGTCCGGAATTCGTAGTTATGGATTTTGAAATAAACATAGTTAATGTTCTAAGAAGGAAATAGTAATTGCACGATCTTGATTTGGTAAGTTACCAGAATGTTCGAAAAGATAGAATTATCAAGGAGATATGTTCTTAATATGTTTGGAGATTGGGTAGAATGTAAGAGTTGTGTAACATGGCACATGATGACGTTATGATCTGTGAATCATTATGTTCCATTTAGAAACTCAGCATGAATTACTGTAATATAATCACGTTGATCAAGTGTCATTATATTATACTAATTCATGCTTCAGTTTCCAACACTACTTCAAAACATTCATATTTTAAACTCGAATTTTTCAGAATTTAAAAACTAACACAGTTTCTTTTATGTTGTAACGCAAATATTGTGAAGAGAGAAATGATTTTTGATGAGGATAGTTGGGAATATATCTTCAGGAATATCGGAGATATTTATAATGAAAAATACGATGATATCTTAGAATATCTAAGATCAGGGAATGACGCAGAAAATCTGTCTGTGAAGGTTTAGAATAAGGAGTAAGGTTCTTACTAACGGTTTCAGCAGACACTGAATCATTTGAATCCTTTGAAGGTAGATTTCGTCATTATGATTTGTCCACGACCTCCTTTATACTTTGCTCAATCCGTTTTCCAGTACCAAATTTTTCGTTCGAACTTTTCCAATCTATTATTCTTTATTGTCAAACTTCTGACCGTAATTGTTGTCTACTGTCTTTACCACTTTATCAGTCTTTTCCAAAACTTCATAGCACTAATTCGTAGACTGAAGCATTTTTCAGAAACTTCACATTTGAAATATATAATTCTTGGGGATAGACGTTGTATATATATATATAACTGCTGAAATAGAAACGCTGCGAGATTTCAAAATACCCACTGTTGATTCCGCTAAAGGGGTAACGACTTGCTGGTACATCTGCTGATAATGTCGTGGAATATAAAGGGTTCCCTGGTAACAAAAGGGTAATTGTATGTATTACAGGTTATAATAAGGCTACTTCAAATGGAAAGTCGAGGTTGACTTGCTGAAACTGTGACAAAATTTGCTATTTTGAAAAGGAATCGCAAAGTTATTTTTGCTAATAAATGCTAAAAGATTTAACGCGGATACGTGTTAAATTATGTCCTTGGTTTCGAGAGCTTTTCAGGTGCAAGACTGCGGGTAATGTGTGGTTGGATCATCATCTCGATTGTCCATTATTTGAAGTGTCTTCAGGAATTTCGAAGGGTTTGATCATAGATTGTAATTGTTAATATACATATGATGTTTTAGGACTTTGAATGATACAAATACTTTTATGGGTTCCAAGAATCGAATGATGTTCTAGCATAGTTTTGAAGTCAAAGTATAGTTTTGAAAGATGTAAGAGTCCCAAGAGTGATGTCTTCTATTAAGTCTTAACTTGGATTTCGTTTTGTCGTAATCAAATTTGGATGAAAATAGTTGTTTTGATTTCTATGAAAGAATGTATATTATTGTGAAGGTAGTGAATATAGTTGATGATTGTTGAATTAGAGTCGAAGAATATAATCATATTAATCGTGAATTTATATATCTCTCGGGTATTACCTACCCGTTAAAAAAATTTCCCAAGTAATGTTTTGTACCAGATAATTTTATTACAATCTTTATGAAAATATATGTACATATATATCTTCTTCAGATGTAATCGTGAATTTAATAAGTCAATATAATATTAGACTCATTTGATTTTCGGTTTGAGCTAGAATAAGTAATCTCTAAAACGATTAGGAACCACATATTCGTCACAGAATATTAATGAACTTATGGATCAATACTTCATTATTTATTCTTATATATATTTCCTTAGTGAATCATGATGATACTCATTGAACTCTTGCTAACTTCGCAAGATATGAATGTTGTTTCCCAGTAAGCTTCGAGTACATTGAAGATGAAAGTGTAAAATCAAACATATTATTGAATAATACACTTGTTTTATTATAAAACGAAATTCATTGAATTGAAACAGGGATTGTAGTTAACGATGATTAAGTTGCTGACGAAGGACGTACATCATTGCATATTTGTAGTATGAATTTAAACGAGTAGTATCTACCCTTTTTCAATTCATACTTAATAGCTTAGTACGAAAAGATTTATTTTGGTTTCCGAATTCATATATATAAAATATTTATATAAATTCTTCAGAAGAATGAGTTAATACTTCATAAATCGTTGATGCAATATACGCGTTATTGATGATGTCCACGGTGATTCTTGAACTGGTGGAGCTTGTGATGTTAAAGTTGCTGACGATTCTAACGATGTTGACATCACTGACTGTGTTGGTGAGGCTAAGGGTACTGCTGATGCTGTTGGTAAAACAAGTCTAGCTTGTACCTTACGCATCATTCTTGTCAGGGTTTCTACTCTTCCTTTTATCATTTCTGTCCACTCATCTGATTTATGGTTAAGGCAGAAATAGGTAATCTCTATGTCTTTAGAGATTACATAATCACCATAGAATGTTTCTCCGATGAAGTTATGAATCAATACTTCATCGTTTGTTGTTGTTGGTACTTCTTGGTATCTATGGTGCGTGTGACGTTGATATCAGAGGTACGTATGGTGATATTGAGGCGTGTGATGCGGATGTGATTGTTGGTGGTGGTAATGATCCTGTTGATGTTGATGAGGGTGATAACGTTGATGCTGGTGATGCTACTGGTGCTTAGGGTATTGAGGCTTGCGATGTTGATGTTATTGACGGTACTGGTTATGCTGCTGATGCTGCTGATGGTGTTTGTAACCTTCGTACCGTATTCTCCAAAGCCACTACCTGAGTGCGAAGCTCGTTGACTTCTTCTATTACACCGGGGTGATTGTCAGTTCGGACGAGTGGATAAATAAAATCTAGAATTTGATGTAGTATATAATCGTGACGAGATACTCTGGAAATGAGAGAGAAAATGGTTTCTCGAACAGGTTCGCCGGTAAGTGCTTCAGGTTCATCGTCAAGAGGGCAATTTGGTGGATGGAAGGGATCACCTTCTTCTTCTTCTCTCCAATGATTGAGGAGGCTACGAACCCATCCCCAATCCATCCAAAATAGATGATGACTGATTGGTTGATCCATTCCGGTCACACTGCTTTCGGAGCTTGAGTGGTATTCCATATCGGAATCCGAGGGACTTCAACTAGTGACGAGTTCCATTTCGTATGATTGAATAAAGGATTTTTCGATATGAAATAATTTTTCAGCTATCGGGTGGTATTCTAATTATATAGAATATCCACATATATAGAACAAAAGATCTCGTAGATTACGGAGGGATTTACGGAATATGTCAGACAAAGTTTACAGTAACAGATACGCGTAGATATGAATTAGCAAATACGCTAAGATATGCATTTTGTCTATATACCATTCATGCAATGAATGCAGTAAGACGCGTTTAGACTTAAGATGATAAGTAGGTAATTTCCTACGGATGATAAGTAGATGATTTTCGACACAAAATGATAAGCAAAATTTTGACATGCAGACACGGTCGAAGTCCAGACTCACTAATGCAACCTAACAACTTATCAGTTAGACACACTAATGCAGACCTGGTTCGCTAAGACCACTGCTCTAATACCACATGAAACGACCCGACCCAATCCATAGGGACGAATACAATAACATATGATTACATCGCGAGGCATTTGACCTCTATATGATACGTTTTATAAACATTGCATTCTTTTGAAAAGATATACCATAAATGAATATTTAAAATTCAATGTTTTCGACATCTGATGATTTCTACATATAGACAATCACCGTAAATAACAGTTTACAAGAATACTTCCGTTGACAATGCAGTCAAAATAAATACACGGTGATGATTTTGTGAATGCAATGCTTCCTTGAATAATACATGTATGACTCCATGCACATGGTTTCTCTAACATATATTCAAACAGTGGAAGACTTCTAGGAACCTGATAATAAACATGCTTTAAACGTCAACATAAAATTGGTGAGATATAGGTTTAATGCTAGCAGCGTTATAAATATAGACCACAAGATTTCATATACATAAACGTTTTAATAAAAATATTCTAAGTTGTGAGCACTTGATAACCATACTTAACATTTAATCAACGTCGCATATTCCCTTTATTATGAAATCTTACTACATTGTACCAAGTGTAGTCACCGAAACGAAGTACTGTGCAACCGTTGAATACTGGTCGTCCAGTCCGGTTGGGGTTGTCAGGCCCGATAGATCTATCAACAGGATTCGCGTTTACAATACCTCATGTAAATAGTAGTTACCAAGTTACAGGGAAGTATGCCATTGGTACAACTCAACGTAGAATATATATTTTAATCACTTGTGTCCATAACGTAAATCATAAAATGCATGTATTCTCATCCCGAAATATTTAGAGTTTAAAAGTGGGACTATATACTCACTTTTGCCTTGAAGGTATTTAACTCGACTTGGTCTCCGATAGATATCACGAACCTAACCATATATATATAATATATCAACATATTTTCTTTTCAAGTAATCGTTACATATATATATATATACTTATAATACTTTTAATATTTTCTTAGTCCGTAGTTAGCAGTCCGATGTTAGTGGTCCACAATTAGTTGCTCAATAAAATAAATAAAGACCCCATCGTATTCGTATTGATCAGAATTAATCTCGACCCATGGTACCATGTTGTCAAATGACGTGTTGCGTACATAAAGTACCGTGTTGTCAAATGACGTGTTGCGTACAATCATGAGGTCTTATGATTAATCTTCTCGTGTTGTTTACGGGTGGTCCTGAAATATATAAAATCAAATCATAAGTAATTATATATAAAATATCATATTAATTAGAAAAGATATGATTAATTTACTTTATCTCCAAATATTTTCGTAGCTAAACTAGCTTCGGATACCCAATCTTGTTTTAGTCGTAGTTTCTTCATTACAACTCCATTTTTGTTGGTTCAACTTGCCACTTTCTTGGATCGAGTCAAAATTTAAGAATATGAACTGAAAATACCTTAGTTTGTATTCAAAATCACAGGTTATAGGTCAAACTTTGATAAAACTTATGAAAGTGATCATTTTCCATCATAAAAACAACATTTAATGATCATTTTTCTAAAAATACTTACACTTTGAGTTAAACCATGAAATTTTTATGTGTTAACATATTCATAAGAAATATCATTTTTCCAGAACATGAACTTCCAATTCAAAGTTCAAGATGGTTTTTAATTATCCAACCCAAAACAGCCCCCGGTTGCATTCCGACGACGTAGATACAGTTTTTAAGGTGTTCTTTGTAAAACCAAGTTATATCTTGTTAAGTTAGCATATCATTATGATATATTACAGGTCTTGAAGTGTTTTAAAAGTTAAGTTAGAAGGATCTATTTAGTTTGCAAACAAGTTTGAAATCATTCAAACTATGTTCTTGTTGTTAAAATTTTACAACATAAAATAAGATAGCTATATAATTATGAATCGAACAAGATTATGAACAAGGTTACTACCTCAAGTTACTTGGACAAAGTTACTGTAAGAGATAAGAAAAAATTTTGGAATCAAAGAGTGGTGGAGTTAGATCAAAAGGTTGGAAGTATACTTCTTCAAATGGGTGGTTCTTTTGATATGTTCTTGAAAGAGTTTTCTTATGGTGTTTAAGGCTTGTAATTGAAGCTAAATGATGGGGAAAATGCTTGGAGATGATCAAGTATGAAGTTAGGAGTATTTTGAGAGAGAAATGAGGGTGTAGGTATGAGAAAATGGAGTGAAGAAATGGTGTTCATTCATAAAAATGTTTTTAGTTTATAAAGAAAGAAAAGGATTCCTAATTTTGTTTTCTTACTAATAATTCATGCTACTTGACAAATCCTAGTTACCTCATATCTAGGGCAGTAATAATGTTTATTAGGATGTTGATTTGATGTGTATGTACCAATAGTAAATACATATAGAAGATGGGTATGATACGGGTACATATACCCTAGATATACGTATAGAAATCTTGAGGAAACGGAATGAGAATTCAAATATAGCTATCTTTTATAAATATACTTATATTGTTTTATGTATTTAAGTCCTTAAAAAGTGATTAAATACATTATATATACGATACATGTATAAGCATTATAGGTTATAAGTATATATATCAAAGAATGTTACGTATAGTTATCGTTTTGAAAACTTAAGTTAGTAGCTTCAAAATATACTTATAACTCATTGTCATTAGTACACAATGAGATGTTAAACCATCCTTAGATCATGTTAAATATATATAAATACATATATATACACAAACGTATAATTATCGTATGTTATATAGTTCGTGATATTATCGGTCAAATTGGACGGTCAAACGTTGTGTAAAACTCTTTTCAAAAACACAAGTCTCAACAATTTGGATTGCTTATCATGTTGGTAAGGTTTAATTTATGTAAATATTAATCTCATAAGTATAAAACGATTGGAAAAATCCGGGTCGTTACAGTTTCAAATGACCCTACCCCCTCTAAACTCTCTCGTTCAAATCAATTTAATCTATTTTTTGTGCTGTGATCTTTTCAATTTTTGGGCCGTGACCCTTTTCTTTGATGGGCCATAATTCTTTTTGCTGTTGGGCCATCGCATAGTTTCTGTTGGGTCGAGATTTGTTGGGCCGATTACTTCTGTTGCTGGGCTAGCAGATCCATTAAGCTTGATAATTCCTGTTAGGCTGAGAAATGGTTAATGAGACTTAAATTAGGAAGTAAATCTGAAAAGCATATATAGTGCAGTGGTTGGGGGTGTTTCGAATTAAGCGAGAGGTCATGGGTTCGAGCCCAGGCAGTGGCGTTTTATTTTTAGGAGCTTGTTCTTCAAAGGTTGTACTCTATGTTTTATTTTTACTATTACTATTATTATTATTATTATTATTATTATTATTATTATTATTATTATTATTATTATTATTATTACTATTACTATTACTATTACCATTATTATTATTATTATTATTATTAGTATGATTAAAACTAATATTGTCATGATTATTGTCATTATTATTATAAATATCATTATTTCTAAAACTATCATTATTAACATTATTAAGAAAAGTATCATTTTAGTAAAAGTATTATTTTTATCAAAAATTATTACTATCAATATTATTAAAAATAACATTTTTAATAAAATTATCATTTTTATTATTATTAGGATTATTATTATTATCATTATTATTAGAGGCATTATTATTATTTTTATCACTATTATTATTATTATTACTACTATAATTAATATTTTTATCAGTATTATTATTATTACTATTATCATTATAATCGAATACAACCTTTGTTACTATTATTGATATAAAAATATACTTATAGTAATATTACATATAAGTATGTACTAATCATATTAACATTTTTAACAAATTAGGTATTTTTAATATATATATTGATATAACTATATAAATATTAATCATTTCAAATATATACACAAATTAAATATATATAATATATAATTTAAGATATAATATATAGATCTGTTCGATTACGGTTATATGTGTTAATATATATACAAATGATATAGGTTCGTGAATCCGAGGCCAACCTACACTTGTTCAATGTCGTCATATGTATTTTTACTACAAAATACAGTATTGTGAGTTTCATTACTCCCTTTTTAAATGCTTTTGCAATATTTATTTTTGGGACTGAGAATACATGCGCTTTTATAATTGTTTTACGAAATAGACACAAGTAATTGAAACTACATTATATGGGTGAATGATCGAAGCCGAATATGCCCCTTTTGCTTGGTAGCCTAAGAATTAGTAAACCGATCTACTAATTGACGCGAATCCTAAAGATTGATCTATTGGGCCTAACGAACCCCATCCAAAGTACCGGATGCTTTAGTACTTCGAATTCGTTTTTATCATGTCCGAAGGATTTCCCGGAATGATAGGGGATATTCTTATATGTATCTTGTTAATGTCGGTTACCAGGTGTTCACCATATGAATGATTTTTATCTCTGTGTATGGGATGTATATTAAAAAATAAAATTCTTGTGGTCTATTAAAATGATGAAAATGATCGATTATGATAAACTAATGAACTCTCCAACCTTTTGGTTGACACTTTAAAGCATGTTTATTCTCAGGTGTTAAAGAAATCTTCGGCTGTGCATTTGCTCATATTAGAGATATTACTTGGAGTCATTCATGACATATTTCAAAAGATGTTGCATTCGAGTCTTCGAGTTCATCAAGATTATTACTAAGTCAATTATAGTTGGATATATTATGAAACGATATGCATGTCATCAACTTTCAATGTAATGAAAGTTTATCTTTTAAAAATGAATGCAATGTTTGTAAAATGTATCATATAAAGGTCAAGTACCTCGCGATGTAATCAACTATTTTGAATCATTTATAATCGATATGAATGGGGCATTTCAGCAGGCGGATAGAGGCACATATTAGCAATCCGTAAAATATCTGAGCTATATTGACAGATAGGGAGTTCGCGGTTGTAGAAACACCCAAGCCTCTACTGCTCGTCCGGGGAAAGGAGAGGCATGAAGTTTAACTGTGCGTTTGTAGCGTCCGTATGCCATGCGCAAATATTTCTATACGCAAGCGGGATAAAAGAGTCATCGATAAAGAAGAATGAGTTCTTCCACTTCTTTCGCACCCCGGCTTTCAGGCGCTTAACAAAGTTAATCCTGTCATTAAAAGAGTACCAACTCTGTTGGTTTTTACGGTACGAAAATACGTTTTTAAACAAATTCAGCGATGGAGGAAATTGATAATGGCGGCAAATCATCTTGAAGAGTGTAACGTGACACGCGCTATAAGGATGAAGCTGTCCGATACCAGTATTGAAATGACTAAGGACCTCCATGAAGAAAGAAGTGGGAGGATAGCGCACATTCCCCTCTACCATGACTTGCCTATATACGGTAACCTTACCATCAATAACATCACTAGCGCACTGATCAGCCAGGGGTGCTGTAGGATTTAAATCAGCCAAAGGTGGGTACCAATCTACCAACAGCACGATTTTGTGCCTTGTTATAACATACTTAATAACCTCACAGTTTGGAGGCTCGGAAGTAGATGAAGATGATGCCATCTATTAACAAGTAATTCAAAAGATTGTAAGAAAAGAGACTAAACGCGTGCTCACCTGAAAAAGCTAAAAAGATGAGGTTGAAGTAGTAAGCCGAGAAGATTTGTGCAAGATTAAAGAGCACATATGAAGTAAAAATGTGAAATAGACGATTATGAGGTATTATAGGGGAGTAAAAACAAGGAAGAGACCTCAAGAGAAGTTGAAAAATGGTGGTTAAAATATGAAAGGTGGAGATGGATCCACGTGTCAAGAGATGGAGAGGGAAGAGTACGAGATAACTAAAGGCGGCGAAAACGGCGGAATGATAACTGTAGCAACTGACAAAAGTCGCCTCGATTTCTTTGCATTTAATGCAGCATGACAAAATATTTTATGAAAATATAAATAGAAGAAAGCAGAAGCGCGTGGAGAAGAATAAGATGAACGGTTGTTACGAGTTAAGTTCAACGCCACGCGCAAAATAAGCGCACAACATTGAACGATAGTTACGAGTTGAGTTCAACGCTATGCGCCCTACCTGCGCATACCATTGAACTGGGGGGACTTAATGATACGCATACCCGATCATCTCGTGTAGCGCATCAAACAGCATCGCTACACTGATTTAAGAGGGTGCGCGCTAAGGCATACAGCGCTATAGTTACAACCGTAGCGCCAATCCCATCCGCGTGCATTGGCAGCGTCCACATGTTAGGCGATGATGTAGCTAGAAGAAGACACCTAGTAGACAAAAGGTCAGGTCCGATAAGAACACTTTTTACTTTTGTCAGATCAGCTTTCTTGAAGACGTACTATTTGCAGACCACGATCCTTTTAACCTTATTACGTGGTGGTAGAGGACAAGAAAGATTACCTTATAAATACAAGACTTCGTCCACAACACAAGAGATCCCAGATTTTACTTTTACACACTTATACTCTAAGAACAGCAGCGCATAGCGCAATTATACCCGCGCTACCGGACTAATAGCATTGATATGCCACTAACAGACGGTTTTATTTTGTGCTGTGTCGTTAGGTCGCACGATGTCCAATTCGGTAGCACACAGCGTCTTCGTTTATTTATATTTTGCGGGGCCTAAATTTACTTTTACTTTCTAAGGTGTAGAAGGTGTAAGTTAACCTAGTGTCATTTTTTATGCTGATTAACGAACTGAAGATCAAGTGGATAATTGTCTTTTAGTTTAATTACCTGGATAAAAGATAGTAGTTGATTTTAGCTAAAGGTCCTAAATGCAGAAAAGTAAATAAAGTGGAAGGATATCCGGAGTATGCAGATCAGGGAAATGTTGACCAAGATATCAGTATTGGGTTAGGGAAAGATAATTATGTTTATGTTAAGAGTATGCTTGGAATGTTGTAGATCTGGTTGGATGAGCCAATTACACAGACCTACTTATCTCTGAACTCTCGGAGTTCTCTTTGAGCAGTGAGAAGTATGCCACTTGGTCGTATAACCGAAGTGTAACAATACCTCAGAGGTTATCCTCAGTAAAGTACTAGGTTTATTAGTGAGTTAAGCTCTAATCCTAACCCTCGTTATCAGTTTAGGTAACTGAATAACAACATGCCGTGTTGATTAAACACTGATCACAAACAGAAGGAATACGTCGGTTTAAGTTGGCAAAACCTTAAATGAAAACTAACAACCATTCCATCATACTAATGAGATCACAATAATTTAAACATTATACAGCATCACAGTTAATATACTAATAGTAAAGCAGATAGAAACCTAATGAATACCTAAACAGTGGATATGACTAAGACCTAGGGCAACAATCAGACAAGAACATGCAATAGGCTTGGGTCATACAGTAAAGGCACTAACTAGATCTTAACAGCTCCTAAGAGATCTCTTCGGAATAGTCAATAGGCATACTAGGTCATTCATGTCTCAATTCCTAGGTTCTGTGTCCTAAAAGTGCATTAGATGCCTCTCAGGAACTCCGGCCATACCGAGTTCATAGAATCTTCAGATACAGTATAACCAGGGGTCTTAATCCTATGAAGTAGCTAATTTCATATAGGTGGACAAGTCCTGATCACAACCTAGGTTGGTCAATCCTTAAGATGCTAGCATACAAATCTATCAGACTTCCTGGTTCAGTATTATAACAGTAATCGTACTAAATTAACATAATTACGCTAACCCAAACTTCTATCATGGCAACATACATATTAATTAAGCTATCATGTCAATATCGGAATGCATTATTAAACATAAAAAGTAAGAATACATGTTTAATACAAAAGACAAGCGTTTCGGATAAAAACCTGAAAAGGCTGAACAAATCTGCCCTGGATCGCAGGGACTCGCCGGGATATCCTCCAGAAAATAAAAGCTAAGCTAACTACTACTAAAAACTAACTAAAAGATTGAAAATATAAAATGAATTGCAAATTGAGTGTGTGTTGGAATGGATGGAGAGAGCCCTTTAAATAGACTAGGTTTTTGCCTGCAAACGGCTGGCATGCCGTATGGCAGGCCGTTTGGCAGGCCGTATTTTGCAGCCCATTTTGCATGGCACGCCGTTTTAAGGGGCCGTTTACTGGACCGTTTGGCAGACCATACTCCATACTGGCAGGCCGTATTCGGTGCTGGTCAGCCTTGATTCACTGGATCGTAACTTGATTTCTTGTCTTTCACCGTTTTCGCTCTAGAATCTTCGTTTAAGCTCCGTTTTACTTGATTCTTTTTGCATCGCCTTCGTAATTACTTAATCTACAAAATCAATCATAAAAGTGATAATTTTTCCGATAAAGTTTTAATCTTTATTGTTTTAGGGCTTAATTTAGGGGGTAAAAATGTGACTTTTTGCCCGATATCAAATACCCCACACTTGGCTTTTCTTGTCCTCAAGCAAATAAGGATCTTTCTAATAGATTCTCCCTTGCCCCACCCGTAGATCTTTTTATTATGCCTTCATCAGAAGTCGGCACATCTTTCGAAAGTATTAGAAAAAGTTTCGAGCTTCGATTATTTTGTCGCTAGATTTCAATTGCGTCCATAGTGGAAAAGGCGTACTTTCTAACTCTCAGATGTAGAGTATACATGATTAGGCTCCTCACTAGCGGATCACTCATATCACTCAAGTGTTTAGGGTGTCCTATTCTAATCGTATTGTCGCTCAGAATCCAGTCGTGTAACAGTTCTCATCATAGGCTTGGTAAAGCATCGATATCTCCACCGGTTAAGTGAGGACGGAACTGATCTTCTTTCTAAGCATTCTTTCAAGAGGAAGACGGGTTATAGGGTTTGGTTGGAAATTTATGTGTTCGGTGAAAGAGATCCAGGTCATTTAATTTTTGAGAGAATTGATAGATTTTGATTCTTCAGAGTATCCATTTTGGATAGATAATGGCTTAGAATTCCATAAAAGTTTTCTTCGGAAGAGGCGGATTTTGCTAAGACTTTGTCTAGAATTTTTCTTTTGCTCTTCCAGCATTCTTCTTTAGGGCATCTTCTCGGGTTTCTTTTTGCCTTATTTAGAGACTTTGCTCTAGAGACTTTGCTCTTTCATAATAATTTTTTTTTTTGGCATACCCTTTCTTCATAACTTTTATCTTTCATTCCTGGTGCCCAGAGAGGAAGTGATAATCCACTGAAAATAGGTCTTTGACCTATCAAAAACAATAAGAGGTTCGGAATCTTTCGACTAGTGCTTTTGAAGCGAATTTGATCGATCTATCTCTTCATTAATCTCTGGATCTTTTGGTGAATGGAAAGGGGAATGAATGTGAATGGTGTATTTTGGGAGTGAATTTGGGGTGAATATTTCTGATTCATCAACTGTTTTTGTGAGTTGGTCGGTTTAAATTACGTGGAGTGGAAATGGAAACGGGAGGCTTTTTGTCTTCTCTATTCAGAATGATTTCAGAAGGAGTATCGCACCTGCACCACGTATGGTGCTTACTAACCATTGGCCTTGAAATGTATGACTAATCCAAGTTCTAACTTGAACCGTACACCGGCACGCTCATCAATTGAAATAACAAAGTACTGTAGACTTGATAGGTCATACCGATACTTTGGGGTCCAAGATTCCTTACCTTTTGGGGAGTAGGGGTCGTGCTTGATCATGCGTAGCCTTTTACATATTTTCTTAAAAGAAATCTTTTGACACAAAACATAAGTTTCAGCTTAATCGTTTCGTTCTAATAAATGTTCCGAAAGCCAATTTCTAGCAATTTTATTAGATCTTTTGGGTAAAAACATGGTAAGAATTTTTCAAAATTACCCAATATCCATTGTTTAATTACTTTTGGACAAAAGAATTTTTCAAAAACTTGGCATTTTATGGTTACTTGACTTTTAAACCTCGACCTTTAAAAACCTTACCCATTACCCCACACTTAGAAGAACATTGTCCCTAATGTTCTCTAGAAAGAATATTTTATTACTTTATAAATTAAGGACATTGACTTCTAAAATTCTAAGTTAATTACAGGGGTTGCCCCACACTTAGAGATTTTAGTGCGTTATAATCGAAATAGGTTTGAGGAAGGATTACTTCCCTACGGTCGTGTTACTTTCCTAGTGCTGGGCCTTCCTACGGTCAATCTCCTACGGACCAGTCTCTTTTGATTATATTTCTTCATGAAGAACAAAAAGAGAAAGGCAGCATTTCTACTATATATAATTTTTTCAGTACAATGCTTCAAAAAGATAAAAACTAAAAGATAAAATAAAGATAAAGTAGTCTATGGGATACTCAAAGTGGCTCCATAATGGATCACCAGCTGTGGCTCACGCGTATCTGGCAACTGTTTGTGCTCGGCCGGTCTCCTAGCTAAACGTCTAGATCGTCGAATGGGAGGAGCTTGCAGTGCTGTGCCGATATCCTCCTCAACGCTCTCCAATATCAATCGCCTTGGGCCTAATTGCCCTGTTGACAGCCTGTTCTGATCAGCACTGCTTTCGGATGAGTAGACTCTAGGAGTCCTCCTCCTGCAAACTGGAATGTAAGCTGAAGCTCCTGAACTTGGCATTTTGCCTGAACACATTCAACAAACTTGTAAGTACTAAGTGCAAGTATGGTGCTTAGTTGTTAGTACAGAGATAATATATTAAGACTAAAAATAAATGAAATGAAAATAATAATAAGTAATAAAAAGGATAAGCAAGCGGTGCCTCCCAAGAGCGCTTTGTTTATCAAGTCATTACAGCTCGACTTTTCCTTGTCATATCTTCATAATGGATCAAAGCAAAAAAGGTGCTCCTCCTTATCGTGGTCTTCTAGATAAGCTTTTAACCGGTGACCGTTGACCTTCAAGTTACCAGTAGGTCCTTTCAATTCCACGGCTCTGTGTGGAATAGCATGTACAACTTTGTATGGGCCACTCCATCTTGATCTAAATTTTTCTGTGAACTTCTTGAACCGAGAATTGAAGAGAATAACTTTATCTCCAGGGGCGAACTTTGTAGGAATCAATTTTGCATAAACGTAAGCTTTGTTCATTCCTTGTAGATGTATGACGTTTCATATGCTTGGTCTCTCAATTCGACGAGTTCGTTCATTTGCATTTTCCTATGTCTTCCGGTAACTGAAGGATCGAGGTTGCAGGTCTTCAGCGCCCAGAGAGCTTTATATTCAAGTTCCAGCGGAAGGTGACAAGCTTTTCCATAGATCATTCGGTAGGGTGTAGTTCCTAGAGGATTCTTGTAGGCAGTCCGGAATGCCCAAAGAGCATCATCTAGCTTCACGGCCCATTTATTTCTATGATGGCCGACAGTTTGTTCTAAGATTCTTTTGAGTGCTCTGTTCGTGACCTCTGCTTGTCCGTTGGTCTACGATTGATAGGCAGTGGACATTTTGTGGGTAACTCTGTATTGCTGCATCACCTTTATAAACCGAGTATTACAGAAGTGTGTGCCTCTATCGCTTATTATAGCACGGGGAGCTCCAAATCTGCAGAATAGTCTCTTCAGGAAATTTGTGACGACATTCGCATCATTAGTCGAAAATGCTTGAGCTTCGACCCATCTGGAGACGTAATCTACTACTACGAGGACATATTCTTTCCCATTAGACTTTGAAAATGGGCCCATGAAGTCTAATCCCCATATATCGAAGATTTCGCAAGCTTGGATATTAGTCCGAGGCATCTCGTTCTTCATAGAGATAATACCTTGCCTTTAGCATGTGTCGCAACGTTTTACAAGCTCTTGCACATCTCAGAATATAGACCGCCAGTAGAATCCTGATTCGTAGACTTTTCTCGTGGTGAAATTTGCTCCATGATGAACTCTAGTTGATCCATGGTGACATTGGTGAAGAATCCCTGCTGCTTGCTTTTCATCTACGCACCTCCTGATTATCTGATCAGGGAAAATTCTAAACAGGTAAGGATCTTCCCAGTACTAGTACTTGGCATCCCTGAAGAACTTCCTTCTTTGGGAGGTACACATCCCCTTTTGTACTACTCCGACAACTAAGTAGTTGGCCATGTCGACATACCAAGGAGTGTCAGTAAATTGTGATCCTATGCGAGTTTGTCCAAAACTCATAAGCTGTTCTTTCGGACTCTGATATCTTGTTCAGCAAGTTTTTCCATCATTGGGTTCTCCAAATGACTAAGATGATCTGCTGTGACGTTCTCTGCTCCTTTCTTACCTTTAATCTCAATATCAGATTCTTGCAGGAGTAAGATCCATCGTAGGAGTCTTGGCTTTGCGTCTTGCTTAGTGAATAGATATTTGAGGGCTGAATGATCTGTATAGACTGTAGTCTTGGACAGAATGAGATAGGAACGGAATTTGTCGAAGGCGAATACAACGGCTAGCAGCTCCTTCTCCGTGGTAGTGTAATTCTCTTGAGCTCCGGTTAAGGTTTTGCTTGCGTAATAGATTGGATGAAAGTGTTTATCTACCTGTTGTCCAAGCACAGATCCAACTGCGAAATCACTCACATCACACATGATCTCAAATGGTAGACTCCAATCAGGAGCTATCATGATGGGTGCATGTGTTAGCTGCTCTTTCAGATAGTTTAATGTTTTTCGACATTCTTCATCGAAGACAAACGGGACTTCCTTTCCTAGTAGGTGAGCGAGAGGTCATGTGACCTTTGAAAAATCCTTAATGAAGCGTCTGTAGAAACTGGCATGTCCTAGGAAACTCCTTACCGCTCTTACTGTGGTAGGTTCTGGAAGTTTAGTAATAGTCTCAATCTTAGCTTTATCAACTTCTATTCCTGCTTTTGAAATCTTATGTCCTAAAACTATCCCTCCTTTTACCATGAAGTGACATTTTTCCCAATTCAGAACTAAATTTAACTCCTCACACCGGGTGAGCATCTTGTCAAGGTTTGAAAGGCACGAATCAAAGGTACTACCAAAGACTGAGAAGTCGTCCATGAAGACTTCCATACAACGTTCAATCATGTCATGGAATATTGCTACCATGCATCGCTGGAATGTTGCACGTGCATTGCATAACCCAAAGGGCATACGTCGATAAGAAAATGTTCCATAAGGACAGGTAAAGGTTGTTTTCTCTTGGTCCTTTGGATCGAGGGGAATTTGAAAGTAGCCAGAAAAATCGTCAAGAAAACAGTGGTATTCATTTCCTGATAGACGTTCCAACATTTGATCGATGAAAGGTAATGGAAAATGATCCTTCCGGGTTGCATCATTTAGTTTACAATAATCTATGCAAAACCTCCAACCAGTGACTTCCCGAGTTGGAATAAGTTCATTATTCTCATTTTGAATCACGGTTGACCCTCCCTTTTTGGGTACCACTTGAACAAGACTAACCCATGGTGAATCAGAGATAGGATAGATCAGACCGGCGTCCAGAAGTTTGATTACTTCTTTATTGATGACTTCTTGAATCGTAGGGTTGACCCTTCTTTGCCTCTGAACTGAAGGTTTGAAATCATCTTCTGTGAAGATCTTGTGGGTGCAATAGTTGGGGCTAATCCCTTTGATGTTGGAGATCTTCTAAGCAATTGCCTTCTTATGTGATTTCAAAACTTGAATCAGTTTTTCCTTCTCTTATGGCGTGAGGTCTTTCGATTTAATCACAGGGAGTTGTGATTCTCCTTCCAAGAATGCATACTCCTGATTGTCGGGTAACTTCTTCAATTCCAATTTCGGAGGTTCCTCGATGGATGGCTTCATCCTAGCTATCTCCTTTCGGTCTAACAAGTCGTACTTCTCCTGGAATTCTGATTCTTCAGTAGCGGTCACTGATGCTCTGTTCTTCATTTCTGGAAATTGTCCTTCTTAATGCTTCTCTTCAGAAACGTCTTCTTTAGTTTCGAAGGTAGGTTCAGGAAACTCCTCACAGTCTTCCCATGACTGGGGTTCCTGATATACCGGAATGAAATCTGTTTCTTCATTCGTTCTTCTCCTTAATAGAGGTAAAGGAATGCCTTGTCCTAGTGGTGCTATTTGAATAGTGTTGCCAAGAAAGTTACTTTCAGAGAGGGGAGATATGTGTTGACTAAGGTCTATGGCGGAATGGTGGTCGAGATTTCCTTCAGGAGGTGTAAAGAACAGATCCTTAAAAATTTGATCTTGACTGCATATAGCCATAGTCTCTTCCAGGTATTCGTTGACGAGTTCTTGAAAAGAATCAGATAGATTCACATCTTCTTCCTTAGGATGGTTCATGAGGCGATCAACATTGAATGTGATTTCTTCCCCTCCAACCCTTAACTTCATAGATTTCTCGTGAACGTCAATTACGGCCTTGACAGTATTTAGGAATGGTCTGCCAAGAATGAGTGGGACCTTCGTGTCTTCCTCAATGTCCATAATGATGAAATCAACGGGAAACGCGAACTTATCCACTCTAACTAGGACATCTTCACCTATTCCCCGAGGAATTTTAACTGATTTGTCCGTGATGTTAAAGCAAAGGGGTACGAAATAGTTATATTTTTATTGCGAAATACTATTAAATACGATACAATTTTACACAAGTTATTTATTTATTATTAAAGTGGATATCCCTAAACCTTGCTACAACACTATAGGCAGTGTACCTAAACGTACAGTAGTGTAGTTTTTAGTAAGTCCGATTATTTCCGCAGGGAGCTAGCCAAGTTTAACGCTATATTTTTAAAACTATATTTGTATATATATATATATATATATATATATATATATAAGTAGTACTATTATTATTATTATTATAAAAGGGGGTTGTTACCGTTTAATGACCGGTTTGTCGATTTTATGTCTTTAGTCACAATTAAAACCTAATGTAAAATATTAAATATACAAATAACTTAATTTAAAGCGTAAAGTAAATGACGATAAATAAAATTGCGATAATTAAAAGTGCGATAAATAAAATGATGATAAATAAAATTGCAATAATTAAAAAGTACGATAATTAAAAGTGCGATAAGATATAAAATAAAGGAATTATGCTTATTTAAACTTCCGTAATCATGATGTTCGACGTGTTGATTTTAGTTTATTACCATGGGTTAATTGTCCTTTGTCCTGGATTATTCGATATGTCCATACGGTTTTGTCCATAATAGTCCATCAGTCATAAATATAAAGTGCGAGAGTCTTTGTCAAATTATCCTTATCCCCAAAGTCAAATATTCCAACTAATTGAGGATTCGAACTGTAACAAGGTCTTAATACTTTGTTTAATGAATACACCAGGTTATCGACTGCGTGTAGTCCAAGATTTTAATACTTTGTTAACAATTACACCAATTACCCTTGAATGTAATCCACCCATGTTTTAATGAGTCCATTAACAATTAATCCTTTCCCGTGTCCGGTAAAATGAATGATAATTCGTATTTATAGATATCCCGCCCACCGTTCCCGATAAAGCATATGTGGTTATATATAGATACGTCAAATTGTAACCTTTATATTAAATTAACAAGGTATCGTTTAGTTAATATAAAGCCCATTAATAGTCCATAGTCTAATTCCTACAAGTGTCGTTCTTTTGTCCAAATCCCAATTATGGTACAAAACTCAATAACCCGGTCTTTAATATTTAGCCCAACATCACGATTACTTCTATTTAAATAAGCATAATAATAACTTAGCTACGAGACATTAATTTAAAAAGGTTGAACATAACTTACAATGATTAATACTACAGCGTAGCATTACACGGACAGAATTTCGACTTACACACATACAGCATTCGCTAACATAACCTTATTATTATTAATCTTAAATTAAAATTAAAATTATAAAATATATATATATATATATATATATATATATATATATATATATATATATATATATATATATATATATATATATATATATATATATATCGTAGAGAGTGAGAGAGATTGAATATTGTGTATATTTTTGGCCAGAAAATGTTTCATTTATAGAACCTCGGCTGCTACAGTACTCCATGCGACCGCATGGAGTTTGTGCTTTCTGGCCATACGGTCGCATGGCCGCCTTTCACTGGACACATATCCTTCCAAAAACGTGGGTTGCTCGATTAATATATTAATTATAATATATTATATATAATTTTAAATAATTATATATATATTATATTATATTCTTGTGCATAGTTGACTCGAAATTTTAGGCCCGTTGCGTCGCGCGTTGATAGTTGGCTCAGGTCCCGGTTCTGGATTTTCGAACGTCCTTTCGTACGATTTAATATCTTGTACTTTGCGTTTTTCGGCTCGTACTCTTGTAATTTTTTGACGTTTCTTATCAATAAATTGAACCACTTGAATTGTACTTTGTACTTTTTAGCGTTTTGGTCATTTGCGTCTTCAAATCGTCGAATCTGTCTTTTGTCTTCACCTTTTATTATTTAAACGAATATCACTTGTAAATAGAACAATTGCAATCAAAAACTTGTCTTTCTTGAAGGATAATGCTATGAAATATATGTTCGTTTTTAGCATTATCAGTCCGCGAGTTGGATAGTCATTCTGGTTGGCCTTAACTCATTTAATCCTAGCTTCTTGAATAATGAATAGGGCATTAGGTTTACACTGGCTCCTAAGTCTGCTAACGCATTGCTGATTTGGACATCTTCTAGGTAGCAAGGTACCGTAAATCTTCCTGTATCTCCTAACTTAGGGGGAATTCCATGTTGTAACACTAACGAGCATTCTTCACTTAAGGGCAAGCTAACTATCTCTCTTAATCTCTCTTTGTTTGAAAGTAGTTCTTTGAAAAATTTAGCGCAGTTTGGCATCTCTACTAAAGCATCTACTAGACGTACATTCAAATGCAAATTCTTAATAATATCCCAATACTTAGCAAATTATGCTTCTTGTTTTTCCTTCCTAAGCCTACCTGAGAAAGGTATGCGGGCGCACGGAATAATTTCCAGGGCCTTAGGAGAGATAGGTTCCGGTGGATTGACGACTGGGTCAATTGACACAGGTTCCTTATCGGAAAAATCTTGTATGGGTATATTAACAGTTGTTTCCTTCCCTCCTCTAGTAATTACTAAGGCATCAAACTCACTACACTCTATATCAATTTTAGTAGTTAATCGTTTAAGCGTAAGCTGAAAATTAGTGATTAATTCTTCAAAAGTCTTTATCAAAGTGTCGAACTTGTTCTGGCATTCTATGACTTGAAGGTTTATCATATATTGCTTTTTTCATAAATTCAGCTAAAATTTCCTTAGAGTGAAGAGTAGGTTTGTGAAATGGAAAAATTATATTATGATCCGAGCTATTTTGCTGTTTGTGTGCCCATCTAGGGTAAGGATACCTTAGATTGGTTCTAGTAGCATCGGAGTTTTTAGAAATTGGTAAACTTTGAAGAGTGAGGGTGAGATCTTGTAACCTGGTTTCCAGCATTTTTACCGTATGAGCGAAGACGTCATCCTTCTCAGCAGCTTCATTGTTCCAATCTTCCTGTTGTGCAGTCATTGTGTCCAAGAGATCCCATGCTTCGTCTGCTGTTCGAGACATGAAATTGCCTTGCGAGGCCATGTCTAGGAGGGACTTATCATCCTTGGTCAAACCATTGTAAAGCGTACAGATTATGTCTGCCCAACTTAACGAATTATTCGGACATCTTTTAAGCATCATCTTTACTCTATTCCATGCTAGACACAATGACTCATTTTCTTTTTGAGAAAAGTTCGTGATGTCATTTCTTAAACAGGTTTACAGGGAGGGTGTATAAAATTTGTTTAGAAATTTAGTGGCTAAATCCTCCCATGTATGGATTGAATTCGGGTTAAGTTCGTCAAACCATTCTGAAGCGTTTGCAGAAAGTGAATATTGAAAAAGAAGAAGTTTGAAAATGTTTTTCTCATTTGATTCCTTCTTAAAAGAGTCAACCAGACTGATAAATTTGTTTATATAAAAGTTTGGATCGTCAGTCGATAATTCTTGAAATTTACAAATCATACTGACTAGTTTAATCATGTGTGAACTGATTTCAGGAATTTCTTCGGTTCCTAAGGTGATTGGTCCTCCTCTTTCCTCTAAGCATGACTTATGCATAGAAGTAAGGGTGTCTTGTTGTTCCATTTTTTAGATTTTCTGTTTGAAAAAGACTTAAAAGTAACTTTTAGAAAATATTTATTTACTAAAAGGATCAATTATTTAATAAAAACAATTATTCTTGAAATTTGGTCGCTAACCAGATCGAATATCTTAACTGATAGGACTTCTCACAGATTACTTGTATCGAGGTGGCCAGGCCGACTACGGAGAGGCAGGATCCTTTTGGTTCCAATATAATTGGAGACTGTTCGGAAAATCCAACAACCAAGTTCATGTATAATTGTCTTTCTTAGACACCACCAAACAATACTTTATCTGTTTAAAATCCTTCTCGATCAAAATATTCAATCCCCGTCAGCGGCGCCAAAAAAATGAGCTACTGCTATGCCACTAACCGACGGTTTTATTTTGTGCGGTGTCGTTAGGTCACACGAAGTCCGATTCTGAAATGTCCCGTTCTTATTGATTAAAAACGTTCCATATTAATTGATTTCGTTGCGAGGTTTTGACCTCTATATGAGACGTTTTTCAAAGACTGCATTCATTTTTAAAACAAACCATAACCTTTATTTCATAAATAAAGGTTTAAAAAGCTTTACGTAGATTATCAAATAATGATAATCTAAAATATCCTGTTTACACACGACCATTACATAATGGTTTGCAATACAAATATGTTACATCGAAATCAGTTTCTTGAATGCAGTTTTTACACAATATCATACAAACATGGACTCCAAATCTTGTCCTTATTTTAGTATACAACAGCGGAAGCTATTAGTATTCACCTGAGAATAAACATGCTTTAAACGTCAACAAAAATGTTGGTGAGTTATAGGTTTAACCTATATATATCAAATCGTAACAATAGACTACAAGATTTCATATTTCAATACACATCCCATACATAGAGATAAAAATCATTCATATGGTGAACACCTGGTAACCGACATTAACAAGATGCATATATAAGAATATCCCCATCATTCCGGGACACCCTTCGGATATGATATAAATTTCGAAGTACTAAAGCATCCGGTACTTTGGATGGGGTTTGTTAGGCCCAATAGATCTATCTTTAGGATTCGCGTCAATTAGGGTGTCTGTTCCCTAATTCTTAGATTACCAGACTTAATAAAAAGGGGCATATTCGATTTCGATAATTCAACCATAGAATGTAGTTTCACGTACTTGTGTCTATTTTGTAAATCATTTATAAAACCTGCATGTATTCTCTGAAATGTCCCGTTCTTATTGATTAAAAACGTTCCATATTAATTGATTTCGTTGCGAGGTTTTGACCTCTATATGAGACGTTTTTCAAAGACTACATTCATTTTAAAACAAACCATAACCTTTATTTCATAAATAAAGGTTTAAAAAGCTTTATGTTGATTATCAAATAATGATAATCTAAAATATCCTGTTTACACACGACCATTACATAATGGTTTACAATACAAATATGTTACATCGAAATCAGTTTCTTGAATGCAGTTTTTACACAATATCATACAAACATGGACTCCAAATCTTGTCCTTATTTTAGTATGCAACAGCGGAAGCTCTTAGTATTCACCTGAGAATAAACATGCTTTAAATGTCAACAAAAATGTTGGTGAGTTATAGGTTTAACCTATATATATCAAATCGTAACAATAGACCACAAGATTTCATATTTCAATACACATCCCATACATAGAGATAAAAATCATTCATATGGTGAACACCTGGTAACCGACATTAACAAGATGCATATATAAGAATATCCCCATCATTCCAGGACACCCTTCGGATATGATATAAATTTCGAAGTACTAAAGCATCCGGTACTTTGGATGGGGTTTGTTAGGCCCAATAGATCTATCTTTAGGATTCGCGTCAATTAGGGTGTCTGTTCCCTAATTCTTAGATTACCAGACTTAATAAAAATGGGCATATTCGATTTCGATAATTCAACCATAGAATGTAGTTTCACGTACTTGTGTCTATTTTGTAAATCATTTATAAAACCTGCATGTATTCTCATCCCAAAAATATTAGATTTTAAAAGTGGGACTATAACTCACTTTCACAGATTTTTACTTCGTCGGGAAGTAAGACTTGGCCACTGGTTGATTCACGAACCTATAACAATATATACATATATATCAAAGTATGTTCAAAATATATTTACAACACTTTTAATATATTTTGATGTTTTAAGTTTATTAAATCAGCTGTCCTCGTTAGTAACCTACAACTAGTTGTCCACAGTTAGATGTACAGAAATAAATCGATAAATATTATCTTGAATCAATCCACGACCCAGTGTATACGTATCTCAGTATTGATCACAACTCAAACTATATATATTTTGGAATCAACCTCAATCCTGTATAGCTACCTCCAACATTCACATATAGAGTGTCTATGGTTGTTCCGAAATATATATAGATGTGTCGACATGATAGGTCGAAACATTGTATACGTGTCTATGGTATCTCAAGATTACATAATATACAATACAAGTTGATTAAGTTATGGTTGGAATAGATTTGTTACCAATTTTCACGTAGCTAAAATGAGAAAAATTATCCAATTTTGTTTTACCCATAACTTCTTCATTTTAAATCCGTTTTGAGTGAATCAAATTGATATGGTTTCATATTGAACTCTATTTTATGAATCTAAACAGAAAAAGTATAGGTTTATAGTCGGAAAAATAAGTTACAAGTCGTTTTTGTAAAGGTAGTCTATTCAGTCGAAAGAACGACGTCTAGATGACCATTTTAGAAAACATACTTCCACTTTGAGTTTAACCATAATTTTTGGATATAGTTTCATGTTCATAATAAAAATAATTTTCTCAAAATAACAACTTTTAAATCAAAGTTTATCATAGTTTTTAATTAACTAACCCAAAATAGCCCGCGGTGTTACTACGACGGCGTAAATCCGATTTTACGGTGTTTTTCGTGTTTCAAGGTTTTAAATCATTAAGTTAGCATATCATATAGATATAGAACATGTGTTTAGTTGATTTTAAAAGTCAAGTTAGAAGGATTAACTTTTGTTTGCGAACAAGTTTAAAATTAACTAAACTATGTTCTAGTGATTACAAGTTTAAACCTTCGAATAAGATAGCTTTATATGTATGAATCGAATGATGTTATGAACATCAATACTACCTTAAGTTCCTTGGATAAACCTACTGGAAAATAGAAAAATGTATCGAGCTTTAACGGATCCTTGGATGGCTCGAAGTTCTTGAAGCAGAGCATGACACGAAAACAAGTTCAAGTAAGATCATCACTTGAAATAAGATTGTTATAGTTATAGAAATTGAACCAAAGTTTGAATATGATTATTACCTTGTATTAGAATGATAACCTACTATAAGAAACAAAGATTTGTTGAGGTTGGATGATCACCTTACAAGATTGGAAGTGAGCTAGCAAACTTGAAAGTATTCTTGATTTTATGTAACTAGAACTTGTAGAATTTATGAAGAACACTTAGAACTTGAAGATAGAACTTGAGAGAGATCAATTAGATTAATAAAATTAAAGAATGAAAGTGTTTGTAGGTGTTTTTGGTCGTTGGTGTATGGATTAGATATAAAGGATATGTAATTTTGTTTTCATGTAAATAAGTCAAGAATGATTACTCATATTTTTGTAATTTTATGAGATATTTCATGCTAGTTGCCAAATGATGGTTCCCAGATGTGTTAGGTGACTCACATGGGCTGCTAAGAGCTGATCATTGGAGTGTATATACCAATAGTACATACATCTAAAAGCTGTGTATTGTACGAGTACGAATACGGGTGCATACGAGTAGAATTGTTGATGAAACTGAACGAGGATGTAATTGTAAGAATTTTTGTTAAGTAGAAGTATTTTGATAAGTGTATTGAAGTCTTTCAAAAGTGTATAAATATATATTAAAACACTACATGTATATACATTTTAACTGAGTCGTTAAGTCATCGTTAGTCGTTACACGTAAGTGTTGTTTTGAAACCTTTAGTTTAACGATCTTGTTAAATGTTGTTTACCCATTGTTTATAATATCAAATGAGATTTTAAATTATTATATTATCATGATATTATCATGTATGAATATCTCTTAATATGATATATATACATTAAATGCCTTTACAACGATAATCGTTACATATATGTCTCGTTTAAAAATCATTAAGTTAGTAGTCTTGTTTTTACATATGTAGTTCATTGTTAATATACTTAATGATATGTTTACTTATCATAGTATCATGTTAACTATATATGTATCCATATATATGTCATCATATAGTTTTTACAAGTTTTAACGTTCGTGAATCACCGGTCAACTTGGGTGGTCAATTGTCTATATGAAACATATTTCAATTAATCAAGTCTTAACAAGTTTGATTGCTTAACATGTTGGAAATATTTAATCATGTAAATATCAATCTCAATTAATATATATAAACATGGAAAAGTTCGGGTCACTACAGTACCTACCCGTTAAATAAATTTCGTCCCGAAATTTTAAGCTGTTGAAGGTGTTGAAGAATCTTCGGGAAATAGATGCGGGTATTTCTTCTTCATCTGATCTTCACGCTCCTAGGTGAACTCGGGTCCTCTACGAGCATTCCATCGAACCTTAACAATTGGTATCTTGTTTTGCTTAAGTCTTTTGACCTCACGATCCATTATTTCGACGGGTTCTTCGATGAATTGGAGTTTTTCGTTGATTTGGATTTCATCTAAAGGAATAGTGAGATCTTCTTTTTCAAAACATTTCTTCAAATTCGAGACATGGAAAGTGTTATGTACAGCCGCGAGTTGTTGAGGTAACTCAAGTCGGTAAGCTACTGGTCCGACACGATCAATAATCTTGAATGGTCCAATATACCTTGGATTTAATTTCCCTCGTTTACCAAATCGAACAACGCCTTTCCAAGGTGCAACTTTAAGCATGACCATCTCTCCAATTTTAAATTCTGTATCTTTTCTTTTAATGTCAGCGTAGCTCTTTTGTCGACTTTGGGCGGTTTTCAACCGTTGTTGAATTTGGATGATCTTCTCGGTAGTTTCTTGTATAATCTTCGGACCCGTAATCTGTCTATCCCCCACTTCACTCCAACAAATCGGAGACCTGCACTTTCTACCATAAAGTGCTTCAAACGGCGCCATCTCAATGCTTGAATGGTAGCTGTTGTTGTAGGAAAATTCTGCTAACGGTAGATGTCGATCCCAACTGTTTCCGAAATCAATAACACATGCTCGTAGCATGTCTTCAAGCGTTTGTATCGTCCTTTCGCTCTGCCCATCAGTTTGTGGATGATAGGCAGTACTCATGTCTAGATGAGTTCCTAATGCTTGCTGTAATGTCTGCCAGAATCTTGAAATAAATCTGCCATCCCTATCAGAGATAATAGAGATTGGTATTCCATGTCTGGAGACGACTTCCTTCAAATACAGTCGTGCTAACTTCTCCATCTTGTCATCTTCTCTTATTGGCAGGAAGTGTGCTGATTTGGTGAGATGATCAACTATTATCCAAATAGTATCAAAACCACTTGCAGTCCTTGGCAATTTAGTGATGAAATCCATGGTAATGTTTTCCCATTTCCATTCCGGGATTTCGGGTTGTTGAAGTAGACCTGATGGTTTCTGATGCTCAGCTTTGACCTTAGAACACGTCAAACATTCTCCTACGTATTTAGCAACATCGGCTTTCATACCCGGCCACCAAAAATGTTTCTTGAGATCCTTGTACATCTTCCCCGTTCCAGGATGTATTGAGTATCTGGTTTTATGAGCTTCTCTAAGTACCATTTCTCTCATATCTCCAAATTTTGGTACCCAAATCCTTTCAGCCCTATACCGGGTTCCGTCTTCCCGAATATTAAGATGCTTCTCCGATCCTTTAGGTATTTCATCCTTTAAATTTCCCTTTTTTAAAACTCCTTGTTGCGCCTCCTTTATTTGAGTAGTAAGGTTATTATGAATCATTATATTCATAGATTTTACTCGAATGGGTTCTCTGTCCTTCCTGCTCAAGGCATCGGCTACCACATTTGCCTTCCCCGGGTGGTAACGAATCTCAAAGTCGTAATCATTCAACAATTCAATCCACCTACGCTGCCTCATATTCAGTTGTTTCTGATTAAATATGTGTTGAAGACTTTTGTGGTCGGTATATATAATACTTTTGACCCCATATAAGTAGTGCCTCCAAGTCTTTAATGCAAAAACAACCGCGCCTAATTCCAAATCATGCGTCGTATAATTTTGTTCGTGAATCTTCAATTGTCTAGACGCATAAGCAATCACCTTCGTTCGTTGCATTAATACACAACTGAGACCTTGCTTTGATGCGTCACAATAAATCACAAAATCATCATTCCCTTCAGGCAATGACAATATAGGTGCCGTAGTTAGCTTTTTCTTCTGTAGTAACCAGCTAGTCCTAAAAACTGGCGTATGTGTTTCGGAGTTTTTGGGGTTTCTCACTTTTCAACAGTTTCTATCTTTGCCGGATCCACCTTAATACCTTCTTTGTTCACTATGTGACCGAGGAATTGAACTTCTTCCAACCAAAATGCACACTTTGAAAACTTAGCGTACAATTCTTCCTTCCTCAATACTTCTAACACCTTTCTCAAATGTTTACCGTGTTCTTGGTCATTCTTTGAGTAAATAAGTATGTCATCAATGAAAACAATGACAAACTTGTCAAGGTATGGTCCACACACTCGGTTCATAAGGTCCATGAACACAGCTGGTGCATTAGTTAAACCAAACGGCATGACCATAAACTCGTAATGACCGTAACGTGTTCTGAAAGCAGTCTTTGGAATATCATCTTCTTTCACCCGCATTTGATGATACCCGGAACGTAAGTCAATCTTTGAATAAACTGACGAGCCTTGTAGTTGATCAAATAAGTCGTCGATTCTCGGTAGTGGGTAGCGGTTCTTGATGGTAAGTTTTTTCAACTCTCGGTAGTCGATACACAACCTAAATGTACCATCTTTCTTCTTGACAAACAAAACAGGAGTTCCCCATGGTGATGTGCTTGGTCGAATGAAACCACGCTCTAAAAGTTCTTGTAATTGGCTTTACAGTTCTTTCATCTCGCTGGGTGTGAGTCTGTAAGGAGCACGAGCTATTGGTGCAGCTCCTGGTACAAGATCTATTAGAAATTCAACAGATCGATGTGGGGGTAATCCCGGTAATTCTTTCGGAAATACATCTGGAAATTCTTTTGCAATAGGAACATCATTGATGCTCTTTCCTTCAGTTTGTACTTTCTTGACGTGTGCTAGAACAGCATAGCAACCTTTTCTTATTAGTTTTTGTGCCTTCAAATTACTAATAAGATGTAGCTTCGTGTTGCCCTTTTCTCCGTACACCATTAAGGGTTTTCCTTTTTCTCGTATAATGCGAATTGCATTTTTGTAACAAACGATCTCTGCTTTCACTTCTTTCAACCAGTCCATACCGATTATCATATCAAAACTCCCTAACTCTACTGGTATCAAATCAATCTTAAATGTTTTGCTAACCAGTTTAATTTCTCGATTCCGACATATATTATCTGCTGAAATTAATTTACCATTTGCTAATTCGAGTAAAAATTTACTATCCAAAGGCGTCAATGGACAACTTAATTTAGCACAAAAATCTCTACTCATATAGCTTCTATTCGCACCCAAATCAAATAAAACATAAGCAGATTTATTGTCAATAAGAAACGTACCCGTAACAAGCTCCGGGTCTTCTTTTGCCTCTGCCGCATTAATATTGAAAACTCTTCCGCGGCCTTGTCCATTAGTGTTCTCCTGGTTCGGGCAATTTCTAATAATGTGGCCCGGTTTTCCACATTTATAACAAACTACATTAGCATAACTTGCTCCAACACTACTTGCTCCGCCATTACTGGTTCCGACACCATTTGTTCCTTTCGTTCTATTAACCCCTGGTCCGTAGACCTCACACTTCGCCGCGCTATGACCATTTCTTTTACACTTGTTGCAAAATTTGGTGCAGAACCCCGAGTGATACTTTTTACACCTTTGGCATAGCTGCTTCTGATTATTGTTGTTGTTGCGGTTATTATTGTTGTTGGGATGATTGTTGTAGTTGCTGTTGTTGTTGTTGTTGGGACGTTTGTTGTAGTTGCGATTGATGTTGCGATTGTTAGGATAATTGTTGCGATTATTGTTGTAATTGCTGTTGTTGTTGTATTGGTGATTCTTATCACCGTTTTCCTCCCATTTTCTTTTGACTTGCTTCACATTGGCCTCTTCAGCAGTCGGTTCTTTAATTCTTTCTTCAATCTGGTTCACTAGTTTGTGAGCCATTCTACATGCCTGTTGTATGGAGGCGGGCTCGTGTGAACTTATATCTTCTTGGATTCTTTCCGGTAATCCTTTCACAAACGCGTCGATCTTCTCTTCCTCATCTTCGAATGCTCCCAGACACAATAGGCACAATTCTATGAATCGTCTTTCGTACGTGGTTATATCAAATCCTTGGGTTCGTAACCCTCTAAGTTCTGTCTTGAGCTTATTGACCTCGGTTCTGTGATGGTACTTCTCGTTCATCAAGTGCTTGAATGCTGACCACGGTAGTGCGTACGCATCGTCTTGTCCTACTTTCTCTAGATAGGTATTCCATCATGTTAACGCAGAACCTGTGAAGGTATGCATAGCGTACTTCACTTTGTCCTCTTCAGTACACTTACTTATGGCAAACACCGATTCGACCTTCTCGGTCCACCGTTTCAATCCGATCGGTCCTTCGGTTCCATCAAATTCCAAAGGTTTGCAGGCAGTGAATTCTTTGTAGGTGCATCCTACACGATTTCCTGTACTGCTAGATCCAAGGTTATTGTTGGTATGTAGCGCAGCCTGTACTGCGGCTATGTTTGAGGCTAGAAAAGTACAGAATTCCTCTTCATTCATATTCACGGTGTGTGGAGTAGTCGGTGCCATTTCCTTCAAAATAGTCAAATGGAACAAGTTAATCATACAGAATATTAAGAGTAGTTAATAGTATTTCGTAGCATAATATGAACTCATTTATAAAAGCTTTTTCTTCATATTAGCGTTTTATAAGTTTAAATTCGGGTAGTACCTACCCGTTAAGTTCATACTTAGTAGCTAATATACAATTCAACTACTATAATTCTATATGAAAAACTGATTATAATAATATTTCGCGTTCAAACTTTTACACAATATTTTACAAACTTACAATACCGCTTATTTCTCATATAGCATGAAATATAGCACACAATAAATTTGATACAAGATGGTTGTGAAGATAATTCTAGCTAGTACACAAGTCGTTCAGCAAAGGCAATAAAGACACGTAATTCATACGTCCAGAAACAAGTCATGCATTCTAGTTTTACTAGGATTACTTCCCATCCTTGGTCTTGTGGAACATAACCGTTATGGCCGTTGATAAGACAGCGTGTTGTAACGTCGTCAAAGGGACGAGGGTTACGTAATGTCCAACAGTCCCGTAACAATCTAAAAACCTCATTTCTTACCCCAATTACCGACTCCGTTACTTGTGGGAACGTTTTGTTTAATAGTTGTAGCCCGATGTTCTTGTTCTCACTTTGGTGAGAAGCGAACATTACTAATCCGTAAGCATAACATGCTTCTTTATGTTGCATGTTAGCCGCTTTTTCTAAATCACGAAGTCCAATATTCGGATATATTGAGTCAAAATAATTTCTTAACCCATTGCGTAAAATAGCATTTGGGTTCCCCGCAATATATGCGTCAAAGTAAACACATCGTAACTTATGGATTTCCCAATGTGATATCCCCCATCTTTCGAACGAAAGCCTTTTATAAACCAAGGCATTCTTGGAACGTCCTTCGAATGTCTTACAAACTGATCTCGCCTTAAATAGTTGTGCCAAAGAATTCTGACCGACTCTAGACAAGATTTCATCAATCATGTCTCCGGGTAGGTCTCTTAAAATATTGGGTTGTCTATCCATTTTATGTTTTTATACTGTAAAATAGACAAGAGTTAGATTCATAAAAAAAAATACTTATTAATACAAGCAATTTTTACATATATCATAAAGCATAAGCACACTATATTACATATATTACACCACACGAATACAACTATCTTATTCCGAATCGCTTGTTTCTTCTTCTTCGGTTTTGGTTCGTTTTGCCAAGTTTCTAGGGATATATGATGTTCCCCTAATACGAGCCGTCGTTTTCAACATTGGTTTAGAAAAACCTGGTGGTTTAGAGGTTCCCGGGTCATTGTTACAACTTAAGGACTTCGGGGGTTGACGATACATATGTTGGTCCCTTAATAACAACAGGAGTATTGTAGAGGGGGGGGGGGGGGGGGGGTGAATACAATTCGTTTCTTAATTAACTAGTCAGTTAAACAGGTTTAGTATTCTGTAGTAAATAAGATAGAGTCACAGGTAATTTTCAACGGTTATTCTTTATTGATTAAATCAGAAAGAATCACAACTATCCTTGGCGGAAATGATAGTTGGTTGATACAGATTACCTAGATTATATCTAAGAGATAAACTAAAGCTATTACACGGTTTGGACTCTAACAGATAAACCCACACCACTAGTTTTTACAATAGTGGATACAACAATATATATAGTAGTTCTATTAACCGTATAATTGATCGATTGTCCACTGGTACGTAGGATGTCTGTACTTGGGGGGACAATTGTGTAAGGAGGTGTGCTCCCTTTCTTTCCTCTTTAGTAGCTATTTGCAGGAACACCCCAATTCGGTTTGGCACCACTATTTGATTAAACAAATAGAATGTTGTGTTCCCTAGGTGTTGACAACGGATAACTTATGTCTGCACATAAGTTAAACTTCTACATTCCCATGCGGTCTTGTAAGGTCACTTGTCAGCCGCCGACGCGTGTCCTTCTCTGTTCAACTTTGTCTTCGACTTCTGTTGAATAGTACATTTGATGTAGACCACTCAGGGAAACTTATCATGCTTGTAATGGAGCATGAATGTCTTGTGTTGTATGCTGATATCCAGACTTACTGGTCCTTCATATGCTGAGTCACTTGATATTTTTGATTTGCTGGGTGCACATCCTGTGCTGATTCGAAGAATACATTTCTACCTTGTGCTGATAGACTAGGCAGCATACTAAACACTCGACACAGCTATATCAGCTGACTATACATAAACAAACTTGTGCTGGCTGCACATAACACTTTAGTGCAAATAAATATTGTTTTGTCATAATTAAATCCTTAATTATTTTGGGGACTCAACAATCTCCCCCTATTTGATGATGACAAAACCTATGACTTGAAGAGAAAACACTAAAGCCAGCACTTAGGGACCTAGTGAGAGTAGACAGTAAATTCGTCCCTTTAAGTTTGTTTTGGGATCTTTTGCTGAGTTATCTATATACAATAATTACAATATAATTCGTAATGAAAAGTAAATTACAAAAGATACAATTTAAGCACATAGGAGACTATCTATCTTTATCCCTTTCTCTTTCTCTTTCTCTTTCTTCATCAGATAGCTCCTCTTGTTTAATCTTCCAGGCTTCAGGGAACAGGAGAGGTAATTCAGCAGGGTCATAAACAGGGATGAAAGGAGGTAGAACAATTCGGCTTCTCCCAGTTGGTCCTTCACCAGTAGGTTGCTTCCTTTTAGGCTTTTGAGCAAGACATTCATCAACATCAACTACTGGTGCATTCCCAAACTTAGTTGCCTTCTTGAACAGCTGTTGGAGTTCAGTCTTAAGAGCACTCTTGATAGCACTCTCACCTTTACCAATGAAATACTCCAAGATTTCTATCCATTCACTGAATCCAAGAGTTCTTAAGTCATCAAAACTAATCCTTTCTTGAACATTGTTATCCCTGACAACATTGAAAGCCCTTTTTGTCCCTCTGTTTACCTTGATAATTCTGCAGGGATTAGATCTTCTATTCATCACATTACCATACCTGCTCTTATAATAAGTATCAGGAAACTCAATATTGTGATCAGGTACTACAGGAGCAGTGGTAGGTACTTTCTCAGCAGCTTCTATCTTATCAAAAACCTTATCCTGTTCTTTGACAATGGCTCTGGCTAGTTTGAGGGACTCAGCCTGTTGCTTTCTGTCAGCAGCCAATCTGTCTTCAATATCCTGAAGCCTTGATCGTTCAGCAAGTTCAGCATCAGCAGCTTCTCCGGCTTCCCTTTCAGCAGCTAAACCCAACAGATAATCATCATAAGAAATGTTCAGGGATCTTACTGCTTCAACCATCTTTCTACCCTCTTCAGTACTAAGGGCAGCACAATACTCCCTTATATCCATACCCAGCTGGAGAGCATCTTCAAAATGAATTCTTTCATCAGTAGTGGAGAGCCTGAGACCACTGTTATTCAAGTACACCCTAATGTCAATGCCATGGGTTAGTGCAGCAATATAGTGTGGCTGATCAAGAGGATGATGCAGCAGCCTGACTTGACGAATTCTTTCATTAAGCTCAATTTGTCTTTGTTCAAGCAGCTCTGGAACAGTGATCTGAAGTCTGTAGGCTTCTCTTTCATCTGGGTTCATTTTTCTGATGTTCGGCTCACCATGGGTTACTGAGTCATCTTCCCAAGTGATATGTTTGTCATGAATCCTTGGGGAAGATGGAGGATACATAGATGATTCATAGCTGCCAGATGAACTAACTGGATGCTGATTGACCCGGTTATCCTGTGTTCTGTCAAAGAAAGCTTGAATCTGGGGAGGAAGAGGAGATAGAACAAGTGTTTGGCCATCTCTTCCCCAGACTGTGAAGTCAGCAGGATCAACCGTTTCATCATCTACTTGTTTAGCACCCAGCTCAACCGACTTTGCTGGGTCTTTAACACTTGTACTACCCAGCAGCACACTTCTGGCTGGGTCTTCTATCACAGCACTCCTTGCTGTGTCTTCAATGCCAGCTGACTGATTAGTATCAGCTGGCTCAACCACTTTAGTACCTTCATCAGCTGCCTCGAATAGGGGTCCTTTCCTCAGGGGCTGATTGTCCCTAGGAGCAGATTTCACCCTGTATTTGTCAATAGGCCTGGGTTCAGCTGATGGTTCTTGTGTCGATACTGGTTGAATAGGAGGCAGGTAAGGAACAATAGCAAGATGCTCCCCCTGACTAATAACATCATCATCATCAAGGATGATTGTTTCTGTTGGCTGTGTTTGTTGTGTAGCTGGCTGAGCAGCAGATGCTGGTTGAGGAGTAGAGTTGGCTTCTAACATAGCATCAACCCATTTCATGAAAATATCAGCTCTAACTCCACCAGTTGACTCAGTAGAATCAAGGTAATCCTTCATCTCAGCAGGAGTCATGTTCCTGATTCTTTCCGCTCTCTGTGCATACAGCTTTGCCCTCTGTTTTTCGTATTTGACCATGAACTTGGCATTTCTTTTTCTTGCCTCTTTTCTGTGTTTATCAAAGGCAGTCAGGTCATCATCGATTGCCATTTCTTTTGGACTCAGCCATCTTCTGTGCATAATCTTACGACGTTTAAGTTCAGCAAAGGCCTCAAACTTGGCATTGAAGGCATCATCTAGTTCCTGCTGTCGCTTTTGATGTCTCTCTAACTTCCTCTTCATTTTACGTTCAATAGATTGAGACAGCACAAAAGCTTCAGCTACAGCCATATCAAAAACATCACTGGGCTTACTGCCAGAACCAATATCATCCACTGGTGTGGCAGACACACTGGGTTGAGTACCACCAGTTGCCTGTGCACCACCAGCTTCAGTATGAGCGTTGCTGGGCTTAGGGCCAGTGTCTTGACCATCACCATCACCATCTCCATCTCTCCTGGGGCGTTTAGGAGCCTTTTCATGTTCATGCTCCCCCTCAGACTGTTTTCTCTTTTTAGATTTCTTTTTGGACTTTTTCTCCCCCTTTTTGTCATCAACACGGGCAGTAGGGTGAATAGTAGGGGAGACAGTAGCATCAAGATCACTGTCTGACTGAGGAGCAGAGAAGGCAAAATTGTTCCACTCAGCAACCTCTGGAGTAAGATGGGCACCAGGATCCACACCAAATTGTCTTAGCAGAAGATTGGAGGATCTAACTTCATTCCTGGCTACACCCATAGCCATTTGTTCAACGATGGCTCGAACATCACCTTGCAAAGCAGCCATTCGTTGCATGTTTTCAACCATCTGAGCATAGGCAGCAGCAGGAATCATGTTAGCCATTTGAGCTTCCTGCGATTCCAATCTCTCATGTAACACCCTGTTCTCCTCATTTAAGAAAGTATTTCTGCGGTTAGCAGCATCCAAATCATCTTGGAGTCGGGTGATATTTTCACAGTCCTCATTGTGAGAGATAATTCGCCTTTCAAGCTCCTCTTCATCTTCGTGGTGCTTTGTGATTGCTTCGACTGCCACATCAGCAAAAGCACACACCTGCTGGAGTTTAAGATCAATAGGAGTTGTAACAGCCTCTCCAGCAGATCTGACAACAGCAGAGACACTATCAACAATAGCTCTGCGAATAGTTTCCTCCAAATTTGGTGTGATCCCTTGCAGTGTCTTATAGACAGCAAAGGTGGAAATATCAGCAACCTCATCTGCATTGAACTTTAAGTATGCAGAGGTTGAAGGTTGGTCAGCACCAGCTAACAGAGGAGTATCACCGTGGGGTGGTGGAGGTGGAAGGTCAGGAGCTGACTCATCACCATGATCACCATCGTTTTTACCTTCGCCCGAAGGCTTAGGACCACTGATATCCTTGTCAGCATTATTATCAGCATTGTCATCAGTAAGATCCACTGGTTTGTCTTTGGAACCAGTCACGTTATCATGAATGACTGGTTCGCCCTTACCAGTACCTTCATCAGCATCACCATCAGAAGAAGATGATGAGGAAGAAGCTGAGGAAGAAGAAGGTACTGGGGAGTCAGGGACATTTTGCATAACACACTTACCAGTAGTAGGATCGATGACAAACTTGAGAGGCCTCCATGTACCAGGAAATGGCGAAGCAGCTGGAGCCATACCAAAAACATGATAGTAAGGCTGTTCATTGATTTGCTCCAGCAGGGCTATCCTCTCATAAATTTCTTCTCTAGCTGGTCTATCAAGCTGAGATAATAGCTCAACCATCTCTTCACGAGGTAATCTGCTGGCTGAGACTATTGCAGATTCGGGATCAATGGTCAGCTGATCGACCAGCATAGCAATCTTGGGAGAGATTGAAGCTCCCTTGAAAATGAAGTTAGGAACAACTTCATCTCGATCTGGTACCTGCACAACATATGGCTTTTTTTCCTCAGTAACAGGAGCCTTAGTCGAATCAGTAGTTGTGTCAGCAGAGGTACCAGCATCCTTAACATCAGCAACCTGTGCACCAGTATCAGAAGGAAAAGTAGCACTAGTACCAGCATCCATAGCAGAATCAGATGGAAACGTAGCACTAGCACTAGCATCAGCTGTAACAATACCAGAATCAGAACCAGGAATGACAATAACATTAGCTGCATTCGGCTGAATGGTTTCAAACTCCATCTCAGCAGTTGGTTCAGTAGCAACCAAAATTGGACCAATAGGATGACGAACTGCAGATTCTGTAAGAACTTGACATTCCATAGTAGAAGAATCAGAAGAATCAGCAGGATCATTAGACATTAATGCAGAGTCCACTCTTGGCTGGGTGACAGGTTCATCAAGAAGAACATCCTTGACAATATTGTCAATAACCTTCTCAAGAATAGGAGGTTCTTCCATGATAACATCTTCCACATCATGCTCAGTAGTGGAAGAAGTGGTACTGAGAGTTTGAGGAGGAACAGTAGTAGTGGCCAACTCCTCAGTAACACCAGCAGCAGCAGAATCAACAGTACCAGCATCAACACCACCAGTAACAGAATCAGTGGCACCAACACCAGTAGCAGAGGCAGCAATAGCACCAGTAGGAATAACAACATCTTTATTTTGCTCCCCCTCTGCCTGTTCATCTACCCTGCTAAGAACTGAAATAATAGAACAAGTTATGTTAGCAACTGTAGAACCAAATAAATTTGACTCAACAATTGCATCTGTTTTTGGTCTCTGGGGACAGACTTGTGATTTGGTCAGCCCTTCGAATGAGACAGAAGAAGGTGTCTGTAAGTACAGCAGTGACTCTGCTGACTCATTGGCAACACATGTTGACCCAGATAGTGTAAGAGATCTGGCTGGTAATGATGTAGGAGTGTGACTCTTATCAGTATCCGAGTAACGTACTGGCTGTGCAGTCACCTGAGCTGGTTCAACACGATGAAGACCCAGCTCAAGCCTGCTTTGGGGGTCAGTTATGTTCTCTGCTGGTTGTACTGTCAGCAGAGAGTATTGCATTAAGTTCATTTCAGAAAAATGTGGAAGTGCCTGGTTAGAAGAGTATGGGTTGCTACTCTTCTTGACACCTGTTTTAAAACCAGTCAGCTTGGGAGCCAGGGTTATACCTTTAACTCCCACAACATTTTTCAAGTCAGCAGTTAAAAAATTTTCAATTAAGTTAGATTGTTCTGCTGTTTGGTCTAGAAACGCACCAGGTTCCATAGCTACATCCTTTGCAGGAGCAGCAGCTGAGACTGGTGCAATCTCCCCTGTGGTTCGCTTGGAGCCAGCTTTAGCACGCTTAGGTTTGCATGTTACCAAGAAATAGATGAGCAACGGATTCCAACACTAGAATTGGGTAGTCAGTATATAAGACTAGGGCTGTTCTTTATGATCAGAGAGCACTAGATTCTAATACGACTACTGCTTTACCAGTATATGAGACGGTGGCTGTACTAGTTGAGGTAGCTGGCAGCTTCCTTCGGGTTGCTGGCTTTCACTAAGGACCCTCCCCCTCAGCTGGTGCAGAACCAGAGGTAGTCGATTGGGTGGCTCCACGACGAGCAGCAAGATACTCGTTCATTGCTGGTGTCAACTCAGCATATGGAGCAGCAGGTACATCCTTTGGCATGCCCCCTTGTTTTACTGGGACCTCAAATGATTGATCAGCAATTTGCTAATAAGCTTCACCCAGTTCACTTTCAAATACCAGGCTTAAGAATCGTGGAAATGGAATCAAGTTGGTTCTTACTCTAGCAGTCACCATTTCCCTTAGCCTCAAATAAATTTCAAGGGCGTAATCGATGTTCCTGTTGAACAACAACCCATGACCAAGCTTGAGCTCAAAATCTGAGCATTGGTCAAAGCTTCCTGACTTTTGACTCATGCACTGAGTCATCAACCCAAAGAAGTAGTACCACAGTGGTGGCATATGCTTTCTCAACGGTGTATGTGCCACTGGTCCAGCAAAACCAATGGTCTCCAACACCTCCCTTCTGAATTCATCACTAGTAGGTGAATCAACAAATGGTCCACCGGGCAATTGAAGAGCACGTCTAATAGCTTCGACGGTGATAGAGCAATTTAGGGTTTCAGTCACCATGCCACGAATACATGGAACGTTGCCGGGAGTGGTGGCAACAGTGGCAGTATACCAAAATCGTGCCAAACAGGCAGCATAGAATCGGGAAGGTACACCGGTGATGGCTCTTGCCAGAGGTGATTAACGGATATATTCGATGAGGGCCTCATACCCTTTGTTAACCTTCGATTTGGGGATAGAGAGGGCATGTGCAGCATTGCCTCTAGATAGGCGAATCAGTGAGTGATCAGGTGCATTGGGAGCCCTAATCAGGTTGGGGTGGAGATTGAACAGTGGTCCTTGAACGACTTGTTCTTGAACCACCGGTTCCTCCGGTGCCGGTGCCGGTTGCGGTTGTGGGGCAGGTTGTGGTTGCTATTGTTCCTCTTGCTGGCTTGCAGCACGTGGTGATTGTTGTTGTTATTCTGCCATTGATGAATGTAGGATGAAGATTTGAAGATTGAAGATTGAAAAGATTTTGAGAGTAAAGGTGTGTGTGTTTTGAATAATGAATAACCGAAGGTTATTATGTAAGATGAAACACACTTTTATCCGTTGTGATTGGGTGAAAAAGTGCAGGAGAGAGAAAATTACTGTCATCTGTAGGCGCGTGGGCAGATGTGACAGAGTGGCACGTTTTCAAGGGGACACAGACTGTTGACATGACATTTATACGGCTTAAACACTCAATCCTCCCATACAGCATTAAATGCATCAGATTTCATTTCAAACAAATTGATTTAAAACCTCAAAAATAATTTTTGTATTAAATACAAAATACTTTTGTTACATTTAATATGTCATGAATTTAATTTAAATCATTGGAAGTAAATGAGTTTCCATTTTTAAGGAATCATTAAATTTGGAGAGCTATTTATTATTTCATTGAAAACATTTATGTAACCAAAATATAAAAGACCTTGCTGTGCTGGTTGTTTGACATGTAGGCAGTAAGTAAATAAATGTGACTTACTGGTTTGCCCTACACGTTGTAGAGCCAGCACACCAACAAAAGTTGTCTTTTATTTAAAGTTCAAGCATACCCAGCTCAGAGATGAGATAGTTAAAACGTTTCTCATCTATTGGCTTTGTAAATAGGTCTGCTAATTGCTAGTCTGTAGAAATAAAATGTAACTCAACATCACCCTTTTGAACATGATCCCTTATGAAATGATACCGAACATCGATGTGCTTAGTCCTTGAGTGCATCACAGGATTGTTGGTGATAGTAATTGCACTGGTGTTGTCACAGTAGATTGGAGTTTTTGTAGCATGAACACCATAGTCCTTTAGCTGGCTTTGCATCCATAGTACTTGAGCAGTACAACTACCAGCAGAGACATATTCTGCCTCAGCAGTAGATGTGGACACAGTATTTTGCTTTTTGCTTGTCCAGCTGACTAGCCTACTACCCAGTAACTGGCAACCACCAGTAGTACTTTTCCTGTCTATTTTACACCCTGCAAAGTCAGCATCTGAATACCCAATTAGTTCAAAATCCTGGTCTTTGGGATACCAAAGACCACGTTTAGCAGTACCTTTTAGGTATCTGAATATTCTTTTTACTGCCAGCAAGTGTGACTCTTTAGGATCAGCATGATATCTGGCACAGAGAGTTGTGGCGAACATAATATCTGGTCTGCTGGCTGTGAGATAAAGTAGGGATCCAATCATACCTCTATATTCAGTGATATTGACTGGTTCACCATTTGGATCAGCATCTATTTTAATGGATGCTGCCATTGGAGTCCCTATGTCTTTTAAACAGGTCAGACCAAATTTCTTTAACATATCTTTCATATATTTATCTTGACTTATAAATATTCCATCATCAAGTTGTTTGATCTACAATCCTAAAAAGTATTGCAGATCTCTTTGTAAACTCATTTCATATGCCTTTGACATACGTTTTGAAAAATCTTGACAATGTTTTTCATTTTTAGAACCATAAATAATATCATCCACATATATCTGTACCAACAAGAGATCACCATCTATCTCTTTTGAGAATAGAGTGGTATCAATTGTTTCAACTTTAAAACCTATACCAGTGAGATACACATGAAGTGTCTCATACCATGCTCTTGGAGCCTGTTTAAGGCCATAAAGAGCTTTGTCTAACTTGTAGACATGGTCTGGATATTTACTGCTTACAAAACCAGGAGGCTGTTTGACATAAACTTCTTCTTGTAGCTTCCCATTCAGAAATGCAGATTTAACATCCATCTGAAATACTCTAAAGTTCATCCTAGCAGCATATGCTAAGAACAATCTGATAGCTTCCATCCTAGCCACTGGTGCATAAGTTTCCCTATAATCCAATCCTTCTTCCTGTCTAAACCCTTGAGCAACCAATCTTGCTTTGTTTCTGATAACGACACCATCTTCATCCATCTTGTTTTTAAACACCCACTTAGTACCAATGATCTTCTTTGTCTTATCCTCAGGTTCAGGTACCAATGTCCACACTTTGTTCCTATCAAACTGAGTAATTTCTTCTTGCATTGAACCAGCCCAGCTAGGATCTTGAAGTGCTTCCTCAGGACACGTGGGCTCAATGGTAGACACAAAATTAACATGCATACAAAAGTTGCTGGTTGCATGCCTCCGTGTTTTAACACCACTCGCAAGATTACCAATAATCTGCTCAATCGGATGCTCCCTTGTCCATTTGGTGTTATGAACAGGTGAGCTGGTTGTAGAACACACAGCATCTTGATCATCAGCTGGTTCAGATGAGTGAGCAGCAACAGAAGGTTGCTGATCGATATCAGTAGAATCAGTACCAGCTTGTGATCTCTCAGAACCAGCAGACCTAGGCTCAAGTTGCAGCACTTTAGTAGAACCAGTAGGTCCACTTGGTTTAGACACAGATGGAACAGAATGTTCCATTTCATCATCAGAGAACCCAGCAGCATGGATTGGTGAGGGTTGTGCTGCTGGCTCTTCATCATCAAGAGCTTGCTGAGTAGGCTCTTCAAACAGTAACACTTCATCTTCACGATCAGTAGATGAAGCAGAGGTAGTTTCATCGAATGTAACATTAATGGATTCTTCAAAACAACCCCTTCTTTTGTTGTAGACCCTATATGCCTTTGAAATGTTAGAATATCCAAGGAATATACCTTCATCAGCTTTAGCATCGAATTTGCCCAGCTGATCCCTATTATTTAGAATGTAACAGGGAGTGCCAAATACATGAAGAAATGAAATTGAGGGTCTTCTTCCTTTGAGAACTTCATAAGCACTTTTCTGATGTCTTTTCACAATAAGAGATCTATTCTGGGTAAAACAGGCAGTATTCACAGCTTCTGCCCAGTAGGAATTCTTCAATCCAGACTCAGCCAACATAGATCTTGCTGCTTCAATGAGAGTTCTGTTTCTTCTTTCTACAACACCATTTTGCTGAGGTGTTCTCACAGCAGAGAAGTTTTGGGAAATACCTTTGTCAGCACAAAATTCTTCTAATGTAGCATTTCTGAATTCTGTACCATGATCACTTCTTAGTTGCTTCACCAGTTGCCCATTCAAAAGCTCCATTCTTTTGATAAAATTGATGATTTCATCAGCAGCTTCACTCTTTTGCCTCAAAAAGAACACCCAAGTGTATCTCGAGTATTCATCAATAATAACCAGTGTATACTTCTTCCCACTACAGCTGGCCACATTCACTGGACCAAATAGATCCATATGAAGTAAGTGAAATGGTTTCTCAACAGATGAGATTTGCTTTGATTTGAACGAGGCATGGTGATGTTTCCCCTTTTCACAACCAGGACACAATCTGTCCTTCACATAAGACATTGTGGGTAGCCCAGACACCAAACTTCTACTAGATAATTTGTGAATATCTTTGAAGTTGAGATGTGAGAGTCTCTTGTGCCATAACCACTTCAGGTTGTCTGCTGCCTTCGAATAGAAACAAGTATCAGTTGTTGTGACTGCTGTGTTCATGTCAATTTGATACATGTTTTCATGACGTTTTGCAGTCAGCAGTGGCTTCCCTGTCTTATCAAAAATAGTACCAATTTTCTTTCTGAATTGGACTATCTTATTCTTGCTTGTCAGTTGGCTTATGCTGAGTAAGTTATGTTTAAGCCCAACTACATATGCAACATTTGAGAACGTGACATTCCCATTTGTCAAAGTACCAAAACCCTTTGTGTAACCCAACGAATTATCTCCATATGAAACAACTGGACCATCCTTTTCCTGATAGTCCATCAGCAGGGACTTACTTCCGGTCATATGTCTCGAACAACCACTATCGAGATACCAGATTTGCTTGTTTTGAATGCCCTGCACAATAGCTTAGAGATTAGTTCTTTTTGGGAACCCATCCAAGGATGGGTTCTGAAGGAGTCACCTTTGATGACTTCTTCTTTTCTACTGGCTTGCTAGAAGAAGCAGCAGATGGGGTTTGGGTTTGAGTACACTGGTTAGCCAAGTGAGCTTTGCTGCCACATTTGTAGCATTTTCTCACTTTTGGCTTTTGTGGCTGGTCATGCACAGATCTAATAGGGGCAGTAGGATCGGGTCGACTTTTGGTTACTGCCTCAATTAGCTGGTCAAGATTGACTGTCATTATCTCAGTGATAGACAGCTCATCAGTCGAGTCAATTTTTGCTTTTCCCTTATAGGCAGCTTTCCTTTTGGAACCAGTACCATGACCATGGCGAACTGTCTTTCCTTTATCATTTGACAAGTTAGCGTGGGAAGTTGCTGGCTTGTCTTCTGATGCTGATGAACCAGTAGGTATCTTAACTGCTGCCTTAGATTTGCCAGTATTTCGTTTCACTGGCTTGTCTGCAGCTACTGGGTGACCAGTAGATTGTTCATCAGCTGGCTTAGCACTGGTAGAACTCGAACACGAAGGGGAATCAGTTGGTTTAACTTTTCTCAAATTGTTTTCAGTGATTTCCCTTTTAATACGTCTTTCTTTCGGAGTCATGTAGTAGATGCTTGAGGGGTCAGTAGTCTCATCAATTGAGTTACTGGCTTCTCTTGCTCTAACTTCATCCTCCAAAATTTCTTTCATGGCAGGTGGTGGGGACACAGTAGGTCTAACAAATTTGTTTGTCACAACCTTTTTACCTTCAACTATCTTGGCAAAAGTATTTGGCAAGACAGCTTCAGGATCAGTTTCAAGAATCGGGTCCATGAAAGTAACTTCTGCAATAGCAGCAGCAGCAGCATAGTCACCAGCAAAGAAGGCTTGAACTTGGGCAGGCACCTGCTCGTTAACACATTTTGCTGTGCGTTGAGCAGATGTGCACCATGAAGCAACAACTCTTTTGAGATTGTCCAGCTGGGTCTTGACTTCTGCTGCCTCAACGTGAAGAGTTTCTAAAGCAAAGTTTTGTTTTTCAAGTTTGGAAATTGTATCTTTTAAGATCTTAATTTCATCATTTTTGCCTTTGAGTTTTTCATTTAAAGATTTGTTATTAGATTTCAAACTCTCTTCACGTTTGCAGCTTCTGCATAAATCAATTCTTAGGTAGTCAAACATTTCAGCTTTTTCATCATCAGTATAAGTTCGAAAATTATCAACCTTATACATCATTTCAGTTTTCCATTGAGGAGAATCTCTATTTTGATCAGCTTCCCTCATATCAGCCAAAAACGTACTACCACCATCATCCTCATCAGACTCCTCGACCTCTTTGGCCATCAAACACAGCTTTTTACCAGTAGCGTAACCAGCACCATCATCATCAGTATCACTATCAGAAGATGAGGACGTGCTGGCTTCATCCCAGTCATGATGTTCAGCAACTAGAACCTTTTCTGGCTGTTTACCCTTCTTGTCAGTCTTTGCACTTTCCTTCATCTGAGCTTTCATAGCTTTGTACTTGTTTTTGTACTTATCAGCTTTTGAGAAAGAGTTAGCATGTGACGTGGAAGGTTTCTTGGACATGCATTCAGCAGCAAAATGTCCAACCTTCCCACAATTAAAGCACTTAGATTTAGGACCCTTGACTGACTTGCTGTTGTACCTAGCACTTGGCTTTTTGCTCCCTTTGTATGACTTGCTGGTTCTACTACGATTGAACCTTTTGAACTGCCTAGCCAGCAGAGCTATACCTTCAGCAAACCCTTCTACATCACTTTCATCAGTACTGCTTTCTTCAGACCCAGTACCACTTTCCTCAACACTATCAGCTGACTCTTGTTCTGCCAGTAACTTTTGAACCAGTAAAGCTTTTTGAGCTTTCTTCCATTTAGCAGCAGAAATAAGAGCAGCATCATCATTTTTAGATGATTTTGAAGTGGTGGGGGCAGACCTAAAGTTTTCTTTCATGTTAAGTTCAAACTTGGCTTCTGCCTTCTCATGATTCCAAAGGGAACTGTAGAGAGAAGACAGGTTAAAGTTCTTTAGGGTCTGTGTGGTTCTTAATGGGTCAGTAATAGGTTTCCATTTACATGGCAGTGCATCAATGAATTTGTTCACTTGTTCAAATTCAGAGTAGGTCACATTTAAAGTGATCAGGTCTGCTATCAAAGAGTTAAACCTAATGAAGGTTTGCTTAAGGGTTTCATTCTTATAGGCAAAGAACATTTCATATTCTCTTTTAAGAGCAATCATCCTGTTCTGCCTAACTTCTCCCATACCCTCATAGGTGACATCTAGGTAGTCAAGCATAAGCTTAGCATTTTCTTTTCCCTTGATCAGTTTGAACAGTGGGTTAGGCAAAGTTATGGCTAACAGGGTTCTGATTTTAGGGTCAAGACCAACTCGACGTTTATCCTCATCATCCCATCTAGAGGGAGTGAGAATAACCTCTCTGCCAGGGATGGCAGGAGTGTCAGCTGTTGCTGGTGCACTACCAACTGTCTCAGTGGGAACAAAAGGGCCATCTTTGGCAATTCCAGGCATGAGTGAATCCACAGACTCAAGATGGAGCATGAACCTTGCCTTCCAGGTTTCATACTCATCTTCATCAAACTTAGGTGGTCTGTTAGACGAGCCATTCTCAAGGTAAGCTGAGTTTGAATACGAAGCCATAAGAGAATTCAGATCCAAGATATTAATTATCAAGACTGAAGCTCTGATACCAGTTGTTGGTCCCTTAATAACAACAGGAGTATTGTAGGGGGGGTGAATACAATTCGTTTCTTAATTAACTAGTCAGTTAAACACGTTTAGTATTCTGTAGTAAATAAGATAGAGTCACAGGTAATTTTCAACGGTTATTCTTTATTGATTAAATCAGAAAGAATCACAACTATCCTTGGCGGAAATGATAGTTGGTTGATACAGATTACCTAGATTATAGCTAAGAGATAAACTAAAGCTATTACACGGTTTGGACTCTAACAGATAAACCCACACCACTAGTTTTTACAATAGTGGATACAACAATATATATAGTAGTTCTATTAACCGTATAATTGATCTATTGTCCACTGGTACATAGGATGTCTGTACTTGGGGGGACAATTGTGTAAGGAGGTGTGCTCCCTTTCTTTCCTCTTTAGTAGCTATTTGAAGGAATACCCCAATTCGGTTTGGCACCACTATTTGATTAAACAAATAGAATGTTGTGTTCCCTAGGTGTTGACAACGGATAACTTATGTCTGCACATAAGTTAAACTTCCGCATTCCCATGCGGTCTTGTAAGGTCACTTGTCAGCCGCCGACGCGTGTCCTTCTCTATTCAACTTTGTCTTCGACTTCTGTTGAATAGTACATTTGATGTAGACCACTCAGGGAAACTTATCATGCTTGTAATGGAGCATGACTGTCTTGTGTTGTATGCTGATATCCAGACTTACTGGTCCTTCATATGCTGAGTCACTTGATATTCTTGATTTGCTGGGTGCACATCCTGTGCTGATTCGAAGAATACATTTCTACCTTGTGCTGATAGACTAGGCAGCATACTAAACACTCGACACAGCTATATCAGCTGACTATACATAAACAAACTTGTGCTGGCTGCACATAACACTTTAGTGCAAATAAATATTGTTTTGTCATAATTAAATCCTTAATTATTTTGGGGACTCAACAACATATAAAGTTCATCGGGGTTGGAATTAGATTTCTCTATTTTTATGCCCTTTCCCTTATTATTTTCTTTTGCCTTTTTAAATTCAGTTGGGGTAATTTCTATAACATCATCGGAATTCTCGTCGGAATCCGATTCATTGAAGAATTGGTAATCCTCCCAATATTTTGCTTCCTTGGCGGAAACACCATTGACCATAATTAACCTTGGTCGGTTGGTTGAGGATTTTCTTTTACTTAACCATTTTATTATTTCCCCCACCGGTTCTATTTCTTCATCCGGTTCCGATTCTTCTTCCGGTTCGGATTCTTCTTCCGGTTCCGACTCTTCTTCTGGTTCCTCTTCGGGAACTTGTGAATCAGTCCACGAATCATTCCAATTTACATTTGACTCTTCATTATTATTAGGTGAGTCAATGGGACTTGTTCTAGAGGTAGACATCTATCACATAATATCAAACGCGTTAAGAGATTAATATATCATATAATATTCACATGTTAAAAATATATAGTTTCCAACAAAATTTGTTAAGCAATCATTTTTCAAGTAAACACGGTCGAAGTCCAGACTCACTAATGTATCCTAACAAACTCGATAAGACACACTAATGCAAAATTCTGGTTCTCTAAGACCAACGCTCGGATACCAACTGAAATGTCCCGTTCTTATTAATTAAAACGTTCCATATTAATTGATTTCGTTGCGAGGTTTTGACCTCTATATGAGACGTTTTTCAAAGACTGCATTCATTTTAAAACAAACCATAACCTTTATTTCATAAATAAAGGTTTAAAAAGCTTTATGTAGATTATCAAATAATGATAATCTAAAATATCCTGTTTACACACGACCATTACATAATGGTTTACAATACAAATATGTTACATCGAAATCAGTTTCTTGAATGCAGTTTTTACACAATATCATACAAACATGGACTCCAAATCTTGTCCTTATTTTAGTATGCAACAGCGGAAGCTCTTAGTATTCACCTGAGAATAAACATGCTTTAAACGTCAACAAAAATGTTAATGAGTTATATGTTTAACCTATATATATCAAATCATAACAATAGACCACAAGATTTCATATTTCAATACACATCCCATACATAGAGATAAAAATCATTCATATGGTGAACACCTGGTAACTGACATTAACAAGATGCATATATAAGAATATCCCCATCATTCCGGGACACCCTTCGGATATGATATAAATTTCAAAGTACTAAAGCATCCGGTACTTTGGATGGAGTTTGTTAGGCCCAATAGATCTATCTTTAGGATTCGCGTCAATTAGGGTGTCTGTTCCCTAATTCTTAGATTACCAGACTTAATAAAAAGGGGCATATTCGATTTCGATAATTCAACCATAGAATGTAGTTTCATGTACTTGTGTCTATTTTGTAAATCATTTATAAAACCTGCATGTATTCTCATCCCAAAAATATTAGATTTTAAAAGTGGGACTATAACTCACTTTCACAGATTTTTACTTCGTCGGGAAGTAAGACTTGGCCACTGGTTGATTCACGAACCTATAACAATATATACATATATATCAAAGTATGTTCAAAATATATTTACAACACTTTTAATATATTTTGATGTTTTAAGTTTATTAAGTCAGCTGTCCTCGTTAGTAACCTATAACTAGTTGTCCACAGTTAGATGTACAGAAATAAATCGATAAATATTATCTTGAATCAATCCACGACCCAGTGTATACGTATCTCAGTATTGATCACAACTCAAACTATATATATTTTGGAATCAACCTCAACCCTGTATAGCTACCTCCAACATTCACATATAGAGTGTCTATGGTTGTTTCGAAATATATATAGATGTGTCGACATGATAGGTCGAAACATTGTATACGTGTCTATGGTATCTCAAGATTACATAATATACAATACAAGTTGATTAAGTTATGGTTGGAATAGATTTGTTACCAATTTTCACGTAGCTAAAATGAGAAAAATTATCTAATTTTGTTTTACCCATAACTTCTTCATTTTAAATCCGTTTTGAGTGAATCAAATTGCTATGGTTTCATATTGAACTCTATTTTATGAATCTAAATAGAAAAAGTATAGGTTTATAGTCGGAAAAATAAGTTACAAGTAGTTTTTGTAAAGGTAGTCATTTCAGTCGAAAGAACGACGTCTAGATGACCATTTTAGAAAACATACTTCCACTTTGAGTTTAACCATGATTTTTGGATATAGTTTCATGTTCATAATAAAAATCATTTTCACAGAATAACAACTTTTAAATCAAAGTTTATCATAGTTTTTAATTAACTAACCCAAAACAGCCCGCGGTGTTACTACGACGGCGTAAATCCGGGTTTACGGTGTTTTTCGTGTTTCCAGGTTATAAATCATTAAGTTAGCATATCATATAGATATAGAACATGTATTTAGTTGATTTTAAAAGTCAAGTTAGAAGGATTAACTTTTATTTGCGAACAAGTTTAGAATTAACTAAACTATGTTCTAGTGATTACAAGTTTAAACCTTCGAATAAGATAGCTTTATATGTATGAATCGAATGATGTTATGAACATCATTACTACCTCAAGTTCCTTGGATAAACCTACTTGAAATGAGAAAAATGGATCTAGCTTCAAAGGATCCTTGGATGGCTTGAAAGTTCTTGAAGCAGAATCATGACACGAAAACAATTTCAAGTAGGATTTCCACTCGAAATAAGATTGTTATAGTTATAGAAATTGAATTAAAGTTTGAATATGATTATTACCTTGTATTAGAAAGATAATCTACTGTAAGTAACAAAGGTTTCTTGATCTTGGATGATTACTTGAAATGGATTTAGAAAACTTGGAAGTAAACTTGCAATCTTGGAAGTATTCTTGATTTTATGAAACGAGAACTTTTGGAATTTATAAAGAACACTTAGAACTTGAAGATAGAACTTGAGAGAGATTAATTAGATGAAGAAAATTGAAGAATGAAAGTGTTTGTAGGTGTTTTTGGTCGTTGGTGTATGGATTAGATATAAAGGATATGTAATTTTGTTTTCATGTAAATAAGTCATGAATGATTACTCATATTTTTGTAATTTTATGTGATATTTCATGCTAGTTGCCAAATGATGGTTCCCACATGTGTTAGGTGACTCACATGGGCTGCTAAGAGCTGATCATTGGAGTGTATATACCAATAGTACATACATCTAAAAGCTGTGTATTGTACCAGTACGAATACGGGTGCATACGAGTAGAATTGTTGATGAAACTGAACGAGGATGTAATTGTAAGCATTTTTTTTAAGTAGAAGTATTTTGATAAGTGTCTTGAAGTCATTCAAAAGTGTATGAATACATATTAAAACACTACATGTATATACATTTTAACTGAGTCGTTAAGTCATCGTTAGTCGTTACATGTAAATGTTGTTTTGAAACCTTTAGGTTAACGATCTTTTTAAATGTTGTTAACGCATTGTTTATTATAACAAATGAGATGTTAAATTGTTATATTATCATGATATTATGATATATAATATATCTTAGTATGATATATATATAGTTAAATGTCGTTACAACGATAATCATTACATATATGTCTCGTTTCGAAATCATTAAGTTAGTAGTCTTATTTTTACATATGTAGTTCATTGTTAATATACTTAATGATATGTTTACTTATCATAATATCATGTTAACTATATATATAACCATATATATGTCATCATATAGTTTTTACAAGTTTTAACGTTCGTGAATCACCGGTCAACTTGGGTGGTCAATTGTCTATAAGAAACCTATTTCAATTAATCAAGTCTTAACAAGTTTGATTGCTTAACATGTTGGAAACACTTAATCATGTAAATAACAATTTCATTTAATTTATATATAAACATGGAAAAGTTCGGGTCACTACAGATTCGGTAGCACACCGCGTCTTCGTTTATTTATATTTTACGGGGCCTAAATTTACTTTTACTTTCTAAGGTTTAGAAGATGTAAGTTAACCTAGTGTCATTTTTTATGCTGATTAACGAATTGAAGATCAAGTGGATAATTGTCTTTTAGTTAAATTACCTGGATAAAAGATAGTAGTTGATTTTAGCTAAACGTCCTAAATGCAGAAAAGTAAATAAAGTGGAAGGATATCTGGAGTATGAAAATTAGGGAAATGTTGACCAAGATATCAGTATTGGGTTAGGGAAAGGTAATTATTTTTATGTTTAGACTATGCTTGGAATGTTGTAGATCTGGTTGGATGAGCCAATTACACAGACCTACTTATCTCTTAACTCTCGGAGTTCTCTTTGAGCAGTGAGAAGTATATTACTTGGTTGTATAACTGAAATGTAACAATACCTCAGAGGTTATCCTCAGTAAAGTACTAGGTTTATTAGTGAGTTAAGCTCTAATCCTAACCCTCGTTATCAGTTTAGGTAACTGAATAACAACGTGCCGTGTTGATTGAACACTGATCACAAACGGAAGGAATCCATCGGTTTAAGTTGGCAAAACCTTAAATGAAAACTAACAACCATTCCATCATACTAATGAGATCACAATAATTCAAACATTATACAGCATCACAGTTAATATACTGATAGTAAAGCAGATAAAAACCTAATGAATACCTAAACAGTGGATATGACTAAGACCTAGGGCAACAATTAGACAAGAACATGCAATAGGCTTGGGTCATACAGTAAAGGCACTAACTAGATCTTAACAGCTCCTAAGAGATCTCTTCGGAACAGTCAATAGGCATACTAGGTCATTCATGTCTCAATTCCTAGGTTCCGTGTCCTAAAAGTGCATTAGATGCCTCTCAGGAACTCCGGCCATACCGAGTTCATAGAATCTTCAGATACAGTATAACCAGGGGTCTTAATCCTATGAAGTAGCTAATTTTATATAGGTGGACAAGTCCTGATCACAACCTAGGTTGGTCAATCCTTAAGATGCTAGCATACAAATCTATCAGACTTCCTAGTTCAGTATTATAACAGTAATCGTACTAAATTAACATAATTACGCTAACCCAAACTTCTATCATGGAAACATACATATTAATTAAGCTATCATGGCAATATCGGAACGCATTATTAAACATAAAAAGTAAGAATACATGTTTAATACAAAAGACAAGCGTTTCGGATAAAAACCTGAAAAGGCTGAACAAATCTGCCCGGGATCGCAGGGACTTGCCGGGACATCCTCCGGAAAATAAAAGCTAAGCTAACTACTACTAAAAACTAACTAAAAGATTTAAAATATAAAATGAATTGAAAATTGAGTGTGTATTGGAATGGATGGAGAGAGCCCTTTAAATAGACTAGGTTTTTGCCTGCAAACGGCTGGCATGCCGTATGGCAGGCCGTTTGGCAGGCCGTATTTTGCAGCCCGTTTTGCATGGTAAGCCATTTTAAGGGGCCATTTGCTGAACCATTTGGCAGACCATACTCCATACTGGCAGGCCGTATTCAGTGCTGGTCAGCCTTGATTCACTGGATCGTAACTTGATTTCTTGTTTTTCACCGTTTTAGCTCTAGAATCTTCGTTTAAGCTCCGTTTTACTTGATTCTTTTTTCATCGCCTTCGTAATTACTTAATCTACAAAATCAACTGAAAAATCGATAATTTTGCCGATAAAGTTTTGATCTTTATTGTTTTAGGGCTTAATTTAGGGGGTAAAAATGTGACTTTTTGCCCGATATCAAGCATTTCACTAGACATCCTTGATATACAGGTAACGTTCCATGAACATAAACCCTATAACCTAGCACGATCCATCGATGACCGGACTACCCGCTGATGGTGGGTCCACGTTTAACCACCCCTATTGAGATCCTCATCTCGCATGGGGTTATTCACGGTACTTCGGACCGGAGAGTTAAACTCAATCGACCCTTAAATCTCCTCTTAATGATGTCAAGCATGGACCGGACCCGACCCGATTATTCTATGGTTGATCAGTTAGGAACTTGGTCCTTAGACTCGTTTCGCGAACCCGGACCGCTTCCTCCATCCTTGTTCTTTCCAACACGACATTCTTTCTTAAAGTGACCAGGTTTGCCATAAATCCAACAAGATATAGATTTCTTATCCTTCTTGTTGGAACCATCGTTGTTCCCATGAAACTTACGTTTCTTTCCATTGAACTTTTTGTTGTTTTTGTTCCCACGTTTACCATCCTCAATCATGTTAACATAGGATGATGCAATGTCCTTTTCTTTAGTCTTACCACCCTCTTGATCATGTATTGATTCCTCAATACGTAGGGTGCCTCCCAATTCAGTCAAGGACAATTCTTCTTTCTTATGTTTTAACATGTGTTTGAAAGTCTGCCATGATGGTGGCAGTTTGTCTATAATTGAAGACACTAAAACGGATTCATCCATTTTTAGATTGTGTTGTATAAACTGTCCCAAAATTCGAAGAATTTCATGGAACTGTTCCATAACAGGCCTTGAATCCACCATTTTGTAATTATTGAGATTACTCACAAGAAACTTCTTACTCGAAGCATCTTCGGTCATGTATTTGGATTCAAACGAATCCCATAGTTCCTTAGCAGTGTCTACAGATTGGTAAACATCAAAAAGAGCATCAGACATACCATTTAGAATGTGGCCACGACATATGAAATCATCGTTATCCCACTTGTTTCTTCTCCTGATTTGATCCAAAGTTGCATCCTCAGGAAGTTCTTTCATGGGGGTGGATAGAACATGAACAACCTTCAACGTTGTTAACAGAAATCGAATCTTCTGTTGCCATCTTCGAAAATTAACTCCTTCAAATTTCTCCAGTTTTGCAAACTGCCTTGTCATCTCTTTCACCGTTTCCCCAGACATGATTACAGACTAAATACTTTATAGATTTGTTAGAAATCGGGTATAAATTGACTACCGGATTCGTTCTTGAATTGTGTAATCACTGTCTCTATAAAGTATTTCGACCCGACGATTGCCTTGGTTGCACGAAATCTTTACAGGGATAAGACAAGAACGCAATCAGTGTTTTTGGCAATGAAATCACTGATCAAATTGTTAGAGAATATGTGTGTGTTTTTGTTTGTTAATGTATGTAGAAAATGAATCAAAAACGTCCAAAAACTATTACAGGAAAACAGTTAAAACCGAAATGGTGTAACCCTTCATATTTGGTAGGAAAAACTGTTGAATGACACCCGCGAGGGGCGCTGCCCCCTCGACCCTTGCCCGCTCACCTGGGAGCCAGACCCCAGCCAGGGGCAGGGCGCAGCCCCCTTGACCCCCGCATTTTGCGCGACAGTTAGCAGCCAACTCTTACGGGCGTGTACTCCACACTCTCCGAACCCGTTGATAAGTATAGCTAGCTAACACCTGCATTCAAATAAATCGCAACTAACTAAAGTGTACGTTGGATGACACTAAAATTACCAACATATTCTTAATTTTCATGTAGTATAAAAAGTTGTTAATAATCGTCAATGTGCGATTTATAATTATAAAGGTATGAAGCAAAATCAATTTTCGTAACAACACATGGATTATCCCCGATTGTTTATACTATAGTCTAGCTAAATATATAAATTTTTTCTATTCAAACTTTTTAGAGAGTTCAAATATATTTATTAGTGAGATTTAAATATGATACATTTTGTGAAGAGATCAAAAACCCAATAATTAAGTTATCTGAGATGATTCTTTATGCCACAAATTAAAATTGAATAACAACCATATCCGTCCTTATTTGATTTAAATTAGATTCAATACATGATAGTGTGCACTTATATTTAAGTTAGATTTGACTCAAATTATCTGGAAAATAAATGATTGAGAATGATAAATGAGGATAAACTGTGAAGTTTATTGATATTTAATAGTAACTAGCAGGGATGATCGCGCGGTGCTTCTAAAAATGGTTAAAAGGCCGCAAGTTGTTATTGGAATTAGTTTATCTCCATACCTTAAATATTGTTTAACTAAATTGTAATTACAATAAATGGACCATTAATGAAAATATTTTACTAATATCATTTTAAAAAACCGGAGAAAAATTATATACAAAGAATAAAGTAAATGATTTCGCTTCAAATAACGTCGACATTCGTTAGAAACAATAATAACAACCATAGTAATAATAATTGTTATTGTACGTCGAGGTTCTCTTTCATTGGAGTGTTTGCCCTAATGTGGTCATGATATATTTTGGTTAACAAGGTGCTTTCCTTTAATGATTGATCTTCCATTTGTTGCAACAATCTTATTAGAAAATATGTTCGAGTGCAAGAGTATTAGGATCGTTATTGTTGTAGGTTTTTAATTAACCTAGTCATGTTTAAATTTGTGTGTTAGGGTCGTTTCGATTTGAAAATCATTGCAATGTGTAGACAGTTTGGCGAGGATCGTTGTGATATGTGATCATTTTTTTGTACTCTGTATCATCTTGCTAGTTTTTTATTGCTATATTTACTACTAAGCTTTGAATTTTTTTTTACTAATATAATAGTGTGTGTGTGTGTGTGTATATATATATATATATATATATATATATATATATATATATATATATATATAGGGGCAGGATTAATGGGGAAGTAACCAATCGGGGGGAAGCAAAAAAAAAATTTCGTTTTTTTTGGAATTTTTTTTCCGGGATCAAGATCACACGAAAATATGAACATTTAGAAGAGACACTTCGTGATGAATGTTATTATTTAGGCGGAAAAACGATCGACAAAAATAACATTCAAGATAATATTGTTCGTGAAGAATATGAACATTTTTTTTCTTCATGTTTTGTGAAGTAAAATTTAGCCCGATTTAGAGTTTAGGGTTTAGGGTTTAGGGTTTGGTGTTTTGGGTTTATGGAATAAACCCAAAACACCAAACCCTAAACCCTAAACTTTAAACCGTTCGTGTTAAAAACTCAATCTAAATCCTAAATCTAAACTCTAAATCTAAACCCTAAACCCTAAATTTCTAAACCCTAATATCTAAACCCTATAAACCCTAATATCTAAACTCTAATATCTAAACCCCAATAGCTAAAACCTCAACATACGCTCGAAAAACACGATAATTGTTATATATTACTTCTTTGAGCGTTTTCCCGCCAAAATAAAAACATTTATCACAAAGTGTCTCTACTAAATGTTCATATTTTCATCCCATCTATAATGTTCGTGAACAAAGTTTTTTCAAAAAACGAAAAAAAAAAGTTTTTGCTTCCCCCTGCTTCCCCCCGATTGGTTACTTCCCTCTTGATCCTACCACTATATATATATATATATATATATATATATATATATATATATATATATATATATATATATATATATATATATATATATATATATATATATATATATATATATATATATATATATATTTGTGGATTAGAAATCGTTTAAATCGTGTTCTTGTGGTTTAATTTGATATATCAGAATGTATGTATGTATCATATATGTTTATGTGTGAGTATGAATATGTATAACCGATAGATATGAATATGAATGCTAAACGAAATCTCAAACAATAAAGCGTGTTACAGTTCATGAGGTGAAGGTGATTACAAGGTAGAGAGGATTAGGTTAAGTTACCGAGAATGGAAATGGGAAAACATTACCATGGATTTCATTGCTAAGTTACCGAGAACCACATGTGGTTATGATATGATTTGGGTAATAGTCGATCGTCTTACTAAGTCAGCACACTTTCTGCCAATAAAAGAAGAGGATGGTATAGAGAAATTAGCACGATTATATCTGAAAGAAGTTGTTTCTAGACATGGTATACCAATCTCTATTATCTCTGATCGTGATAGTAGATTTACTTCTAGATTCTGGCAGGCATTACACGAAGCGTTGGGAACTCCTTTAGATTTAAGTACTGCCTATCATCCACAAACTGATGGGCAGAGTGAAAGGACGATTCAGACACTCGAAGACATGCTACGAGCATGTGTTATTGATTTTGGAAGCAGTTGGGATCGACATCTACCGTTAGCTGAGTTTTCCTACAACAATAGCTACCATTCTAGTATTGAGGTGGCACCATTCGAGGCACTTTATGGGAGGAAGTGCAGGTCTCCGATTTGTTGGAGTGATGTGGGGGAAAAATATATTACAGGTCCGGAAATTATCCAGGAAACTACCGACAAGGTCATTCAGATTCAGCAACGATTGAAAACAGCCCAGAGTCGGCAAAAGAGCTACGCGGATGTTAGAAGGAAACCTTTAGAGTTTGAGGAGGGTGATATGGTTATGCTTAAGGTATCACCTTGGAAAGGGGTTATTCATTTTGGAAAGCGAGGTAAATTGAGCCCAAGATACATTGGGCCATTCAAGATTGAAAAACGTATTGGGCCAGTGGCCTATTGACTTGAGCTACCTCCACAATTAGAAAAGATTCATAACACCTTTCATGTTTCAAACCTGAAGAAATGCCTAGCTACCGAAGATCTCATTATTCCTTTAGACGAGATTAAAATTGACGAGAAACTAAATTTTGTCGAAGAACCCGTCGAAATTATGGATCGTGAGGTCAAACGACTCAAACAAAGTAAGATACCAATCGTTAAGGTTCGGTGGAATGCTCGTAGAGGACCTGAAATCACTTGGGAACGAGAAGACCAAATGAAGCAGAAGTATCCACATCTGTTTACCGATATCGCACGTTAACTAGGTACTATTCCAAATTTCGGGACGAAATTTAATTTAGCGGGTGTATAATGTAACGACCCGGATTTTTCTGCTAATATATAAAAGATTAATATTTACATAATTAAATGTTTCCAACATATTAAGCAATCAAACTCATTAAGACTTGGTTATTTGGAATGAATTTTATACAAATGTTTGAACACCCAGTCTGTCTGACGATTCACGAACGTCATAACTCGAAATAATTATATAATGATGTATATATGGATATATATATACTTATGATTTGATGAAATGATATTTAATTATCTCATTACGTATAATAACAATTGGTTATATACATAAAATGAGATTACTAACTTAAAGACTTCAAGACTATATACATATATACGTAACGATTATCGTTGTAATAACGTCTTAATATTTATATATCGTATTAAGATATATTAACACACTATGTTATTATGATAATATAACAATTTAACATCCCATTAGATATAATAACAATGGGATTAATTACATTTAACAAGGTCGTTAACCTAAAGGTTTCGAAACAACACTTACATGTAACGACTAACGATGACTTAACGACTCAGTTAAATATATATACATGTAATGTATTATGATGTATTTATACACTTTTAAAAGACTTCAAGACACATATCAAAGTACTTCTAGTTAACAAAAATGCTTACAATTACATTCTCATTCATTTTCATCAAAAATTCTACTCGTACATGTATGGTATTGTACTCGTATAATAAGCAGCTTCTAGATGTATTTACTATTCATCTATACTAATAAAAATCTGCTCCTTAGAAGCCTTAAATGATTAAGGATCATGTGGGAACCATCATTTGTCAACTTGCATGAATTATTTAGCAAGAAAACAAACTTAAGTATCTTTTTTTCTTTATAAAATGTAAAAAACGTATTCATGAATGCACACCATTTCTTCACTCCATTTTCTCATACTTACACTCCAATTTCTCTCTAAAAATACTCCTAACATCATACTTGATCATCTCCAAGCATTTTCACCATCTTTTAGCTTCAATTACAAGCTTTAATCATAATAAAAACAACCATCTTTCAAGAACACTTCAAGAATCATATCAAGTCTTCATGACTACTTCCAAGCTTTCTAATCCATTCCAACTCATCATCTAAGATCAAGAAACCTTTGTTATTTATAGTAGGTTATCTTTCTTATTCAAGGTAATATTCATATTCAAACTTTGATTCAATTTCTATAACTTTAACAATCTTATTTCAAGTGGAAATCTTACTTGAACTTGTTTTCGTGTCATGATTCTACTTCAAGAACTTTCAAGCCATCCAAGGATTCTTTGAAGATAGATCTATTTTTATCATTTCCAGTAGGTTTATCCAAAAAACTTGAGGTAGTAAGGATGTTCATAACATCATTCGATTCATCCATATAAAACTATCTTGTTCGAAGAGCTAAACTTGTAATCACTAGAACATAGTTTAGTTAATTCTAAACTTGTTCGCAAACAAAGTTAATCCTTCTAACTTAACTTTTAAAATAAATTAAACACATGTTCTATATCTATATGATATGCTAACTTAATGATTTAAAACCTGTAAACAAGAAGAACGCCGTAAAACCGGATATACGCCGTCGTAGTACAACCGGGGACTGTTTTGGTTTGGATAATTAAAAACTATGAAAAACTTTGATTTAAAAGCTATACTTCTGGGAAAATGATTTTTCTTATGAATATGAAACTATATCCAAAAAAATCAAGGTTAAACTCAAAGTGAAAGTATATGTTTTTCAAAATAGTCATCAAGATGTCGTTCTTTCGACGAAAATGACTACCTCTTTCAAAAATGACTTGTAACTTATATTTCTGACTATAAACCTATACTTTTTCTATTTAGTTTCATAATTTTAAGTTCAATATGAAACCGTAGCCGCTTAAATCACTCAAAACGGATTTGAAACGAAGAAATGACGGGTAAAACAAAATTGGTAAAAACTACTCATTTTAGCTACGTGAAAATTTGTAAGAAATCTATTCCAACCATAACTTAATCAACTTATATTGTATATTATGTAATCTTGAGATACCATAGACACGTATACAATGTTTCTACCTATCATGTCGACCCATCTATATATATATTGCAGAACAACCATACACACTCTATATGCAAATGTTGGAGTTAGCTATACAGGGTTGAGGCTGATTCCAAAATATATATATAGTTTGAGTTGTGATCAATACTGAGATATGTATACACTGGGTCGTGGATTGATTCAAGATATATATTAAGTTATTCATGTACGATAAATTATGGACTACTAACATTGGACTGCTAACTAGACAACTAAAATCATCAACACGTAATAAAGAGAATATTGTGAATATATTTCTATCATATTTTAATATATGTATATATTTTTATAGGTTCATAAATCAACCCGTGGCCAAGTCTAATTCTCGACGAATTAGTAATCTGTGAAAGTGAGTTATAGTCCCATTTTTACTATCTAAATTATTTTGGGATGAGAATACATGCAAATTTATAAATGTTTTACAAAATAAGCACAAGTTCATGAAACTACATTCTATGACTGTTTTGTTATACCGGATATCTGTACTTATTATTATTATGCTTGGTAACCTAAGAATTAGTAAAAAACACTAATTGATGCGAATCCTAAAGGTAGATCTACGGGCACCAACCACCCCCATTTTCGAATAGTGGAAATGCTTTAGTACTTCGAAGGGTTCTTGTCATACATTTGAATAGTGGAATGTATGATGCCAGATATCTTAAGCACTCTATGTTAAGGTCAGTTACCAGGCTACTCATCGTATGAATGATTTTTGCAGTTGTAATGATCCTGCGCATTTGATTAAATGAAATCTTGTGGCTTTAATATAGAAATTAAACCTATGACTCACCAACATTTTTGTTGACGTTTTAAGCATGTTTATTCTCAGGTGAATATTAAAAATGCTTCCGCTGTCGTATGTTAACCCAAGGTCAAGATTTGGAGTCGGCATAATTGTTTATATTGTTTAAACTTGCATTCGGAGTATTTGTTGTAATATATTTGATCATATTGTAATGGGTTGTGTAAAAACTTATTTATTTGAGGAGATTGTCTTTGATAGACAATCTAAATTTTGTCATTAAGACCTTTATTTAATAATAAAGGTTATGGTTGTTTTTAAAAACGAATGCAAGATTTGAAAAACGTCTCATATAGAGGTCAAAACCTCGCAAAGAAACCAATTAATATGAAACGTTTATAATTAATATGAACGGGGCATTTCAGTTGGTATCCGAGCGTTGGTCTTAGAGAATCAGAAAATTTTTCATTAGTGTGTCTAACTGATTTTCGATGCATTAGTGAGTCTGGACTTCGACCGTAATTATTTTAAAATGATTGCTTAATATAATTGTTGGAAACATAATATTATTAATATATAAATATTATAAGATATATCATTCTCTTAACGTGCCTGCTATTATGTGATAGATGACTTCATCTGATCATATAAGCATCTCTAGTGATTCAGATTTCATTTACTTATCAAGTGATTTGGAGGCTGAGTCAAAGCATACGACTTATGAACCAACGGAAAAGTTAACTTTTGGTGCTACCATTAAAGTGGAAAATTCTTGGGAAAATTGGGAAGATTCACAATTGCCAGTAGAGGTTCCAGAAGAGGATCCAGAAGAAGATCACGAAGAAGAACCCGAAGAAGAGGATCCTGAAGAAGTTGTGGAAATTACCGAACCACAACGAGATTTGGGAAAATCTTTGGCTGTTATACCCGATCCCAAACCCGATGAACCTATTATGACCCAAAATGTTTGTTATCATCCACCTGAACCACCTAAGAGACCAGTTTATAAAATGATCTCTCGTATAACGACTGTTGGTTTTGCCCCCAAACAATTAGCCGAAAGAACCAATTGGGAGGAATTGGAAAAAGAACTATCCGAAGGAAAATCCAAACGTTTGGCCGAGAAAGAAACAACGTCAGCATCTAAGAAATCTCGCCATTCTTGAACCATCGGCAGCTATCCTGTATTCCATGCATTGTATAATATGTATTATATTGTGTGTTTAAGTTTGTAAGAAAATTCGCAATGTAATTTTCCTTATGATTGTATAATAATAAGAATAAGCATGGAAGGTTTATTATTATTATTACAACTTATTATTACGTAGTAACATAATAATTTATCATAGTTTTTCATATTAGAATTTTAGTAGTTAATTTGTGTGTTAGTTGCTAAGTATGAACATTATTATTGTTATAAAACGCTAATATGAAGAAAAAGCTTTTATAATAATAAGTTCATATTAAGCTACAAAATACTTTTTGGCTACTTCTAAAATTCTATATGATTAACTCAGTCGGCTATTTTTGAAGAAAATGGCTCCTCCAGCTACTAGACAACAACAATTAAACACATAAGAACTTCAAGCTTTCGCTGTAAATATGGCTGCAGTGGTGAATGCAATGAACAACAATAACCAATCGGGTTCCAGCAGTGAAAGAAACAATGGCAACCGGGTAGGATGTTCCTACAAAGCTTTTATGGCCTGCAAACCCAATGAGTTTGAAGGAACTGAAGGACCCGTTGGACTAAAACGGTGGACAGAGAAGGTTGAAGCCGTGTTCGCAATCAGAAACTGCACCGAAGAGGATAAAGTTAAATATGCCACACATACTTTCAGGGGTACTGCTTTGACATGGTGGAATACCTACATGGATTACGTAGGACAGAATACCACCTACGCACTTCCATGGTCCGCTTTCAAGCACATGATGACGGAAGAGTACCGTCCCAGAACCGAAATCAACAAGCTCAAGACAGAGCTTAAAGCACTGACAACCCAAGGGTTAGATGTCACTACCTACGAGCGATGTTTCAATGAACTGGCTTTAATGTGTCTTGGAGCATTTGAGGACGAAGAAGCAAAAATTGAAGCATTCATAAAAGGGTTGCCGGAACGAATCCAAGAGCATGTAGGTGCTAACGATCCTGCAACAATGCAGAAAGCGAGCCGTATAGCCCACAAATTGATAGGCCAAATTACAGGAAGGATAAAGAAAGAAGCGGCCGAGGAGGCCATAATGAAATAGGGAAAAAGAAAGTGGGAGGAAAGCAGTGATCAGGGTCACCAGTACAACAACAACAATTAAAACAACAACTACAACAACAATCGCAATCACCCCAATAACAACAATAATCGCAACAACAACCGCAACAATAACCGCAACAACCATCCCAATAATAATAACAACAACAACAATCCCAATCACAACAATAACAACAACAAACAACTCAACAACAATAACCCTAACAACAACAACAACAACAACAGCAACAACAAGAACAACAACAACAACAATGACAACGACGACAACGACAACAACGACAACAAAAGGCAAAGAACTATATGCCCCAGGTGTGATACGTTTCATCCAGAATGGTTTTATAGAGAATTATGTACCAAGTGTAATAGGAATGGCCATATTGCAGCAAAGTTTGAAGTCTACGGACCAAATAGAAACAAAGGAGTAAATAATGCCGAAACAAATAATAACGGTGTTGTTTGCTATGGATGTGGAAAACCGGGCCATACCATAAACCAGTGCAGGAAAGGAAATAGGCAAGGCCGTGGGAGAGCCTTCAACATTAATGGGGAGAAAGCACAGGAAGACCCGGAGCTTGTTACGGGTACGTTTCTTATCAACAATACACCTGCTTATGTTTTATTTGATTCGGGTGCCAATAGAAGTTATATGAGTAGAGAATTTTGTGCCAAATTAAATTGCCCGTTAACGCCTTTAGATAAAAAGTGTATAGTTGAAGTAGCAAACGGTAAACTAATTAAGGTTGATAAAATTTACCGAAATCGAAAAATTAGTTTAGTTAACGAAACGTTTGCAATTGATTTAATACCGGTGGAATTGGGAAGCTTCGACCTAATTATTAGAATGGACTGGATGTCCAAGGTGAAAGCCGAAGTTGTTTGTCATGAGAAGGCGATTCGCATTCCGACAAAAGACGGATTACCCTTAATGGTGTATGGAAAAAAGGGTAATGCCAAATTAAATCTTATTAGTAGTTTGAAGGTGCACAAACTAATAAGAAAAGGTTGCTATGCCGTACTAGCACACATCGAGAAGTTTAAAAAAGAAGAAAAGAAAATCGATGACGTTCCCGTTGCAAGAGAATTTCCTGAGGTGTTTCCAGACGAATTACCGGGACTACCTCCACACCGATCCGTTGAATTCCAAATAGATCTTGTCCCAGGAGCCGCACCAACAGCTCGTGCTCCATATAGACTTGCGCCCACCGCAATGAAAGAATTACAAAGTCAGCTACAAGAATTATTAGAACGTGGTTTTATCCGACCGAGTACGTCACCATGGGGAGCTCCAATTTTGTTCGTTAAAAAGAAAGATGGGTCTTTTCGCATGTGTGTCGATTAGCGTGAGCTGAACAAAGTAACCATCAAAAACCGATACCCTTTACCCCGAATCGACGATCTATTTGATCAATTCCAAGGTTCGAGCGTATACTCCAAAATCAACTTAAGGTCGGGTTATCATCAACTGAGGGTTAAAGAAGCTGATATACCGAAAATAGCCTTCAAAACTCTTTATGGCCACTACGAATTCATGGTTATGCCATTCAGTTTAACCAATGCACCGGCAGTTTTCATGGACCTCATGCACCGAGTATGTAGTCCATATTTAGATAAGTTTATTATTGTCTTTATTGATGACATCCTTATCTATTCGAAGAATAACCAAGAACACGAACAACACTTGAGACTTGTGTTAGAGTTGTTAAGAAAAGAGCAACTTTATGCTAAGTTCTCTAAATGTTCTTTTTGGTTAAATGAAGTACAATTTCTTGGTCACGTAGTTAGTAGTAATGAAATCAAAGTTGATCCCGCCAAGATCGAATCCATCAAAAATTGGGAAACCCCGAAAACTCTAACGCAAATACGTCAATTTTTGGGTTTAGCTGGTTATTATAGGAGATTTATTCAAGATTTCTCCCGAGTAGCCAAACCTTTAACTGCCTTAACACATAAGGGGAAAAAGTATGAATGGACTTCCGAACAAAAGGGTGCCTTCCAATTGTTGAAAAAGAAGTTGACTACGGCACCTATTTTATCGTTACCTGACGGAATGGAAGATTTCGTTATCTACTGTGACGCACCAAGAATGGGTTTTGGGTGTGTTCTTATGCAATGGAAGAAGGTGATTGCATATGCTTCTCGACAACTCAAAATTCATGAACAAAACTACACCACACACGATCTGGAATTGGGCGACGTTGTTTTTGCATTAAAGATGTGGAGGCATTATCTATATGGGGTCAAGTTTATCGTATACACCGACCACAAGAGTCTCCAACATATTTTAAATCAAAAGTAACTAAACATGAGGCAGCGTAGATGGGTTGAGCTGCTAAATGATTATGATTGTGAAATCCGTTACCACCCGGGGAAAGCAAATGTGGTAGCCGATGCCTTGAGTCAAAAGGAAAGAGAACCTATTCGAGTAAAACCTATGAATATGATTATTCATACTAATCTTACTAATCGAATAAAAGAGGCACAACAGGAGGTTTTAAAGGAAGGAATTTTTGGAAGGGAAATATCCAAAGGATTAGAAAAACAGCTTAATATTCAGGAAGACGGAACCAGGTATTTAGCTGAAAGAATATGAGTACTAAGGAATGGGGATTTGAGGAAAGTGGTACTAGATGAAGCACATAAAACCAGATATTCAATACATCCAGGAGCGGGGAAAATGTACCAAGACCTCAAGAGAAACTTTTGGTGGCCAGGAATGAAGGCCGATATAGCCATATATGTAGGAGCATGTTTGACTTGTTCTAAAGTCAAAGCTGAGCATCAGAAACCATCGGGTCTACTCCAACAACCTGAAATCCCAGAATGGAAATAGGAAAACATTACCATAGATTTCATTGCTAAGTTACCGAGAACCGCAGGTATTTATGATATGATTTGGGTAATAGTCGATCGTCTTACTAAGTCAGCACACTTTCTGCCAATAAAAGAAGAGGATGGTATAGAGAAATTAGCACGATTATATCTGAAAGAAGTTGTTTCTAGACATGGTATACCAATCTCTATTATCTCTGATCGTGATAGCAGATTTACTTCTAGATTCTGGCAGGCATTACACAAAGCGTTGGGAACTCGTCTAGATTTAAGTACTGCCTATCATCCACAAACTGATGGGCAGAGTGAAAGGACGATTCAAACACTCGAAGACAAGCTACAAGCATGTGTTATTGATTTTGGAAGCAGTTGGGATAGACATCTGCCGTTAGCTGAGTTTTCCTACAACAATAGCTACCATTCTAGTATTGAGGCGGCACCAATCGAGGCATTTTATGGGAGGAAGTGTAGGTCTCCGATTTGTTGGAGTGATGTGGGGGAAAAACAGATTACAGGTCCGGAAATTATCCAGGAAACTGTCGACAAGGTCATTCAGATTCAGCAACGATTGAAAACAGTCCGGAGTCGGCAAAAGAGCAACGCGGATGTTAGAAGGAAACCTTTAGAGTTTGAGGAGGATGATATGGTTATGCTTAAGGTATCACCTTGGAAAGGGGTAATTCGTTTTGGAAAGCGAGGAAAATTGAGCCCAAGATACATTGGGCCATTCAAGATTGAAAAACGTATTGGGCCAGTGGCCTATCGACTTGAGCTACCTCCACAATTAGAAAAGATTCATAACAGCTTTCATGTTTCAAACCTGAAGAAATGCCTAGCTACCGAAGATCTCATTATTCCTTTAGATGAGATCAAAATTGACGAGAAACTAAATTTCGTCGAAGAACCCGTCAAAATTATGGATCGTGAGGTCAAACGACTCAAACAAAGTAAGATACCAATCGTTAAGGTTCGGTGGAATGCTCGTAGAGGACCTGAATTCACTTGGGAATGAGAAGACCAAATGAAGCAGAAGTATCCACATCTATTTACCAATATCGCACGTTAACTAGGTACAATTCCAAATTTCGGGACGAAATTTAATTTAGCGGGTGTATAATGTAACGACCCGGATTTTTCCGCTAATATATATAAGATTAATATTTACATAATTAAATGTTTCCAACATGTTAAGCAATCAAACTCATTAAGACTTGGTTATTTGGAATGAATTTTATACAAATGTTTAAACACCCAGTCTGTCTGACGATTCACGAACGTCATAACTCGAAATAATTATATAATGATGTATATATATATATATATATATATATATATATATATATATATATATATATATATATATATATATATATATATATATATATATATATATATATATATACTTATGATTTGATGAAATGATATTTAAGTATCTTATTACATATAATAACAATTGGTTATATATATAAAATGAGATTACTAACTTAAAGACTTCAAGACTATATACATATATACGTAACGATTATCTTTGTAATAACGTCTTAATATTTATATATCGTATTAAGATATATTAACACACTATGTTATCATGATAATATAACAATTTAACATCCCATTAGATATAATAACAATGGGATTAATTACATTTAACAAGGTCGTTAACCTAAAGGTTTCGAAACAACACTTACATGTAACGACTAACGATGACTTAACGACTCAGTTAAATATATATACATGTAATGTATTATGATGTATTTATACACTTTTGAAAGACTTCAAGACACATATCAAAGTACTTCTAGTTAACAAAAATGCTTACAATTACATTCTCATTCATTTTCATCAAAAATTCTACTCGTACATGTATGGTATTGTACTCGTATAATAAGCAACTTCTAGATGTATTTACTATTCATATGTACTAATAAAAATCTGCTCCTTAGCATCCTTAAATGATTAAGGATCATGTGGGAACCATCATTTGTCAACTTGCATGAATTATTTAGCAAGAAAACAAACTTAAGTATCTTCAAGAACTTGTTTTCGTGTCATGATCCTACTTCAAGAACTTTCAAGCCATCCAAGGATCCTTTGAAGATAGATCAATTTTTCTCATTTCCAGTAGGTTTATCCAGAAAACTTGAGGTAGTAATGATGTTCATAACATCATTCGATTCATCTATATAAAACTATCTTATTCGAAGAGCTAAACTTGTAATTACTAGAACATAGTTTAGTTAATTCTAAACTTGTTCGCAAACAAAGTTAATCCTTCTAACATAACTTTTAAAATCAATTAAACACATGTTCTATATCTATATGATATGCTAACTTAATGATTTAAAACCTGTAAACACGAAGAACACCGTAAAACCGGATATACGCCGGCGTAGTACAACCGGGGGCTGTTTTGGTTTGGATAATTAAAAACTATGAAAAACTTTGATTTAAAAGCTATACTTCTGTGAAAATGATTTTTCTTATGAATATGAAACTATATCCAAAAATCATGGTTAAACTCAAAGTGAAAGTATGTTTTTCAAAATAGTCATCAAGATGTCGTTCTTTCGACGGAAATGACTACCTCTTTCAAAAACGACTTGTAACTTATATTTCCGACTATAAACCTATACTTTTTCTGTTTAGTTTCATAAAGTTAATTTCAATATGAAACCGTAGCCACTTAAATCACTCAAAACGGATTTGAAACGAAGAAATGACGGGTAAAACAAAATTGGTAAAAACTACTCATTTTTGCTACGTGAAAATTTGTAAGAAATCTATTGCAGCCATAACTTAATCAACTTATATTGTATATTATGTAATCTTGAGATACCATAGACACGTATACAATGTTTCGACCTATCATGTCGACCCATCTATATATATATTGCGGAACAACCATAGACACTCTATATGCAAATGTTGGAGTTAGCTATACAGGGTTGAGGTTGATTCCAAAATATATATATAGTTTGAGATGTGATCAATACTGAGATATGTATACACTGGGTCATGGATTGATTCAAGATATATATTAAGTTATTCATGTACGACAAATTATGGACTACTAACATTGGACTACTAACTGGACAACTAAAATCATCAACACGTAATAAAGAAAATATTGTGAATATATTCTATCATATTTTAATATATGTATATATTTTATAGGTTCATAAATCAACCCGTGGTCAAGTCTAATTCTCGACGAATTAGTAATCTGTGAAAGTGAGTTATAGTCTCATTTTTACTATCTAAATTATTTTGGGATGAGAATACATGCAAATTTATAAATGTTTTACAAAATAAGCACAAGTTCATGAAACTATATTCTACGACTTTTTTGTTATACCGGATATCTGTACTTATTATTATTATTCTTGGTAACCAAAAAATTAGTGAAAAACACTAATTGACGCGAATCCTAAAGGTAGATCTACGGACACCAACCACCCCCATTTTCGAATAGTGGAAATGCTTTAGTACTTCGAAGGGTTCTTGTCATACATTTAAATAGTGGAATGTATGATGCCAGATATCTTAAATGCTCTATGTTAAGGTCAGTTACCAGGCGACTCATCGTATGAATGATTTTTGCAGTTGTAATGATCCTGCGCATTTGATTAAATGAAATCTTGTGGCTTATTAAATGTTATGATTATTATATAGAAATTAAACCTATGACTCACCAGCATTTTTGTTGACGTTTTAAGCATGTTTATTCTCAGGTGAATATTAAAAACGCTTCCGCTGTCGTATGTCAACCCAAGGTCAAGATTTGGAGTCGGCATAATTGTTTATATTGCTTAAACTTGCATTCGAAGTATTTGTTGTAATATATTTGATCATATTGTAATGGGTTGTGTAAAAACTTATTTATTTGAGGAGATTGTCTTTGATAGACAATCTAAATTATGTCATTAAGACCTTTATTCAATAATAAAGGTTATGGTTGTTTTTAAAAACGAATGCAAGATTTGAAAAACGTCTTATATAGAGGTCAAAACCTCGCAAAGAAACCAATTAATATGAAATGTTTATAATTAATATGAACGGGGCATTTCAAGTTATGAGGTGTATTGTGTTGGCTTAAGCTTGAATCCTAGGCTAAGTGGTGCTATATATACTCCCTATTACATTCACAAATTACACCTACAATTTTGGTCCTAACAATATCCCCCTTAGATGTGATTTATCGTTGAGTATCTCTTGTATTTCATCTTTTGAGGAAGACTTGTTAATGATGTTGAGTTGAAAGTTTGAAATGTTAAGAATTCTTATTTTGGAGAATCTCATAATCTTTGAAGCTTTGGTGATGAGAAATCATGTAGTTGATGTGTTGTTGAAAAACTTCTTCTTTGGAAGTTCTTGTATATGTTGATCTCATGGTTAAGTTGTTTTGGGTCATGTTGATGAGTTGTTGAGAATCTTCTTCTTTTGGAGTTTCTCTTAATCTTTGAATATCTCTTGATTGTCTTGAAATGTTGTTGAGTAAATGGGTTGACTTGATTTGTTGATGTGAGAGAGCTTTAATGACGAAGATTGAGATGTATGAGCTTCTTTTGCTCCCTTTAAATTGATGCATTATCTCTTGCTCCCCTTTAATCGTCGTGTTCTCTTGCTCCCCCTTGATTGGATAATAGTTTGTATCTTTAAATGTTACCGACATGATAAGATCTTCAAAGAGTTGGTGCGGAAGCTTGTTTCATGGTAGGCCAGCATTGTTGTTATTGTTGTTGTTGTTGTTAATTTCTTTGAAGATCTTGACTTGGTGTTGGTTGTCTTTGGTTGTTGAGGAAGAATTTTTTTGTCATCACATGAAATCAATTCTGGAATTAGTATCAACATTTGCTTTTCCCTCTCAGGATGTGTTTGTGAAACGAATACATCATGAACCTATGTTGATACAATTACATTGACAAAGTAACAATGTATGAAAATCAAAATCTGAATCAAACTGATTTAACTCCGTGAGCATCTCCTCCATATGTGTTAGAAATACCATCATCTTCCTTATCACGTGTTAGATGTGTTTGTGTTGTAATGCAAGACTATTCTTTTGATCAGAATCGTTGTATTCATCTCGTTGATGACATAACACTATGCTACATGAGGCTATAAGATAACGTTCTCTAGCTTTGCTAGCACAGAACGTCTAGACTCTGTGTTAAGTTTCGAATCATTGCACGTTGATGAAGAACATTTTCAATCTCTTTGAAGGAGAGATGTGGTACACTGGAAGAGGATGACAGTGAAGAACCTATCGATGTCAGTGTAGTTGTTTGAGTTGTCGTAAGGATAGGTTTTGGGATACTTATAAGTGGCGAAGGTGGTATGAGGATAATCGACGATATAGTCATAAAAATTTTGATCCCCGGATATATATGGACCTTCATGAAAAGATTTTGATTTTTGTAAATTCAAGCTAGTTGTGAAACTAGACAGGTTTGAAAATGACATGCTAGTGGTATCACTGGGAAAGTTTTCTGAAATCAATAATTTCATTAAGGGGATCATCCTTCCGGAAGTCTGATAAATCTACCAAAATAATGTCATATTGCCTCTCCGTTGGACGAGACAGATCTCCCTCATCAAGGTAAGTCTGACCTCCAGGCCCTGTTTGATGTTGAGGCTCAACCACATCTTGTTTTTGATGTGACTTATCAAGAGGATTTCTAGCCAATACGCATGGTTCCTTTTCAAGGTTTTTTGAACCCCTTCAGCTGTTCCGCACTACAATTTCTGACATAAGCCAGATAATTGGGTCTTAACGGAAGACTTTAATTCCTTTTAAGGTGACTTTACACCTTTATCATTTGATTATTTTGAAGGTGAGCTTATTCTACAGTTAATAGTAATAATCAAAAGATAAGAATAGGGTTAGTTTTCATATTAAGCTCATGAGGATCATTCCGTATTGAAGTAATTAAATTTCCTCCCCCTTGAAATAGAGTAGAGTCGATTGTTTTCATAAAACCTTGCTAAATGATGATGTAATCCTTACACCTGCGAGAAAAATACTAAAGCACGAGTATTGTACTGTTATGGGTATAAAAGCCATTATGATTTTTAATATCTATTTAAAGTGCGGGTTCTAGACTGCCTTTGACCTTGCTATTCGTTCGCCAAATCTTGTTCAGTTCCATCCAAGCTTAGTTTTGTGTGAATCTTCGTGGAAAAAGAAGAAGCAGTTTACCAACCACCACGTCGGTCAAACCAACAATTCTCTTCTTGGAACTAGCCAAAGAAGCAAGAGATACTGAAAGTGATTGACTTCTTGCCTTAGCTTCTAAGAAACCATTATGGAAATCAATTCATTTTGATTTTATCTCTAAAGTTCCATTTGTAGGTACGATCGATTTGGTTTATTTACATTGCGTTCCATTTAGGTTTAATACACGTTGTATTTTTGAAAAATAAGTTTGATGGACGCAATGGAAAGTTAAACTCCTTATGATTTTCTAAACTTACAGGTCTTGGTTTGAAAGCAAGTAACTCACTTATTGAGTACTTAATTAGTTTTTAAGAAATTGTGTTTGTTTTCTGCTTATTGTTTGACACATGTTTAGAAAATGTATGCTTTTTAGATTTAGAAACATGGTCAGTTTTTATTACAAGATTTCATGGAAGGTTTCTTTGGTTTGTGTGGAAACCAACCATATTGATCTCGATATCCCGTGATTTCCCTATTTTTCCCATATGTAGTTTCCAGAAATGGACGACTACTTTTCGTCTAAAAACTAGAATAAACTCTTTGGCCTAGGGATTTAGATTTGATAGGAGTTGAAGACTTCAATGGAGATTGAGTGGAAGTCTTTGGGTTTATGAGTTTATTGCCACATTGTGTGCGTAGACTTGGCTTCACCTTGATGATTTAGGGTCAGTTTGGTCTTAGAAAGTTTACTCGAAATCGGATTCGAGTATGTTGAGGTAAAAACTTTCTTCTCAACTGTTTGAGGAGAATTCGGAATTAAATTCCGTGTCCCAACCGATACTAACATTTATTCAGGAAGACTAGATGATTAGTATAATCTAAATCATCATTAAAATCATTCTAAAGATATCGGTATGGTATTAATTGTTGGGGTTAAATTCAGGGTCTGGGTTCCTACAGAGGTTTTTGATGGTTTAGTCTCAGGAACTGATACATTTATACCAATGGACACCATTGTGGGTTTGAAATGGTGTACATTTTGATCCTCCGAGTTAGTTTGCAACTAATCCTTAAGTTTAGAAATTAAGGTTTTCAAACATAACTCAGATGACTAAATTTGGAAACATTCTTCATTTAAATCTTGAATGGTTTTCTTAAAACTAAGCGTTTCTTTTTCAAAATATTCTGTTTTGGAATTCAATTCATTCTCAAGCATAGTTATTCGAGTTTTGGTTTGAGAAATGAAGTCAAGTTTATTATTTTCAAAACTTGTTGCTTGTTTCACAATATCGGATTCAAGGTTTATGATTTTCTGATTTAAAGAAAGTATGGATGAATTTGATGGTGGGTTAGCTCAAAGTTTGAAAATTTCAACATTCAGAGAGTGATTGGTTTTAGTGAATACCTCATATTTGGTGTTGAGATGAATATACATATTCTGAAGTCGAATGCACTCTTCTTCAAAAGAATCGCTTTGTTGTTCCACGTATGCTTTATGTTTGGAAAGTTGTTCTTTCATTTTGTCTTCAAGAGTTTTGATTAGATCACACAACTTTCCATTATGAGGATATGCACTCTTTATTTCTTTCAACTCACTCTCTAGCTTTGAGATTTGCATTTTCAACTCTTGTTCGTTTGATTCCGGTTGAAGATTGGATTTTGATGCAACAATCTCAACTTGGTTTCAAGTTGTAGTTCTTTTTAAGTCCTTACTTGAGATTGTAAATCAGTTTAAAGAGTAGTCACTTTTCTTTGTAGTTGTTCATTCTCTAATTTGCTGCTTGAAAAATGCAAATCCAATTCCTTGAGTTGAGCATTCAACTTGTCAATGTCATCAGAAGAAGTTTTATAAGTTCTGAGTTCAACTTTAAGTTTAGAAATTTGTTCTTTCAAGTCCAATTCGATAGACCGTACATTCATCAGATGAAGCTGAAGCTGGTAAATCTTATACATCTTCACTTGACATGGAGGTTCATTAGAGTGTAGGATCTGTTCTCTTATCGTGAAGAAACAGTTACATCTGTGATGTTGATGTTCATTTTCTTCGTTCACATTTGGTTTAGCGGGTACTTGTTGAAAAGCCACTTTTCTTTGTAGTTGCTCATTCTCTGATTTACGGCTCGAAAGATATGAATCCAATTCCTTGAGTTGAGCATTCCACTTTTCAATGTCATTAGGAGACGTTTTATAAGTTCCGAGTTCAACTTCAAGTTTAGAAATTTGTTCTTACAAGTCCAATTCGATAGACCGTGCATTCATCAAAGGTAAGTCTCATACATCTTCACTTGACATGGAGGTTCATTGGAGTGTAGGATTTGTTCTCTAATCCGGAAGAAACATTTACATCTGCGATGTTGATGTTCATTTTCTTGGTTCAAATTTGGTTTAGTGGGTACTTGTTGAAAGCCATTGCGGTGAGAATTGAATTTTCCTACACGAAAGATGTGAATCTAATTCCTTGAGTTGAGCATTCAACTTGTCAATATCATTTGCAGATGTTTTATAAGTTCCGAGTTCAACTTCAAGTTTAGAAATTTGTTCTTTCAACTCCAATTCGATAGAGAGTGCATTCATCAAATGACGCTGAAGCTGGTAATGTGACGACCCGAAAAATTTCACCTTATTTTTAATTCAAATCTTTAACTGATTTAATATTTCCGACACGATAAGCAAGTTTAATGGTCTCAAAAAAAATTAAAAACATTTTATGCACAATCATTTAACCTTTGACCATTCCCGACGATTCACGAACAACTATTTGTATAATAATTTGAAATATAATTTGAAATAATATACGATTTAATTGTTAGAACTAAATATGTAAAATAATATAAGATATAATAAAATTTATTATTAAAATGAATCTATATATATATATATATATATATATATATATATATATATGATTATATATATATATATATATATATATATATTATATATATATATGATTTTAATGAATATATTATATTACCTACGACCCACCAGAAATGTCTTTATTTAAAAAATAATTGTATATAATAATTGTAAAATATTTTACCACCGTCCAACGCACGGGCTCTAAAACCAACACAACGGGCTTTTAAACTCAAAAAAAATAATGAAAAAGATATTAATCCTGAGAAATAAAAAAATATTTTAACATTAAGTTGGTAACAACACTTTTTAAATTTGTCAACACCACGGTATCTTAAATTCGATAGTAGACGATAGTAACATCGTTATTATTTCGATTGTTATTAAACTCGTTTAAATATAAACTTATTAAGATTTAAATATAAACGTTGGTACGAAAGCAGACTATATAAATTATAAGTGTGTTAAAGATACATTTATCTTTCTACTTTAAATTTTTAATACTCTGTACATTTTACTTGGGATTGAGCGCTAATAACAGGTTAACTTTTATGATTGATTTTACACAGTTAATGACTAAAATAAATATAAGTATTTAATATAAAAATATGAGATTTTTATTTAAATTTTTATCCATCACCGTTTAGCAATGAACACGAAATAATACCCTAATAAAACATGTCGACAGAAAGATTCCAAAAATTGAGGCTTCTCATTGTTTTCTCTTAATTTTTCATTTGAGATTATGATATTTTATTATTATATTATTATTAATTATCATATATATATACTAGGTTTTTGAGCCTGTGCGTTGCACGGGTGTGTAAAAAATCGTGCAAAAAAATATAATTTACAGTTCATATTGGTATATAAATAACGATACTAAAAAAGTAGATTAAGTATTAAGTATAAGAATTATATAAGAGTCTGTGGTGTTGACAAAATTTTAAAATTCTTTTGAATTTAAGATACCGTGGTGTTGACAAATTTAAAAAGTGTTGTTACCAACTTAACGTTTACAATATTTTTTTATTTCGCGCGATTAATATCTTTTTCATTATTTTTATTGAGTTTAAGAGCCCGTTGTGTTGGTTTTAGAGCCCGTGCATTGGACGGTGGTAAAATATTTTACAATTATTATATACAATTATTTTTTAAATAAAGACATTTCTGGTGGGTCGTAGGTAATATAATATATTCATTAAAATCACTTAACTTTGTAAAAAGAAGATAAATGTAAGCAAGATAATGAAAAAAATTTGAACTTCTTATATTACTGTACTAAGTACCCATTCCATACTTAGAATGGTTACATTCATAAAAGAATATGGACGGGTGTGTAAAAAACCGTGCAAAAAAATGTAATTTACAGTTCATATTGGTATATAAATAACGATACTAAAAAAAATAGATTAAGTATTAAGTATAAGAATTCTATAAGAGTCTGTGGTGTTGACAAATTTTAAAAATTCTTTTGAATTTAAGATACCGTGGTGGTGACAAATTTAAAAAGTGTTGTTACTAACTTAACGTTTACAATATTTTTTTATTTCTCACAATTAATATCTTTTTCATTATTTTTTTTGAGTTTAAGAGCCCGTTGTGTTGGTTTTAGAGCCCGTGCGTTGGATGGTGGTAAAATATTTTACAATTATTTTTTAAATAAAGACATTTCTGGTGGGTCGTAGGTAATAGAATATATTCATTAAAATCACTTAACTTTGTAAAAAGAAGAAAACTGTAAGCAGTGTTGTAAAAGTCAGCCGACTTGGCTGATGCGTCGGCCGATGCGTCGTTGTTTTGGGTTCTCCTTCCCGTTTTTTCTGAAAACGACTCAAAAGACGGTCAAAGCTAAAAGTTCGGTCAAAGTCTGTCAAAAACGGTCAAAGTTGGTAAAAAACGGTCAAAATCAGTCAAATTTTTTTCTAGATGTGATATGTTATAAAATTACGGTTTGTTTTCATTTTTTGGGCCGCTCTTTTCTTTGTGTCCTTACTGATTATGTACTCGGTAACATTAATTGAGTTTGAAGTTTGATTGTATTTAAATTCAAGTACTTATTTAAGAAATTTATGGTACATAATCATTTATTTTATACATATATAAATATATATTTAAGAAATTATTAATAAAGTCAACGTTAGTCAACGACCGATGCGTCCCCGATGTGTCCCCGACTCGGCTGACGCGTCCTTTTTAGGTCTTGACCGATGCGTCCCCGACTCGCGACTTTTACAACCTTGACTGTAAACACGATAATGAAAAAAAATTGAACTTCTTATATTACTGTACTAAGTACCCATTCCATACTTAGAATGGTTACATTCATAAAAGAATATGGAATAATAGAATGATTATGAAATACCGAGTAATATGGTATTGTATAGTCATTGAACAATTCCAAAATAAAATTAAACACCTATCGTATGATCGTATTTTTGAAGGTAAAAGTAAAGGAAAATCTTAAAAGTAGACTTTAATGGAGGATTTAAATGTCCTAGTATTTTGCTATGGAGTTTTACGTACAGTTTTAATGAAAATAAGAAGAAGATAATATTAAATGATAAATGATAAATATCCTTTAAAGTACCCCCATTTGCTTAAATAAGTTTTCAAAACACACCTATCTGTTAAAAAACTTGCATATACGGAGTATGTATTAATTTAAAATTAATATTAATTAATATATATTTTATATAATTATTATTATTATATATATATATATTTATAGATATATATATAGATATATATGTCCGTAAATAACTTTCAACCACAAGTTTCGAAAACTTTTTGGTTTATATATGTATATGTATATATATATACATATACATATATATATATATATATATATATATATATATATATATATATATATATATATATATATATATATATATATATGATACATATATGAATTAGAACACCACCACCCTCACCATATTTTCTCTGTTTCTATTCGGTTCACACCACAGCCACCTACACACCCTCACAACCACTTCATCACCTTTCTTAATTGAAGGATCATTTACAAATACCCGACCACCATAATCTTCTCGTCTTTATTTTCTACTTCGGCTTTTCGAGTAGAACACTAACAATCCATTAGCGACCACCATCATATATCTCCTACAATTGTTTCTACTTTCTTCAACAGCTCGATAACCCAACACCATTTTTTCTTGCTTCGGTCACTATGCAGCACCACCAAGAACACTACACGCCTCACCGCTACTGCTATCGGCGAACAAAACATCACTTCACCACCAAAAACCATCGATAACCACCTTTGATCACCACATTCGACCATCATTTTACAGATGATTTATGTCTACTCCTGTCGAGAAGATCAAAAATTCATCAAGTTGTTAATTTTTGTTGTTGTTAGCTACTTGAAACCTTACGGTTGCAGCTGCATGGTTGATGCCTTCAGTCCGAACGCCACCTCAACTAACACCCTTGAACACCCATTTGTGGTTACTATTACTGTTACTTCCGTTTTTGTTTTGAACCTATCACCCGACTGCTGCTTCTCTTTAACCTGCTACTGTTCGAACCTGTTTGATAACCGAAGACCTTCATCAAGAATACCATCGAACTACATAAATCTGCTGTTCACTTGCTTCTGCTGCTACCTTTGCTAATTACTACCGCTCAGTTTTTCTATTTTGGCTCACTATTCGAACACCACTAACCCTCATCATCTTTATCGATCACCATCATCAAACCCACCAAGAACACCATTATGTCGAAAAGCTGCCATTTTATTAAAAAAACCCAAGAAAGAACAAAACTTGGGCTGGCCCAAGGCTACACGAACATACACGACACCAGTGGTGGAGGCAGGAATTTTTTTCACCGGGGGCAAAAAAAATTTTAAAACGCTGCAAATTAAAATATGAAGGTTTTTGGGCAAAATTTGGGATTTTGGGGCAAAATATAGAAATTTTGGCTCAAAATGTCGAGGTTTTGGGGCAAAAAAAAAATATCCACCGGGGGCATAATCAAAAAACCCAAAATTTTTGCACTAAAAATTGAAAATCCATTGGGGGCGGCTGCCCCCTCTGCCCCTTCTAGTTTTAGCCCCTGCACGACACAGTTACACAAAATTACAGGAACATATACAACAGATGCCGAGATTGCATCTATAACCAACAAAAGTTACAATAGATATTTTTCCGGATTGATGAGCCACTCGTTCCAGTCAATCTTAATGCCTTTTACTCTCAGCGAAATCCAATCAAAGGAGAATAATTGGATCTCGTTTAGAGCAACCTGCGTGCTCCAACTTTGATTTCGGAACACTATGTTATTACGATTCTTCCAAATCAAGTAAGCACTAACCCAAAAAACCGCTTGCAAAATGCTTGAACCCACGGATAAAGTAGTAGTCGACATATTACCACAAAAGACCTCTTGCAAAGTGAACGCCGAGAAGTTACCGAGTTTCCACCAATTGTATATACGGGTCCATATCTCTTGCGCCCGACAAAAAAAATAAGGATATGTTCTACCGATTCCAAGTCATCATCACAAAGAGGACATCAGACACTATGTAAATCGATACCTCTTTTATCTAATTCGACTCGTACCGATAGTCTCTTTTGTATTGCTCGCCATGTGAAGATCTCAATCTTTTTTGGAATTAGGGTGTTTCGGTTGGTTTCGACACCCCTGTTGAAAGCTTCCTCGAATACCTTTTCTTCAATGATTGACGTCAACCTTTTTACTGAAAACCTTCCATTTGTAGTCATATTCCAGCTCCAAGAATCTGCCTTTCCTTGCACAATCTGAACTGTATCTAATAACCTGTTTAGCCGCTGCAATTCATCACCTGTACGTCCAACAGGAGCCGGTGTCCATTCCCAATTTGGGCATGAACCGAGCTCACCATCTGCTAAATTCTGTTAAAGATCGTCCAGTAGCCGCAATACGTTCCATAACAGTAACGTTAGCCATTGTTTCGAGCCTAAAGAGTCTTGGGAAAAGTATCCTAAAACAATTGTTTCCAAGCCAATGGTCATTCCAAAAAGAAGTAGAGTTTCCGTCACCAATCGTCTTTGTGAAGGATGTTTTGAAATTCACTTGTAAATCTTCAATAAGTTTCCTTGCACGAATTATGTTATTCCAAACCCCTAGGGTCGGTACATTAGAGGCCTCACTTTCCGACAATAGGTTACTATGAGTACCATAAGTACTACGAATTAAATTAACCCATAGCGCGTTGGTTTCGGTTTTGAACCTCCACCAACATTTACTCAAAAAAGCAAGATTTTTTATTTTTAAACTCCCAATATTAAGCCCTCGTGCCCCATAAGGTGCAATGACATTGTCCCATTTAACCCATGACATTTTGTACCCCGAATCGCCCCCGCCCAAAAAAAGAACGTCTCAGACTCTCAAGGATATATATTACACAAGGTAGATCATGGAAGAGCGAGAAGTAGTATAATGGAATACTATTAAGAACCGATTTTATGAGGACTAATCTTCCACCGAAGGACATCGAGTGTGATTTCCAATCCGAGAGTCTACTTTTGAATTTGTCAATAACCGGTTGCCATGCACTTAAACAATTCATTTTTGTACCGATCGGGATACCAAGGTAAGTGAAAGGAAATTTCCCAGCTTGACAACCCATCCTTCGAGCAAGAGCTTCAACTTCCACCACATGTGTTCCCACACCATAAAGACAACTTTTTTGAAGATTTATTTTAACACCAGAAGATAACTCGAAACACTTGAGGATATTTATGAGATTAAGGGCATTCTCTCTACTCTACTCTCCAAAAAAATAGTGTCCGTCCACATATTGGAGATGTGAAATAAGAATTTTGTCTTTTCCCACTTCCACACCCCTAAATAATCCTTTATCAACCGCCGCTTTAGTGAGAATATTCAACCCCTCCGCTACAAGAATAAAGAGGAAAGGTGACAATGGATCACCTTGGCAGACACCTTTACCCAAAGAGAATTCTCGGGTTGGTGAGCCATTGATCACTAACAAGATCGAAGCCGATTTGAGACGAGCCGAAATCCATTTCATCCACTTTTCTCCGAATCCCATACACCGCATAACTTCAATCAAAAAATCCCAATTCAAACTATCAAATGCCTTTTCAAAGTCCGCCTTAAAGATGATGCCTTTTCTTTTCGAGGACTTTAAAAAATCGACTGTTTCATTTGCTATTAACGCTCTGTCAAGAAAAACTTTTTTGAGCATGAAATTGCAGATTAGATGATCATACGATGGAATAAAAGTATGAAACTAATAACGAACGATCAGTATTACAAATACAATCATGCTGCACTAATTGATTTCATTTACATACAGTAAATCACAAATTCGATTTTAGATCAGTGAAAACTGAAAAAACATAGCAGTATGCAATTTTAGGTCAAATAATGCTCGAATTTTATGCTTAGATCGATAAGATTGAGCTCTTATGCTCTGATACCACATGTAATTCACTGAAACAAGATCTAATTCGTGTTAATTGTGTGATTGAATGTTTATAGCAGTAGCAATATGTGTGTATCTATCGATATATGTATATGCAGTGTATATATGTATCTATATCTATATGAACATGTAAAACAGAATGATGATGATGACTAGAACAATAGTAAACACAATTAAGCAATTCATGTTCATATTACAATTATGTAAGATCAAGGATACACAAGTAGAGAGAAAATGGTAACTATGTGTTTTCTAAGGTGAAGTTGAAAATGAACAAGTGAGAGGTGAATGGCTAGGTGTTTCACTATTCCTATCAGTAAAACTAACTGTAACCTTCTTGGAACTATTGGCTAATTAAGTCGGAATTGAAGAATGTACATTTATTGTTGGCCTTTTTCTAGCGACTTGCTAGAGGGCTTCTTTCATATAATCTGCAGTTCAAAAAACAAACTAGCAAAAACAAAATAAGGAAACTGAAAACCTAGGCACACAAAAATATGCGCACTTATGTGCATTCATAAACATGAATTTTATGAAACTAGACAAACAAGCCATAACCACAAGCTTGTGATTGTATACTAATGATACAATTACAAAGGTAGGACAAGAAATGCAGGGGAATAAGAATACCATCTTAGGTGTGATAACTAGTTGTCAATATGTAGAACTGAACACATTAATATATTGTTACTGTTCCATACACCCGATTCTACCTACATAATTCTATAAACCAAGGGGATTGCACATCACATGAAAAGTTTTCTACTTTTTTTGAAACAGAGAGTAGCAACACTGTTGTAGAAAAATTACGGCCTCACTAATTCCCAACAAACGCCCAATGAGAAATAGTAAAAAAAATAAGAACAATCCACAACACAAGAATTATCGTGAAAACTCCAAAACAGGAGAAAAACCACGGGCCTCCAAAGAGAGAAATACACTATATCACAAATTGTTACAATGACATAGACAACTTTCTTAAGCCAACTACACTCTCAAAAGTATTAAACTAATACCACTCTCAAACAAGGGTAAGAAAGAAAGAAATAATCAAATAATTAAAGTGTATTGATTGGTGAAGGTTGGAATGATGCCCATGACCTCCTTTTATAACCAATTCACCCACTTCTAACTTCTTCCTCCCACCGATGTGGGATAACATCCTTCACAAAGTAACCATATCAATTTTTCTATCAAAAACAAAACCAACAAATCTCCACCTTTTTGATAGAAAAAGATAACCATACTTAAGGATAACCGACGCAGATGCTTCCTCGACGACAACTTCAAGATCCTCATCTTCATGCCATTGACATTATCTCCCAAGAGACAAAACTTGCATACTCATCGAACATTTTCTAAACCGACAATCATTGTCATAACAGACAATCATAACTCTAAACAGAATTATCATACTCCACCATAAAGACTATCACACTTAGAATATCACATTCCAAGAATTCTACCTTGGCACATGTTGTATAACCAGCTGAACAGTTATGGTGCAACTTCCTGTTTGGCTTTCCCAAAAGTTCCATCAGCTATAACATCAGTTTCCACCACACACCTTGTATCAACGCCAAACCATTGCCCATGTGCAATTGTGGAACCGCTAACGAACATCCCTTTCCATGGTGGCGCGGACACACCATGAGGATGACGCGACTTCAGAGGAATTCGTCACTCTTCGTAACAACGGAGACATCATTAGCGCCTTTAGTGCCATTTGCCGAATTAGCTCCACCTGAAAAATTAACCCTTACATTTCCAGTCTTCCCGCACTTGCAGCATACCAGATTCTTCCCGGAGTTTTTCTTCCGCCTATCCGAACACAACAGTACCGTACTTTCTGATGACGAGACCCTGTTACCTTCCAGTCTTTTCTCCTCGAATAGGAGCTTGCTAGTAACGTCTTCAAACTTTAAAGTTTCCTTCCCATACATCAAAATAGGTTTCATGTGCTCATACGACGATGACAAAGATAATATCAGCCTCAAAGCTTTATCTTCATCTTCCACTATTAACTCCAATAGCCTCCAATTCCGAAACAATACCATTAAGAATACTCAGATGATCTGAAATCATTGAACCCCATCCATACGCAAAGTATGGAATTGTTCTTTAAGACACAACCGATTCGAGATGCCCTTGCCCTTTTACAACTGCTCCAACTTATCCCAAAGTTCCTTAGCCGTTAATAACCCGTGCACATTTGCAAGCACGTTCTTTGCAAGATACAAACGAATCGCACTTGCTGCCCTCAAATCCATATCACCCCATTCTTCTTCATCGAACTTCTTGCTAGAATCACTGCCAGAAACAAAGGTTGGTTTACCTTTCAATGCCTTGTGTAAACCGGATTGAATCAACACATCCTTGACTTGAACCTGCCACAAGCCAAAATTGATCCTCCCATCAAATTTCTCTACATCAAACCTCATTGGATTGAACTTCGACATCATATCCGTATCCTAACAACACTTTCTCTGATTTTGTCCACGTTTTGACTGGCCGACAGATGTAGTGGAGTGGTGCACAGGATCCGTTAAATTGGAAAATCCAACACCCGGTCCACTACAAATTCTTGACACCACTTACTTCGAATCATAAAAAAATATTGTCAAACCAGATACCATATACGATCAATAGAACTCGTTTCTGATGTGGACGATCCACTCCCATGACAACCACAGAGCATACTCCGACTCCTATAACCGAGACCTTCCGTCAAACCTGACGCTCTGATAAAAGTTGTAGGGAAATTACGGCCTCGCTAATTCCCAACAAACGCCCAATGAGAAACAGTAAAAAAATAAGAACAATCCAGAACACAAGAATTTAACGTGGAAACTCCAAAACAGGAGAAAAATCACGGGCCTCCAAAGAGAGAAATATATATATCACAAATTGTTACAATGACATAGACAACTCTCTTAAGCCAACTACACTCTCCAAAGTATTTAACTAATACCACTCTCAAACAAGGGTAAGAAAGAAAGAAATAATCAAATACTTAAAGTGTATTGATTGGTGCAAGTTGGAATGATGCCCATGACCTCCTTTTATAACCAAGTCACCCACTTCCAACTTTTTCCTCCCACCGATGTGGGATAACATCCTTCACAAAGTAACCATATCAATTTTTCTATCAAAAACAAAACCAACAAACACTACAATGTCTTCATTTGGTGACTGGCGTAGTTTTTCAATAACCTGGTACACATGTGATGAATGGATAAACATTCTACATGGTGAATGTTTACACATCATATCTAATGCATCAAGAGATTCATATAGAGGCGAACTTTTAACATCCTCAATCCTGCTTGGGTTGAGTACAGCAACTGAGTAATCTTCTACCACCTTTAACAAAGCCTGCGAGAATCATGCAAAAAGCAAAATACTGTGTCCACATCTACTGCTGAGGCAGAATATGGTTTTGCTTGTAGTTGTACTGCTCAAGTACTATGGATGCAAAGCCAGCTAAAGGACTATGGTATTCATGTTACAAAAACTCTAATCTACTGTGACAACACCAGTGAAATTTCTATTACCAACAATCCTGTAATGCATTCTAGGACAAAGCACATTGACGTTCGCTATCATTTCATAAAGAATCATGTTCAAAAAGGAGATGTGGAGTTACATTTTATTTCTACAGACCAGCAGTTAGCAGATCTTTTCACAAAGCCCTTAGATGAGAAATGTTTTAACTATCTCATATCTGAGCTAGGTATGCTTGAACTTTAAAATAAAAGATAATTTTGTTGGTGTGCTGGTTCTACAACATGTAGGGCAAACCAGTAAGTCACGAATTCCTTACTTACTGCCTACATGTCAAACAATCAGCACAACAAGGTCTTTTATATCATGGTTATTCAATGTCTTAAATGAAATAATAAATAGGTCACAACATTAAATCGATACCTTAAAACTGAAACTCATTTACTCCCAATGATTTAAATTAAATTCATGACATATTAAATGTTATAAAGAATTTTTGTATTTAATACAAAATTTATTTTGTGGTCTTTAACTTCATTTTGAATTAACACCTGCTGCATTTAATGCTTAATGGGAGGTATGAGTGTTCAATCCGACTATACGTCATGTCAACAGTCTCTGTCCCCTCGAAAACATGCCAGTCTGTCAAATCTGCCCACGCGCCTGCAGATGACAGTTGCCATTTTTCTCTCTCCTGCACTTTTTCCACCAATCCGAAAGGTTAAATAAGGTGATCCATCTTTCATAATATCCTTCGGTTATTAGCTCTTAAATTTACCTTTCTCTCTTAAAGATCCCCAAATCTTCAAATCATTCAAGCATTCATCTTTTCAATTCATCAATGGAAGACCAACAACAATCACCACCCATCGAGAACCAACCCGAGGAACAACAACAACAGCAACAACATCTTGAGGAACTTCAAGCAGAACAACAAACTCCACCGGCACTGGAGGAACAGATTAAACATGTAGTGACCCGACCAAATCATGTTTGACGACGCCGTCTACGTAGGTCCCATTACATGGTCATAAGTCTTTAAGACAAAGTTTGACCGAAAATATGTCGCATTCATTTCATAAGTAAAAGGATGTTTCAAGTTTACAAAAGTAGTTTCCACGACTAGTACATTACAATGTTTAAAGTACAAATGAAACATGTGCGACACAGTTTAAAAGTAGTCAAAAGACGCTCCACATATGCAAGTATACTCGACATCCAAAGCAAGTATCAAAAAGAAATGTGTGGAAGCATGTATCACCTAATGATCAAGGACCTGAGAAAAACATAGGAAATCTGTCAACGAAAACGTTGGTGAAATCATAGGTTTAAAAGTAAGTGAGTAAATGTAAGTCGAACCACAAGATTTGCAACATTGATAAAATAGTAATACATTCTAAAAGTTAATATTCACGAGCACCCAATTATCAAAGCTTAATGTTTCCTTCCATAGTACCCCATCACAATAGTGCTAGAACATGCACTGTTTCTCGAAAATATATTTCATCCGAATAACGGTAGCGAACCGTTCGAATGAGGGTTTGTCAAACCCATATGGCCATATAACATAAGTTCTCACTTACACCCGGAAAGTGTAACTAATGATAATCTAATTGAGGATTTTTGTTCAAACTCGTATGTAGAAGGTTTGTTTTTCCGTACTTGTGTTCACTTAGTAAAAAGAAACGTTTATGTCTTCTCATCCCAAATATAATTTCAAAAAGAGTAAAAGTGGGACTATGATCTCACCTTGAGTGCACGTATTAAAAGTACTTCACAAAGTAATGTGTACAAAGGATAATGCTAGTCTTGACCTAAACAAATAGGTCGTATCAATAACGGTAAACGCGATAGATCAAAGATGTTCAATTAGTCCTATGGCTCGTTACGACTCGATTATGTAGCATGTGAATTAAATTGTCAAGTTTCATGCAAGACACAAGTATAGAAACAAATTAGAAAGATTGCATAATCATTTAGTTAAGTTTGACAAAAAAGTCAAACTTTGGTCGGTCAAAGTCAACGAAAAAGTCAACACATTCGGGTCGGGTCCCGAACTATTTTTCTGAGGTTTTTATTCATATATAAGCATGTTAGAACAAGTCTCATGTGAATCGGAGGTCCATAGCGTGCCAAACATTTTTCTTGTTTTGACCAAGGAGGTCAGAACCTGGACACGTCTTAGGCCGCGCCGCGACCCAGGATTGCCGCGCCGCGGCATTGGTCGTGTGCTGGTACCTGGTCAGTCTCAATTGTTCAAGTCCCAAATCAAAACTCTTTCAAGCATAAATTACAAACCGTTAACACTTAGAACTCGCACCTTATATCGTTAGAAAGCTAATTTGACAAGGAACCCAACTAAACACATTTCACCAACCGAAAACATTATTTGCAATAACCGACTTTTCAAATCAAATGATCAATCAATGCACACATTTAATGCTTTAAATTTTACAAGTGCACATTTATGATTTGGGCATTTAATGCATACATAAAACACGCCGTTTGTAGATAATCAAGCATACAATACAACTAACTACTTGCTAACAATAATTCATGGCTTTCAATGCATTAAATGTTCACATTCAATTATATCAAACCCTAACCAACAACATCAAAATCACTAATCATGTTTATGAAGTTTTCTAAAACAACCTACACATCAAATTGAAGCTAGTGATGTTAGGAACACATTTAATACATGCATTTATAACATTTAACATCATTCAAACAACCAAATCACCAAATCAAACACACCAAAGTTTATGTTCATGCTAGTTACTTCAAATAACAAAATCGAACATATAAATTATATATTCATGTTAGACTTGAGCCATAGACACTAATTAACAACTTTATAAGTTAAAAACATCAAGAACACAAAATCTAGTGATTTTAGAAAGTTACCCAAATGAGATGTAATCGGTATGGAATCGAAGAGGAAGTTGCAAGGAGTTCAAATATGTAATTTGTTTTGATTGAAGCTTTCTTGAACGAATTTAGATGATGATTCTTTATTTGGAGTATTGAAAGAAAAATGGAAAGTATGAAGAGAAAAGGAAAAATGAAAATGAAAAAGATGAATGGATGGGAGTGGTTTGACCACTTTGACCTAGTCAAAAGTTTGGTCACATGGCAAGATTAGTCCCTCAAGTTTTAATCGGGTTCGTGAATTATCTAAATGAGATAATTTAAAACGCGTATTAACGGGAGGTGTTATAAACATATAACGGACTTTAAATAATTAAATGGAAAAGTAAACGGAAAAAGGCGGGATGTTACAGAACAGGCACCATTGTTCAATCTTCATCCAAGCCTTGTTAAGGCTGCTAATGCACTAGCACATGATCTCATTCGCCTATCAAGAGGCAATGCTACACACGCTCTCTCTATTCCCAAGTCTAAAGCCAACATGGGCTATGAGACTTTGATCAATTACATCATGCAATGCCCTTTGGCCAGATCTATCACCGGTGTTCCTTCTCGACTTTATCCAGCCTGCTTAGGCAGATTCTGGTACACTGCCACCATGGCCACGACTCAAAAGAATGCTTCATGTATTCGTGGCATGGTTACTGAAACCCTAACTTGCTCTATCATCGTTGATGCTATTCGACGTGCTCTTCATTTTCTCGGTGGACCATTTGTTAATTCACCAACAAGTAATGATTTCAGGAGGCAAGTCCTGGAAGCTATTGGATATACTGGTCCAATTGCTCATACGCCATTAAGGAAGCACATGCCACCATTGTGGTACTATTTCTTCAGACGGCTGACCCAATGCATCAGCCAGAAGTCCAGTAGTTTTGATCAATGCTCAGATTTTGAGCTAAAGATGGGTCATGAGCTACTGTTCAATAGAAACATCGATTATGCTGCTGAAATCTACTTGAGGTTAAGGGAAATGGTGCTTGCACCAAAATGAACACATTTGATCTCATTTCCAAGGTTTTTGAGCCTTACTTTTGAAAACGAGCTGGGTGATGCCTATAGGCAGATTGCAGATCCTTCATTTGACCTGCCTCTAAAGCAAGGGGATGCCAAAAGCGAAACCTACTACTCCATATGCTGACTTGACACAGCAATTCTTGAGTATCTAGCTGCTCAAGGTGGAGTCTCCCAATCGACTGCCTCTGGTAGTGCACCAGCTGAGGGAGAGGGACCTAAGCGCAAGCCAGCTGTGAAACGGAAGAAGCCAACTACCACAACTAGAACAACCACCATCTCAGATACTGGTAAAGCAGTAGTTGTATTAGAATCTAGTGCTCTCTGATCATAAAGAACAACCCTAGTCTTATATACTGACTACCCAATTCTAGTGTTGGAATCCGTTGCTTATCTATTTCTTGGTAACAGGCAAATCCAAACCCGCTAAAGCTGGCTCTAAGCATGCCACAGGGGAGGTTGCCCCAGTCTCAACTGCTGCTCCTGAAAAGGATGTTGCTATGAAACCTGGTGCGTCTCTTGACCAAACAGCAGTAATCTCTAACTTAATTAAAACTATTTTAACTGCTGACTTGAAAAATGAAAGTGGAGTTAAAGGTATAACCTGGGATCCCAAGCTGACTGTTTTTAAAACTAGTGTTAAGAAGAGTAGCAACCCATACTCTTCTAACCAGGCACTTCCACATTTTTCAAAATTATACTTCAAGAAATATCCTCTGCTGACAGTACAACCAGTAGAGAACATAACTGACCCCCAAAGCAGATTTGAGCTGGCTACTCTTCGTGTTGAACTAGCTTAGGCTACTGCATAGCCTAAGTGTTACTTGGATCATGATAAGAGTCACACTCCTATATCATTACCAGCCAGAACTCTTACACTATCTGAGTCAACATGCATTGCCAATGAGTCAGCAGAGTCATAACTGCACTTACAGACACCTTACTCTGTCTCAATCAAAGGGCTGACTAAATCACCAGTCTGTCCCCAGAGACCAACACCAGATGCAATTATTGAGTCAAATTTATTTGGTTCTACAGTTGTTAACATAAAATGTTCTTTTGTTTTCAGTTCTTAGCAGGGTAGATGAACAGGCAGAGGGGGAGCAAGAAACACATGCTATTGTTTATACTGATAAGCTCTCTGTTTCTGCTACTGGTGTTGGTACTGCTACTTTTCCTACTGGTGGTGCTGATACTAGTACTGTTGCTTCTACTGCTGCTGGTGATACTGGAGATGATGTGGTTGCTAGTTCACTATTCTCAATGTTAATGAGGAGTTAGCTACTATTGATGTTTCTGCTACTCCTCCTGCTGTCTCCAGTATTGCTCTCTCAACTACTGATTTTGAAGTAGTTGATGAGATGTTTGTAGAACCTCCTTCTATTCTTGAAAAGGTCATTGATAGTATTGTTAAGGAGGTTCTAGTTTCTGAACCTACTGGTTCTGCTGGTATTCCGGATGTTGATGATCTTCAATTGCGACAATTTATTACTGTGGATTCTGCTGGTAATCTACAGGTTTCTGAGTCAACACCGGATACTTTCTTTAAAGGTGCTGCAGATACTGTCTCTTCACCTTCTGCACAGTCACCTATTGCTGCTACTGGTTCTATGGAACCAACTATGGATGCTGGTACCTCTACTGCTGTTACCACTGACACTACCCAGGCTTCTGTTTTTGGTGTAAAGCCCAAGTATGTGTATCAGGCACCAGATCCAGATGAAGTTGTGCCCAACTTCATCTACATGGGAGCTTCTATCACCCCCAAGGTTTCCCTACTGGTAGATCAGCTAACTATTGATCCTCAAAGTGTGTTAGTGTCAGCCAGCAAGTTACCCAAGGAGGAGCTGACTGAACTACTATCTCAGCTTGATCAACCAGCGCGTGAAGAGGTGTATGAGAGGCTGGCCATACTAGAGCAACCTAATGAGCAGCCATACTATCATTACTTTGGTATGGCTCCTGCTGATTCTCCATGGCCCGGTACATGGAGGCCTCTCAAGTTCATCATTGATCCTTCTACTGGTAAGTGTGTAATGCAAAACATTCCTGATTCGCCAGTACCTTCTGATTCATCAGCTTTTTTCTCATCATCTTCATCTGATGATGATGCTGATAAAGGTACTGGTAAGGAAGAGCCAATCATTCATGATAATGTGACTGGTTCTAAGGACAAACTAGTGGGTCTCAGTGATGATGATAATGATGATGCTGCTAAGGATACTAGTGGTTCTAAACCTTCGGGTGAAGGTAAAAATGATGGTGATCATGGTGATGAGTTAGATTCTGACTTTCCACCTCCACCACACCACAGAGGTACTCCTGTTGTAGCTGCTAGTGATCGCCCCTCAACCAGTGGATCTATTACCTCTGAGGTGGCTGAAGTTTCAACTCTAGCTGTTTATCGTACAGTTGCCGTTATCACACCAGACACCCAGAAAACCATCCACGAAACTCTTACTGATTGCATGGCTGAAGCTATTCGCAGAGCTGGGTTCATTACAACATCTACTATTGAAGCCCAACTCAAAAAAGTACGTGCCTTTGCAGATTTAGCAGTTGATGCCATTGTCCAACACCATGAAGATGAAGAAAATCTTAAGCGGCGAATCATCTCTCATAATGAATATGTTGCTCATATTATCCGTCTTCAAGCTGAACTTGATGCTGCTAATTGAAGGAATATTTTTCTGAATGAAGAAAATAGGGTATTGGAAGAGAGATTGGAATCGCAGGAACAGCAGATGGCTACAATGATTCCTGCTACTGCTTATGTTCCCATGGTAGAGGTACTGCAACGCATGGCTGCTCTTCAAGCTAATGTAAGAGGCAGCGTAAATCAAATGGCCATGGGTATTGCTAGGAATGAAGTTTGATCTTCAAACCTGTGTCTCAGGCAATATGGCGTGGACCCTGGTGCACATCTCTCTCCTGCTGATGCTGACTGGAACAACTTTTCATTTTCTGTACCAGAGTCAGATAGTGATCTTGATGCACATGTTTCCCTGGATGCTATGTTTGCCCCTGCTAATGAAAAAAAGGAGGAGAAGAAAGCCAAGAAGCATAAAAAGAGAAAACAATCTGAGGGGGAGCATGAGCATGAGAAAGCTCCCAAACAGCAAAGGAGGGATGATGGTGGTGGTGATGGTGCTGATCAAGGTACTGGCCCTAAGCCCAGTATAACGACCCTCATTTTTCCATTCTATATTTTTCCTTATTAAATGCCCAACTATATAATTAAACTTTACAATTGAACTTTGATTAACTATTGTTAAGAATTATATTAATTAACTTCATGTAATAATTAACAAGTTAATAAAAAGATAAAAATAATGAGCTTATTAACTTTCGTGAACAAATAAATAACTTTAAAACTTATGTACTTAAAATAATTAAACTTGGATAATTAAGGAACCATTTAAGCTAAATTAATGTACAAGGACTAAAGTGAAAAATCCCAAAACTCCTCCTTAAAAATGCCCTAGCAGAAAATTAAAAAATATATATATGAAATGCCTAAAATGCCCCTCTAAATTTCGGCCCTAAGCAACCCTCTTAACCCCCTCTTCAAGCTAACTTGTTCCCTAAGTAAATCTAACCCTAACCTTAATTCTAGAATTTTCCTAACACTCCTATAAATAGAGGCCTAAGCTAAACCTTTTCATTGTACCAAATCAAAACATAAATCTCTCTCTCAAATCTCTCCCCTCTCTCTCTTATTTTTGGCCCCAAAACCGAAAATCCCACCACCACCATCGAATTCATCATCAATCTTCAAGGGTTTTCCAAGTGATCTTCAAGCTCGTTCTTCGTGTTCTTCAAAGTTCTTCGAAGATCTTCAAGGTGTTCTTCAAATCTTCAAGGTTTTGATCTTCAATCTTCAAGAGTTTCTTCTTTTCTTTTGTTATCATCTTCGAATCTTCAAAGGTATAACATAAAACCTAAACTTATTTACATAATCTTTGATCTTTGTTTAATTCATATTCATGTTATAAACTTGTTAATTCATAAACATATACAATATATACATGAACACACATAGATCTATATATACATAAAAAAAAAATTTATATGTATGTATTTGCATCGATAAAAAAAAAAAAGGAAAAGGAATGTTTGATCTTTAAAACCTAGGTGATTAGATATAAGATTTGTTTGTGTTAATTAAGGAAACAAGATAAATACATATATACATATACATATTCGATATATATATATATATATATATATATATATACACATGTAAAAAAAATATTTTTATATATACATACATATACATTCGGTACATATAAAAAAAATATTATATATATATATACATATACACGAAATATATATATATATATATATATATATATATATATATATATATATATATATATATATATATATATATATATATATATATATATAAACATATACAATATATACATGAACACACATAGATCTATATATACATAAAAAAAAATATTAATATGTATGTATGTGCATCGACCGAAAAAAAAAGGAAAAGGAATGTTTGATCTTTAAAACCTAGGTGATTAGATAAAAGATTTGTTTGTGGTAATTAAGGAAACAAGATAAATACATATATACATATACATATTCGATATATATATATATATATATATATATATATATATATATATATATATATATACATGTAAAAAAATATTTTTATATATACATACATATACATTCGGTACATATAAAAAAAATATTATATATATATATACATATACACGAAATATATATATATATATATATATATATATATATATATATATATATATATATATATATATATATATTAAACACTAATTACAACTAAACTATACTACATTAATTAAACCCTAGACATTTATTACTAAACCCTAATTATTAAATACTACTTTAATTAATTAAACCTAATTAAAACTACTACTTACTACTTAACCCTAACTACTAATACTACTTAACTTATCAAACCCTAATACTACTTATACTACATACTACTTAACACTTTTAAACTTATACTATTATCTAACACTTACACACTTATACTACTACTAACACTTATGATATACTACTTACAACACACGATTACAATAGTCATACACGATAGCGTGAAATTACTTAAACATCGACGTTGCTTAAGGCCTAGGGTGATCATCGGTACCACTATGGGAAGCTTGTGGATTACGAATGCCAAACTTAGATTTTGGTCAAGAAATCCTGGGCCAACTAGTATCAATAGTTCATCTTGGTGACTCGGCGGTGGCATAGATGTTTGGGTACGATCCACAATATCAACCCGACTATGGTGATCATACACTTAGTTACTTTCACACTTAATAGGTGGTAGACTTATTAAGAACAACTCACTAGTGTTCAACACTAACTTACTAAAAATAGAAACTTACTAAAAATGGAAAGTTTCTAAAAATAGAAACTTACTAAAAATAGAAACTTTCTAAAAGTGGAAACTTACTAGGAATGGAAACTTAGTAAAACCAACAACACTTTCATACTTAAACTTAAACTTGGGCAAAACACTTACTACTCTTAAATGTCAATAGGTTGACTTTCTGCTCATTCATCCAACTTTCTATTAAGAGGAATAACCATCTCTCTACTTACTAAGGTGAACTTCATAGCCCCACTTTTTATTGTGCACAACTTACTTAACTTATTGGGGTGAGACACATGCTACTTTTACTATTTACAATTTAGACACAAGTGCCAACTGTTAACCTATGTTATACCCAGCTATGTCCGACTAAGTCCCTACAGTGATATTTTTAATTACTCGTTAAATGCATTCTTAATTATTGGGGTAGGCCTATCGGGAGTAACGTCCCCGATACATTTGACTAAGTATTTGTATTACTTAATAATGAAATTAAACCGACAAGTATAGACACAACTTGTCATTTGTAGTGACCCGAACTTTTCCATGTTTATATATATATATATATTAAATGAACTTGTTATTTACATGATTAAGTGTTTCCAACATGTTAAGCAATCAAACTTGTTAAGACTTGATTAATTGAAATAGGTTTCATATAGACATTTGACCACCCAAGTTGACCGGTGATTCACGAATGTTAAAACTTGTAAAAACTATATGATGACATATATATGATTATATATATAGTTAACATGATATTATGATAAGTAAGTATCTCATTAGGTGTTTTAACAATGAGTTATATACATAAAATTGAGTTTATTGAATTAAGAAACTCGAAACGATATATATAACGATTATCGTTATAACAACTTCTTACTAAATACATATGAATCATATTAAGATATTGATACACTATGTTTAATCATGATAAATGATAATTAAACATGTCATTAAGTGTATTAACAATGAACTACATATGTAAAAACAAGACTACTAACTTAATGATTTCGAAACGAGACATATATGTAACGATTATCGTTGTATCGACATTTAAATGTATATATATCATATTAAGATATATTAATATATCATAATATCATGATAATATAATAATTTAACATCTCATTAGATATAATAAACATTGGGTTAACAACATTTAACAAGATCGTTAACTTAAAGGTTTCAAATCAACATTTAAATGTAACGACTAACGATGACTTAACGACTCAGTTAAAATGTATATACATGTAGTGTTTTAATATGTATTCATACACTTTTGAAAGACTTCAAGACACTTATCAAAATACTTCTACTTAACAAAAATGCTTACAATTACATCCTCGTTTAGTTTCATCAACAATTCTACTCGTATGCACCCGTATTCGTACTCGTACAATACACAGCTTTTAGATGTATGTACTATTGGTATATACACTCCAATGATCAGCTCTTAGCAGCCCATGTGAGTCACCTAACACATATGGGAACCATCATTTGGCAACTAGCATGAAATATCTCATAAAATTACAAAAATATGAGTAATCATTCATGACTTATTTACATGTAAACAAAATTACACATCCTTTATATCTAATCCATATACCAACGACCAAAAACACCTACAAACACTTTTATTCTTCAATTTTCTTCATCTAATTGATCTCTCTCAAGTTCTATCTTCAAGTTCTAAGTGTTCTTCATAAATTCTACAAGTTCTAGTTTCATAAAATCAAGAATACTTCCAAGTTTGCTAGCTTACTTCCAATCTTGTAGAGTGATCATCCAACCTCAAGAAATGTTTCTTATTTATAGTAAGATATCTTTCTAATACAAGGTAATACTCATATTCAAACTTTGATTCAATTTCTATAACTATAACAATCTTATATCGAGTGGAAATCTTACTTGAACTTGTTTTCGTGTCATGATTCTACTTCAAGAACTTTCAAGCCATCCAAGATCCTTTGAAGCTAGATCCATTTGTCACTTTTCCAGTAGGTTTATCCACAAAATTTGAGGTAGTAATGATGTTCATAACATCATTCGATTCATACATATAATGCTATCTTATTCGAAGGTTTAAACTTGAAATCACTAGAACATAGTTTAGTTAATTCTAAACTTGTTCGCAAACAAAAGTTAATCCTTCTAACTTGACTTTTAAAATCAACTAAACACATGTTCTATATCTATATGATATGCTAACTTAATGATTTAAAACCTGGAATGTGACGATCGCTCCAAATCCATATGGACAAACACGTCATTCATCGAAACTATTCGGTATCTAAATGAAAAGTTATTGATTTTTCGCCAGCTTTCCAAAAACATGTATATCATATACCTTTTACCAGTAATATATGTATTTAATTTGTGATTCATTATAAACTGTTTAACGACGAAATTTAGCATACAAGTATGTATACAGATATATACTCGAGCACTAGACATGGATACACAATTAATATATAAAAGATAAGATATGAATACTCACGTATCAATATTGTGATTCAATATTGCAGGAAAGTACGTAGACACAGCAGATATGATAAACACTAGGTTTGATTTGCAAACAATACTCATGAACATTACCCATAACCTCCATAGCTATAACCCATAGTTTTCTTAACTCTATCCCGCTCAAAAACCCATTTTGAAAGTGACCTGCTCATGACCTCGTCGTAGTATTTTATGTATAATACTAATTAATAATATTACTACTAATAATATTAAGATTAATAATAATATTAATCTTAATAATAATAATAATAATAATAATAATAATAATAATAATAATAATAATAATAATAATAATAATAATAATAAATATAAATATAATTGAGAGACAGAGAGATTTGAGAAGAAGAAAGTAAATAAATTCGAACAAAACTGCGAGCTTTATAGGCCTGGCCTGATTTCCACTGCCATGCGATCGCATGGCTGGGCAGTGTAATTCCCATGCGATCGCATGGGAAACTTTTCCAGCTCACAATGTTTTGGCAACTAGCTCGTCGACATATTTTTATAATATATATAATATATAATTTAAATTAATTAATTATATATTATATTTTATTCTCGTGCATAGTTGATTTGTAATTTTTGTTTCGATAAGTCGTACGTCGTCACTCGACTTATGTCTCGGTTCTGGTTTTTCGAATGTCCCTTCGTACGTTGAGAAAACTTGTACATTACATTTTGAGACACGTACCTTAGTCAAAATATAGCCTTAAATTATCCTTAAATTATATCACTCAAAATATAACTTATACATTTGAGTGTTTTGGTCATTTACTTCTATAAATCATCGTCTCGCTATTTGTTAAAATACATTTTAAAATAGTGTTTACTTTAGCAAGTTACTGTAGCTAAGTCAATTTTTTACTGTAGCAATTTACTGTAGCAAAGTCAATTTCACTGTAGCAAGTAGTGATTTTCGAAAACACTGTAGCATTTTGGATACTGTAGCAATTTGAAAATACTGTAGCAAATTAGTGTTTTACTGGTTCATCTTAAACGCTTTAGTTAACCTATCTGAATATCAATCGAATCAATAAACGAATGTTACTATCGTTTACTAAATAACTTGAAATTATATATATGTATATATCTTTTTAATATACATAAATCAGTTTTTAAATACACATTGGAAGTTATATATAAATATATTTTAATAATAAATATTTCAACTTATCATATATATTCAAATAGATATTTAAACCAATAAGTTTAATGTACGGTATCAAACAATTAATACATTGTTACCTTTTCAAGTTATAGTATATATGTATCTATTTACATATAATTGTTCGCGAATCGTCGAAACAACCGAAGGGTATTTAAATATATAAAAGTAGCTCAAAAATTTTGAGATTCAGTTTTACAGACTTTGCTTATCGTGTCGGAAATGTTAATCATACAAATATTAAGTTTAAATTTGGTCAGAAATTTCCGGGTCATCACAGTACCTACCCGTTAAAGAAATTTCGTCCCGAAATTTGAGTGAGGTCGTCATGGCTAACAATAAAAATGTTTTCATGACGAATATGAGTCGATAACTAGAGTTTTATCACGGTTGAATAATATAGATACAAGAATCCAATTACTCGAAGCGTATGAGAGAAGTTATCGTAATCAAGTGAAATGGGGAATAGAGATGCGTCTTATCTCTTGATGTAGTAACAATTGATTTCCGGATTTTAAGGAATAGAAAATCTTCATAATCTAAATAAGATTTGATTCTTCAGAATTTGCAGAAATTAGGATTTTCTTTGATTAAATGTGTAATCTGCCTCGATTGCTATGTCTGATATTTCGCTTATAAATTGACCACTTCCATTTCATTTATTTTCACCATTCCTATAATCTTCTTCCTTATTTCATACTTACAAAAGATTTGTGAAAATGCTTCATCCAGTTCCGATTCTTGATATTTTCTTGGCTATCATATCATTCATTCTTCTTTTTCATCTGCCACCAGAGGAGGTTATCTTATTCTACTATTACCTTGGGGTTATATTGTTTTACATTCTCCTGTGTCTTTATATTGCTATACGCATTGATATACACGGTTTGTAATTTCGGGGTTGTTTTCGGGCTTCATATTTTCCATTATATTTTGGAGCTTCATGCTTTCGTTTTCTCTTCCCGACTTTAAGTCAAGCGAATAATGGTCCAGAATTCGTAGCTATTCATTTCGGAATGAACATAGTTAATGTTCTAAGAAAGAAATTGTAATGGCACGATATTGATTTGTCAAATTACCAGAATATCTGGAAAAGACCGAATCATCAAGAAAAATATTTTCTTGATATGTTTAGAGGTTAAATAGAATGAAAGAGTTATGTAACATGGTTCATGATGAGGGTATGATATGAGAACCTTTATCACGTTCCATTAAAAATTCAGCATGACTTACTGTAATATAATCACGTTGATCAAGTGTCATTATATTATACTAACTCATGCTTCAGCTCCCAACACCACTTCCAAAATATTCATATTTTAAACTTGAAAGTTTCAGAATTTAGAAACTAAAATAGTTTCTTTTATGATGTAACACAGATATCGCAAGGAGAAAATTGATTTCCGATACGAATGATTATGAAATTATCTCCAGAAATATGGAGGATATTTATAATGAAAGATACGATGATATCTTAGAATTTCTAATATTAGAGGATGATGAAGAATATTGTCCGCAAGGGTTTAGATTCGGAAGCAAGGTATTCGTTAATGGCTTCAGCAGATACTGAATCATTTGGATTCTTTGAAGGCAGATTTCGTCCTTGTGATTTATCCACAGCCTCTTTCATACTTTGCTCAATCCGTTTTCCAGTTCCAAACTTTCTCTTTTTCTGAGCTTTGCCAGCACAGTATCCTTTATCATCAAACTTTTTACTGTTAAGGTCGTTTACAGTTTTTGCTGCTTCATCAGCATTTTTTCAAGATTTCGAGAACTAGTTCGTAGTTTAAGGTGTTTTTCAGAAACTTCACATTCGAAATCTGTAAGTCTAGAAGATCGATGTTATCTATATATAACTGTTGTCGTAGAAAATGCTGCGAGATTCAAAATACTGATTGTTAATTCCCGGTAGTTGTAATGGTAATTACCGTTACAAGATGTGGATGAGTACAAGATAGGGTTTCAATGAACAATTATAATGGTTTTTCAGAGAGACTTTACGTCACAGATTAATGAATTTGCTGGTACCTTTACTGTTAATGTGGTGCAACATGAAAGGTTCCCCAGTAACAAAAACGTATATGCCAAAATTACAAGTCTGAAAGGTCGTCGTTGACTGGTTGAATGGTTGATAATTGATGTCGAACGAGGTGTATATAAAATAGTTTATAATTTTAGCAGAAAATATTATTAAATACGATACAATTTTACACAAGATATTTATTTATTTATAGAATGGATATACTTAAACCTTGCTACAACACTTATAGGCAGTGTACCTAATCGTACAGTAGTGTAGTTTTTAGTAAGTCCGGTTCGTTCCACAGGGAGATCTTTAAGCAAAGCTCAACGCTATATTAGTTTACTTTTATAAAAATACAAATATATATATAAGTAATATTATTATTATAAAGGGGGGGTTTTTACCGTTTAATGACCGGTTTGTCGATTTTAAAACTTTAGTCGCAGTTAAAACCTAATGTAAAATATAAAATAAATACAAGACTTTAAATTAAAGCGTAAAGTAAATAACGATAATGAAATTGCGAATAAAAATGCGATAAAATAAAATTGCGATAATTAAAAGGTACGATAATTAAAAGTGCGATTAAATAAAATAACAATAAATAAAAGTGCGATAATTAGAAGTGCAATTAAATATAAAATAAAGGAAATTAAATATGAAATAAAAGAATTATGCTTATTTAAACTTCCGTAATCATGATGTTTGACGTGTTGATTTTAGTTTTATGCCCATGGGTTAATTGTCCTTTGTCCTGGATTATTCAATATGTCCGTCTGGTTTTTGTCCATAACAGTCCATCAGTCATAAATATAAATTGCAAGTGTCCTTGTCAAATTATTATTATACCCGAAGATAAATATTCCAACTAATTGGGGATTCGAATTGTAACAAGGTTTTAATACTTTGTTTAATGAATACACCAGGTTATCGACTGCGTGTAAACCAAGGTTTTACTACTTTGTTAACAATTACACCAATTACCCTTGAATGTAATTTCACCCCTGTTTTGATTATTCTAGTGGCTATTAATCCATTCCCGTGTCCGGTTAAATGAACGATTATTCGTACATATAAATACCCCGCCCATCGTGTCCGATCGAGTGTATATGGTAAATTATAGGGACGCCCAATTGTAAATCTTTATATTAACATTAACAAACTTTCATTTAGTTAAACAAATATAAAGCCCATTAATAGCCCATAGCCTAGTTTCCACAAGTGTCGTTCTTTTGTCCAAACCCCAATTATGGTACAAAGCCCAATTACCCAATTTTAGTAATTAGCCCAACATCATGATTACTTCGTTTTAAACAAGCATAATAATAACTTAGCTACGAGACATTAATATAAAAAGGTTGAACATAACTTACAATGATTAAAAATAGCGTAGCGTTACACGGACAGAATTTCGACTTACACCCTTACAACATTCGCTAACATACCCTTATTATTAGAATTATAATTAAAATTAAAATATAAAATATAAATATATATTACTTCGTATGAATGAGAAGAAAAAATGATGATTTTTTGATCAGAATTCGGGTTGATTTATAGCCAGGAATGATTTTTGGGGCTCCGCGACTCGCGGCCAAATAGCCTTCAAACTCCGCGAGTCGCGGAGAGGTATTTTCATTTTACACCCTTGGAGTTTCCTGCTGCCGACGGTTTTAAATATATATATATAAAATATATATAATTAATATAATTAATTATATATTATATTATATTTATATATATAGTTAACTTGTAATTTTTAGTCCGTTGCGTCGAGCGTTAAGAGTTGACTCTGGTCCCGGTTCTGGTTTTTCGAACGTCCTCGCGTACAATTTAATATCTTGTACTTTGCGTTTTGAATCTTGTACTCTTGTGATTTCGAGACGTTTCTTATCAATAATTGGAACCTTTTTGATTGTCTTTTGTTCTTTTGAGCTTTTTGGTCGTTTGCGTCTTCAAATCGTCGAATCTGTCTTTTGTCTTCACCTTTTATTATTTAAACGAATATCACTTGTAAATAGAACAATTGCAACTAAAAGCTTGTCTTTCTTGAGGAATAATGCTATGAAATATATGTTCGTTTTTAGCATTATCAAATATTCCCACACTTGAGCGTTGCTTGTCCTCAAGCAATATTGTCTTGAAATACTAGAATCACTTCTTTATTCTTCACACTTTGTACATCAGTGATTTCTATACGGCGGTATAAACAATGGTAGTAACGATATGGTTTACAGTCCCACATGACTATAAAAATTTAGATCCATTAAGGAAATTGGATCTTTATGAAAACATTTGATCTTTTGAAAATTAAATCTAGTTTTTACCCTAGATAAGTTTTCCGGAATAACCCTTTACCGGTGTTTGCAAAATATTTTTGTGGGTTTCAGATTTGAAAATTTTAGCTCAAAACTTGCGGTTTTGTGTCACCCACTTGCTAACCTTGTATTTGGAAAGCAACACGTCCAGTTTACTTGTTCCGTATATTACCTTTCGGCAAACTACCGTCCGGTTGTAAAGGAAAGCGATGAACAAGCAACTGTTAAGGCAATGTCCCGTGACTTGCTTTTGATTATGGTCTATAAACGTGTCGGATGCTAGTACTATCCTTTGTAGGAGCAATAGTAAAGATCATCCTATGATTTTTCGGTCTGGCACAAGGTCCTGTCTTCGACCATGCTATGCAACCACCGTTCTTACGGTTGACACCCGATTTGGTTCAGGTGACCTAATGAATTCCAGGTGAATTCCTAGGATTTTACGTTCAATGGTAATGAACGCATTGGAAATAGGGTTTTCAGAAAAAAAATCGGTTTGTATTTTTGATCAAAATATTTTCTCGTTCACGCTCGAGTTTAGATATCATTGAATTCCATGAGTTTGAATTCTCAATCTTTAAGGTCAATCTCTAGGATTGAGTAATATCAGGCTTAAAAGCTGATTTTTAATCTTTAAGGAGATTATCCTTTCTGGGGATCTGATTCATTAGTCTTATCAAGCTAATTTGCACGGTGCCCCCCCATTGTACGAGATAAATCCTTCTCATGGTTAGGATAAATCTGACCACTTGACGACCCTGTTTGATGCTGAGGTCCGTGGATTTCCTGCTGATTTTAGAGATGACTTTTCTAGATTTTTCGTCAACCTACAGCTGGTCTGGACGACAACTTCTTGACCTAAATCAAGAAGCGCGTGTCTTTTTCGGAAGACTTTACTTCCTTTTAATGATGGAATTGATTCATCGTGTAGATCCATCTTTTCTTTCAAATATATTACAGTAAATCGGGTAAAACTGATTAAAATCGTCCAAAACAAAAGTACCTGCAATAACTTTACAGAAACATGTGATATATAGCTTTTAATTGAATAACTTGGTACATTCTCCCCACACTTAGTTTCTTTCTTTGCCTTTTTATTCTCCTTTATTCCATTTTAAATGAATTCAATCGTTTTAGGGTGTTTCTCAATTTATGTCCTTTCCGAGGTAACAATAATTTCGGTGTTAAAACCTAGTTTTATCGTTCATAAATATGTTTAAACATGATTTTGAATTCATTTATTTGAAAATTTTTAAAAATTTTACTAGAATTGGGTAGTCAGTATATAAGACCAGGGCTGTTCTTTATTATCAGAGAGCACTAGATTCTAATACAACTACTGCTTTACTAGTATTTTTAATGGTAACCAAGTGTATAAAGTAAAAGTTTTAAAATCCGAAAGAATTTAACCCCTTCCCACACTTAAGATCTTGCAATGCCCTCATTTGCAAGAAATCAGTAACAATTTAAATTATTGAGGGTGATTTGTGTGAAAATGATTAAATTTTTACCAAAGTTTCCAAATATATTGGCGTTTGTTTGCTGAATGATAAATGGTGCACGTCATTTGTTCATTCCGTCTTGTTGTTATTTCACATACATTTTGCATCATTGTCGTCAAAATTACTTGCTTTTGCTGAACTTAATGCCAGTCTTTGAAAATGCGTTGTTTTACCCTGTTGTGTACATAAGATAAACTGCAAACATATATACATATTTTTGAAGTTTGGTTTATTACCCCACATTCAAAAATTATTAAAATCTAAGAATAAAAGTTAGAAATTATAAAAATGATTACAATATTAACAAAAATATTAAATATATCAATAATTACAAATTACAAAATAATAAAAAATAAGTAAACTAAGGATGATATTGGTACCAATAGGGGTTCCACGCATAACCATAAGTGCTATAGAATGCTTCGGCAGGGTCATACGTAGGATATGGTGGCTGCATCTCTATCGACCAAGGAGGGAAGACGGGTTTCGGTGTAGGAATATAGTTTCTACCTATGTGTTGGCAATGCGCTATGATCTGGTTCTGATGAACTTGCCAATCTTCAAATGCTCTCTGTCTAGCATTTTCGTATTCCTGAGAAGCTATAAACCTATGAATTTCTTGCCCCCCTCCTACATTACCTTGTTCCTGGTTTCTCTCTACCTGTGGATGTCTACCATTGTATCGTACTGCGGCGTTGTTTCGCCGCTTCAACACTTTCGCACCATGGTATACATTTAAACCTATAGTGTCGCGGGGTTCCGGCTCTTCTACTAATAATCCCCCCCGACTTATATCCACACCGAGATATTCACCAATCAAAGTAATAAAAATACCACCTCCTATTATGCTATGTGGACGCATCCCTCGAACCATAGCTGATAAATAATAACCCACACAATATGGTATACTTACAGCGCTGTGTGGGTCTCGAATACACATATGGTAAAACAAATCTTGTTCATTTACCTTTTCTTTGTTTTTACCCCTTTGTGTAATCGAGTTAGCTAAAAACCTATGTATTACTCTTAATTCGGCTCTATCTATATCCAAATAAGAGTAGTTTCCCCCTTTGAAACGGTGATGGCTTGTCATTTGACTCCACACACCGTGTGTATCAAAATTTTCATCTATTTTCCTACCGTTTAGTATCAATCCTCTACAATCGTCAGACGCTAACTCCTCAGGCGTATATATACGTAAAGCCTGAGCCATGTCCAGTAAAGACATGTGGCGCATCGAACCGCCTAACAAAAATCTAATAAAAGAACGATCGGTTAAACTAGCTACCCGATCATTCAACTCTATACTACATAACAACTCTTCACACCATACTTTATATACAGGTCTGCGTATGGTGAATAAACATATCCAGTCATTGAAAGAAGAATTACCATACCTCTGTACCAGTAATTCCCTAATTGGCCCGGCCAATTCTACAGCTTCCAAGGGTCCCCATTCTATGACCCTCGGTACCTCAACAACCTTGGAATGAAGAGTATGCAATCCCCGTTGATATTTTGGATAATCTATCCAAAGTCTGTCAAATCGCAGGTTCGGGTGCAACTGTTCCAAGTGCATATCTGAAAAGGTCATGACTGGATGAGGTACATCCTGCTTGTAGTAGTTATCTACCTCCTGTTGTTCCAAGTTCTCAGCAGGAGCATGGCGGGCTTGGGATGAAGATTCACCCCTTTCATTCTGCAAAACACATCAAACACAAATTTTGTGCATCCAAATATGCATTAGTGTCAGCAAAATCATCAATCAAAATAATTACAATGACATTATCAATTTATATCAAACTTAAGCTTATTTTCACATTTTTATCAAATCTACACTTTTTCAAATAAGCATATACGAAAATTTTCGCCAAGTTCATAAGCATTCAACTCAAATAACATGTCAAAATAATCATTACTAGCAAATAAACAAGTCTCAAATGACATTATCTTTCAAAAATCAAGTTCATGAATTTTGGACTTGAAAAAGTCCACTTTAATTCTCAAAATCATGGTTAGGCTCAAAGTTTGGATCATTTAACTACCTAGACATGTTACACTACTCAATTTAGCAATAATTCATGACAAAAATCGGCCATAACCTGTTTATATCAAAAAGCCCCAAATTTGCTCAAGAACACAAACCCTAGATTCTAAAGATTTTGAAGTTTTTGGCTTCAAATCATGTTAACAAGCATCAATCTAGGTTATACATGCATAATATACTAACAATTTAACACTAATTACACTAAAAATTAACAAAATTCAAATTATGAAAATATGCTCAAGAACACACTAAAATTCGGATTTAAAGGTGATTTGGGGTGTAATTGTACCTGTTTTCTTGAGTAGTTCCTAGATATCATCCTTCTCAACATGATTTTAGCAAAAAATTTGGTGATTAACGGTTAAAAATTGAGATTTTTGGGGGTGAAATTCGTGGGTTTTCGGGTGCAGTTTCGCTGTTATTTGGGTGTTTATGTGTGTGTGTGAGTTATCTGATCGAGCAGCTAGTTTTATTTTTTTTTCTGTAATTTTGTCCCTCCGCGAGTCGCGGAGGTTTTCACTTAAAACTCCGCGAGTCGCGGAGTTACTTTTTTTTTTTTTTTTTTTTTTTTTTTTTTTTTTATATAATCTTTAACTTATAAAACAATTAAGAAATTAATTTTAAAATTTTGTTTCCTTTGTTATTTAGGACGAGGTTGTTTCGGATCGATGTCCTAGTCCGTCCCTCGACAAAATTTTTAAAATTTGTCTTTTTGTAGCGATTGTTTTAAAAGCTAAGATTTTTGGGTTTTTTCAATGTTTTTGGCATACTTTAAATCAATAAGATTAAAAATAATGATAATAAAAGTTCTCGTCCCTCCCTCGGGTAAAGCAATTTCGGTTCAGAGACCTAGTCTTCAACTTACGACGAATTTTAAAAATCATATTCTTAACTTAATGAGATAAAGTAAATTTTTGTTTTTAAATTCACACAACTTAAATATAAAATTTAAAATTAATATTAAAAATTCACACCAAACTTAAAATTTAAAATGCATAAAATTAAAATTTCATATTTTAAAAATTAAAAATTCACACCAAACTTAATTTAAAAATTCATAAATTCATACCAAACTTATATTAATTTTTCAAATATTTATAATTTTAAAAATATTGTTTTTACAAAGTTTACAATATTAATTTAAGATTTAAATATTAATTTTAAAAACATGGTAAAAAATAAAATTAAAAATCTTTTTGTCTTTTTATCCCACTTTAATCAATCAAATATTATCAAAAATATGCGCCCCTCTTTTCGGTAAAGTAATTTCGGTTCCACGACCTAATTTAACTCATGACGAATTTTTGAAATATTTTGGTTTGATTGTTTAAAGATATTTATACCTTAAGAATAAACGTTAAATTTCGCAGTGATGTAATAAATTTTTGAATGATATCAATAATTTCGGTCGCCAAACCTAATTTTATTTAATACCAATTTAATACTTTTTAGCGAACAAATTAGCGTTTATTATCAAAAGGTTAAAAATAAAAATAAAAATAAAAACTGTACAGACATACCTGTGAAATAGATTTCTTAGTTATATGATCTATTATATTCATAAGATAGTCGGTTTAATTGGTCTTCCATGGCTGCATAGGCGTAACCTCGAGCATTCATTGTCTTTTCTTCTAAACATATGAACGGTCCGTCTCTGCATAAAGTAACAAATTCGGTATTTGAATAGGTTTGATTATTTGAACATTTACCTCCATGTGACCATTTTCCGCATTTGTGACATTTTTCTAGGTGTCGTGCTCTTCTTTTCGCTGCGGATTTTGATTTTCCTTTACCAAATTGTAACTTATTATCTTCGCATCTGGATCCTTTTCTAACTCCGTCCATTCTTTCTCTGATTACTGATACTATTTCACTTGGGAGTATGTCATTATTTCGTTTAGTGATCAAAGCGTGTAGCATTAGACCATGGTTTAGTTCACAGGCAGTCTTCATTTCGTAAAAACCTAAAAAAATAAAAATTCAGAATGGGGGGAGAAGACTAGTTCTTTAGGGTCTGCTAGGGAAAGACCATACGTGTTCCATTTTCGAGAACTACACGAAAACAGACAATCTAACTCTAACAGAAATACATATTATCCTTTAAAGACTTGATTCTCCCCACACTTAGTTAGCTGTGGTGTCGAAATTGTGATTAACTTCGTTGTCGACTTCCATCGGACCATGTATGTAATGTTTAACTCTGTGACCATTAACTTTAAATTCAATCCCATTTGAATTTATCAATTCTATCGTTCCGTATGGGAAAACTCTTTTTACTATGAATGGTCCAGACCATCTTGATTTCAATTTTCCAGGAAATAGCTTGAATCGTGAATTGAAAAGAAGAACTCTGTCTCCTTCTTTGAATTCTTTTGAACTTCTGATTCTTTTATCATGCCATTTCTTCGTTCTTTCTTTATAGATTAACGAATTTTCGTATGCTTCATGTCTTAATTCTTCTAATTCGTTTAGTTGATTTAATCGTAGACGTCCAGCTTTATGTAAATCAAGATTACATGTCTTCAAAGCCCAAAATGCTTTGTGTTCAATTTCTACTGGAAGATGACATGCTTTTCCATAAACAAGTCTAAAAGGTGTGGTTCCAATTGGAGTTTTGTAGGCTGTTCTAAAAGCCCAGAGTGCATCCTCCAATTTAATGGACCATTCCTTCGGATTTGATCCTACGGTTTTCTCAAGAATACGTTTTAAAGCTCGGTTGGTATTTTCAACTTGTCCACTTGTTTGTGGATGATATGCGGTGGAGATTTTATGAGTTACTCCATATCTTTTAAGAACTTTCTCAAGTTGATTATTACAGAAATGAGTACCCCGATCACTTATTAAAGCTTTCGGTGTTCCAAACCTTGCAAAAAGACGTTTTAAAAAGTTGACTACAACTCGTGCATCGTTAGTTGGGAGAGCTTGTGCTTCCGCCCATTTAGATACATAATCAATGGCTACGAGTATATATAGATTATTATGAGATTTTGGAAATGGACCCATAAAGTCAATACCCCAAATGTCAAATACTTCACATACTTGGATGACATTTTGTGGCATTTCATCACGTTGACTTATTCTTCCGGCCCTTTGACATGCATCACAGGATTTGCAAAGAAGGTGTGCGTCTTTGTAAATTGTAGGCCAATAGAATCCAGCTTCATAAACTTTTCTTGCTGTTAGTTGAGGCCCATAATGCCCTCCTGTTGGTCCTGTGTGACAATGGTTTAAAATTTTACTAGCTTCATCTCCAAATACACATCGGCGTATTATTCCATCGGGACAACTTTTAAACAGATGTGGATCTTCCCAGAAATAGTGTTTTATATCACTGAAGAATTTCTTTCGTCTTTGGTATGATAATCCTTTTTCAAGGAATCCACAAACTAAGTAGTTTGCATAGTCCGCAAACCATGGGATTTCTTTATAATCTATCTTCAATAGATATTCATCAGGAAAGTTGTCTTGTATGGCCGATTCATTCAGAACTTCTAATTCGGGATTTTCAAGACGAGAAAGATGATCAGCGGCGAGATTTTCTGCTCCTTTTTTATCTCGGATTTCAATATCAAACTCTTGTAAGAGTAAAATCCAACGGATTAATCTTGGTTTAGCATCTTGTTTTGAAAATAGGTATCTAAGAGCAGAATGGTCGGTATAGACCACCGTTTTTGCTAGAACGAGATATGATCGAAATTTGTCAAAAGCAAAGACAATAGCAAGGAGTTCTTTTTCAGTAGTTGTATAGTTCGTTTGTGCTCCTTGTAATGTCTTACTAGCATAATATATAGGTTGAAATCGTTTTTCAATCCTTTGTCCTAAAACGGCTCCCATTGCAAAATCACTTGCATCGCACATTAGTTCAAATGGTAGATTCCAATTTGGTGTTATCATGATCGGTGCATTAGTGAGTTTTTCTTTAAGAATATTAAAAGATTTGATACATTCATCTGAAAAGATGAATGGCGCATCCTTTTCTAGGAGTTTATTCATAGGAGTGGCAATTTTAGAAAAATCTTTTATAAAACGTCGGTAAAAACCGGCATGCCCTAGAAAACTCCTAACTCCTCTAACATTGGTGGGATGTGGAAGTTTAGCAATTACATCTACTTTAGCTCTATCCACTTCAATTCCTTCTTTTGAAATTTTATGTCCAAGAACGATGCCTTCTTTAACCATGAAATGGCATTTCTCCCAATTAAGTACTAGATTTGATTTTTCGCATCTAATTAGCATTCGTTCCAGATTAACTAGACATGATTTAAATGTATCACCGAAAACTGAAAAGTCATCCATGAATACTTCCATGCATTCTTCTATCATGTCGTGAAAAATCGCCATCATACACCTTTGAAAGGTTGCAGGGGCGTTACAAAGTCCAAATGGCATGCGTTTGTAAGCAAAAGTACCATAAGGGCACGTGAATGTGGTTTTCTCTTGATCTTCGGGTGCTATTGGAATTTGAAAATATCCGGAAAATCCATCTAGAAAACAATAGTAACTATTTCCGGCTAATCTTTCCAACATTTGATCTATGAAAGGTAAGGGGAAGTGATCTTTTCTGGTGGCGTCATTTAATTTTCTATAATCAATACATACACGCCATCCTGTTACAGTCCTAGTAGGAATAAGCTCATTTTTCTCATTTGTAATGACAGTCATGCCACCCTTCTTAGGTACGCATTGAACTGGGCTTACCCATGGACTATCAGAGATTGGATATATCAAACCTGCATCTAGCAGTTTAATAATCTCTTTCTTAACTACATCTTGCATATTAGGATTTAGTCTTCGTTGGCGTTGCACATACGTTTTATGACCTTCTTCCATAAGGATTTTATGTGTGCAATACGAAGGACTTATTCCTTTAATATCATGAATCTTCCATGCAATGGCTGGTTTATGAGCTTTCAACACAGAAATGAGCTGTGATTTCTCATTTTCAGTAAGAGAAGACGATATTATTACAGGTAATTCAGATTCACCATGTAAATAAGCGTATTCCAAATGGTTTGGAAGTGGCTTTAACTCTAATTTCGGAGGTTCTTCTATCGATGATTTATATCGATATCTGTCTTCTTCTTTTAGCATTTGAATTTCTTCTGTTGTTGGTTCATATCCATTAGCTATAAGTGTAGCTAACATTTTAGCTTCATCAATTGGTTCATTTCCTTCTCCTAAAGAACATTCTCCTGTTCCTTGTAATTCTGGAAATTCTTCTAATAATTCTGCATGTGCATCTATAGTTTGAATATAATAACATGTATCATCTGCAGATATTGGTTGTTGCATTGCTCTATCAACTGAAAAGGTAACACTCTCATCCTCTATACTTAGGGTCAGTTTCTTACCGAACACGTCTATCATTGCTTTAGCCGTGTTTAAGAATGGTCTTCCTAATATGAGAGGAACTTGAGAATCTTCTTCCATGTCCAAAACAACAAAATCTACTGGAAATACTAAAGTACCAACTTTAACTAGCATGTTCTCCATTATCCCTCTAGGATATTTTATTGATCTATCGGCTAGTTGTATGCTTATTCTGGTTGGTTTCAATTCTCCAAGGTCTAGTTTAGCGTATAGTGAATATGGCATTAGATTTATACTAGCACCTAAGTCTGCCAATGCTTCTATTGAACTAAGACTACCCAGAAAACATGGAATTGTGAAACTTCCTGGATCAGATAGTTTTTCTGGTATCTTATTCAACAGCACTGCTGAACAATTAGCATTCATAGTAACAGCCGAGAGTTCTTCCATTTTCTTTCTATTCGTGATTAGATCTTTCAAGAATTTAGCATACCTTGGCATTCCTGAAATCACATCAATGAAAGGAAGATTTACATTTATCTGTTTAAACATATCCAAGAATTTGGATTGCTCGGCTTCAAGTTTTTCCTTCTTCATTTTACTCGGGTAAGGAAGTGGTGGTTGGTATGGTTTAACATAAGGTTTAGCCTTAACTGTGTTATCTTCATTAACCTTTTCAACTACCGGTTCTTTTTCCTTATCTTGATCAGGTTGTGGTTCTTGTGAAGTAGGAATAGTTTCATCAGAAGTTACAGGTATTTCAGGTGGTTTAAGTGTTGTACCACTTCTTGTGGTAATAGCTTTAGCTGTTTCATTCCGGGGGTTAGCATTTGTATCACTAGGTAAACTTCCCGGTTTTCTTTCACCTATTAACCTTGCTAGGTTACTTACTTCTTGTTCCAGATTTTGAATAGAAGCTTGTTGATTTCTAAATGCTTGAGCATTTTGTTCATTGGTTTGTTTTTGAGATGTGAAAAACTGCGTTTGAGTTTCAACTAGCTTCGTCATCATATCTTCTAAATTCGGCTTTTTATCATCGGTTTGTTGTGGTGGTTTGTTCTGAAAATTCGGTCTTTGCTGATTATAAGTATTATTGGATACTTGTTGATTGCTAGGACCTTGTTGGTTGTTGTATGGAATATTTCGGTTATAATTCTGGTTTTGATTGTAAATCGGTCTTGGCGGTTGATAATTATTCTGATAATTATTCCCAGGCCTTTGGTTTATGTATGAAATATTCTCTCTTTGTTCCATTGTTAATTCAATATTTAAACAATCTTTTGTCAAATGTGGTCCTCCACACTGCTCACAACTAATTCGTATAGCATGAATATCTTTAGTCATCTTTTCCATTCGTCTCTCGAAAGCATCTATCTTTGCGGAAATGGAATCTAAGTCATGGCTAGAATCGGCTCTAGCTGCTTTAGATGATCTAATGATGTCTTTTTCTTGATGCCACTCATGTGAGTGGGAAGCAGTATTATCAATAATTTTGTAAGCATCAGTTTCAGTTTTCTTCATAATAGAGCCACCAGCTGCTATATCTATGTCTTTTCTTGTAGTGATGTCGCATCCTCGGTAAAATATTTGTACTATTTGACAGGTGTCTAAACCATGTTGCGGACATCCTCTTAATAACTTTCCATATCTTGTCCACGCCTCATATAGAGTTTCATTTGGCTTCTGTGTGAACGTAACAATTTCTGCTTGAAGTCTTACTGCTTTAGATGCAGGAAAAAATTGTTTAAGAAATTTGTCAATTAAAACATCCCATGTATCAATCGCCCCTTCAGGTAACGATTCCAACCAATCTTTGGCTTCTCCCTTTAAAGTCCAGGGAAATAACATGAGATATATCTGTTCATCCTCCACTTCTCGTATTTTAAATAGTGTGCAGATCCTATTAAAGGTACGTAGATGTTCATTTGGATCTTCCTTCGGCGCACCACTAAACTGGCATTGATTAGTCACCATGTGTAGAATTTGTCCTTTGATTTCATAATCTGGCGCATTAATGTCTGGATGAGTAATTGCGTGACCTTGGCCAGTGCGTTTAGCTCTCATTCGGTCTTCCATACTTAAAGGTTCCAGATTCTCCATAATTGAATTTGTTGAATCGGTATCACTAGATGATTCTGATTTAATAGTTCGTTCCTCAACAATCTCTGTTTGAATGATTGGTGGTTCCGGAGGAAAGTTTAATGGTTCAGGATCTATGAACCGTTCCTGAATATTTTCTGGATTCTCAATTGTGAGGTTTGTTTCAAAAAATGGATTATCGGAAATTTGAACTGAAGTACTTGGTCGACTGGATGACGATTCTAAAGAAAAATCAACGGCGGTTATATTTGTTAAACGATGTCTTGATCGAGTTACAGGTGGTGAACGTACAAAAGGTGGTGAACGTCTTGCTCGGTGTATTCACTGAATATCCTATTAGTTTTTAAAAGGAAAGAAAAATTATAATAAGTTATCCAATTAATAGACTTTTCTGATTTTGCCCACGTTTCGAATAGCCAAAAGATGCAGCAGAGGGGCAGGATTCGTTTGGTCTCAATATAATTGAGGACTGTTTGGCTCCAATAACCCGGTCCACGTACAAATCCAACTATTACTACGAACCAGAAAATTTTGATGTCTATCAATTTAACCACTTAAAATAAATTTTCGCAATTTTAAGAAATTTAGATAAGAAGTAGATAAAATTCTAAGTCCTAAAACTAGAATAGCGAGAAATAAGAAAGACAAAGAGTTCGTCGCAAAAGGTCGAAAAAGAAAAATGATTGAAAAATAAAAGGTGACGGAAAAATAAAAGAAACTTATAAAAACTTAAAAATACTTAACTAATTTAACCTTATTACTACAACTAACTTAAAATTATAATCGCAAATTGATATTACTAATTGGAATGATAATTGATACATAGTAAAAGGTCTAAAAATATTAAAGCTTACAGGAAAAACTAAATCCCAAATGGAAATAACTTAAAAAGAAACTAAAACTTAAAAAGGCGTCGCAAAATTCTAAAGCACCTAAATCTTAGTCTAAAGAAAAAGCACTTAAGGAATTCTACGGCAAAGCCTAAAAATCTAAAGTTAAAATAACTATAGCAAAAACTAAGTTTAAAATTAATTATGAGCTAAAAAATACAAATATTATGCTACAACGATTAAAAAGGTAAAATATAAAAATATACAAAAAGTTGTAAAAAGTACAATTTTTATAAAAATATTATTTTTATATTATTTATTTTACTAAACTATTAATTTTACAATTTAATAAAAACTTATTAAAACTAAATACATAAATATAAATAAAAATAAAACTTAAAACTAATAATAATAATAATAATAATAATGTTTAAATAATAATAATAAATAATAACCCGTGATTAATGCGGTTTTAGGGTTTTTGTCCGTGTGTCAGAAGCCCTCCGCGAGTCGCGGTGATAAATGAGGAAAACCCCGCAAGTCGCGGGGTTCAGGAATTCAGTTGACAGGTTTTGTTTTTACGCGTTTTTCTTTATTTTTTTTTTTTATTTTGTTTTCTGTTTTTAATAAACGATTTTTAATAAAATTTATATTTTTATAAATTAAAATAAAGATAAAGAAACTTATAAAACTTAAATATTTAACAAAATCCTAAAAATACTTATATTTTTGTTTTTCTTTTTATATTTTTGAATGATTAAAACGTAATTTTTACAAAAACGACTTTTAATAAAAGTAAATAAAAATCTTTTTTTTTTTTTTTTTTTTAGCGTTGCGCTTCCGGCTTTTAAGAGTAATTCCCCGGCAGCGGCGCCAAAAATACTTGATGTCGAACGAGGTGTATATAAAATAGTTTATAATTTTAGCAGAAAATATTATTAAATACGATACAATTTTACACAAGATATTTATTTATTTATAGAATGGATATACTTAAACCTTGCTACAACACTTATAGGCAGTGTACCTAATCGTACAGTAGTGTAGTTTTTAGTAAGTCCGGTTCGTTCCACAGGGAGATCTTTAAGCAAAGCTCAACGCTATATTAGTTTACTTTTATAAAAATACAAATATATATATAAGTAATATTATTATTATAAAGGGGGGGTTTTTACCGTTTAATGACCGGTTTGTCGATTTTAAAACTTTAGTCGCAGTTAAAACCTAATGTAAAATATAAAATAAATACAAGACTTTAAATTAAAGCGTAAAGTAAATAACGATAATGAAATTGCGAATAAAAATGCGATAAAATAAAATTGCGATAATTAAAAGGTACGATAATTAAAAGTGCGATTAAATAAAATAACAATAAATAAAAGTGCGATAATTAGAAGTGCAATTAAATATAAAATAAAGGAAATTAAATATGAAATAAAAGAATTATGCTTATTTAAACTTCCGTAATCATGATGTTTGACGTGTTGATTTTAGTTTTATGCCCATGGGTTAATTGTCCTTTGTCCTGGATTATTCAATATGTCCGTCTGGTTTTTGTCCATAACAGTCCATCAGTCATAAATATAAATTGCAAGTGTCCTTGTCAAATTATTATTATACCCGAAGATAAATATTCCAACTAATTGGGGATTCGAATTGTAACAAGGTTTTAATACTTTGTTTAATGAATACACCAGGTTATCGACTGCGTGTAAACCAAGGTTTTACTACTTTGTTAACAATTACACCAATTACCCTTGAATGTAATTTCACCCCTGTTTTGATTATTCTAGTGGCTATTAATCCATTCCCGTGTCCGGTTAAATGAACGATTATTCGTACATATAAATACCCCGCCCATCGTGTCCGATCGAGTGTATATGGTAAATTATAGGGACGCCCAATTGTAAATCTTTATATTAACATTAACAAACTTTCATTTAGTTAAACAAATATAAAGCCCATTAATAGCCCATAGCCTAGTTTCCACAAGTGTCGTTCTTTTGTCCAAACCCCAATTATGGTACAAAGCCCAATTACCCAATTTTAGTAATTAGCCCAACATCATGATTACTTCGTTTTAAACAAGCATAATAATAACTTAGCTACGAGACATTAATATAAAAAGGTTGAACATAACTTACAATGATTAAAAATAGCGTAGCGTTACACGGACAGAATTTCGACTTACACCCTTACAACATTCGCTAACATACCCTTATTATTAGAATTATAATTAAAATTAAAATATAAAATATAAATATATATTACTTCGTATGAATGAGAAGAAAAAATGATGATTTTTTGATCAGAATTCGGGTTGATTTATAGCCAGGAATGATTTTTGGGGCTCCGCGACTCGCGGCCAAATAGCCTTCAAACTCCGCGAGTCGCGGAGAGGTATTTTCATTTTACACCCTTGGAGTTTCCTGCTGCCGACGGTTTTAAATATATATATATAAAATATATATAATTAATATAATTAATTATATATTATATTATATTTATATATATAGTTAACTTGTAATTTTTAGTCCGTTGCGTCGAGCGTTAAGAGTTGACTCTGGTCCCGGTTCTGGTTTTTCGAACGTCCTCGCGTACAATTTAATATCTTGTACTTTGCGTTTTGAATCTTGTACTCTTGTGATTTCGAGACGTTTCTTATCAATAATTGGAACCTTTTTGATTGTCTTTTGTTCTTTTGAGCTTTTTGGTCGTTTGCGTCTTCAAATCGTCGAATCTGTCTTTTGTCTTCACCTTTTATTATTTAAACGAATATCACTTGTAAATAGAACAATTGCAACTAAAAGCTTGTCTTTCTTGAGGAATAATGCTATGAAATATATGTTCGTTTTTAGCATTATCAATAATACTGGATACTTTGAAAAGGAATTGCAAGGTTATTTTCGGTAAAAACAATGCTAAAGGATCTTGCATAGTTTTGAAGTCAAAGTATAGCTTTGAAAGATGTAGAGATCTAAGAATGATGTCACTTGTTAAATCTTGACTTGGATTCTGATCCATCAATATTAGAATATGTAATTGAATTTGTATGAAAATGATTGTATATCGTTGTGAGTATTGTTAATAATTTTTAAATCAAAGTTGAAGAATGTACAGTGTAACATATTAATTGCAAACTTAAATATTTCTCGGGTACTACCTACCCGTAAAAAAAATTCACAATTAATACTTTGTACAAAGAATTTTTGTTACAGTCTTTATGAAAATATATGTATGTATATTTTCTTCAGATGTAATACAGATTTAATGAGTTAATAACATATTAAGCTTATTTGATTTTTGCCTTGAATTAGAAATGAATAATCTTCAAAAAATTAGAGATTACCTAATCTTCGCGGAGTATTTCACTAATGAAATCAATACTTCGTTATTTATTCTTATTGATATTCCTTGGTGAAGGATGTTGATGCTCGTGGAATTTTTGTGAACCTTACAAGGCACAGATGCCGTTTTATGGAAAGTTTCGAGTACATCGAAAATGAAAATGTAAAATCAATTATGTAATTGAATAATACACTTGGTTTATTAGGAAATGGATATCATTGAGTTGAAACAGAGATTGTAGTTAATGATTGTTAAGTCATTAACGAAAGATGTATAGCATATTAGTAATATGAATTAACCGAGTAGTACCTACCAGTTAAGATTCACACGTAATAACTTGGTACGAAAAGATTTATTTTGATTTCAAAATTCATATATATTAAATATACATAAAATGTCTTCAGGGGAAATGAGTTAATACTTCATCGGTTATTGTTTCTGGTATTTCTTGGTAACTACGGTGCGTATGACGTTGATGCTCGTCGAACAGATTGTGAAGTTGAGATTTGCGATGCGGATGTTGTTGGTGGTGGTAATGGTACTGTTGGTGTTGTTGTCGGTGGTACTGTTGATGCCGGTGATGCTGCTGGTGCTTGTAACCTTTGCACCATATTCTCCAAAGCTACTACCCGAGAACGAAGCTCGTTGACTTCTTCTACTACACCGGGATGATTGGCGGTTCGGACGAGCGGATGAATAAGATCCAGGATTTGAGAGAGTATATGATCATGACGAGATATTCTGGAGATGAGAGAGAAAATGGTATTACGAACAGGTTCGCCGGTAAGTGCTTCAGGTTCTTCGCCAAGAGAGCAATGTGGTGGATGGAAGGGATTGCCTTCTTCTTGTCTCCAATAATTAAGTATACTACGAACCCATCCCCAATTCATCCAGAATAGATGATGGCTAATTGGTTGATCCATTCCGGTTACACTGTCTTCGGAAATCAGGTGAATATCCATATCGGAATAGCTGTCAGAGTTTAAGGAATTTGAACTACATACGGGATCCATCTTGTATAATCAGGGAGATGATTTTTGATATGAATTAGATTATAGAATTTAGTTTGGTATTCTTCAATACATAATTTACATATGTATATATAATACCAAATTCCATAAATCACGGAGAAATTTTCGGAAGATGTCAGGAAAAGTTTATAGTAACAGATACGCTAAGATATGAATTTTGTCTATACACTATTCATGCAATCAATGCAGTAAAATGTGTCTAGACTAGGAATGATAAGCAGGTAATTTTCGACAAGAAATGATAAGCAAAACTTTTGACATGCAGACACGGTCGAAGTCCAGAATTACTGATGCATCCTAACAACTATCAATTAAACACACTCATACCAGACCTGATTCACTAGGACCAACGCTCCGATACCAACTGTGACGATCGCTCCAAATCCATATGGACGAACACGTCATTCATCGAAACTATTCGGTATCTAAATGAAAAGTTATTGATTTTTCGCCAGCTTTCCAAAAACATGTATATCATATACCTTTTACCAGTAATATATGTATTTAATTCGTGATTCATTATAAACTGTTTAACGACGAAATTTAGCATACAAGTATTTATAAATATATATACTCGAGCACTAGACATTGATACACAATTAATATATAAAAGATAAGATATGAATACTCACGTATCAATATTGTGATTCAATATTGCAGGAAAGTACGTAGACGCAACTGAGATGATAAACACTAGGTTTGATTTGCAAACAATACTCATGAACATTACCCATAACCTCCATAGCTATAACCCATAGTTTTCTTAACTCTATCCCGCTCGAAAACCCATTTTGAAAGTGACATGCTCATGACCTCGTCTTAGTATTTTATGTATAATACTAATTAATAATATTACTACTAATAATATTAAGATTAATAATAATATTAATCTTAATAATAATAATAATAATAATAATAATAATAATAATAATAATAATAATAATAAATATAAATATAATTGAGAGACAGGGAGATTTGAGAAGAAGAAAGTAAATAAATTCGAACAAAACTGCGAGCTTTATAGACCTGGCTGAAAGTATTTCGTATGCCCGAGAGACATATTAAATTAATGTGGCTAACATGTTATGATCCAAGTCGGGTCATACCCAATAACAAGGTTACCAACACCTTATATGTATTTAATCTTAACGATTGGGTCGTTAAATAAATACGCGACACTTGAACTTTAGAAAATCGGTTTTCTGAAATATCATCACTTGAGATAAATTATTTGGATAATTTATATTTAATTATTTATAGGTTTAAATAATTATATTGTGTTATATTTTATAAAAGGTTTATAAAATATAAAAGTAACAAAAACAATTACATGTTATATATATATATATATATATATATATATATATATATATATATATATATATATATATATATATATATATATATATATATATATATATATATATATATATATATATATATATATATGTAACATGTTTTTATATATTAATACATTGTTATTAATATATGAAATGTGCAGAATTTTGGGACTCCTAGGAGACCACCCATGCTTGCCTTTTGTTGCTTTCTATATACACAATTCCTTAAGTGCAAGACCATACACTTCTACCAAGTTTGGTGGACTCACACATGCAACTAAACATTCAAACTAGCTAAAAAAAACTCTCAAAAATTCTGCCTGCTGGCCGTGGGCTGTTTAGGTGCAAAGGAGGGTCACAATTTGGTTTTGCAAGCAAGTTTCAAGTGTTATATAAATCCTAACCAATAGCAAGGTTGTTGGGTTAATAGTTTGGGGTATTTCTCCTTGAGGTTTCATGCTTTTGAAACTACATTCATCATCATTTCTTTGGGTTGCTGCTGTCCAGAAATCAGTGAGCAAAGAAAGGGGTTTGTAGCTTAGTTAACAAGGTTGTTAAGGTTCTAAAGTCTAGCTAACTTAAAGGGTGTTGTTAGTGCATCAAAGGCTTGAAGTTCTACACATATATTCATCATCTTATAAGCATTTTGGTCAGCCCTAAAATTTATTTTAAGGAGGTATAAACTCTTCTTTTCTTGTTAGTTTGTAAGCTTATGTTCACAACTTGATCCTATTGGGATTTAACTTTAAATTGGTTTAAAGATTAATAAGTTTAATTGGTAATTACACGCTTCTGTTTTGTTATAATCTTAAATGGTTTTAAGAGTTTCAAACTTGTTAAATCCCAACAATGGTATCTAGAGCCGAAGTTGTTGAAATATGCTTCGAATTGTTGTTTTAAAACCCATCAACTTTGCATTCTAAGTACATGCATGAAAGAAGAATGCAAAAATTGTTGGATTTGGGTGGGTTTATGAAATGAGCCGAATTGTTTGAAGTCCAAAAGTGGGTTTGAGCTCTTCCATTTGGTTCATATTTGGTTGCATGTTAAAGTTCACAATCTATGCCTTGACCTTGTGTTGATTGCATGCTATATTTGGTTGATTTGTTATATTCATTTGGTTTGTAATAATAATTATTCAATGGCATGTAATAATTGTTCAATTGGTTTGTAATAATTCATTCATTTGGTTATGTAATTCATTTTATATTTGGTATGTAAAATAGAATAGGTTGTAATTTCATTTTCTAGATAAAATGTACTAGGATACATATTTTGTAAAAATGAAGATACAAGATGATGAAGACTTGAAGAACACAAGGTGCATATGGATGCAAGATTAAGTGGGAGATTTGAAATCTCCTACTTTATATGATTAACCCCTTAACCGGTGACATTTGTTTTCGGCTAAACAAATGTCCACCAAAATGGCTAGATTGTGAACACACTTATTTTGCATGTGTGGTTGTTTGTATGATTATTGTTTTGTATGTTTGGTTGATACAATTAATCACAAGATAACAACAAACAAAACGACAATTTAATTGGTTAAATTAGACGTACTAAGTACATGCAAAATGGTAATTTAAATGGTTGAATTAAAATTGCAACCAAAAACCTTAATAAATGGTTATTAAGAACAAGAAAAGGATAACGTATATAAAATGGTTTATATCAAGTAATTGGCTCAATTACAAGACATGAAATTGGTTTTTCATAAATACCATACACTAAATGCATGTTGGTGTATGGCATAATAGTTTTCTCAAACTAGAATTAACGAAAACTTAAAATCCCTTTTACAAACAAGGTAAATAAGTTTAACGCCATCCTATTGTGTGACACTTAAAAGCATTAGGGAACTCATGATGGGATAAAGGTCACCTAACCGTTATGAGCAAACTAATATGATTAAGGTAAATTTCGCATGCTTGTGGGATAAAGGTCACCTAACCACATGTATGCTGAATTTACAAGTCTATACAAGTAGGACGACTTGATTTGGGAATCATGAACTTAGGGTCACCGAAGCATGAGGAACAAATAGGCGTTGATGGGATAAATAAGCCATGCAAAAGGATTGCATGATCCCATACTCTAGAAGTTGCAAATGGATTGCAATTGTCATTTATTGACTACCTAGCAAAATCAAATTGCGGGATAAAGGTCACCTAACCGAAATTTGGTTTACCGTTGGATTCTAGAATTTAATAGTTCAATTTGATTTAAAGGGTATTGAATGTTAAATTAAAATCGATACTTAAACGAACTTTGTTAATTTTGTAGATGGCCGCCAATAACAACAACAACATACCAAACGCACCACTTAACCTAAACAACCTATCATTAAGGTCTCTCTTAGAGAAAGAAAAACTCAACCATACCAACTTTATGGATTGGTTCCGCAATCTTCGGATTGTCCTCAAACAAGAGGATAAAGCGTATGTACTTGAGGACCCCATTCCCGATCAACCGGATGAGGATGATGAGGAGGCAATGGCCTTTTACGATAAGTATTGCCGCGACTCAATTCAAGTCTCATGCCTAATGCTTGGGACTATGATTCCCGAACTCCAAAAGGATTTCGAGCATCATAGTGCATACGACATGATAACGCAATTGAAGGAGATGTTCCTTCAACAAGCACGTGTCGAGCATTTCGAGACCGTTCGGGCACTACATGCTTGTCGTATGGACGATACCCAATCGGTTTCATCTTATGTGCTTAAGATGAAAAGCCTTATTGATCGTGCTAACCGTCTTAACCTAAACATATCAAATGAGTTAGCCACCGATCTTATCCTTAACTCCCTATCAAAAAGGTTTGATCAATTTGTAATTAATTACAATATGAATGGGATGGATAAGAGCATAGGTGAGCTTCACGGTATGCTTAGAACGGCGGAAACTAGCATGGGTAAAAGGGCTTTACCCGTGATAGCAATCGATCAAGGTGGATCCAAAGGTAAGACCTCTAAGCCAAAGGTGGCTAAGAGAAAAGGACCCGCCTATCAAGGCAAAGGGAAGGGGAAGATGGTTACCCCAACCATCAACAAGGCTAAGAAGCAAAAGGTAGCTGAGAAGGCAAACCCCAAAGAAGACCCGTGTTTCGGTTGCGGTGAAATGGGTCACTGGAAGCGAAATTGCTCGGTCTATCTTAAGGAGTTGAAGGACAAGAGGGATGCAGGGTAAACCTCAGGTAACATATATATGGTATATATTGAGCTTAATATTACTTCTTCTAATACATGGGTATTAGACACAGGATGTGGAACTCATATTTGCAATTCTTTGCAGGGGTTCAAAAGAAGTGATCATATGGCGGGAACATCTAGTCTCTATATGGGCAATGGTGCAAAGGTGCATGTTAAAGCTCAAGGAGATTTTGTTTTGAAGCTTCCAAGCGGATTGGAACTTATTTTAGAAAATGTTTTGTATGCTCCGGATTTGTGTAGAAACATTATTTCTATTTCGTGGTTTTAATCTTAATTTTGTTAATGATGATATCCATGTTTATTTAGATAATGTATTCTATTTCAAGGCTTCGCCTTCAAATGGAATTTATGAATTGGTTCATGATGATGCATCATCTAGTAGCTCAATGTACCATACTAGCACCAAGAAACTCAAAAGGGATTTGAGTGATTCCTACTTATGGCATTGTCGCCTTGGTCACATAAACAAGAATCGTATGCATACACTTCAAAGGAATGGACTTTTGAAATCAAATGAAATGGACTCGTTTGATGTATGTGAATCTTGTTTACAAGGCAAAATGACTAAAGCACCTTTCAAAGGGACCTATGAAAGGGCTAAAGACTTATTGGGATTAATACATTCGGATGTATGTGGACCCTTTAAGCCCATGACTAGGAATGGTGAAAGATACTTCGTTACTTTCATTGATGACTTTAGTCGTTTCGGATATGTCTACTTATTAAGACACAAGGACGAAACGTTTGAAGCATTCAAAGAATATCAAAACGAAGTACAAAATCAACTCAATAAGACAATTAAGGTACTTCGTACCGATAGAGGAGGTGAATACCTAAGCGATGCTTTCCAAGATCATCTTAGGAGTTGTGGGATTATCTCACAACTTACTCCACCCGGAACACCCCAACTTAATGGAGTTTCCGAAAGGAGGAACCGAACCCTAATGGATATGGTTCGATCTATGATGGCAAGAAGATCGTTACCTCTATCATTTTGGGGTTATTGTCTAACCTCCGCGGCTCGTATTTTAAACATGGCCCCAACCAAGAAAGTTGAACGAACTCCTCACGAGATGTGGTTTGGAAAACCTCCTTCTCTATCATACTTAAAGATATGGGGATGTGAAGCTTATCCTAAGCGTTACGTCCCTAATAAGTTGAATGCTCGATCCACGAAGTGTATCTTCATAGGATATCCCAAGGATGATATGGGATACTATTTCTATGATCCATCTGAACAAAATGTATTTGTTGCTCGGAAGGCGGAATTCCTTGAAACTAAGTTCCTAATGGAAGGAAATAGTGAAAGGAAGATAGATCTTGAAGAGGTTCAAGATCAAATAGATGATACACAATTGGTTGACACTAGCACTCAACATGAAAATGTTGATAGTGATCAAATGGATGATCAAAATACACAAGACATTCGTAGATCTGGTAGGATTAGCAATCCTCCTGAGAGATATGGTTTTCTCATAGATGGTTGCTATACGGTTGATTTGGATGAACCAACAAACTACCAAGATGCTTTATCAAGGATTGATAAAGATAAATGGCAGGAAGCCCTGAAATCTGAGATGCAATCCATGTATGACAACCAAGTTTGGGAACTTGTTACGCAACCTCCTGGCGCTAGGCTAGTTGATTGTAAATGGCTTTTCAAAATGAAAACCGACATACATGGAAACTTGGATACATACAAAGCTAGACTTGTAGCAAAAGGTTTCACTCAAACTCAAGGGATTGATTATGATGAAACTTTCTCGCCAGTGGCAATGCTAAAGTCTATTAGGATATTATTTGCCATTGATGCTCACTATGACTATGAAATATGGCAAATGGATGTCAAAACCGCTTTCCTAAATGGATATCTTGAGGAAGATGTTTATATGGTACAGCCCGAAGGTTTTGTTGATCCGAAAAATCTTAAAAAGGTATGCAAGTTAAAGAAATCAATCTACGGATTGAAACAAGCATCTAGAATGTGGAATCATCGTTTTAATGAAGAGGCAAAGAAATTTGGCTTCATTAAAAATGGTGATGAAGCTTGTGTATACAAGAAGGCTAGTGGGAGCTCTATAATGTTCCTTGTGCTATATGTGGATGATATATTATTGTTTGGGAATGATATAACCACAATGCAAGAGGTCAAAACTTGGCTAAAAGGTTGCTTCTCCATTAAGGATCTTGGAGAAGCACAATACATATTGGGGATTGGGATCTATAGGAATAGATCCAAGAGATTGATAGGTTTAAGTCAAAGTACATACATTGACAAAATCTTGAAAAGGTTCAAGATGGAAAACTCTAAGAAAGGTTTGGTACCTATTCAAAGAGGAACCGTTCTCAGTTCATCTCAGTGTCCTACCACGAAAGATGAACAAGAGAGAATGAAGAAAGTCCCATACGCATCTGCTATTGGGTCTATCATGTATGCAATGATATGTACTAGACCGGATGTGTCATGCGCTCTAAGCTTGACAAGTAGATACCAGAATAACCCAGAAAACAGTCATTGGATTGCTATTAAAAGTATATTGAAATACCTTAGGAGGACTAAGGATATGTTTCTAATATATGGGTCTGGTGAGGAGGAACTCGCTGTAAAAGGTTACGTGGACGCGAGTTTCCAAACTGATCGAGATGACTCTCGATCACAATCCGGTTATGTCTTCACATTAAATGGAGGTGCGGTCTCTTGGAAGAGTTTAAAACCGGATGTTGTTGCATTATCCACTACAGAATCAGAGTACATTGCCGCATCATTGGCAGCACAGGAAGCTGCATGGATGAAGAAATTCATCGACGACTTAGGAGTGGTCCCTTCCATTCAAGACCCTCTTGAGATCTTTTGTGACAACGAAGGTGCGATTGCTCAAATCAAGGAACCTCGTGCTCACCAAAAGACCCGTCACATTGAGCGGAGATTCAATTACATTAGGGATGAAGTTGAAAAGGGAAAGATATGTATTCGCAAAGTTCACACAGATCATAACATAGCGGATCCACTCACGAAACTCTTATATGGAGCAAAACATGAAGGACATGTTTGTGCATTAGGGCTTCGATATCCTAGTGATTGGTCATGATCTATTTTAAGTATTGTAATGGAACGAAGTGGTTCAAACTCATTAATATAATTATGGTTTAATTTATTTTGAGTTATGTTCCTATTTTGCATATTTTATCCATGAATAAGTAATTATTCTAAATTCCGTAGTCGATCAAATTTGTGGGAATGAGTGTGAGGTTTAGACTATTATGAACTTGGATTGGTATACATTCATAGGTTGAATGTAGGGCAGGGTTGCTACCAAGGTTCATAGATATTTGTAGGATACAAATATTGGAAGACCCGCTCTCAAGATTTACTGTATGGAGCCTTTGTGGTTGATCACATGTAATCTTGTGTAAAGGCGAATATCATCGTATCCTCTGACCTGAGATACATATTGGGTTCTGATATTCACCAAGTATTATGCCTTGATTCTTTCCTTCGCTATTCTGAAATATGGTAGTACATAAGGAAGAGCTCAGGTATAATACAAAGTGTGTATCTAGGACGTATGTAGTCAAGATGGAATTTGTCCCTCTTATTCGTTGAGAGTCAGATGTCTAAGGCCTGATAAAGTTAAATCTATAAGAGAGTGATCACTCTGTATCTCTTGGATTTAACATGACATCTAGGACGAAAGGAAATAATGAAAGATTCACCTAATCATATTCGAGATGGGAACTCGAAAAGGATGATGTTATTGAATGGCACAAAGTCATAACATATTGGGGGTGATGGACGGTCGTTAGGTGGTATCCATCACTTGCATTAATTTCTTATGTTTCTCGTGCAAGTGGGAGATTGAAAGTATTTCGTATGCCCGAGAGACATATTAAATTAATGTGGCTAACATGTTATGATCCAAGTCGGGTCATACCCAATAACAAGCTTACCAACACCTTATATGTATTTAATCTTAACGATTGGGTCGTTAAATAAATACGCGACACTTGAACTTTAGAAAATCGGTTTTCTAAAATATCATCACTTGAGATAAATTATTTGGATAATTTATATTTAATTATTTATAGGTTTAAATAATTATATTGTGTTATATTTTATAAAAGGTTTATAAAATATAAAAGTAACAAAAACAATTACATGTTTTATATATATATATATATATATATATATATATATATATATATATATATATATATATATATATATATATATATATATATATATATTTATATATATGTAACATGTTTTTATATATTAATACATTGTTATTAATATATGAAATGTGCAGAATTTTGGGACTCCTAGGAGACCACCCATGCTTGCCTTTTGTTGCTTTCTATATACACAATTCCTTAAGTGCAAGACCATACACTTCTACCAAGTTTGGTGGACTCACACATGCAACTAAACATTCAAACTAGCTAAAAAAAACTCTCAAAAATTCTGCCTGCTGGCCGTGGGCTGTTTAGGTGCAAAGGAGGGTCACAATTTGGTTTTGCAAGCAAGTTTCAAGTGTTATATAAATCCTAACCAATAGCAAGGTTGTTGGGTTAATAGTTTGGGGTATTTCTCCTTGAGGTTTCATGCTTTTGAAACTACATTCATCATCATTTCTTTGGGTTGCTGCTGTCCAGAAATCAGTGAGCAAAGAAAGGGGTTTGTAGCTTAGTTAACAAGGTTGTTAAGGTTCTAAAGTCTAGCTAACTTAAAGGGTGTTGTTAGTGCATCAAAGGCTTGAAGTTCTACACATATATTCATCATCTTATAAGCATTTTGGTCAGCCCTTAAATTTATTTTAAGGAGGTATAAACTCTTCCTTTCTTGTTAGTTTGTAAGCTTATGTTCACAACTTGATCCTATTGGGATTTAACTTTAAATTGGTTTAAAGATTAATAAGTTTAATTGGTAATTACACGCTTCCGTTTTGTTATAATCTTAAATGGTTTTAAGAGTTTCAAACTTGTTAAATCCCAACAATGGCCTGATTTCCACTGCCATGTGATCGCATGGCTGGGCAGTGTAATTCCTATGCGATCGCATGGGAAACTTTTCCCGCTCACAGTTTTTTGGCAACTAGCTCGTCGACATATTTTTATAATATATATAATATATAATTTAAATAAATTAATTATATATTATATTTTATTCTCGTGCATAGTTGATTTGTAAAGTCAACTTCACTGTAGCAAGTAGTGATTTTCGAAAACACTGTAGCATTTTGGGTAATGTAGCAATTTGAAAATACTGTAGCAAATTAGTGTTTTACTGGTTCATCTTAAACGCTTTAGTTAACTTATCTGAATATCAATCGAATCAATAAACGAATGTTACCATTGTTTACTAAATAACTTGAAATTATATATATGTATATATCTTTTTAATATACATAAATCAGTTTTTAAATACACATTGGAAGTTATTTATAAATAAATTTTAATAATAAATATTTCAACTTATCATATATATTCAAATAGATATTTAAACCAATAAGTTTAATGCATGGTATCAAACAATTAATACATTGTTACCTTTTCAAGTTATAGTATATATGTATCTATTTACATATAATTGTTCGCGAATCGTCGAAACAACCGAAGGGTATTTAAATATATAAAAGTAGTTCAAAAATTTTGAGATTCAGTTTTACAGACTTTTCTTATCATGTCGGAAATGTTAATCATACAAAGATTAAATTTAAATTTGGTCAGAAATTTCCGGGTCATCACATGGAAACACGAAAAACACCGTAAAACCGGACATACGCCGTCGTAGTAACACCGCGGGTTATTTTGGGTTTGATAATTAAAAACTATGATAAACTTTGATTTAAAAGTTGTTCCTCTGGGAAAATGATTTTTCTTATGAACATGAAACTATATCCAAAAATCATGGTTAACTCAAAGTGGAAGTATGTTTTTCAAAATGGTCATCAAGACGTCGTTCTTTCGACTGAAATGACTACCTCTTACAAAAATGACTTGTAACTTATATTTCCGACTATAAACCTATACTTTTTCTGTTTAGATTCATAAAATAGAGTTCAATATGAAACCATAGCAATTTGATTCACTCAAAATGGATTTAAAATGAAGAAGTTATGGGTAGAACAAGATTGGATATTTTTTTGATTTTTGTAGCTACAGGAAATATTAACAATTCTATACAAATCATATCCAAACTAACTTATATTGTATTATACATGTATTCTAATATATTATATAATCTTGGGATACCATAGACACGTATGCAAATGTTTTGACATATCATATCGACCCATGTATATATATTATTTGGAACAACCATAGACACTCTATATGCAGTAATGTTGGAGTTAGCTATACAGGGTTGAGGTTGATTCCAAAAATATATATACTTTGAGTTGTGATCTAGCCTGAGACGTGTATACACTGGGTCATGGATTGATTCAGGATAATATATATCGATTTATTTCTGTACATCTAAATGTGGACAACTAGTTGTAGGTTTCTAATGAGGACAGCTGACTTAATAAACTTAAAACATCAAAATATATTAAAAGTGTTGTAAATATATTTTGAACATACTTTGGTATATATGTACATATTTGTTATAGGTTCGTGAATCGACCAGTGGCCAATTCTTACTTCCCGACGAAGTAAAAATCTGTGAAAGTGAGTTATAGTTCCACTTTTAAAATCTAATATTTTGGGATGAGAATACATGCAGTTTTATAAATGTTTTACGAAATAGACACAAGTAATTGAAACTACATTATATGGGTGAATGATCGAAGCCGAATATGCCCCTTTTGCTTGGTAGCCTAAGAATTAGTAAACCGATCTACTAATTGACGCGAATCCTAAAGATAGATCTATTGGGCCTAACGAACCCCATCCAAAGTACCGGATGCTTTAGTACTTCGAATTCATTTTTATCATGTCAGAAGGATTTCCCGGAATGATAGGGGATATTCTTATATGCATCTTGTTAATGTCGGTTACCAGGTGTTCACCATATGAATGAATTTTATCTCTTTGTATGGGTTGTATATTGAAATATGAAATCTTGTGGTCTATTATTATGATTTGATAATATATAGGTTAAACCTATTGTAGTGACCCGAACTTTTCCATGTTTATATATATATTAAATGAAATTGTTATTTACATGATTAAGTGTTTCCAACATATTAAGCAATCAAACTTGTTAAGACTTGATTAATTGAAATAGGTTTCATATAGACAATTGACCACCCAAGTTGACCGGTGATTCACGAACGTTAAAACTTGTAAAAACTATATGATGACATATATATGGTTATATATATAGTTAACATGATATTATGATAAGTAAACATATCATTAAGTATATTAATAATGAACTACATATGTAAAAAACAAGACTACTAACTTAATGATTTTGAAACGAGACATATATGTAACGATTATCGTTGTAACGACATTTAATGTATATATATCATATTAATAGATATTCGTACATCATAATATCATGATAATATAATAATTTAAAATCTCATTTGATATTATAAACATTGGGTTAACAACATTTAACAAGATCGTTAACCTAAAGGTTTCAAAACAACACTTACATGTAACGGCTAACGATGACTTAACGACTCGGTTAAAACGTATATACATGTAGTGTTTTAATATGTATTCATACACTTTTGAAAGACTTCAAGACACTTATCAAAATACTTCTACTTAATAAAAATGCTTACAATTACATCCTCGTTCAGTTTCATCAACAATTCTACTCGTATGCATCCGTATTCGTACTCGTACAATACATAGCTTTTAGATGTATGTATATACACTCCAATGATCAGATCTTAGCAGTCCATGTGAGTCACCTAACACATGTGGGAACCATCATTTGGTAACTAGCATGAAATATCTCATAAAATTACAAAAATATGAGTAATCATTCATGACTTATTTACATGAAAACAAAATTACATATCCTTTATACCTAATCCATACACCAACGACCAAAAACACCTAAAAACACTTTCATTCTTCAATTTTCTTCATCTAATTGATCTCTCTCAAGTTCTATCTTCAAGTTCTAAGTGTTCTTCGTAAATTCCAAAAGTTCTAGTTTCATAAAATCAAGAATACTTTCAAGTTTGCTAGCTCACTTCCAATCTTGTAAGGTGATCATCCAACCTCAAGAAATCTTTGTTTCTTACAGTAGGTTATCATTCTAATATAAGGTAATAATCATATTCAAACTTTGGTTCAATTTCTATAACTATAACAATCTTATTTCAAGTGATGATCTTACTTGAACTTGTTTTCGTGTCATGATTCTGCTTCAAGAACTTCGAGCCATCCAAGGATCCGTTGAAGCTAGATCCATTTTTCTCTTTTCCAGTAGGTTTATCCAAGGAACTTAAGGTAGTAATGATGTTCATAACATCATTCGATTCATACATAAAAAGCTATCATATTCGAAGTGGTAAAGTAGTAATCACTAGAACATAGTTTAGTTAATTCTAAACTTGTTCGCAAATAAAGTTAATCCTTCTAACTACACTTTTAAAATCAACTATACACATGATCTATATCTATATGATATGCTAACTTAATGATTTAAAACCCGGAAACACGATAAACACCATAAAACCGGATTTACGCCGTCGTAGTTATAACCGGGGGCTGTTTTGGTTTGGATAATTAAAACTATGAAAAACTTTGATTTAAAAGCTATACTTCTGGGAAAATGATTTTTCTTATGAACATGAAACCATATCCAAAAATCATGGTTAAACTCAAAGTGAAAGTATGTTTTTCAAAACAGTCATCAAGATGTCGTTCTTTCGACGGAAATGACTACCTCTTTCAAAAACGACTTGTAACTTGTATTTCCGACTATAAACCTATTCCTTTTCTGTTTAGTTTCATAAAGTCAAGTTCAATACGAAACCGTGGCCGCTTAAATCACTCAAAACGGATTAGAAACGAATAAATGGCGAGCAAAACAAAATTGGTAAAAACTACTCATTTTAGCTACGTGAAAATTGGTAACAAATCTATTCCAACCATAACTTAATCAACTTGTATTGTATATTATGTAATCTTGAGATACCATAGACACGTATACAATGTTTCGCCCTATCATGTCGACACATCTATATATATTTTGGAACAACCATAGACACTCTATATGTGAATGTTGGAGTTAGCTATACAGGGTTGAGGTTGATTCCAAAATATATATAGTTTGAGTTGTGATCAATACTGAGATACGTATACACTGGGTCGTGAATTGATTCAAGATAATATTTATCGATTTATTTCTGTACATCTAACTGTGGACAACTAGTTGTAGGTTACTAACGAGGACAGCTGACTTAATAAACTTAAAACATCAAAATGTATTAAAAGTTTTGTAAATATATTTTGAACATACTTTGATATATATGTATATATTGTTATAGGTTTGTGAATCAACCAGTGGCCAAGTCTTACTTCCCGACGAAGTAAAAATCTGTGAAAGTGAGTTATAGTCCCACTTTTAAAATCTAATATTTTTGGGAGAGAATACATGCAGGTTTTATAAATGATTTACAAAATAGACACAAGTACGTGAAACTACATTCTATGGTTGAATTATCGAAATCGAATATGCCCCTTTTTATTAAGTCTGGTAATCTAAGAATTAGGGAACAGATACCCCAATTGACGCGAATCCTAAAGATAGATCTATTGGGCCTAACAAACCCCATCCAAAGTACCGAATGCTTTAGTACTTCGAATTTTATATCATATCCGAAGGGTGTCCTGAAATGATGGGGATATTCTTATATATGCATCTTGTTAATGTCGGTTACTAGGTGTTCACCATATGAATGATTTTTATCTCTATGTATGGGATGTATATTGAAATATGAAATCTTGTGGTCTATTGTTACGATTTGATATATATAGGTTAAACCTATAACTCACCAACATTTTTGTTGACGTTTAAAGCATGTTTATTCTCAGGTGAATACTAAGAGCTTCTGTTGTTGCATACTAAAATAAGGACAAGATTTGGAGTCCATGTTTGTATGATACTGTGTAAAAACTGCATTCAAGAAACTGATTTCGATGTAACATATTTGTATTGTAAACCATTATGTAATGGTCGTGTGTAAACAGGATATTTTAGATTATCATTATTTGATAATCTACGTAAAGCTTTTTAAACCTTTATTTATGAAATAAAGGTTATGGTTTGTTTTAAAAATGAATGCAGTCTTTGAAAAACGTCTCATATAGAGGTCAAAACCTCGCAACGAAATCAATTAATATGGAACGTTTTTAATCAATAAGAACGGGACATTTCAGTTGGTATCCGAGTGTTGGTCTTAGAGAACCAGAATTTTGCATTAGTGTGTCTTATCGAATTTGTTAGGATGCATTAGTGAGTCTGGACTTCGACCGTGTTTACTTGAAAAATGATTGCTTAACAAATTTTGTTGGAAACTATATATTTTTAACATGTGAATATTATGTGATATATTAATCTCTTAACGTGTTTCATATTATGTGATAGATGTCTACCTCTAGAACAAGTCCCATTGACTCACCTAATAATAATGAAGAGTCAAATGTAAATTGGAATTATTCGTGGACTGATTCACAAGTTCCCGAAGAGGAACCGGAGGAAGAGTCGGAACCGGAAGAAGAGTCGGAAACGGAAGAAGAATCGGAACCGGAAGAAGAAATAGAACCAGTGGGGGAAATAATAAAACGGTTAAGTAGAAGAAAATCCTCAACCAACCGACCAAAGTTAGTTATGGTCAATGGTGTTTCCGCCAAGGAAGCAAAGTATTGGGAGGATTACCAATTCTCCGATGAATCGGATCCCGACAAGGATTCCGATGATGTTATAGAAATTACCCCAACACAATTTAATAAGGCAAAAGAGAACAATAAGGGAAAGGGCATAAAAATAGAGAAATTTGATTCCAAACCCGATGAACTTTATATGTATCGTCAACACCCGTATTTCTTAAGTTGTGACAATAACCCGGGAACCTCTAAACCACCAGGTTTTTCTAAACCAATGTGGAAAATGACGGCTCGTATTAGGGGAACATCATATATCCCTAGAAACTTGGCAAAACGAACCAAAACCGAAGAAAAAGAAACGAGCGAGTCGGAATAAGATAGTTGTATTCGTGTGGTGTAATATATGTAATATAGTGTGCTTATGCTTTATGATATATGTAAAAATTGCTTGTATTAATAAGTATTTTTTTTATGAATCTAACTCTTGTCTATTTTACAGCATAAAAACACAAAATGGATAGACAACCCAATATTTTAAGAGACCTACCCGGAGACATGATGGATGAAATCTTGTCTAGAGTCGGTCAGAATTCCTCGGCACAACTATTTAAGGCGAGATCAGTTTGTAAGACATTCGAAGAACGTTCCAAGAATGCCTTGATTTATAAAAGGCTTTCGTTCGAAAGATGGGGGATATCACATTGGGAAATCCATAAGTTACGATGTGTTTACTTTGATGCATATATTGCGGGGATCCCAAATGCTATTTTACGCAACGGGTTAAGAAATTATTTTGACTCAATATATCCGAATATAGGACTTCGTGATTTAGAAAAAGAGTCTAACATGCAACATAAAGAAGCATGTTATGCTTACGGGTTAGTAATGTTCGCTTCTCACCAAAGTGAGAACAAGAACATCGGGCTACAACTATTCAACAAAAAGTTCCCACAAGTGACGGAGTCGGTAATTGGGGTAAGAAATGAGGTTTTTAGATTGTTACGGGACTGTTGGACATTACGTAACCCTCGTCCCTTTGACGATGTTACAACACGCTATCTTATCAACGGCCATAACGGTTATGTTCCACAAGACCAAGGATGGGAAGTAGTCCTAGTAAAACCAGAATGCATGACTTGTTTCTGGACGTATGAATTACGTGTCTTTATTGCCTTTGCTGAACGACTTGTTTACTAGCTAGAATTATCTTCACAACCATCTTGTATCAAATTTATTGTGTGCTATATTTCATGCTATATGTAAAATAAGCGGTATTGTAAGTTTGTAAAATATTGTGTAAAAGTTTGAACGCGAAATATTATTATAATCAGTTTTTCATATAGAATTGTAGTAGTTGAATTGTATATTAGCTACTTAGTATGAACTTAACGGGTAGGTACTACCCGAATTTAAACTTATAAAACGGTAATATGAAGAAAAAGCTTTTATAAATGAGTTCATATTATGCTACGAGATACTATTGACTACTCTTAATATTCTGTATGATTAACTTGTTTCATTTGACTATTTTGAAGGAAATGGCACCAACTACTCGACACACCTTGAATATGAGCGAAGAGGAATTTCCTGCCTTTCTTGCCTCAAACATAGCCGCAGTACAGGCTGTGCTACATACCAACAATAACCTTGGATCTAGCAGTACAGGAAATCATGTAGGATGCACCTACAAAGAATTCACTGCCTGCAAACCTTTGGAATTTGATGGAACCGAAGGACCGATCGGATTGAAACGGTGGACCGAGAAGGTCGAATCGGTGTTTGCCATAAGTAAGTGTACTGAAGAGGACAAAGTGAAGTACGCTACGCATACCTTCACAGGTTCTGCGTTAACATGGTGGAATACCTATCTAGAGCAAGTGGGACAAGATGATGCTTACGCACTACCGTGGTCAGCATTCAAGCACTTGATGAACGAGAAGTACCGTCCCAGAACCGAGGTCAATAAGCTCAAGACAGAACTTATAGGGTTACGAACCCAAGGATTTGATATTACCACGTACGAAAGACGATTCACAGAATTATGCCTATTGTGTCCGGGAGCGTTCGAAGATGAGGAAGAGAAGATAGGCGAGTTTGTGAAAGGATTACCGGAAAGAATCCAAGAAGATATAAGTTCACACGAGCCCGCCTCCATACAACAGGCATGTAGAATGGCTCACAAACTAGTGAACCAGATTGAAGAAAGAATTAAAGAACAGACTGCTGAAGAGGACAATGTGAAGCAAGTCAAAAGAAAGTGGGAGGAAAACGGTGATAAGAATCACCAATACAACAACAACAGCAATTACAACAATAATCGCAACAACTATCCCAACAATCGCAACATCAATTGCAACAACAACAAACGGCCCAACAACAACAACAACAACAACAACAACAACAACAACAACAACAACAACAACAACAACAACAACAACAACAACAACAACAACAACAACAACAACAACAACAACAACAACAACAACAACAACAACAACAACAGCAACTACAACAATCATCCCAACAACAATAATAACCGCAACAACAACAACAATCAGAAGCACCTATACCAAAGGTGTGAAAAGTATCACTCGGGGTTTTGCACCAAATTTTGCAACAAGTGTAAAAGAAATGGTCATAGCGCGGCGAAGTGTGAGGTCTACGGACCAGGGGTTAACAGAACGAAAGGAACAAATGGTGTCGGAACGAGTAATGGCGGAGCAAGTAGTGTCGGAGCAAGTTATGCCAATGTATTTTGTTATAAATGTGGAAAACCGGGCCATATTATTAGAAATTGCCCGAACCAGGAGAACACGAATGGACAAGGCCGCGGAAGAGTTTTCAATATTAATGCGGCAGAGGCACAGGAAGACCCGGAGCTTGTTACGGGTACGTTTCTTATTGACAATAAATCTGCTTACGTTTTATGTGATTCGGGTGCGGATAGAAGCTATATGAGTAGAGATTTTTGTGCTAAATTAAGTTGTCCATTGATGCCTTTGGATAGTAAATTTTTACTCGAATTAGCAAATGGTAAATTAATTTCAGCTGATAATATATGTCGGAATCGAGAAATTAAACTGGTTAGCGAAACATTTAAGATTGACTTGATACCAGTAGAGTTAGGGAGTTTTGATGTGATAATCGGTATGGACTGGTTGAAAGAAGTGAAAGCAGAGATCGTTTGTTACAAAAATGCAATTCGCATTATACGAGAAAAAAGAAAACCCTTAATGGTGTACGGAGAAAAGAGCAACACGAAGCTACATCTTATTAGTAATTTGAAGGCACAAAAACTAATAAGAAAAGGTTGCTATGCTGTTCTCGCACACGTCGAGAAAGTACAAACTGAAGAAAAGAGCATCAATGATGTTCCCGTCGCAAAAGAATTTCCCGATGTATTTCCGAAAGAATTATCGGGATTACCCCCACATCGATCTGTTGAATTTCAAATAGATATTGTACCAGGAGCTGCACCAATAGCTCGTGCTCCTTACAGACTCGCACCCAGTGAGATGAAAGAACTGCAAAGCCAATTAAAAGAACTTTTAGAGCGTGGTTTCATTCGACCAAGCACATCACCGTGGGGAGCTCCTGTTTTGTTTGTCAAGAAGAAAGATGGTACATTCAGGTTGTGTATCGACTACCGAGAGTTGAACAAACTTACCATCAAGAACCGCTACCCACTACCGAGAATCGATGACTTATTTGATCAACTACAAGGCTCGTCTGTTTATTCAAAGATTGACTTACGTTCCGGGTATCATCAAATGCGGGTAAAAGAAGATGATATTCCAAAGACTACTTTTAGGACGCGTTATGGTCATTACGAGTTTATGATTATGCCGTTTGGATTGACTAACGCACCAGCTATGTTCATGGACCTTATGAACCGAGTGTGTGGACCATACCTTGACAAGTTTGTCATTGTTTTCATTGATGACATACTTATTTACTCAAAGAATGACCAAGAACACGGTGAACATTTGAAAAAGGTGTTAGAAGTATTGAGGAAGGAAGAATTATACACTAAGTTTTCAAAGTGTGCATTTTGGTTGGAAGAAGTTCAATTCCTCGGTCACATAGTGAACAAAGAAGGTATTAAGGTGGATCCGGCAAAGATAGAAACTGTTGAAAAGTGGGAAACCCCGAAAACTCCGAAACACATACGCCAGTTTTTAGGAATAGCTGGTTACTACAGAAGATACATCCAAGACTTTTCCAGAATAGCAAAACCCTTGACTGCATTAATGCATAAAGGGAAGAAATTTGAATGGAATGATGAACAAGAGAAAGCGTTCCAGTTATTGAATAAAAAGCTAACTACGGCACCTATATTGTCATTGCCTGAAGGGAATGATGATTTTGTGATTTATTGTGATGCATCAAAGCAAGGTCTCGGTTGTGTATTAATGCAACGAACAAAGGTGATTGCTTATGCGTCTAGACAATTGAAGATTCACGAACAAAATTATACGATGCATGATTTTGGAATTAGGCGCGGTTGTTTTTGCATTAAAGACTTGGAGGCACTACTTATATGGGGTCAAAAGTATTATATATACCGACCACAAAAGTCTTCAACACATATTTAATCAGAAACAACTGAATATGAGGCAGCGTAGGTGGATTGAATTGTTGAATGATTATGACTTTGAGATTCTTTATCACCCGGGGAAGGCAAATGTGGTAGCCGACGCCTTGAGCAGTAAGGACAGAGAACCCATTCGAGTAAAATCTATGAATATAATGATTCACAATAACCTTACTACTCAAATAAAGGAGGCGCAATAAGGAGTTTTAAAAGAGGGAAATTTAAAGGATGAAATACCCAAAGGATCGGAGAAGCATCTTAATATTCGGGAAGACGGAACCCGGTATAGGGCTGAAAGGATTTGGGTACCAAAATTTGGAGATATGAGAGAAATGGTACTTAGAGAAGCTCATAAAACCAGATACTCAATACATCCTGGAACGGGGAAGATGTACAAGGATCTCAAGAAACATTTTTGGTGGCCAGGTATAAAGCCGATGTTGCTAAATACGTAGGAGAATGTTTGACGTGTTCTAAGGTCAAAGCTGAGCATCAGAAACCATCAGGTCTACTTCAACAACCCGAAATCCCGGAATGGAAATGGGAAAACATTACCATGGATTTCATCACTAAATTGCCAAGGACTGCAAGTGGTTTTGTTACTATTTGGGTAATAGTTGATCGTCTCACCAAATCAGCACACTTCCTGCCAATAAGAAAAGATGACAAGATGGAGAAGTTAGCACGACTGTATTTGAAGGAAGTCGTCTCCAGACATGGAATACCAATCTCTATTATATCTGATAGGGATGGCAGATTTATTTCAAGATTCTGGCAGACATTACAGCAAGCATTAGGAACTCGTCTAGACATGAGTACTGCCTATCATCCACAAACTAATGGGCAGAGCGAAAGGACAATACAAACGCTTGAAGACATGCTACGAGCATGTGTTATTGATTTCGAAAATAGTTGGGATCGACATCTACCGTTAGCAGAATTTTTCTACAACAACAGCTACCATTCAAGCATTGAGATGGCGCCATTTGAAACACTTTATGGTAGAAAGTGTAGGTCTCCGATTTGTTGGAGTGAAGTGGGGGATAGACAGATTACGGGTCTGGAGATAATACAAGAAACTACCGAGAAGATCATCCAAATTCAACAACGGTTGAAAACCGCCCAAAGTCGACAAAAGAGCTACGCTGACATTAAAAGAAAAGATATAGAGTTTGAAATTGGAGAGATGGTCATGCTTAAAGTTGCACCTTGGAAAGGTGTTGTTCGATTTGGTAAACGAGGGAAATTAAATCCAAGGTATATCGGACCATTCAAGATTATTGATCGTGTCGGACCAGTAGCTTACCGACTTGAGTTACCTCAACAACTCGCGGCTGTACATAACACTTTCCACGTCTCGAATTTGAAGAAATGTTTTGCTAAAGAAGATCTCACTATTCCGTTAGATGAAATCCAAATCAACGAAAAACTTCAATTCATCGAAGAACCCGTCGAAATAGTGGATCGTGAGGTTAAAAGACTTAAGTAAAACAAGATACCAATTGTTAAGGTTCGATGGAATGCTCGTAGAGGACCCGAGTTCACCTGGGAACGAGAAGATCAGATGAAGAAGAAATACCCGCATTTATTTCCAGAAGATACGTCAACACCTCCAACTGCTTAAAATTTCGGGACGAAATTTATTTAACTGGTAGGTACTGTAGTGACCCGAACTTTTCCATGTTTATATATATATTAAATGAAATTGTTATTTACATGATTAAGTGTTTCCAACATATTAAGCAATCAAACTTGTTAAGACTTGATTAATTGAAATAGGTTTCATATAGACAATTGACCACCCAAGTTGACCGGTGATTCATGAACGTTAAAACTTGTAAAAACTATATGATGACATATATATGGTTATATATATAGTTAACATGATATTATGATAAGTAAACATATCATTAAGTATATTAATAATGAACTACATATGTAAAAAACAAGACTACTAACTTAATGATTTTGAAACGAGACATATATGTAACGATTATCGTTGTAACGACATTTAATGTATATATATCATATTAAGAGATATTCGTACATCATAATATCATGATAATATAATAATTTAAAATCTCATTTGATATTATAAATATTGGGTTAACAACATTTAACAAGATCGTTAACCTAAAGGTTTCAAAACAACACTTACATGTAACGGCTAACGATGACTTAACGACTTAGTTAAAATGTATATACATGTAGTGTTTTAATATGTATTCATACACTTTTGAAAGACTTCTAGACACTTATCAAAATACTTCTACTTAACAAAAATGCTTACAATTACATCCTCGTTCAGTTTCATCAACAATTCTACTCGTATGCATCCGTATTCGTACTCGTACAATACACAACTTTTAGATGTACTTCGAATTACTGGATGCTTTAGTACTTCGAATTTTATATCATATCCGAAGGGTGTCCCGGAATGATGGGGATATTCTTATATATGCATCTTGTTAATGTCGGTTACCAGGTGTTCACCATATGAATGATTTTTATCTCTATGTATGGGATGTGTATTGAAATATGAAATCTTGTGATCTATTGTTATGATTTAATATATATAGGTTAAACCTATAACTCACCAACATTTTTGTTGACGTTTAAAGCATGTTTATTCTCAGGTGAATACTAAGAGCTTCTGCTGTTGCATACTAAAATAAGGACAAGATTTAGAGTCCATGTTTGTATGATACTGTGTAAAAACTGCATTCAAGAAACTGATTTTGATGTAACATATTTGTATTGTAAACCATTATGTAATGGTCGTGTGTAAACAGGATATTTTAGATTATCATTATTTGATAATCTACGTAAAGCTTTTTAAACCTTTATTTATGAAATAAAGGTTATGGTTTGTTTTAAAAATGAATGCAGTCTTTGAAAAACATCTCATATAGAGGTTAAAACCTCGCAACGAAATCAATTAATATGGAACGTTTTTAATCAATAAGAACGGGACATTTCACCTATAACTCACCAACATTTTTGTTGACATTTTAAGTATGTTTATTCTCAGGTGATTATTAAGAGCTTCCGCTGTTGCATACTAAAATAAGGACAAGATTTGGAGTCCATGCTTGTATGATATTATGTAAAAACTGCATTCAAGAAACTTATTTTTGATGTAATATATTCTTATTATAAACCATTATGTAATGGTCGTGTGTAAACGGTATATTTTAGATTATCATTATTTGATAATCTACGTAATGCTTTTTAAACCTTTATCGATATAATAAAGGTTATGGTTGTTTTAAAAATGAATGCAGTCTTTGAAAAACGTCTCATATATAGGTCAAAACCTCGCGACGAAATCAATTAATATGGAACGTTTATAATCAATATGAACGAGACATTTCATTTGGTATCCGAGCTTTGGTCTTAGAGAACCAGAAAATTTGCATTAGTGTATCTTATCGAGTTTGTTAGGATGCATTAGTGAGTCTGGACTTCAACCGTATTTTCTTTAAAAATGATTGCTTAACATTTTTGTTGGAAACTATATATTATTAACATGTAAATATTATGTGATATATAAATCTCTTAACATATTTGATATTGTGTGATAGATGTCTACCTCTAGCACAAATCCCATTGACTCACCTAATAATAACGAAGAGTCGAATATATATTGGCAAGATTCACAAGTTGCCGAAGAACCGGAAGAAGATGAAACAGAACCGGAAGAAGAGGAACCGGAAGAAGAGGAACCAGAAGAAGAGGAACCGGAAGAAGAAGAGGTTCCGGAGGGGGGAATAGTAGGAACCACAGAAAACCGGTCAAATAAAAGAAAATCCTCAACCAATGGACCAAAGTTAATAATGGTCAATGGTGTTCCGCTAAGGAAGCAAAATATTGCGAAAATTACCAATTTTTCGATGAATCGGATCCTGATGAGGATTCTGATGATGTTATAGAAATTACCCCGACCCAATTTAATGAGGTAAAAGAAAATAATAAGGGAAAAGGCATCAAAATAGAGAAATCTGATTCCGACCCCGATGAACTTTATATGTACCGTCAACACCCGTATTTTCAATATCGTGACAATAACCCGGGAACCTCTAAACCACCAGGTTTTTCTAAACCAATGTGGAAAACGACGACTCGTATTAGAGGAATATCATATATCCCTAGAAGATTAGGAAAAAGAACCAAGTTCGAAGAAGAAGAAGAAACTAGTGATTCAGATTAAAGGGGTGTGAGCATGTTGTGTAATAAATGTATTGTAGTGTGCTTGTACTTTTATGTTCTATGTAAAAATTGCTTGTATTGTTTATTATTACGAATCTAATCCTTGTCTATTTTACTGTATAAAAACAAAATGGACGTTAAGGGTAGACAACCGAATATTTTAGAAGACCTACCAGAGGATATGATTGAGGAAATCTTGTCTAGAGTCGGTCAGAATTCATCAGCACATTTAGTTATGGCGAAATTAACTTGTCAAACATTTGAAAGACTTTCCGGAAATGCCTTAGTTTGTAAAAGGCTTTCCTTTGATAGGTGGGGTATATCACATTGGGGAGACCGTAAGTTACGCCGTGTTTTCTTTAAAGCATTAAATGCTGGGAACCCAAATGCAATTTTATGCTACGGGTTAAGAACCTATTTTGACTCAACATATCCCAACATAGGATTTCGTGAATTAGAAAGAGCTTCTAACATGCAACATAAAGAAGCATGTTATGCTTACGGGTTAATGATGTTCGCTTCTTACCAAAGTGAGAAAAAGAATATCGGATTGCAACTTTTAAATAAAACCTTCCCACAAGTGACGGATTCAGTAGTTGGGGTGAGAAACAAGGTTTTTAGATTATTACGGGGCTGTTGGACATTACGAAACCCTCGTCCTTTTGACAACGTTACAACATGCTGCCTATTCAATGGTCATAACGGTTATTTTCCATAAGACCAAGGATGAGAAGTTGTCTTAGTAAAACCAGAATGCATGACTTGTTTCTGGACTTATGAATTACGTGTCTTTATTTCCTTTGCTGAACAACTTGCGTATTAACTAGATTTATCTTCAAAACTGTCTTGTATCATAGTGTACTATATTTCATGTTATATGTAATATAGCGAAGTTGTAAGTTTGAAGAATATTTGTATGTGATATATTATTATAATCAGTTTTTCATATGGAATTGTAGTAGTTGAATTGTATATTAGCTAATAAGTATGAACTTAACGGGTAGGTAGTACCCGAATTTAAACTTATAAAACGATAATATGAAGAAAAAGCTTTTATAAATGAGTTCATATTATGCTACAAAATACTAATGACTACTCTTAATATTCTGTATGATTAACTCGATTCAGTTGTCTATTTTGAAGGCAATTGCACCGACTACTTGACACACCATGAATATGAACGAAGAGGAATTTCGTACCTTTCTTACTGCAAACATAGCCACAGGCTGTGCTACATACCAACAATAACGCTGAATCTAGCAATGCAGCTAACGGCGCAAGAAATCGTGTAGGATGCACCTACAAAGAATTCACTACCTGCAAACCTTTGGAATTTGATGGAACCGAAGGACCAATTGTATTGAAACGGTGGACCGAGAAAGTCGAATCGGTGTTTGCCATAAGTAAGTGTACTGAAGAGGACAAAGTTAAGTACGCTAAGCATACCTTCACAGGTACTGCATTAATGTGGTGGAACACCTATCTTGAACAGGTAGGACAAAATGCTGCTTACGCACTACCGTGGTCGGCATTCAAGCAATTGATGAACGAGCAGTACCGTCCTAGAAACGAAGTCAATAAACTCAAGGCAGAACTTAGAGAGTTACGAACACAAGGGTTCGACATTACTACATATGAACGAAGATTCACAGAGTTGTGCCTATTGTGTCCGGGAGCATTCGAAGATGAAGAAGAGAAGATCGATGCGTTTGTAAAAGGGTTACCAGTAAGGATTCAAGAAGATGTAAGTTCACATGAGCCCGCTTATATACAGAAGGCAAGTCGAATGGCTCATAAACTCATAAATCAGATTGAGGGAAGAATTAAAGAGCAGGCGGCCGAAGAATCCAACACAAAACAACTCAAGAGGAAGTGGGAGGAAAACGGTGACAAGAGTCACCAGTACAACAACAATAACAATTACAACCACAATCGCAACAACTATCCCAACAACCGCAACAACAATCGCAACAATAACCGCAATCCTAACAATAACTACAACAAACATCCCAACAATAACAACAACTACAACAACCGTTTCAACAACAATAACAATCCCAACAACAACCTCAATAACAACAACGACAACAAAAACCAAAAACAGCCATGTCATAGGTGTGAAGAAAATCACCAGGGGTTTTGCACGACATTTTGCAATAGGGGTAAAAGAAATGGTCATAGCGCGACAAAGTGTGAGGTCTACGGACCAAAGTTTAATAGAACTAAGGGAGCAAATAATGCCGGAACAAGTAATGCCGAAACGAATAGTGTCGGAGCAAGTAATACCAACGCTGTTTGTTATAAATGTGGAAAATCGGGCCACATTATTAGAAATTGCTCGAATCAGGGGAATACTAATGGGCAGGGCTGTGTAAGAGTTTTCAATATTAATGCGGCAGAAGCACAGGAAGACCCGGAGCTTGTTACGGGTACGTTTCTTATTGACGATAAATCTGCTTATGTTTTATTTGATTCAGGTGCGGATAGAAGCTATATGAGTAGAGAATTTTGTGCTAAATTAAGTTGCCCATTGACACCTTTGGATAGTAAATTTTTACTCGAATTAGCAAATGGTAAATTAATTTCAGCAGATAATATATGTCGGAATCGAGAAATTAAACTGGTTAGAAAAAAACATTTAAGATTGACTTGATACCAGTAGAGTTAGGGAGTTTTGATGTGATAATCGGTATGGACTGGTTGAAAGAAGTGAAAGCAGAGATCGTTTGTTACAAAAATGCAATTCGCATTATACGAGAAAATGGAAAACCCTTAATGGTGTACGGAGAAATGAGCAACGCAAAGTTAAATCTTATTAGTATCCTGAAGGCACAAAAACTAATAAGAAAAGGTTGCTATACTGTGCTAGCACACGTCGAGAAAGTCAATTCTGAAGAAAAGATCATCAATGATATTCCCGTCGCAAAAGAATTTCCCGATGTATTTTCGAAAGAATTACCGGGACTACCTCCACACCGATCCGTTGAATTTCAAATAAACCTTGTATCGGGAGCTGCACCAATAGCTTGTGCTCCATACAGACTCGCACCTAGCGAAATAAAGGAACTTCAGAGCCAATTACAAGAACTTTTAGAGCGTGGTTTCATTCGACCAAGCACATCACCGTGGGGAGCTCCTGTTTTGTTTGTCAAGAAGAAAGATGGTACATTCAGGTTGTGTATCGACTACCGAGAGTTGAACAAACTTACCATCAAGAACCGCTACCCACTACCGAGAATCGATGACTTATTTAATCAACTACAAGGCTCGTCTGTTTATTCGAAGATCAATTTACGTTCTGGATATCATCAAATGTGGGTGAAGGAGGATGATATTCCAAAGACCGCTTTTAGGATGCGTTACGGTCATTACGAGTTTATGGTTATGCCATTTGGATTAACTAACGCACCAGTTGTGTTCATATACCTCATGAACCGAGTGTGCGGGCCATATCTTCACAAGTTTGTCATTGTTTTCATCGATGACATACTTATTTACTCGAAGAATGATCAAGAGCACGAAGAACACTTGAGAAAAGTGCTAGAGTTGTTAAGGAAAGAAAAACTGTACGCTAAGTTTTTAAAGTGTGCATTTTGGTTGGAAGAAGTTCAATTTCTCGGTCACATAGTGAACAAAGAAGGTAATCAGGTGGATCCAGCTGATGTGCGTAGATGTGTATATGAAATAGCTTATATTTTACTAGGAAAAACTACTAAATATGATACAATTTTACACAAGATATTTATTTATTTATAGAATTGATATACCTAAACCTTGCTACAACACATATAGGCAGTGTACCTAATCGTACATTAGTGTAGTTTTTAGTAAGTCCGGTTCATTCCACAGGGAATCTTTTAAACAAGCTTAACGCTATATTAGTTTTAATTTATAAAAATACAAATATATATAAAAGTAATATTATTATTATAAAAAGGGGGTTTTTACCGTTTAATGACCGGTTTGTCGATTTTAAAACTTTAGTCGCAGTTAAAACCTAATGTAAAATATTAAATAAATAAAAGAATTAATTTAATGCGTAAAATAAATAATGATAATGAAATTGCGATAAATAAAAGTGCGATAAAATAAAATTGCGAAAATTAAAGAGTACGATAATTAAAAGTGCAATTAAATACAATGACAATAAATAAAAGTGCGATAATTAGAAATGCAATTAAATATGAAAATAAATGAATTATGCATATTTAAACTTCCGTAATCATGATGTTTGACGTGTTAATTTTTAGTTCATTCCCATGGGTTAATTGTCCTTTGTCCTGGATTATTTAATATGTCCGTCTGGTTTTTGTCCATAACAGTCCATCAGTCATAAATATAAAGTGCGAGTATCCTCGTCAAATTATCCTTATATCCGAAGTCAAATATTCCAACTAATTGGGGACTTAAACTGTAACAAGGTTTTAATACTTTGTTTAATAATTACATCAGGATATCAACTGCGTGTAACCCAAGGTTTTAATACTTTGTTAACAATTACGCCAAGTGTGCTTGTACATAATTTCACCCCTGTTTTAATAATTCCATAGACTATTAATCCATTCCCGTGTCCAGTTAAATGAACGATTATTCGTACATATAAATACCCCGCCCATCGTGTCCGATTGAGTGTATATGGTTATTTATAGGTATGTCCAATTGTAAATCTTTATATTAAAATTAACAAACTATCATTTAGCTAAATAAATATAAAGCCCATTAATAGCCCATAGTCTAATTTCCACAAGTGTCGTTCTTTTGTCCAAACTCCAATTATGGTACAAAGCCCAATTACCCAAATTTAATATTTTTAGCCCAACATCATGATTACTTCGTCTTAAATAAGCATAATAATAACTTAAGTACGAGACATTAATTTAAAAAAAGAAGAACATAGCTTACATTGATTATTTATCGCCTAGTGTTACACGGACAGAGCTCCGACTTTAAAACCAGTAAAATAACCTTTACATAACCCAAAACTAATCTAATATAAAACTACCCTATATTATATATATATATTATAATTATATATATATTTATTATATATTATAGAGGGAGTATATATGTATATGTGTGTTTAAACTCGTCGCCCAAACTTGCAATTTATAGGAATGTGGCCTGACTTTTCGTCTCATGCGATCGCATGAGATTATAACTACCAGGCCATGCGATCGCATGGCCACTAGGATCCAGCCAAGTTGCCTTGGTTTCTAGCTTGCCGACCTTTTTATTTAATAATATAATATATAAATAATTTATATAATTATTTAAATATTATATTATATTCTTGTGCATAGTAGACTTGTAATTTTTAGTCCGTTGCGTCGGGCGTTGATAGTTGGCTCGGGTACCGGTTCCGGATTTTCGAACGTCCTTTCGTATAATTTAATATCTTGTACTTTGCGTTCCGCAACTTGTACTCTTGTCATTTTTAGACGTTTCTTATCAATAAATTGAACCACTTGGATTGTATCTTGTACATTTGAGCTTTTTGATCATTTGTGTCTTCAAATCGTCGTTTTGGCTTTTGTCTTCGCACTTATTTAATATAAACGATTACAACTTAAAATAGGACAATTATAACTAAATAATTTACATATTGGGAGGATATTGCTACTAAATATATGTTCATTAGGAGCACTATCAAATATCCCCACACTTGAACGTTGCTTGTCCTCAAGCAATACATAACTTGAAATAAAATCACACTTCACTCGAATCACTTTTTTATTCTCACACTTTATACATCAGTGATTTTGATACGGCGGTATAAACATTGATATTAACATTGTGGTTTACAGTCCCACATGACTATAAAAATTTAGATCCTTTAAGGAAATTGGATTTTTATGAAAACATTTGATCTTTTGAAAATTCATTCTAGCTTTTACCCTAGATAAGTTTTCTGATTTGACCCACCATCGGTGTTGCAAAATATATTTGTGGATCAATATTTTGGCTAAAAACTTTTAGGTTCGTGTAATCCACTGCTATCCCTGTATCGAAAAGCACACATCCAGTTTACTTGTTCCGTATATTACCTTTCGGCAAACTACCGTTCGGTTGTAAAGGAAAGCGATGAACAAGAAACTGGTAAGGCAATGTCTAATGACATGCATTTATTCATGGTCTAAAACGTGTTGGATGCAGTTACTGTCCTTTGTAGGAGCAATAGTAAAGATCACCCTATAGTTTTTCGGTCTGGCACAAGGTCCTGTCTTTGACCATGCTATACAACCACCGTTCTTACGGTTGACACCCGATTTGGTTCAGGTGACCTAATGAATTCCAGGTGAATTCCTAGGATTTTACGTTCAATGGTAATGAACGCATTGAAAATGGGTTTTCAGAAAACAAATCGGTTTTAATTTTGATCAAAATATTTTCTCGTTCAAGCTCGAGTTTAGATATCATTGAATTCCATGAATTTGTAATTCTAAATCTTTAAAGTCAATCTCAAGGATTGAGTAATATCAGTCTTAAAAGCTGATTTTTAATCTTTAAGGAGATTATCCTTTCTGGGGGTCTGATTCATTAGTCTTATCAAGCTAATTTGCACGGCGCCCTCCCCATTTTGCGAGACAGATCCTCTCATGGTTAGGATAAGTCTGACCACTTGGCGACCCTGTTTGATGCTGAGGACCGTGGATTTCCTGCTGATTTTAGAGATGACTTTTCTAGATTTTTCGTCAACCTACAGCTGGTCTGGACGACAACTTCTTGACCTAAATCAAGAAGCGCGTGTCTTTTTCAGAAGACTTTACTTCCTTTTAATGATGGAATTGATGTAGTGACCCGAACTTTTCCATGTTTATATATATATATATATATGAAATGAAATTGTTATTTACATGATTAAGTGTTTCCAACATGTTAAGCAATCAAACTTGTTAAGACTTGATTAATTGAAATAGGTTTCATATAGACAATTGACCACCCAAGTTGACCGGTGATTCACGAACGTTAAAACTTGTAAAAACTATACGATGACATATATATGGTTATATATATAGTTAACATGATTTTATTATAAGTATGTATCTCATTAGGTATTTTAACAATGAGTTATATACATAAAAATGAGACTATTAATTTAAGAAACTCGAAAACGATATATATAACGATTATCGTTATAACGTCTTACTAGGTACATATGAATCATATTAAGATATTGATACACTTGGTTAATTATGTTAAATGATAAGTAAATATATTATTAAGTGTATTAACAATGAAATACATATGTAAAAATAAGACTACTAACTTAATGATTTCGAAACGAGACATACATGTAACGATTATCGTTGTAACGACATTTAACTATATATATATATATCATACTAAGATATATTATATATCATAATATCATGATAATATAACAATTTAACATCTCATTTGTTATAATAAACAATGGGTTAACAACATTCAACAAGATCGTTAACCTAAAGGTTTCAAAACAACATTTACATGTAACGACTAACGATGACTTAACGACTCAGTTAAAATGTATATACATGTAGTGTTTAGATATGTATTCGTACACTTTTGAAAGACTTCAAGACACTTATCAAAATACTTCTACTTAACAAAAATGCTTACAATTACATCCTCGTTCAGTTTCATCAACAATTCTACTCGTATGCACCCGTATTCGTACTCGTACAATACACAGCTTTTAGATGTATGTACTATTGGTATATACACTCCAATGATCAGCTCTTGGCAGCCCATTTAAGTCACCTAACACATGTGGGAATCATCATTTGGAAACTAGCATGAAATATCTCATAAAATTACAAAAATATGAGTAATCATTCATGACTTATTTACATGAAAACAAAATTACATATCCTTTATATCTAATCCATACACCAACGACCAAAAACACCTACAAACACTTTCATTCTTCAATTTTCTTCATCTAATTGATCTCTCTCAAGTTCTATCTTCAAGTTCTAAGTGTTCTTCATAAATTCCAAAAGTTCTAGTTTGATAAAATCAAGAATACTTCCAAGATTGCAAGTTTACTTCCAAGTTTTCTAAATCCATTCCAAGTAATCATCCAAGATCAAGAAACCTTTGTTACTTACAGTAGGTTATCTTTTTAATACAAGGTAATAATCATATTCAAACTTTAATTCAATTTCTATAACTATAACAATCTTATTTCGAGTGGAAATCTTACTTGAAATTGTTTTCGTGTCATGATTCTACTTCAAGAACTTTCAAGCCATCCAAGGATCCTTTGAAGCTAGATCTATTTTTCTCATTTCCAGTAGGTTTATCCAAGGAACTTGAGGTAGTAATGATGTTCATAACATCATTCAATTCATACATATAAAGTTATCTTATTCGAAGGTTTAAACTTGTAATCACTAGAACATAGTTTAGTTAATTCTAAACTTGTTCGCAAATAAAAGTTAATCCTTCTAACTTGACTTTTAAAATAAACTAAACACATGTTCTATATCTATATGATATGCTAACTTAATGATTTAAAACCTGGAAACACGAAAAACACCGTAAAACCGGATTTACGCCGTCGTAGTAACACCGCGGGCTGTTTTGGGTTAGTTAATTAAAAACTATGATAAACTTTGATTTAAAAGTTGTTATTCTGGGAAAATAATTTTTATTATGAACATGAAACTATATCCAAAAATTATGGTTAAACTCAAAGTGAAAGTTTGTTTTCTAAAATGGTCATCTAGACGTCGTTCTTTCGACTGAAATGACTTCCTTTATAAAAACGACTTGTAACTTATTTTTCGACTATAAACCTATACTTTTTCTGTTTCGATTCATAAAATAGAGTTCAATATGAAACCATAGCAATTTGATTCACTCAAAACGGATTTAAAATGAAGAAGTTATGGGTAAAACAAGATTGGATAATTTTTCTCATTTTAGCTACGTGAAAATTGGTAACAAATCTATTCCAACCATAACTTAATCAACTTGTATTGTATATTATGTAATCTTGAGATACCATAGACACGTATACAATGTTTCGACCTATCATGTCGACACATCTATATATATTTCGCAACAACCATAGACACTCTATATGTGAATGTTGGAGTTAGCTATACAGGGTTGAGGTTGATTCCAAAATATATATAGTTTGAGTTGTGATCAATACTGAGATATGTATACACTGGGTCGTGGATTGATTCAAGATAATATTTATCGATTTATTTCTGTACATCTAACTGTGGACAACTAGTTGTAGGTTACTAACGAGGACAGCTGACTTAATAAACTTAAAACATCAAAATATATTAAAAGTGTTGTAAATATATTTTGAACATACTTTGATATATATGTATATATTGTTATAGGTTCGTGAACCAACCAGTGGCCAAGTCTTACTTCCCGACGAAGTAAAAATCTGTGTAAGTGAGTTATAGTCCCACTTTTAAAATCTAATATTTTTGGGATGAGAATACATGCAGGTTTTATAAATGATTTACAAAATAGACACAAGTACGTGAAACTACATTCTATGGTTGAATTATCGAAATCGAATATGCCCCTTTTTATTAAGTCTGGTAATCTAAGAATTAAGGAACAGACACCCTAATTGACGCGAATCCTAAAGATAGATCTATTGGGCCTGACAAACCCCATCCAAAGTACCGGATGCTTTAGTACTTCGAAATTTATATCATATCCGAAGGGTGTCCCGGAATGATGGGGATATTCTTATATATGCATCTTGTTAATGTCGGTTACCAGGTGTTCACCATATGAATGATTTTTATCTCTATGTATGGGATGTGTATTGAAATATGAAATCTTGTGGTCTATTGTTACGATTTGATATATATAGGTTAAACCTATAACTCACCAACATTTTTGTTGACGTTTAAAGCATGTTTATTCTCAGGTGAATACTAAGAGCTTTCGCTGTTGCATACTAAAATAAGGACAAGATTTGGAGTCCATGTTTGTATGATATTGTGTAAAAACTGCATTCAAGAAACTGATTTCGATATAACATATTTGTATTGTAAAAACTGCAGTCTTTGAAAAACGTCTCATATAGAGGTCAAAACCTCGCAACGAAATCAATTAATATGGAACGTTTTTAATCAATAAGAACTGTACATTTCAGTTGGTATTCGAGCGTTGGTCTTAGAGAACCAGAATTTTGCATTAGTGTGTCTTATCGAGTTTGTTAGGATGCATTAGTGAGTCTGGACTTCGACCGTGATTACTTGAAAAATGATTGCTTAACAAATTTTGTTGGAAACTATATATTTTTAACATGTGAATATTATGTGATATATTAATCTCTTAACATATTTGATATTGTGTGATAGATGTCTACCTCTAGCACAAATCCCATTGACTCACCTAATAATAACGAAGAGTCGAATATATATTGGACTGATTCACAAGTTCCCGAAGAGGAACCGGAAGAAGAATCAGAACCGGAAGAAGAATCAGAACCGGAAGAGGAGGAACCGGAGGAGGAAATAGAACCGGTGGGGGAAATAATAAAACGGTTAAGTTGAAAGGACCCGTTCATATACATTATAAACGATTCACAATAGTTGATTACATTGCGAGGTATTTGACCTCTATATGATACATTTTACAAACATTGCATTCGTTTTTAAAAGACAATCTTTCTTTACATCGAAAATTGACATGTATGCATACCATTTCATAATATCCAAACTATAAATGACCTAATCTGTCATTTACTTAATAATAATCTTTAATGAACTTCAACGACTCGAATGCAACGTCTTTTGAAATATGTCATGAATGACTCCAAGTAATATCTTTAAAATGAGCTAATGCACAGCGGAAGATCTCTTTCAAACCTGAGAATAAACATGCTTTCAAGTGTCAACCAAAAGGTTGGTGAGTTCATTAGTTTATCATAATCATTTATTTCCATCATTTTAATAGACCACAAGAATTTCATTTCCAGTTCTCATAAATATACGTCCCATGCATAGAGACAAAAATAATCATTCAAATGGTGAACACCTGGTAACCGACATTAACAATATGCATATAAGAATATCCCCTATCATTCCGGGATCCTCCTTCGGACATGATATAAATTTCGAAGTACTAAAGCATCCGGTACTTTGGATGGGGTTTGTTAGGCCCAATAGATCTATCTTTAGGATTCGCGTCAATTAGGGTGTCTGTTCCCTAATTCTTAGATTACCAGACTTAATAAAAAGGGGCACATTCGATTTCGATAATTCAACCATATAATGTAGTTTCGATTACTTGTGTCTATTTCGTAAAACATTTATAAAAATTGCGCATGTATTCTCAGCCCAAAAATATAAAGGGTAAAAAGGCAAATGAAACTCACCATACTGTATTTTGTAGTAAAAATACATATAACATCATTGAACAAGTGTAAGGTTGGCCTTGGATTCACGAACCTAAATTATTTATATATAATTATGTATTTGTCAATATTTGTCTAATACATTAAGTTAAGTCATAGTGTACCACAATCCTAATGCTCGAGTCTAGTATGCAAAGGTCGACAAAAATTAGTTTAACTCCAAATGATTTCAAAACTTTATAAATGTTTTATTATATAATTTAAATATCGTCGTTTTATATTTTTAAAATATTTTTTTTTTTTAAGATTTAATAAAGTAAATAATATAATTCGTTTATAAATAAAATTTTATATTAAAATATACTTTTATATATCTTAAGTAATAAAACTTATAAAGTTCATTTAATATCATAAAAATACTGCGATAGATTCTATTAAGGTAGTTATATAATTTGTATTACATTTCTAGTTAATAATATAGTATTGATAATAATAATAAGTAACAGTCGTGTTATTTTGGAATAATAACAATTTGATAAAAAATTAAGACAACGATATTAACGACGATAATAATCATTTTTACGAAATTTTAATTGACTATAACTTTTAATCCGTCCATCAAATCTATTTGGCATCTAAAGGAAAAGTTCTTAATTTTTTTCTAGCTTTTTAAGGACATGCAAATCTTATATCTTCCTTCAACTATAATATAACAACCTTTAAGATTCGGCATAACCTATCTAAGGGCACTATCAAATTTACAAGCATGCATAATCCTATTTTCTCGAGCACTAGTCAGGGATACACTATTAGTATGTAAAAATTAAATTAGGAGTACTCACGTATCAATATTGAGGTTCAATATTGTAGGAAAGGTACGTAGACGCAATGGAGGTGACAAACACTAGTTTAACCTCACAAGCATACCCATGAACAATACCCATCACCTCCATAACCATAACTCATAATTTCCTTAGCTCTATCCCGCTCATAAAACCCGTTTTGAAATAACTCGCCCATGACCTCGTCGTAGTATTTTATGTATAATAATACTAATAATAATAATAATAATAACACTAACAATAATAATAATAAATATAATTATAGAGAGAGTGTGAGAGATAGATAGTTAGAAAACAATTATGATCGATCCTATATATATAGATTTATAAATAATATAATAATATAATATAATATTAATAAAAATAAAAAAACATGTTGCATAGTGAGCCGCCACCAAAATATGTCGGCACAAGATTACACGTTTCGTGTAGATAGGTACACGATTCGTGTATGGTGTCTTCATGAAAGTTGTAGATTTTTGAGTTACGGTCGTTTGGACACCGGAATCACCCTTTTTCGAGTCAGTATGATTTAGTTATGATTTTTCTCGTGCAAGTGCGCAGGTTTAGTGATTTCCAACATTTTAACTTTCAATCTTGTGATGAAATGTTGTAGTCTTTTGGTGCTCATTAGAAATCTTTATTTTATATTTATTTTTATTTTTATATCATTGAAAATCCATAAAAATATTTTATAATCAAATTCTATTATATCGAAAAAAATGTGTTTGTACTAAATTGAATAAATATAATTTAGTTTTCCAGAATTAGTTATATTCAAAATCATTCTTTAAAAGGTTTCATCTATATCGTAAAACGTCTTCAATATTAAGAAAACTAAATAATTAACCTACCAAGTGACACAAGTCAATCATTGCAAGGTACGCTTTTGATAATTAAACGAGACTCTCCGCTAACCTCTGTCTAATCCTCAATAATAACACTTTTGTTCTTACATGGAATCACTTTACTAAATATTCCGAATACCGTTAAAAGTAAGAGTTTTCTAATTCAAGTGGACCTCATAACAAAGACTCGTAATTATAATTCAATGTACCTGATAAATCAATCACTTGATATTATCTTTTAATCTCATTGATAAACTTACATCGAACAAATACGTTCAAGTAAAGTATTATTCACTAACTACTGTGATAGCATTTCTATGTTCATAAAATAGATCTCGTAGCTTATATTCATATCAACTAATTCGTTCAATGCTTTCAAGTCACATAATAATCTCATAATCTATTTTTGTATCACCAAGCTCTTAAATGTTTTATCAATATTTCTTAGCTTAAAAAAAAATACACATATGTACATACACATACATTTCTATTTACACATTTTTGTTCGTGAATCGTCAGACATGGTCAAAGGGTAATTGATTACATGAATATAGTTTTCAAACTTTTCGAGACTCAACATTACAGATTTTGCTTATCGTGTCGGATACATATAAAGATTAAAGTTTAAATTTGATCGGAAATTTCCGGGTCACTACATAAGTAAAAGAAAATCCTCAACCAACCGACCAAGGTTAATTATGGTCAATGGTGTTTCCGCCAAGGAAGCAAAATATTGGGAGGATTACCAATTCTCCGATGAATCGGATTCCGACGAGAATTCCGATGATGTTATAGAAATTACCCCAACTGAATTTAAAAAGGTAAAAGAAAATAATAAGGGAAAGGGCATAAAAATAGAGAAATCTAAATCCAACCCCGATGAACTTTATATGTATCGTCAACCCCCGAAGTCCTTAAGTTGTAACAATGACCCGGGAACCTTTAAACCACCAGGTTTTTCTAAACCGTTGTGGAAAACGACAGCTAGTATTAGGGGAACATCATATATCCCTAGAAACTTGGCAAAACGAACAAAAACCGAAGAAGAAGAAACGAGCGAGTCGGAATAAGATAGTTGTATTCGTATGGTGTAATATATGTAATATAGTGTGCTTATGCTTTATGATATATGTAAAAATTGCTTGTATTAATAAGTATTTTTTTTTTTATGAATCTAACTCTTGTCTATTTTACAGTATAAAAACACAAAATGGGTAGACAACCCAATATTTTAAGAGACCTACCCGGAGACATGATTGATGAAATCTTGTCTAGAGTCGGTCAGAATTCTTCGGCACAACTATTTACGGCGAAATCAGTTTGTAAGACATTCGAAGAAAGTTCCAAGAATGCCTTGGTTTATAAGAGACTTTCGTTTGAAAGATGGGGGATATCACATTGGGAAACCCATAAGTTACGATGTGTTTACTTTGACGCATATATTGCGGGGAACTCAAGTGCTATTTTACGCAACGGGTTAAGAAATTATTTTGACTCAATGTATCCGAACATAGGACTTCATGATTTAGAAAAAGCGGCTAACATGCAACATAAAGAAGCATGTTATGCTTACGGGTTAGTAATGTTCGCTTCTCACCAAAGTGAGAACAAGAACATCGGGCTACAACTATTAAACAAAACATTTCCACAAGTAACGGAGTCAGTAGTTTGAAATGTCCCGTTCTTATTGATTAAAAACGTTCCATATTAATTGATTTCGTTGCGAGGTTTTGACCTCTATATGAGACGTTTTTCCAAAGACTGCATTCATTTTTAAAACAAACCATAACCTTTATTTCGTCAATAAAGGTTTAAAAAGCTTTACGTAGATTATCAAATAATGATAATCTAAAATATCCTGTTTACACACGACCATTACATAATGGTTTACTATACAAATATGTTACATCGAAATACGTTTCTTGAATGCAGTTTTTATACAATATCATACAAGCATGGACTCCAAATCTTGTCCTTATTTTAGTATGCAACAGCGGAAGCTCTTAGTATTCACCTGAGAATAAACATGCTTTAAACGTCAACAAAAATGTTGGTGAGTTATAGGTTTAACCTATGTATATCAAATCGTAACAATAGACCACAAGATTTCATATTTCAATACACATCCCATACATAGAGATAAAAATCATTCATATGGTAAACACCTGGTAACCGACATTAACAAGATGCATATTTAAGAATATCCCCATCATTCCGGGATCCTCCTTCGGACATGATATAAATTTCGAAGTACTAAAGCATCCGGTACTTTGGATGGGGTTTGTTAGGCCCAATAGATCTATCTTTAGGATTCGCGTCAATTAGGGTGTCTGTTCCCTAATTCTTAGATTACCAGACTTAATAAAAAGGGGCATATTCGATTTCGATAATTCAACCATAGAATGTAGTTTCACGTACTTGTGTCTACTTTGTAAATCATTTATAAAACCTGCATGTATTCTCATCCCAAAAATATTAGATTTTAAAAGTGGGACTATAACTCACTTTCACAGATTTTTACTTCGTCGGGAAGTAAGACTTGGCCACTGGTTGATTCACGAACCTATAACAATATATACATATATATCAAAGTATGTTCAAAATATATTTACAATACTTTTAATATATTTTGATGTTTTAAGTTTATTAAGTCAGCTGTCCTCGTTAGTAACCTACAACTAGTTGTCCACAGTTAGATGTATAGAAATAAATCAATAAATATTATCTTGAATCAATCCACGACCCAGTGTATACATATCTCAGTATTGATCATAACTCAAACTATATATATTTTGGAATCAACCTCAACCCTGTATAGCTAACTCCAACATTCACATATAGAGTGTCTATGGTTGTTCCGAAATATATATAGATGTGTCGACATGATAGGTCGAAATATTGTATACGTGTCTATGGTATCTCAAGATTACATAGTATACAATACAAGTTGATTAAGTTATGGTTGGAATAGATTTGTTACCAATTTTCACGTAGCTAAAATGAGAAAAATTATCCAATCTTGTTTTACCCATAACTTCTTCATTTTAAATCCGTTTTGAGTGAATCAAATTGCTATGGTTTCATATTGAACTCTATTTTATGAATCTAAACAGAAAAATTATAGGTTTATAGTTGGAAAAATAAGTTACAAGTTGTTTTTGTAAAGGTAGTCATTTCAGACGAAAGAACGATGTCTAGATGACCATTTTAGAAAACATACTTCCACTTTGAGTTTAACCATAATTTTTGGATATAGTTTCATGTTCATAATTAAAATCATTTTCCTAGAATAACAATTTTTAAATCAAAGTTTATCATAGTTTTAAATTAACTAACCCAAAACAGCCCGCGGTGTTACTACGACGGCGTAAATCCGATTTTACGGTGTTTTTCGTGTTTCCAGGTTTTAAATCATTAAGTTAGCATATCATATAGATATAGAACAAGTGTTTAGTTGATTTTAAAAGTCAAGTTAGAAGGATTAACTTTTATTTGCGAACAAGTTTAGAATTAACTAAACTATGTTCTAGTGATTACAAGTTTAAACCTTCGAATAAGATAGCTTTATATGTATGAATCGAATGATGTTATGAACATCATTACTACCTCAAGTTCCTTGGATAAACCTACTGGAAATGAGAAAAATAGATCTAGCTTCAAAGGATCCTTGGATGGCTTGAAAGTCCTTGAAGCAGAATCATGACACGAAAACAATTTCAAGTAAGATTTCTACTCGAATTAAGATTGTTATAGTTATAGAAATTGAATTAAAGTTTGAATATGATTATTACCTTGTATTAGAAAGATAACCTACTGTAAGTAACAAAGGTTTCTTGATCTTGGATGATTACTTGGAATGGATTTAGAAAACTTGGAAGTAAACTTGCAATCTTGGAAGTATTCTTGATTTTATGAAACTAGAACTTTTGGAATTTATGAAGAACACTTAGAACTTGAAGATAGAACTTGAGAGAGATCAATTAGATGAATAAAATTGAAGAATGAAAGTGTTTGTAGGTGTTTTTGGTCGTTGGTGTATGGATTAGATATAAAGGATATGTAATTTTGTTTTCATGTAAATAAGTCATGAATGATTACTCATATTTTTGTAATTTTATGAGATATTTCATGCTAGTTGCCAAATGATGGTTCCCACATATGTTAGGTGACTCACATGGGCTGCTAAGAGCTGATCATTGGAGTGTATATACCAATAGTACATACATCTAATTGCTGTGTATTGTACGAGTACGAATACGGGTGCATACGAGTAGAATTATTGATGAAACTGAACGAGGATGTAATTATAAGCATTTTTGTTAAGTAGAAGTATTTTGATAAGTATCTTGAAGTCTTTCAAAAGTGTATGAATACATATTGAAACACTACATGAATATACATTTTAACTGAGTCGTTAAGTCATCGTTAGTCGTTACATGTAAATGTTGTTTTGAAACCTTTAGGTTAACGATCTTGTTGAATGTTATTAACCCATTGTTTATTATAACAAATGAGATGTTAAATTGTTATATTATCATGATATTATGATATATAATATATCTTAGTATGATATATGTACAGTTAAATGTCGTTACAACGATAATCGTTACATATATGTCTCGTTTCGAAATCATTAAGTTAGTAGTCTTATTTTTACATATGTATTTCATTGTTAATACACTTAATAAGATATTTACTTATCATTTAACATAATTAACCAAGTGTATCAATATCTTAATATGATTCATATGTACCTAGTAAGACGTTGTTATAACGATAATCGTTATATATATCGTTTTCGAGTTTCTTAAATTAATAGTCTCATTTTTATGTATATAACTCATTGTTAAAATACCTAATGAGATACATACTTATAATAAAATCATTTTAACTATATATATAACCATATATATGTCATCGTATAGTTTTTACAAGTTTTAACGTTCGTGAATCACCGGTCAACTTGGGTGGTCAATTGTCTATATGAAACTTATTTCAATTAATCAAGTCTTAACAAGTTTGATTGCTTAACATGTTGGAAACACTTAATCATGTAAATAACAATTTCATTTAATATATATATAAACATGGAAAAGTTCGGGTCACTACAGTACCTACCCGTTAAATAAGTAGTTGGAGGTGTTGACGTATCTTCTGGAAATAAATGCAGGTATTTCTTCTTCATCTGATCTTCACGCTCCCAGGTGAACTCGGGTCCTCTACGAGCATTCCATCGAACCTTAACAATCGGTATCTTGTTTTGTTTAAGTCTCTTAACCTCACGATCCATTATTTCGACGGGTTCTTCATTGAATTGAAGTTTTTCATTGATTTGGATTTCGTCCAACGGAATAGTGAGATCTTCTTTAGCAACACATTTCTTCAAATTTGAGACGTGGAAAGTGTTATGTACAGCCGTGAGTTGTTGAGGTAGCTCCAGTTGGTAAGCTACTGGTCCGACACGATCAATAATCTTGAATGGTCCAATATACCTTGGATTTAATTTCCCTCGTTTACCAAATCGAACAACGCCTTTCCAAGGTGCAACTTTAAGCATGACCATCTCTCCAATTTCAAATTCTATATCTTTTCTTTTAATGTCAGCGTAGCTCTTTTGTCGACTTTGGGCGGTTTTCAACCGTTGTTGAATTTGGATGATCTTCTCGGTAGTTTCTTGTATAATCTCCGGACCCGTAATCTGTCTATCCCCCACTTCACTCCAACAAATCGGAGACCTGCACTTTCTACCATAAAGTGCTTCAAACGGCGCCATCTCAATGCTTGAATGGTAGCTGTTGTTGTAGGAAAATTCTGCTAACGGTAGATGTCGATCCCAACTGTTTCCGAAATCAATAACACATGCTCGTAGCATGTCTTCAAGCGTTTGTATCGTCCTTTCACTCTGCCCATCAGTTTGTGGATGTTAAGCAGTACTCATGTCTAGACGAGTTCCTAATGCTTGCTGTAATGTCTGCCAGAATCTTGAAATAAATCTGCCATCCCTATCAGAGATAATAAAGATTGGTATTCCATGTCTGGAGACGACTTCCTTCAAATACAGTCGTGCTAACTTCTCCATCTTGTCATCTTCTCTTATTGGTAGGAAGTGTACTGATTTGGTGAGACGATCAACTATTACCCAAATAGTATCAAAACCACTTGCAGTCCTTGGCAATTTAGTGATGAAATCCATGGTAATGTTTTCCCATTTCCATTTCGGGATTTCGGGTTGTTGAAGTAGACCTGATGGTTTCTGATGCTCAGCTTTGACCTTAGAACACGTCAAACATTCTCCTACATATTTAGCAACATCGGCTTTCATACCCGGCCACCAAAAATGTTTCTTGAGATCCTTGTACATCTTCCCCGTTCCAGGATGTATTGAGTATCTGGTTTTATGAGCTTCTCTAAGTACCATTTCTCTCATATCTCCAAATTTTGGTACCCAAATCCTTTCAGCCCTATACCGGGTTCCGTCTTCCCGGATATTAAGATGCTTCTCCAATCCTTTGGGTATTTCATCCTTTAAATTTCCCTCTTTTAAAACTCCTTGTTGCGCCTCCTTTATTTGAGTAGTAAGGTTATTGTGAATCATTATATTCATAGATTTTACTCGAATGGGTTCTCTGTCCTTCCTGCTCAAGGCATCGGCTACCACATTTGCCTTCCCCGGGTGGTAACGAATCTCAAAGTCGTAATCATTCAATAATTCAATCCACCTACGCTGCCTCATATTCAGTTGTTTCTTATTAAATATGTGTTGAAGACTTTTGTGGTAGGTATATATAATACTTTTGACCCCATATAAGTAGTGCCTCCAAGTCTTTAATGCAAAAACAACCGCGCCTAATTCCAAATCATGCGTCGTATAATTTTGCTCGTGAATCTTCAATTGTCTAGACGCATAAGCAATCACCTTCGTTCGTTGCATTAATACACAACCGAGACCTTGCTTTGATGCGTCACAATAAATCACAAAATCATCATTCCCTTCAGGAAATAACAATATAGGTGCCGTAGTTAGCTTTTTCTTCAATAATTAAAACACCTTCTCTTGTTCATCCTTCCATTCAAATTTCTTCCCTTTATGCGTTAATGCAGTCAAGGGTTTTGCTATTTTGGAGAAATCTTGGATGAATCTTCTGTAGTAACCAGCCAATCCTAAAAATTGACGTATGTGCTTCGGAGTTTTTGGGGTTTCCCACTTTTCAACGGTTTCGATCTTTGCCGGGTCCACCTGGATACCTTCTTTGTTCACTATGTGACCGAGGAATTGAACTTCTTCCAACCAAAATGCACACTTTGAAAACTTAGCGTACAGTTTTTCTTTCCTCAATACTTCTAGCACTTTTCTCAAATGTTATTCGTGCTCTTGATCATTCTTTGAGTAAATAAGTATGTCATCGATGAAAACAATGACAAACTTGTCAAGATATGGCCCACACACTCGGTTCATAAGGTTCATGAACACAGCTGGTGCGTTAGTCAATCCAAACGGCATAACCATAAACTCATAATGACCATAACGCGTCCTAAAAGCAGTTTTTGAAATATCATCCTCCTTTACTCGCATTTGATGATATCCAGAACGTAAATCGATCTTCGCATAAACCGACGAGCCTTGTAGTTGATCAAATAAGTCGTCAATTCTCGACAGTGGATAACGGTTTTTGATGGTAAGTTTGTTCAACTCTCTGTAGTCAATACACAACCTAAATGTACCATCCTTCTTCTTGACAAACAAAACAGGAGCTCCCCACGGTGATGTGCTTGGTCGAATGAAACCACGCTCTAAAAGTTCTTGTAATTGGCTTTGCAGTTCTTTCATCTCGCTGGGTGCGAGTCTGTAAGGAGCACGAGCTATTGGTGCAGCTCCTGGTACAAGATCTATTTGAAATTCTACAGATCGATGTGGGGGTAATCCCGGTAATTCTTTCAGAAATACATCAGGAAATTCTTTTGCTACGGGAACATCATTGATGCTCTTTTCTTCAGTTTGTACTTTCTTGACGTGTGCTAGAACAGCATAGCAACCTTTTCTTATTAGTTTTTATGCCTTCAAATTACTAATAAGATGTAGCTTCATGTTGCCCTTTTCTCTGTACACCATTAAGGGTTCTCCTTCTTCTCGTACAATGCGAATTGCATTTTTATAACATACGATCTCTGCTTTTACCTTCTTCAGCCAGTCCATGCCAACTATTACATCAAAACTCCCTAACTCTATTGGTATCAAATCAATCTTAAATATTTCGCTACCCAGTTTAATTTCTCGATTCCGGCATATATTATCTGCTGAAATTAATTTACCGTTTGCTAATTCGAGTAAAAATTTACTATCCAACGGCGTCAATGGACAACTTAATTTAACACAAAAATCTCTACTCATATAGCTTCTATCCGCACCCGAATCAAATAAAACGTAAGCATATTTATTGTCAATAAGAAATGTACCCGTAACAAGCTCCGGGTCTTCCTGTGACTCTGCCGCATTAATATTGAAAACTCTTCCGCGGCCTTGTCCATTCGTGTTCTCCTGGTTCGGGCAATTTCTAATAATGTGGCCCAGTTTTCCACATTTATAACAAACTACATTGGCATAACTTGCTCCGCTACTACTTGCTCCGCCATTACTCGTTCCGACACCATTTGTTCCTTTCGTTCTGTTAACCCCTGGTCCATAGACTTCACACTTCACCGCGCTATGACCATTTCTTTTACACTTGTTGCAAAATTTGGTGCAGAACCCCGAGTGATACTTTTCACACCTTTGGAATAGCTGCTTCTAATTGTTGTTGTTGTTGCGGTTGTTATTGTTATTGGGATGATTGTTGTAGTTGCTGTTGTTGTTGTTGTTGTTGTTGTTTTTGTTGTTGGGCCGTTTGTTGTAGTTGCGATTGATGTTGCGATTGTTGGGATAATTGTTGCGATTATTGTTGTAATTGCTACTGTTGTTGTATTGGTGATTCTTATCACCGTTTTCCTCCCACTTTCTTTTGACTTGCTTCACATTGGCCTCTTCAGCAGTCTGTTCTTTAATTCTTTCTTCAATCTGGTTCACTAGTTTGTGAGCCATTCTACATGCCTGTTGTATGGAGGCGGGCTCGTGTGAACTTATTTCTTCTTGGATTCTTTCCGGTAATCCTTTCACAAACGCGTCGATCTTCTCTTCCTCATCTTCGAATGCTCCCGGACACAATAGGCACAATTCTGTGAATCGTCTTTCGTACGTGGTAATATCAAATCCTTGGGTTCGTAACCCTCTAAGTTATGTCTTGAGCTTATTGACCTCGGTTCTGGGACGGTACTTCTCGTTCATCAAGTGCTTGAATGCTGACCACGGTAGTGCGTACGCATCGTCTTGTCCCACTTACTCTAGATAGGTATTCCACCATGTTAACGCAGAACCTGTGAAGGTATGCGTAGCGTACTTTACTTTGTCCTTTTCAGTACACTTACTTATGGAAAACACCGATTCGACCTTCTCGGTCCACCGTTTCAATCCGATCGGTCCTTCGGTTCCATAAAATTCCAAAGGTTTGCAGGCAGTGAATTCTTTGTAGGTGCATCCTACACGATTTCCTGTACTGCTAGATCCAAGGTTATTGTTGGTATGTAGCGCAACCTGTACTGCGGCTATGTTTGAAGCTAGAAAAGTACGGAATTCCTCTTCATTCATATTCACGGTGTGTCGAGTAGTCGGTGCCATTTCCTTCAAAATAGTCAAATGGAACAAGTTAATCATACAGAATATTAAGAGTAGTTAATAGTATTTCGCTGCATAATATGAACTCATTTATAAAAGCTTTTTCTTCATATTAGCGTTTTATAAGTTTAAATTCGGGTAGTACCTACCCGTTAAGTTCATACTTGGTAGCTAATATACAATTCAACTACTACAATTCTATATGAAAAACTGATTATAATAATATTTCGCGTTCAAACTTTTATACAATATTTTACAAACTTACAATACCGCTTATTTTACATAAAGCATGAAATATAGTACACAATAACTTTGATACAAGATAGTTGTGAAGATAATTCTAGCTAGAACACAAGTCGTTCAGCAAAGGCAATAAAGACACATAATTCATACGTCCAGAAACAAGTCATGCATTCTGGTTTTACTAGGACTACTTCCCATCCTTGGTCTTGTGGAACATAACCGTTATGGCCGTTGATAAGACAGCGTGTTGTAACGTCGTCAAAGGGAAGAGGGTTACGTAATGTCCAACAGTCCCGTAACAATCTAAAAACCTCATTTCTTACCCCAATTACCGACTCCGTCACTTGTGGGAACGTTTTGTTTAATAGTTGTAGCCCGATGTTCTTGTTCTCACTTTGGTGAGAAGCGAACATTACTAATCCGTAAGCATAACATGCTTCTTTATGTTGCATGTTAGCCGCTTTTTCTAAATCACGAAGTCCAATATTCAGATATATTGAGTCAAAATAATTTCTTAACCCATTGCGTAAAATAGCATTTGGGTTCCCCGCAATATATGCGTCAAAGTAAACACATCGTAACTTATGGATTTCCCAATGTGATATCCCCCATCTTTCGAACGAAAGCCTTTTATAAACCAAGGCATTCTTGGAACGTTCTTCGAATGTCTTACAAACTGATCTCGCCTTAAATAGTTGTGCCGAAGAATTCTGACCTACTCTAGATAAGATTTCATCAATCATGTCTCCGGGTAGGTCTCTTAAAATATTGGGTTGTCTATCCATTTTGTGTTTTTATACTGTAAAATAGACAAGAGTTAGATTCATAAAAAAAAAATACTTATTAATACAAGCAATTTTTACATATATCATAAAGCATAAGCACACTATATTACTTATATTACACCACACGAATACAACAATCTTATTCCGACTCGCTTGTTTCTTCTTCTTCTTCTTCGGTTTTGGTTCGTTTTGCCAAGTTTCTAGGGATATATGATGTTCCCCTAATACGAGCCGTCGTTATCCACATTGGTTTAGAAAAACCTGGTGGTTTAGAGGTTCCCGGGTCATTGTTACAACTTAAGGACTTCGGGGGTTGACGATACATATAAAGTTCATCGGGGTTGGAATTAGATTTCTCTATTTTTATGCCCTTTCCCTTATTATTTTCTTTTGCCTTTTTAAATTCAGTTGGGGTAATTTCTATAATATCATCGGAATTCTCGTCGGAATCCGATTCATCGGAGAATTGGTAATCCTCCCAATATTTTGCTTCCTTGGCGGAAACACCATTGACCATAATTAACCTTGGTCGGTTGGTTGAGGATTTTCTTTTACTTAACCGTTTTATTATTTCCCCCACCGGTTCTATTTCTTCATCCGGTTCCGATTCTTCTTCCGGTTCCGATTCTTCTTCCGGTTCCGACTCTTCTTCCGGTTCCTCTTCGGGAACTTGTGAATCAGTCCACGAATCATTCCAATTTACATTTGACTCTTCATTATTATTAGGTGAGTCAATGGGACTTGTTCTAGAGGTAGACATCTATCACATAATATCAAACGCGTTAAGAGATTAATATATCACATAATATTCACATGTTAAAAATATATAGTTTCCAACAAAATTTGTTAAGCAATCATTTTTCAAGTAAACACGGTCGAAATCCAGACTCACTAATGCATCCTAACAAACTAGATAAGACACACTAATGCAAAATTCTGGTTCTCTAAGACCAACGCTCGGATACCAACTGAAATGTCCCGTTCTTATTGATTAAAAACGTTCCATATTAATTGATTTCGTTGCGAGGTTTTGACCTCTATATGAGACGTTTTTCAAAGACTGCATTCATTTTAAAACAAACCATAACCTTTATTTCATCAATAAAGGTTTAAAAAGCTTTACGTAGATTATCAAATAATGATAATCTAAAATATCCTGTTTACACACGACCATTACATAATGGTTTACAATACAAATATGTTACAACAAAATAAGTTTCTTGAATGCAGTTTTTACACAATATCATACAAGCATGGACTCCAAATCTCGTCCTTATTTAAGTATGCGACAGCGGAAGCTCTTAATAATCATCTGAGAATAAACATGCTTAAAACGTCAACAAAAATGTTGGTGAGTTATAGGTTTAACCTATATATATCAAATCATAATAATAGACCACAAGATTTCATATTTCAATACACATCCCATACATAGAGATAAAAATCATTCATATGGTGAACACCTGGTAACCGACATTAACAAGATGCATATATAAGAATATCCCCATCATTCCGGGACACCCTTCGGATATGATATAAATTTCGAAGTACTAAAGCATCCGGTACTTTGGATGGGGTTTGTTAGGCCCAATAGATCTATCTTTAGGATTCGCGTCAATTAGGGTGTCTGTTCCCTAATTCTTAGATTACCAGACTTAATAAAAAGGGGCATATTCGATTTCGATAATTCAACCATAGAATGTAGTTTCACGTACTTGTGTCTATTTTGTAAATCATTTATAAAACCTGCATGTTTTCTCATCCCAAAAATATTAGATTTTAAAAGTGGGACTATAACTCACTTTCACAGATTTTTACTTCGTCGAGAAGTAAGACTTGGCCACTGTTGATTCACGAACCTATAACAATATATACATATATATTAAAGTATGTTCAAAATATATTTACAACACTTTTAATATATTTTGATGTTTTAAGTTTATTAAGTCAGCTGTCCTCGTTAGTAACCTACAACTAGTTGTCCATGGTTAGATGTACAGAAATAAATCGATAAATATTATCTTGAATCAATCCACGACCCAGTGTATACGTATCTCAGTATTGATCACAACTCAAACTATATATATTTTGGAATCAACCTCAACCCTGTATAGCTAACTCCAACATTCACATATAGAGTGTCTATGGTTGTTCCGAAATATATATAGATGTGTCGGCATGATAGGTCGAAACATTGTATACGTGTCTATGGTATCTCAAGATTACATAATATACAATACAAGTTGATTAAGTTATGGTTGGAATAGATTTGTTACCAATTTTCACGTAGCTAAAATGAGAAAAATTATCTAATCTTGTTTTACCCATAACTTCTTCATTTTAAATCCGTTTTGAGTGAATCAAATTGCTATGGTTTCATATTGAACTCTATTTTATGAATCTAAACAGAAAAAGTATAAGTTTATAGTCGGAAAAATAAGTTACAAGTCATTTTTTAAAGGTAGTCATTTCAGTCGAAAGAACGACGTCTAGATGACCATTTTAGAAAACATACTTCCATTTTGAGTTTAACCATAATTTTTGGATATAGTTTCATGTTCATAATAAAAATCATTTTCTCAGAATAACAACTTTTAAATCAAAGTTTATCATAGTTTTTAATTAACTAACCCAAAACAGCCCGCGGTGTTACTACGACGGCGTAAATCCGGTTTTACGGTGTTTTTCGTGTTTCCAGGTTTTAAATCATTAAGTTAGCATATGATATAGATATAGATCATGTGTGTAGTTAATTTTAAAAGTCAAGTTAGAAGGATTAACTTTTGTTTGCGAACAAGTTTAGAATTAACTAAACTATGTTCTAGTGATTACGAGTTTAAACCTTCGAATAAGATAGTTTTATATATATGAATCGAATGATGTTATGAACATCATTACTACCTCAAGTTTAGTAGGTAAACCTACTAGAATTGACAAGAAATGATCTAGCTTCAAAGGATCTTGGATGGCTTGAAAGTTCTTGAAGTAGGATCATGACACAAAAACAAGTTCAAGTAAGATTTTTACTCGAATTAAGATAGTTTATAGTTATAGAAATTGAATCAAAGTTTGAATATGAATATTACCTTGAATAAGAAAGATAACCTACTGTATATAACAAAGGTTTCTTGATCTTAGATGATTACTTGGAATGGATTAGAAAGCTTGGAAGTAAATTAGTAAACTTGAAGGGATTTTTGAAGTGTTCTTGAAGTGTTCTTCCTATGATGATTATAGCTTGATTCTTGAAGTGATTTTTGATGAAGATGATGATTAACTACTGGAAAAATACGTTCATAATAGTGTGTGTGTGTTGAGAGAGAATTAGAAAGAGAATTGGAAGTGAAATGGAGTGAATGATGAGTGGTAATTGGTGAGTGGTGAGTGGGGTTAAAAGGAGTTCTAGTTAGTTGACTAGCTCATGGTAGAAGTTAAAATTGATTAGTCATACATGACATAATCAAGAGTGGAATCCCATGCTAGTTCCTATTGGTATATACCTATAGTAAGTACGTTTTGAAGCTGTGTATAATACGGGTAAGAATACGACTAGAATTCTTGATGAAAGAAAAGAATGGGAAAGTAACTGTAACCATTTTCTTTAAGTATGAGTGTTTTGATATATGTCTTGAAGTCTTCCAAAAGTATTTTAATACATCTAAATACACTACATGTATATACATTTTAACTGAGTCGTTAAGTCATCGTTAGTCGTTACATGTAAGTGTTGTTTTGAAACCTTTAAGTTAACGATCTCAATTAATGTTGTTAACTCATTGTTTATTATATCTAATGAGATGTTAAATTATTATATTATCATGATATTATGATATATTAATATATCTTAATATGATATATATACATTTAAATGTCGTTACAACGATAATCGTTACATATATGTCTCGTTTCGAAATCCTTAAGTTAGTAGTCTTGTTTATATGTATATAACTCATTGTTAATATACTTATGGAGATACTTACTTATCATAATCTCATGTTAACCATATATATATCCATATATATATCGTCATGTCATTTTTACAAGTTTTAACGTTCGTGAATCGCCGGTCAACTTGGGTGGTCAATTGTCTATATGAAACATATTTCAATTAATCAAGTCTTAACAAGTTTGATTGCTTAACATGTTGGAAACATTTAATCATGTAAATATCAATCTCAATTAATATATATAAACATGGAAAAGTTCGGGTCACTACATAAGCACACTATATTACATATATTACACCACACGAATACAACTATCTTATTCCAACTCGCTCGTTTCTTCTTCGGTTTTAGTTTGTTTTGCCAAGTTTCTAGGGATATATGATGTTCCCCTAATACGAGCTGTCGTTTTCCACAACGGTTTAGAAAAACCTAGTGGTTTAGAGGTTCCCAGGTCATTGTTACAACTTAAGGGCTTCGGGGTTGACGATACATATAAAGTTCATCGGGGTTGGAATTAGATTTCTTTATTTTTATGCCCTTTTCCTTATTATTTTCTTTTGCCTTTTTAAATTCAGTTGGGGTAATTTCTATAACATCATCGGAATTCTCGTCGGAGAATTGGTAATCCTCCCAATATTTTGCTTCCTTGGCGGAAACACCATTGACCATAATTAACCTTGGTCGGTTGGTTGAGGATTTTCTTTTACTTAACCATTTTATTATTTCCCCCACCGGTTCTATTTCCTCCTCCGGTTCCTCCTCTTCCGGTTATGATTCTTCTTCCGGTTCTTCTTCGGGAACTTGTGAATCAGTCCAATATATATTCGACTCTTCGTTATTATTAGGTGAGTCAATGGGATTTGTTCTAGAGGTAGACATCTATCACACAATCTCAAACATGTTAAGAGATTAATATATCACATAATATATACATGTTAATAATATATAGTTTCCAACAAAAATGTTAAGCAATCATTTTTAAAGAAAACACGGTCGAAGTCCAGACTCACTAATGCATCTTAACAAACTCGATAAGACACACTAATGCAAATTTTATGGTTCTCTAAGACCAACGCTCGGATACCAACTGAAATGTCCCGTTCTTATTGATTAAAAACGTTCCATATTAATTGATTTCGTTGCGAGGTTTTGACCTCTATATGAGACGTTTTTTCAAAGACTGCATTCATTTTTAAAACAAACCATAACCTTTATTTCGTCAATAAAGGTTTAAAAAGCTTTACGTAGATTATCAAATAATGATAATCTAAAATATCCTATTTACACACGACCATTACATAATGGTTTACAATACAAATATGTTACATCGAAATACGTTTCTTGAATGCAGTTTTTATACAATATCATACAAGCATGGACTCCAAATCTTGTCCTTATTTTAGTATGCAACAGCGGAAGCTCTTAGTATTCACCTGAGAATAAACATGCTTTAAACGTCAACAAAAATGTTGGTGAGTTATAGGTTTAACCTATGTATATCAAATCGTAATAATAGACCACAAGATTTCATATTTCAATACACATCCCATACATAGAGAAAAAAAATCATTCATATGGTGAACACCTGGTAACCGACATTAACAAGATGCATATTTAAGAATATCCCCATCATTCCGGGATCCTCCTTCGGACATGATATAAATTTCGAAGTACTAAAGCATCCGGTATTTTGGATGGGGTTTGTTAGGCCCAATAGATCTATCTTTAGGACTCGCGTCAATTAGGGTGTCTGTTCCCTAATTCTTAGATTACCAGACTTAATAAAAAGGGGCATATTCGATTTCGATAATTCAACCATAGAATGTAGTTTCACGTTCTTGTGTCTATTTTGTAAATCATTTAAAAAACCTGCATGTATTCTCATCCCAAAAATATTAGATTTTAAAAGTGGGACTATAACTCACTTTCACAGATTTTTACTTCGTCGAGAAGTAAGACTTGGCCACTGGTTGATTCATGAACCTATAACAATATATACATATATATCAAAGTATGTTCAAATATATTTACAATACTTTTAATATATTTTGATGTTTTAAGTTTATTAAGTCAGCTGTCCTCGTTAGTAACCTACAACTAGTTGTCCACAGTTAGATGTACAGAAATAAATCGATAAATATTATCTTGAATCAATCCACAACCCAGTGTATACATATCTCAGTATTGATCACAACTCAAACTATATATATTTTGGAATCAACCTCAACCCTGTATAGCTAACTCTAACATTCACATATAGAGTGTCTATGGTTGTTTCGAAATATATATAGATGTGTCGACATGATAGGTCGAAACATTGTATACGTGTCTATGGTATCTCAAGATTACATAATATACAATACAAGTTGATTAAGTTATGGTTGGAATAGATTTGTTACCAATTTTCACGTAGCTAAAATGAGAAAAATTATCCAATCTTGTTTTACCCATAACTTCTTCATTTTAAATCCGTTTTGAGTGAATCAAATTGCTATGGTTTTATATTGTACTCTATTTTATGAATCTAAACAGAAAAAGTATAGGTTTATAGTCGGAAAAATAAGTTACAAGTTGTTTTTGTAAAGGTAGTCATTTCAGTCGAAAGAACGACGTCTAGATGACCATTTTAGAAAACATACTTCCACTTTGAGTTTAACCATTTTAGAAAACATATTTCGTTTTTATTATGAACATGAAACTATATCCAAAAATTATGGTTAAACTCAAAGTGGAAGTATGTTTTCTAAAATGGTCATCTAGACGTCGTTCTTTCGACTGAAATGACTACCTTTACAAAAACGACTTGTAACTTATTTTTCTGACTATAAACCTCTACTTTTTCTGTTTATATGCATAAACTAGAGTTCAATATGAAACCATAGCAATTTGATTCACTCAAAACGGATTTAAAATGAAGAAGTTATGGGTAAAACAAGATTGGATAATTTTTCTCATTTTAGCTACGTGAAAATTGGTAACAAATCTATTCCAACCATAACTTAATCAACTTGTATTGTATATTATGTAATCTCGAGATACCATAGACACGTATACAATGTTTCGACCTATCATGTCGACACATCTATATATATTTCGGAACAACCATAGACACTCTATATGTGAATGTTAGAGTTAGCTATACAGGGTTGAGGTTGATTCCAAAATATATATAGTTTGAGTTGTGATCAATACTGAGATACGTATACACTGGGTCGTGGATGGATTCAAGATAATATTTATCAATTTATTTCTGTACATCTAACTGTGGACAACTAGTTGTAGGTTACTAACGAGGACAGCTGACTTAATAAACTTAAAACATCAAAATATATTAAAAGTATTATAAATATATTTTGAACATACTTTGATATATATGTATATATTATTATAGGTTCATGAATCAACCAGTGGCCAAGTCTTACTTCCCGACGAAGTAAAAAACTGTGAAAGTGAGTTATAGTCCCACTTTTAAAATCTAATATTTTTGGGATGAGAATATATGCAGGTTTTATAAATGATTTACAAAATAGACACAAGTACGTGAAACTACATTCTATGGTTGAATTATCAAAATCGAATATGCCCCTTTTTATTAAGTCTGGTAATCTAAGAATTAGGGAACAGACAACCTAATTGACGCGAATCCTAAAGATAGATCTATTGGGCCTAACAAACCCCATCCAAAGTACCGGATGCTTTAGTACTTCGAAATTTATATCATGTCCGAAGGAGGATCCCGGAATGATGGGGATATTCTTAAATATGCATCTTGTTAATGTCGGTTACCAGGTGTTCACCATATGAATGATTTTTTTCTCTATGTATGGGATGTGTATTGAAATATGAAATCTTGTGGTCTATTGTTATGATTTGATATACATAGGCTAAACCTATAACTCACCAACATTTTTGTTGACGTTTAAAGCATGTTTATTCTCAGGTGAATACTAAGAGCTTCCGCTGTTGCATACTAAAATAAGGACAAGATTTGGAGTCCATGCTTGTATGATATTGTATAAAAACTGCATTCAAGAAATGTATTTCGATGTAACATATTTGTATTGTAAACCATTATGTAATGGTCGTGTGTAAACAGGATATTTTAGATTATCATTATTTGATAATCTACGTAAAGCTTTTTAAACCTTTATTGACGAAATAAAGGTTATGGTTTGTTTTAAAAATGAATGCAGTCTTTGGAAAAACGTCTCATATAGAGGTCAAAACCTCGCAACGAAATCAATTAATATGGAACGTTTTTAATCAATAAGAACGGGACATTTCAGTTGATTCATCATGTAGATCCATCTTTCTTTCAAATATATTACAATAAACCGGGTAAAACAGTTCATTTAGTCCAAAACAAAAGCACCTGCAATAACTTTACAAAAACATGTGATAGATAGTTTTTTAATTGAATAACTTGGTACATTCTCCCCACACTTAGTTTCTTTCTTTGCCTTTTTATTCTCCTTTATTCCATTTTAAATGAATTCAAGTGTTTTAGGGTGTTTCTCAATTTATGTCCTTTCCGAGGTAACGATAATTTCGGTATTAACACCTAGTTTTCATCGTTCATAAATATGTATAAACATGATTTTGAATTCATTTATTTGAAAATTTTTAAAATTTTCACAAAATTTGGCAAATAAACTAAGTGCAAACCCGAGAGAATTTATAACCCTTCCCCACACTTGAGATCATGCAATGCCCTCATTTGCATGAAAGCAGACTATAATTATAAATTCACGAGGGTGATAAGTGTAGAAAAGTGATTAAAAATACCCAGTTTGTAATTACAAAGCTCGTCGAATGATAGATGGCGCGCCTCATCATTAATTCCTTCTGGTTTTATCACACATGTTTTTCTTCAAAAATGGTTGCTTTTCTGAACTGTTTGCTAATCTTTGAAAATGCGTCTTTTACCCTAACTTACTATGCATGTTTATTAACGAGTTATGCACTAACCCGAACCCTGAATTTAACGTTAAGTGGGGTTAGACTTCCACATACTTAGCTGACGACATGTGAAGTCGGTAGAATAAGTTCCACGAATTAAAATAGTGAGCCAGTTATTTACATCTCGGGTGGTATAAAATATATCAATGGGTTTAAAGTTTAGACCCACCCGATCGTCACTACTTAATTCTTTTTTAAGTGTAGCTTTTAGTAAATGGATATATCTCTTTTCTGGTTCTTGGTCAAATGGATCGATATACACCGACATACATATTTCTATAGGGTGGACAATTCCTAACATTTCCTTTCGTTCATTCTCGGGATCAAGGTTTTCACCTCTATTACCCAATTGGGTGAAATTCAAGGTGTCAATATCTATTACAGCTTGTAGTTCATCTTTGGTAGATGACTCGTCTATTGAGAATATTGGGTTAGAAGGTTATGGAATGGTGAATTTCGGGATTGAAGCAAATTCTTCTTCATTAATGGTACTTATCGGTCCTACCATTTTGGTCTCGGGGGTAAAATTTTCAACGTTATCATTTTCCCAAGAGTACCAATTTGTCACCCTTACTTCTTCTTCATCCATTGATGGATCGATGATTTCATTAGTAGAGGCTAATGTGTCGATATGTTGTGAAATTGGTAAGACTGAATAAAAAGTATCATCGGGATAGTTGGTGATTTCGGAGCTCTCGAATTCATCAAAATTCGATGATATGAGATTTTCTTGCACACGACTCCTCAGATCAACAGGTGTGTAATCTGATAGAGTTTCAACTTGCCGATTTACAAACTCTCTCATTTGTTCATTTTGAGCATCAAGTTCTTCGAGTTTGATTTTCATATAATCTAAAGAATTTTCAGGCACATAATTTTTCTCGTCTTCTGGTTGTTGAGTTTGGATATATTCTTGGAAATAATCCCAATTAGAATTGTATTCCTCATAATCATTCCATTCAGGTTCCATGGGTGCATAATTTTCCATAGGAACGTAATAATAACATTCCCATGTTGAGTGATAAACTCCACAGATATTACAACCAGTTATTGTTTCGTCATTCGTGATCCAAGATTGACCGAATGAAATGTCATCAACACCCGTTTGAGAGTATTGATTAAATTGATTTCGGATGTCATAAAGAGTTTCCAAAATATTCTCGAGATTTTCCATAATGCGCTTATTACCAAATTTTAGCTACAATGTGGTGCATTTACTAATTAACCTATTAGTTATAAAACTAAAAATTATATAAGTTATTAGATTAATAGACTTTTCTGCTTTTGCCCACGTTTTGAATAGCCAATAGATGCAGCAGGGAGCCAGAACCCTTTAAATCGGAAGCTCACAACTCAGCCACTAACAAATCCAACTATTACTACGAAGCAGAAAATTTGGACGTCTATCAATTTAACCGCTTAAAATAATTTTTCGTTTGGAATTTTAAAGAAAATAAAAATCTATGTCCTAAAAACTAGCGTGTCGAGAAATAAGAAAGAAAAAGATTACGCGTCGAAAAACGTCAAAAAAATAAAAATAAGAAAGAAAAACGTCGAAACTTAAAAGTCTAAAAACTAAATCTAAAAAGTTGCGCCTAAAGGTCTAAAGGTAAATGCAATTTTATTCGGAAAACGACAATTACTTAAATTGGCACTAAAATCTATAAACGGCGTCGCAAAATTCTAAAGCGCCTAAATCTTAATCTAAAGAAAAAACACTTAAGGGATTTTACGGCAAAGCCTAAAAATATAGAAATATAAAAATAACTACGGCAAAACTAAATTTAAAACTATATAGCGAATGATAAATATTACGAAATAAACGATAAAAATAAAAATTAGAACTAAAATGATAAAAATACAAATTTTATAAAAATATATTTTTTATATTATTTATTATATAAATATATTAAACTATATAATTAATAATAATAATTAAAACTTAATATCACTAATTAAAAATTAAAACTAAAATAAACTAATCAATATATTATAACTAAACCCTAAATAATAATAATAAATATATTAAAACCCTACGCGAATTAAATACTGTCCAAGGTTTGGGTCTGTCACATCAGCCATGCGACCGCATGGTTTTACAACATCCGGCTCATGCGATCGCATGGGCCTGGTTTCCAGGTTTTTTTTTTTAATTTTATATTGTTTTTCTAAAAATTATATATAAATATATTTATACAAAAATAAATTAAAAATATAGCGTTTCGCCGAGTTCCCCGGCAGCGGCGCCAAAAATACTTGATGTGCGTAGAGGTGTATATGAAATAGCTTATATTTTACTAGGAAAAACTATTAAATATGATACAATTTTACACAAGATATTTATTTATTTATAGAATGGATATACCTAAACCTTGCTACAACACTTATAGGCAGTGTAACTAATCGTACAGTAGTGTAGTTTTTAGTAAGTCTGGTTCGTTCCACATGGAATCTTTTAAACAAGCTTAACGCTATATTAGTTTTAATTTATAAAAATACAAATATATATATAAATAATATTATTATTATAAAAAGGGGGTTTTTACCGTTTAATGACCGGTTTGTCGATTTTAAAACTTTAGTCGCAGTTAAAACCTAATGTAAAATATTAAATAAATAAAAGACTTAATTTAATGCGTAAAATAAATAATGATAATGAAATTGCGATAAATAAAAGTGCGATAAATTAAAATTGCGAAAATTAAAGAGTACGATAATTAAAAGTGCAATTAAATACAATGACAATAAATAAAAGTGCGATAATTAGAAATGCAATTAAATATGAAAATAAAGAAATTATGCTTATTTAAACTTCCGTAATCATGATGTTTGACGTGTTGATTTTTAGTTCATTCCCATGGGTTAATTGTCCTTTGTCCTGGATTATTTAATATGTCCGTCTGGTTTTTGTCCATAACAGTCCATCAGTCATAAATATAAAGTGCGAGTATCCTCGTCAAATTATCCTTATATCCGAAGTCAAATATTCCAACTAATTGGGGACTTAAACTGTAACAAGGTTTTAATACTTTGTTTAATAATTACATCAGGATATCAACTGCGTGTAACCCAAGGTTTTAATACTTTGTTAACAATTACGCCAAGTGTCCTTGTACATAATTTCACCCCTGTTTTAATAAAACCATAGACTATTAATCCATTCCCGTGTCCGGTTAAATGAACGATTATTCGTACATATAAATACCCCGCCCATAGTGTCCGATTGAGTGTATATGGTTATTTATAGGTATGTCCAATTGTAAATCTTTATATTAAAATTAACAAACTATCATTTAGCTAAAAAAATATAAAGCCCATTAATAGCCCATAGTCTAATTTCCACAAGTGTCGTTCTTTTGTCCAAACCCCAATTATGGTACAAAGCCCAATTACCCAAATTAAATATTTTTAGCCCAACATCATGATTACTTCGTCTTAAATAAGCATAATAATAACTTAAGTACGAGAAATTAATTTAAAAAAAGAAGAACATAGCTTACATTGATTATTTATCGCGTAGTGTTACACGGACAGAGCTCCGACTTTAAAACCCGTAAAATAACCTTTGCATAACCCAAAACTAATCTAATATAAAACTACCCTATACTATATATATATTATATATATATATATATATATTATATATTACAGAGGGAGTATATATGTATATGTGTGTTTAAACTCGTCGCCCAAACTTGCAATTTATAGGAATGTGGCCTGACTTTTCGGCTCATGCGATCGCATGAGATTATAACTACCAGGCCATGCGATCGCATGGTCACCAGGATCCAGCCAAGTTGCCTTGTTTTCTAGCTTGCCGACGTTTTTATTTAATAATATAATATATAAATAATTTATATAATTATTTAAATATTATATTATATTCTTGTGAATAGTAGACTTGTAATTTTTAGTCCGTTGCATCGGGCGTTGATAGTTGGCTCGGGTACCGGTTTCGGATTTTCGAACGTCCTTTCGTATAATTTAATATCTTGTACTTTGCGTTCCGCAACTTGTACTCTTGTCATTTTTAGACGTTTCTTATCAATAAATTGAACCACTTGGATTGTATCTTGTACATTTGAGCTTTTTGGTCATTTGCGTCTTCAAATCGTCATTTTCGCCTTTTGTCTTCGCACTTATTTAATATAAACGATTACAACTTAAAATAGGACAATTATAACTAAATAATTTACATATTGGGAGGATATTGCTACTAAATATATGTTCATTTGGAGCACTATCACCAGCAAAGATTGAAACCGTTGAAAAGTGGGAAACCCCGAAAATTCCGAAACACATACGCCAGTTTTTAGGACTAGTTGGTTACTACAGAAGGTTCATCTAAGACTTTTCCAGAATAGCAAAACCCTTGACTGCATTAACACATAAAGGGAAGAAATTTGAATGGAATGATGAACAAGAGAAAGCGTTTCTGTTATTGAAGAAAAAGTTAACTACGACACCTATATTGTCATTACCTGAAGGGAATGATGATTTTGTGATATATTGCGATGCCTCAAAGCAAGGTCTCGGTTGTGTATTAATGCAACAAATGAAAGTAATTGCTTATGCGTCTAGACAATTGAAGATTCACGAACAAAATTATACGACGCATGATTTAGAATTAAGTGCAGTTGTTTTTGCATTAAAGACTTGGAGGCACTACTTATATGGGGTCAAAAGTAATATATATACCGACCACAAAAGTCTTCAACACATATTTAATCAGAAGCAACTGAATATGAGGCAGCGTAGGGGGATTGAATTGTTGAATGATTATGACTTTGAGATTCGTTACCACCCGGGGAAGGCAAATGTAGTAGCCGACGCCTTGAGCAGGAAGGACAGAGAACCCATTCGAGTAAAATCTATGAATATAATGATTCACAATAACCTTACTACTCAAATAAAGGAGGCGCAACAAGGATTTTTAAAATAGGGAAATTTAAAGGATGAAATACCCAAAGGATCGGAGAAGCATCTTAATATTCGGGAAGACGGAACCCGGTATAGGGCTGAAAGGATTTGGGTACTAAAATTTGGAGATATGAGAGAAATGGTACTTAGAGAAGCTCATAAATCCAGATACTCAATACATCCTGGAACGGGGAAGATGTACAAGGATCTTAAGAAACATTTTTGGTGGCCAGGTATGAAAGCCGATATTGCTAAATACGTAGGAGAATGTTTGACGTGTTCTAAGGTCAAAGTTGAGCATCAGAAACCATCAGGTCTACTTCAACAACCCGAAATCCCGGAATGGAAATGAAATAACATTACCATGGATTTCATCACTAAATTGCCAAGGACTGCAAGTGGTTTTGATACTATTTGGATAATAGTTGATCGTCTCACCAAATCAGCACACTTCCTGCCAATAAGAGAAGATGACAAGATGGAGAAGTTAGCACGACTGTATTTGAAGGAAGTCGTCTCCAGACATGGAATACCAATCTCTATTATCTCTGATAGGGATGGCAGATTTATTTCAAGATTCTGACAGACATTACAGCAAGCATTAGGAACTCGTCTAGACATGAGTACTGCCTATCATCCACAAACTGATGGGTAGAGTGAAAGGACGATACAAACGCTTGAAGACATGCTACGAGCATGTGTTATTGATTTTGGAAACAGTTGGGATCGACATCTACCGTTAGCAGAATTTTCCTACAACAACAGCTACCATTCAATCATTGAGATGGTACCGTTTGAAACACTTTATGGTAGAAAGTGCAGGTCTCCGATTTGTTGGAGTGAAGTGGGGGATAGACAGATTACGGGTCCGGAGATAATACAAGAAACTACTGAGAAGATCATCCAAATTCAACAACGGTTGAAAAACGCCCAAAGTTGACAAAAGAGCTACGCTGACATTAAAAGAAAAGATATAGAATTTGAAATTGGAGAGATGGTCATGCTTAAAGTTGCACCTTGAAAAGGCGTTGTTCGATTTGGTAAACGAGGGAAATTAAATCCAAGGTATATTGGACCATTCAAGATTATTGATCGTGTCGGACCAGTAGCTTATGACTTGAGTTACCTCAACAACTCGCGGCTGTACATAACACTTTCCACGTCTCGAATTTGAAGAAATGTTTTACAATTACATCCTCTTTCAGTTTCATCAATAATTCTACTCGTATGCACCCGTATTCATACTCGTACAATACACAGCTTTTAGATGTATGTAATATTGGTATATACACTCCAATGATCAGCTCTTAGCAGCCCATGTGAGTCACCTAACACATGTGGGAACCATCATTTGGCAACTAGCATGAAATATCTCATAAAATTACAAAAATATGAGTAATCATTCATGACTTATTTACATGTAAACAAAATTACGCATCCTTTATATCTAATCCATATACCAATGACCAAAAACACCTACAAACACTTTCATTCTTCAATTTTCTTCATCTAATTGATCTCTCTCAAGTTCTATCTTCAAGTTCTAAGTGTTCTTCATAAATTCTACAAGTTCTAGTTTCATAAAATCAAGAATACTTCCAAGTTTGCTAGCTTACTTCCAATCTTGTAGAGTGATCATCCAACCTCAAGAAATCTTTCTTATTTACAGTAAGATATCTTTCTAATACAAGGTAATACTCATATTCAAACTTTGATTCAATTTCTATAACTATAACAATCTTATTTCGAGTGGAAATCTTACTTGAACTTGTTTTCGTGTCATGATTCTACTTCAAGAACTTTCAAGCCATCCAAGATTATTTGAAGCTAGATCCATTTGTCTCTTTTCTAGTAGGTTTATTCACAAAACTTGATGTAGTAATGATGTTCATAACATCATTCAATTCATACATATAAAGCTATCTTATTCGAAGGTTTAAACTTGAAATCACTAGAACATAATTTAGTTAATTCTAAACTTGTTCGCAAACAAAAGTTAATCCTTCTAACTTGACTTTTAAAATCAACTAAACACATGTTATATATCTATATGATATGCTAACTTAATGATTTAAAACCTAGAAACACGAAAAACAACGTAAAACCGGACATACGCCGTCGTAGTAACACCGCGGGCTGTTTTGGGTTTGATAATTAAAAACTATGATAAACTTTGATTTAAAAGTTTTTCTTTTGGGAAAATGATTTTTCTTATGAACGTGAAACTATATCCAAAAATCATGGTTAAACTCAAAGTGAAAGTATGTTTTTCAAAATGGTCATCAAGACATCGTTCTTTCGACTGAAATGACTACCTCTTACAAAAACGACTTGTAACTTATATTTCTGACTATAAACCTATACTTTTTCTGTTTAGATTCATAAAATAGAGTTCAATATGAAACCATAGCAATTTGATTCACTCAAAACGGATTTAAAATGAAGAAGTTATGGGTAAAACAAGATTGGATATTTTTTTGATTTTTTTAGCTACGGGAAATATTAATAATTCTATACAAATCATATCCTAACAAACTTATATTGTATTATACATGTATTCTAATATATTATGTAATCTTGGGATACCATAGACACGTATGCAAATGTTTTGACATATCATATCGACCCATGTATATATATTATTTGGAACAACCATAGACACTCTATATGCAGTAATGTTGGAGTTAGCTATACAGAGTTGAGGTTGATTCCAAAAATATATATACTTTGAGTTGTGATCTAGCCTAAGACGTGTATACACAGGGTCGTGGATTGATTCAAGATAATATATATCGATTTATTTCTGTACATCTAACTGTGAACAACTAGTTGTAGGTTACTAACGAGGACAGCTGACTTAATAAACTTAAAACATCAAAATGTATTAAAAGTGTTGTAAATATATTTTGAACATACTTTGATATATATGTACATATTTGTTATAGGTTTGTGAATCGACCAGTGGCCAAGTCTTACTTCCCGACGAAGTAAAAATCTGTGAAAGTGAGTTATAGTCCCACTTTTAAAATCTAATATTTTGAGATGAGAATACATGCAGTTTTATAAATGTTTTACGAAATAGACACAAGTAATTGAAACTACATTATATGGGTGAATGATCGAAGCCGAATATGCCCCTTTTGCTTGGTAGCCTAAGAATTAGTAAACCGATCTACTAATTGACACGAATCCTATAGATAGATCTATTGGGCCTAACGAACCCCATCCATAGTACCGGATGCTTTAGTACTTCGAATTCGTTTTTATCATGTTCGAAGGATTTCCCGGAATGATAGGGGATATTCTTATATGCATCTTGTTAATGTCGGTTACCAGGTGTTCACCATATGAATGAATTTTATCTCTATGTATGGGATGTATATTGAAATATGAAATCTTGTGGTCTATTATTATGATTTGATAATATATAGGTTAAACCTATAACTCACCAACATTTTTGTTGACGTTTTAAGCATGTTTATTTTCAGGTGATTATTAAGATCTTCCGCTGTTGCATACTAAAATAAGGACAAGATTTGGAGTCCATGCTTGTATGATATTATGTAAAAACTGCATTCAAGAAACTTATTTTTGATGTAATATATTTTTATTGTAAACCATTATGTAATGGTCGTGTGTAAACGGTATATTTTAGATTATCATTATTTGATAATCTACGTAATGCTTTTTAAACCTTTATCGATATAATAAAGGTTATGGTTGTTTTAAAAATGAATGCAGTCTTTGAAAAACGTCTCATATAGAGGTCAAAACCTCGCGACGAATCAATTAATATGGAACGTTTATAATCAATATGAACGGGACATTTCATTATTGGGGTAAACTTTGAACGTTTAGTCTAAATATCAAGAATTGGCATAACTTTTCGATCCCTTCGAGATCAACTTTACAAACTAAATCTTGTGGTCTAAAACAACAGTCAAACTTATTTGTTAAACCTATGAACTTCACTCAACCTTTTGGTTGATACTTTAGCATGTTTTGTCTCGGGTGCTGTTTGATCAAGTTACTTATCTACTGCTTATGTGATGCTACTTGGACATAGGATTAAGAGATATCGCATTTACTACTTTTGCATTTGAACATTTACTTTATTGTTATTTTCGTCATTGTAACGACATTTCATTTTCCTCTACGTACTCAATAAAGTTTGTTTTATCATTTAGTATTGTTCTCGTATATTATAATATATTGGTTTATTTGATATTAAGTCACATTTCACCCAGGCCCTAACTGGGGGTATGATAGATTGGTATCAGAGCATAACCAGGCTGTTATAGAGAACTAGGATTGCATTTTTATGTGTGCCTTACTTGCTAGTTAGGGTACCTTAGCAATCTAGGAAACTATAACCTTTCCTACCTTAGACTTAAAGCACTTAGGAGTTGCCTTATAAATCTTAACAATTATGCTTTACTAAACTTGACTTAAAGATTCTAATCAAAGTCGCTTTCCTAATGTTAGGATGTCAAGCTCAAGCGTTAACAAGCCCAACAAAGCAACTCTCAACCCTACCACTGAAGTAGGTGTTGGACACTCTTCAACTTCGAGACCTGTTCGAAGTCCTTTCTACAGTCCTGCTTCACCATCACCGAATTATAGATCAAACACTATTCAAGATTCACATGGGTCTCCTCAATACTACCCAACTACGAGAATCGAAGATAAAGGAAAACGCCATGAAGAAGCTGGTCCGTCAAGGAAGAGAGCTGAAATGTCCCGTTCTTATTGATTAAAAACGTTCCATATTAATTGATTTCGTTGCGAGGTTTTGACCTCTATATGGGACGTTTTTCAAAGACTGCATTCATTTTTAAAACAAACCATAACCTTTATTTCATAAATAAAGGTTTAAAAAGCTTTACGTAGATTATCAAATAATGATAATCTAAAATATCCTGTTTACACACGACCATTACATAATGGTTTACAATACAAATATGTTACATTGAAATCAGTTTATTGAATGCAGTTTTTACACAATATCATACAAACATGGACTCCAAATCTTGTCCTTATTTTAGTATGCAACAGCGGAAGCTCTTAGTATTCACCTGAGAATAAACATGCTTTAAACGTCAACAAAAATGTTGGTGAGTTATAGGTTTAACCTATATATATCAAATCGTAACAATAGACCACAAGATTTCATATTTCAATACACATCCCATACATAGAGATAAAAATCATTCATATGGTGAACACCTGGTAACCGACATTAACAAGATGCATATATAAGAATATCCCCATCATTCCGGGACACCCTTCGGATATGATATAAATTTCGAAGTACTAAAGCATCCAGTACTTTGGATGGGGTTTGTTAGGCCCAATAGATCTATCTTTAGGATTCGCGTCAATTAGGGTGTCTGTTCCCTAATTCTTAGATTACCAGACTTAATAAAAAGGGGCATATTCGATTTCGATAATTCAACCATAGAATGTAGTTTCACGTACTTGTGTCTATTTCGTAAATCATTTATAAAACCTGCATGTATTCTCATCCCAAAAATATTAGATTTTAAAAGTGGGACTATAACTCACTTTCACAGATTTTTACTTCGTCGGGAAGTAAGACTTGGCCACTTGTTGATTCACGAACCCATAACAATATATACATATATATATCAAAGTATGTTCAAAATATATTTACAACACTTTTAATATATTTTGATGTTTTAAGTTTATTAAGTCAGTTGTCCTCGTTAGTAACCTACAACTAGTTGTCCACAGTTAGATGTTCAGAAATAAATCGATAAATATTATCTTGAATCAATCCACGACCCAGTGTATACGTATCTCAGTATTGATCATAACTCAAACTATATATATTTTAGAATCAACCTCAACCCTGTATAGCTAACTCCAACATTCACATATAGAGTGTCTATGGTTGTTCCGAAATATATATATAGATGTGTCGACATGATAGGTCGAAACATTGTATACGTGTCTATGGTATCTCAAGATTACATAATATACAATACAAGTTGATTAAGTTATGGTTGGAATAGATTTGTTACTAATTTTCACGTAGCTAAAATGAGAAAAATTATCCAATCTTGATTTACCCATAACTTCTTCATTTTAAATCCGTTTTGAGTGAATCAAATTGCTATGGTTTCATATTGAACTCTATTTTATGAATCATAACAGAAAAAGTATAGTTTTATAGTCAGAAAAATAAGTTACAAGTCGTTTTTGTAAAGGTAGTCATTTCAGTCGAAAGAACGACGTCTAGATGACCATTTTAGAAAACATACTTCCACTTTGAGTTTAACCATAATTTTTGGATATTGTTTCATGTTCATAATAAAAATCATTTTCCCAAAATAACAACTTTTAAATCAAAGTTTATCATAGTTTTTAATTAACTAACCCAAAACAGCCCGCGGTGTTACTACGACGGCGTAAATCCGGTTTTACGGTGTTTTTCGTGTTTCCAGGTTTTAAATCATTAAGTTAGCATATCATATAGATATAGAACATGTGTTTAGTTGATTTTAAAATTCAAGTTAGAAGGATTAACTTTTATTTGCGAACAAGTTTAGAATTAACTAAACTATGTTCTAGTGATTACAAGTTTAAACCTTCGAATAAGATAGCTTTATATGTATGAATCAAATGATGTTATGAACATCATTACTACCTCAAGTTCCTTGGATAAACCTTATGGAAATGAGAAAAATAGATCTAGCTTCAAAGGATCCTTGGATGGCTTGAAAGTTCTTGAAGCAGAATCATGACACGAAAACAATTTCAAGTAAGATTTCCACTTGAAATAAGATTGTTATAGTTATAGAAATTGAATTAAAGTTTAAATATGATTATTACCTTGTATTAGAAAGATAACCTACTATAATTAACAAAGGTTTCTTGATCTTGGATGATTACTTGGAATGGATTTAGAAAACTTGGAAGTAAACTTGCAATCTTGGAAGTATTCTTGATTTTATGAAACTAGAACTTTTGGAATTTATGAAGAACACTTAGAACTTGAAGATAGAACTTAAGAGAGATTAATTAGATGAAGAAAATTGAAGAATGAAAGTGTTTGTAGGTGTTTTTGGTCGTTGGTGTATGGATTAGATATAAAGGATATGTAATTTTGTTTTCATGTAAATAAGTCATGAATGATTACTCATATTTTTGTAATTTTATGAGATATTTCATGCTAGTTGCCAAATGATGGTTCCCACATGTGTTAGGTGACTCACATGGGCTGCTAAGAGCTGATCATTGGAGTGTATATACCAATAGTACATACATCTAAAAGCTGTGTATTGTACGAGTACGAATACGGGTGCATACGAGTAGAATTGTTGATGAAACTGAACGAGGATGTAATTGTAAGCATTTTTGTTAAGTAGAAGTATTTTGATAAGTGTCTTGAAGTCTTTCAAAAGTGTATGAATACATATTAAAACGCTACATGTATATACATTTTAACTGAGTCGTTAAGTCATCGTTAGTCATTACATGTAAATGTTGTTTTGAAACCTTTAGGTTAACGATCTTGTTGAATGTTGTTATCCCATTGTTTATTATAACAAATGAGATGTTAAATTGTTATATTATCATGATATTATGATATATAATATATCTTAGTATGATATATATACAGTTAAATGTTGTTACAACGATAATCGTTACATATATGTCTCGTTTCGAAATCATTAAGTTAGTAGTCTTATTTTTACATATGTATTTCATTGTTAATACACTTAATAATATATTTACTTATCATTTAACATAATTAACCAAGTGTATCAATATCTTAATATGATTCATATGTACCTAGTAAGACGTTGTTATAACGATAATCGTTATATATATCGTTTTCGAGTTTCTTAAATTAATAGTCTCATTTTTATGTATATAACTCATTGTTAAAATACCTAATGAGATACATACTTATAATAAAATTATGTTAACTATATATATAACCATATATATGTCATCGTATAGTTTTTACAAGTTTTAACGTTCGTGAATCACCGGTCAACTTGGGTGGTCAATTGTCTATATGAAACCTATTTCAATTAATCAAGTCTTAACAAGTTTGATTGCTTAACATGTTGGAAACACTTAATCATGTAAATAACAATTTCATTTAATATATATATAAACATGGAAAAGTTCGGGTCACTACAAGAGCCCGATCTCCTTTTTATGATGGTGCTAAGTATGAAATCATGAGCTTGCGAAATGATACCGAGAGGAACATTGGAGGTCTGCTTCACCACGTGGCGAGAGTGCAGCTTCGAATGGAGAAACTTATGGAAGAGAACGTCAAGCTAAGAAAAGAGTTAATGATGCTAAGGTGTGAAGAAGAACGCAACACCCGTTGGGGGAAGCAATCCCTTGCTTATCTCAAAGAGAATGTTGACTTCCGAACGAAAATGGAGAGGAGTCGAGTCGACAAACAGCTTGCTTTAAGGGAGTACGACACCAATACCGTTAATAGTCGTGTTACCAACCTTTACGACAACCTCGAGTATCTTTACGAAAGCAAAAAGAAAAGAACGAACGATATGTGAAGTTTATGAAGGAGGCGGAAAAGAAGAAATAAACCGCCATTTCTTTTGTTTTGTTTCCCATTCTTTATTTCTTATCTATGTAAAGGCTATGCCTTAAACTATTTCTATTTCCTAATCGTGTATTAAAAGGCTTATTTAACGCCTTGTTCCTTAATAATATAAAGTGTTTTATTTATATCATGTGATATCAATACTTTATATTATTCATACTTGTAATTGCTTAAACATAAAACTTGTTAACTTATCCGACTTATGTTCACTTCTATGTAGCAACATAATGGTTCGTCCAGCTGTACCTACTGTTAACAATATCGTATTGACCACCGAGCAATTCCAACAGTTACTCACTGCGACACAAGGCAACATTCAAGCTAATAATGTTAATCCTCAACCGAAACCTTGTTCATACAAGGACTTTACCAACTGTAACCCTCCCGCATTTAAAGGAAATGAAGAAGCTGTCGAACTAGTTCGTTGGTTCGAGAAGATGGAGCCCATTTTCTGTATTTGCAACTGTGGTGATAACGATCGAGTAAAGTATGCCACTAGCTCATTGGGTGGCAATGCTTTAACTTAGTGGACTGCTCATTCCAAGTCCGTAGGAATTGACAATGCTAATGCAATTCCATGGGATGAACTCAAAAGCATGATGGTTAATAAATTATGTCCTAGAAGTCAAGTTCAGAAACTTGAAGCTGAATTCTGGGAACTCAAGGTGAAGGGAACTGATATTGAAAGCTACACCAACTGTTATCTTGAGCTTTCTACTCTGTGTCCCGAGATGTTTCCTACCGAAGCTAGAAGAATTGAACGATATATTGAAGGTCTCCTCGAGGATGTTCAGGGGAATGTTATTGCTGCCGAGAAGGTGACTCTTGATGCTGTGATTCTTATGGCACAAATCTGATGTTAGCTAAGAGAAGAAGAGTGTCGGCCAGTAAGCCCGTTGACACTAAAAGTAATGAAGGTAAGAGGAAGTTTGAGTCATCTCAAGATTCGACTCAAAATGCTAGTAAGAAGCCTACAGATAGTACAAGGTCAAATTATAAGGGTACTTATCCTTTCTGTGTTCGTTGTGAGAAGCATCACCCGGAGCAGTGCACTGCTACATGTTCGTTGTGTAAGAAGGTAGGACACCTTGCTACGACGTGTAAGACTCCTCCAAAGGATAAGGCTATTGTTCTTGCCAAAGCTCCTTCTACATGTTATACCTGTGGAGAAAAGGGATACATTAGTCCAAATTGCCCTAAGCAGAAGGATAATCCCGCTACTGGAGCTAATACTACTACTGCAAAGGGGCGTGCATTTGTTGTTACTGCTGCCGAAGCCCGAGATGAACATGAGGTCATCACGGGTACGTATCTTGTCAATAATTGTTATGCAACTATTTTATTCGATACTGGTGCCGACAGAAGTTACGTGTCTAGTGATTTTTGTGTTGGGTTTTAACAAGTTTCATAATACTTAGAACATTTTAAGAAACAAACTAAAGCGGAAGCATGTAAGTATTACCATTTGGAACTTGTAAACCTTTAACCAATTAAAGTTAAAACCCAATTAGGATCAAGTTATGAAATATACTTACAAACTACAAGCAAGTAAAGAGTTTATACCTTCTCCTAGCTAGGTAGTAAGTGATGAAGATGATGATGATGAATGGAGCTTCAAAAGTATGAAACCTCAAGTTGTTATACCCCAAACTTTGCACCAACACCTTGTACTTTGGTTAGGATTTTTAACACTTGAATTAGACTTGCAAAAACCAAATTTATGAACCCCTTTGAGCACCCAATAGCCCACGGCAGCAGCAGCAGATTTTTGAAGGTTTTTGTGCAGTTTTTTGCAAGTATTAGATGTGTGTTTGCATGTGGTGGTGGTCTCCAACAATTCCCTTGGTTATATGCATTTAGAATACAAGTAACCAAGTAAAAGCAAGTCAAAATGGCATGCTTGTGAAGACTCCCATGCCACTTCCATATAAGTAATTAAAATAAGTTTTATAAAAGATTAATCTTTTATAAAACTATTTCATAATACTTACATTCTTTAATTTATATAAACATTATATATATAAAACCAATTTATATAAAATGTAATATAAATTAACTAATTATTTAACCTATAAATAATTAAATCCATATTATATAAATTATTCCATAATTTATATAAATACACATCAAGTAATATTTAAGAAAACCATTTTTCTTATAGTTCAAGTGTCGCGTATTTGATCAATGAACCAATCGTTAAAATCAAATACAAATAAGGTGTCAGTAAGTTTGTTATTGGGTATGACCCGACTTGGATCAAAACATATTAGCCACGTTAATTTAATATGTCTCTCGGGCATACGAAATACTTTCAATCTCCCACTTGCACGAGAAACATAAGAAATTAATGCAAGTGATGGATACAGCCTAACACACCGTCCATCACCCCTAATATGTTATGACTTTGTGCCATTCAATAACATCATCCCTTTCGAGTTCCCATCTCGAATATGATCAGGTGAATCTTTCATTATTTCCTTTCGTCCTAGATGTCATGTTAAATCCAGGAGATACAGAGTGATCACTCTCTTATAGATTTAACTTTTCAGGCCTTAGACATCTGACTCTCAACGAATAAGAGGGACAAATTCCATCTTGACTACATACGTCCTAGATATACACTTTGTAGTATACCTGAGTTCTTCCTTATGTACTACCATATTTCAGAATAGCGAAGGAAAGAATCAAGGCACAATACTTGGTGAATATCCGAACCCAATATGTATCTCAGGTCAGAGGATACAATGATATTCTCCTTTACTCAAGATTACATGTGATCAACCACAAAGGCTCTATACAGTAATTCTTGAGAGCGGGTCTTCCAATATTTGTGTCCCACAAATATCTATGAACCTTGGTCGCAACCTTACCCCACATTCACCATTTGAATGCTAACCAATCCAAGTTCATAATAGTCTAGACCTCACACTTGTTCCCACAAATGTGATCGACTACAGAAATTTTGAATAATTGCTTATTCATGGATGAAATATGCAAAATAGGAACATAACTCAAATAAATTAACGCCATAGTTATATTAATGAGTTTGAATAATTTCGTTCCGGTACAATACATAAAATAGATCATATCCAATCACTAGAATATTGAAGCCCTAACGCACAAACATGTCCCTCATGTTTTGGCCCATGTAAGAGCTTCGTGAGTGGATCCGCAACATTATGATCTGTATGAACTTTGCGAATACATATCTTTCCTTTTTCAACTTCATCCCTTATGTAGTTGAATCTCCGCTCAATGTGACGAGTCTTTTGATGGGCACGAGGTTCCTTGATTTGAGCAATCGCACCCTCGTTGTCACAAAAGATCTCAAGAGGGTCCTGAATGGAAGGGACCACTCCTAAGTCGTCGATGAATTTCTTCATCCATGCAGCTTCCTGTGCTGCCAATGAGGCGGCAATGTACTCCGACTCTGTAGTGGATAACGCAACAACTTCCTGTTTCGAACTCTTCCAAGAGACCGCACCTCCATTTAATGTAAATACATAACCGGGTTGTGATCGAGAATCATCTCGATCAGTTTGGAAGCTCGCGTCCACGTAACATTTTACAGCGAGTTCCTCCTCACCAGACCCATATATTAGAAACATATCCTTAGTCCTCCTAAGGTATTTCAATATGCTTTTAACAGCAATCCAATGACTGTTTCCTGGGTTGTTCTGGTATCTACTTGTCAAGCTTAGAGCGCATGACACATCCGGTCTAGTACATATCATTGCATACATGACAGACCCAATAGCAGATGCGTATGGGACTTTCTTCATTCTCTCTTGTTCATCTTTCGTGGCAGGACACTGAGATGAACTGAGAACGGTTCCTTTTTGAATAGGTACCAAACCTCTCTTAGAGTTTTCCATCTTGAACCTTTTCAAGATTTTATCAATGTATGTACTTTGACTTAAACCTATCAATCTCTTGGATCTATTTCTATAGATCCCTATCCCCAATATGTATTGTGCATCTCCAAGATCCTTAATGGAGAAGCAACTCTTTAGCCAAGTTTTGACTCCTTGCATTGTGGTAATATTCCCAAATAATAATATATCATCCACATATAGTACAAGGAATATGATAGTGCTCCCACTAGCTTTCTTATATACACAAGCTTCATCACCATTTTTAATGAAGCCAAATTTCTCGGCTTCCTCATTAAAACGATGATTCCACATTCTAGATGATTGTTTCAATCCGTAGATTGACTTCTTTAACTTGCATACACTTTTAGGATATTTTGGATCAACAAAACCTTCAGGCTGAACCATATAGACATCTTCCATAAGATATCCATTTAGGAAAGCGGTTTTGACATCCATTTGCCATATTTCATAGTCGTAGTGAGCAGCAATGGCAAATAATATCCTAATAGACTTTAGCATTGCCACAGGCGAGAAAGTTTCATCATAATCAACCCTTTGAGTTTGAGTGAAACCTTTTGCAACAATTCTAGCTTTATATGTATCCAAGTTTCCATGTATGTCGGTTTTCTTCTTGAAAAGCCATTTGCAATCAACTAGCTTAGAGCTAGGAGGTTGCTCAACAAGTTCCCACACTTGGTTTTCATACATGGATTGCATCTCGGCGTTCATGGCATCCTGCCATTTATCTTTATCAATCCTTGATAAAGCATCTTCATAGTTTGTCGGTTCATCCAAATCAACCGTATAGCAACCATCCACGAGAAACCCATATCTCTCGGGAGGATTACTAATCCTACTAGATCTTCGAACGTCTTGTGTACCTTGATCATCCACTTGATCTCTTTCAACATCCTTATGTTGAGTACTAGTGCCAACCAATTGTGTATCATCGGCTTGATCTTGTACCTCTACAAGATCTACCTTCCTTTCACCATCACCTTCCATAAGGAACTTGGTTTCTAGGAATTCCGCTTTCCGAGCAACAAATACATTCTGCTCGGATGGATCATAGAAATAGTATCCCATATCATCCTTGGGATATCCTATGAAGATACACTTCGTGGATCGAGCATGTAGCTTATTTGCTACATAACGCTTAGGATAAGCTTCACATCCCCATACTTTCAGGTATGAAAGAGAAGGAGGTTTCCCAAACCACATCTCATGAGGAGTTCGTTCCACTTCCTTGGTTGGGGCCATATTTAAAATACGAGCTGCGGAGCTTAGAGAATAACCCCAAAATGATAGAGGCAACGAGCTTCTTGCCATCATAGATCGAACCATATCCATTAGGGTTCGGTTCCTCCTTTCGGAAACTCCATTAAGTTGGGGTGTTCCGGGTGGAGTAAGTTGTGAGATAATCCCACAACTCCTAAGATGATCTTGGAAGGCATCGCTTAGGTATTCACCTCCTCTATCGGTACGAAGTACCTTAATTGTCCTATTGAGTTGATTTTGTACTTCATTTTGATATTCTTTGAATGCTTCAAACGTTTCGTCCTTGTGTCTTAATAAGTAGACATATCCGAAACGACTAAAGTCATCAATGAAAGTAACAAAGTATCTTTCACCATTCCTAGTCATGGGTTTAAAGGGTCCACATACATCCGAATGTATTAATCCCAATAAGACTTTAGCCCTTTCATAAGTCCCTTTGAAAGGTGCTTTAGTCATCTTGCCTTGTAAACAAGATTCACATATATCAAACGAATCCATTTCATTTGATTTCAAAAGTCCATTCCTTTGAAGTGTATGTATTCGGTTCTTGTTTATGTGACCAAGGCGACAATGCCATAAGTAGGAATCACTCAAATCCCTTTTGAGTTTCTTGGTGCTTGTATGGTACATTGAGCTACTAGATAATGTGTCATCGTGAACCAATTCATAAATTTCATTTGAAGGTGAAGCCTTGAAATAGAATACATTATCTAAATAAAAGTGGATATCATCATTAACAAAATTAGGATTAAAACCACATTGTTTCAAATGGGAAATAGAAATAATGTTTCGACATAAGTCGGGTGCATACAAAACATCATTCAAAATAAGTTCCAAGCCACTTGGAAGTTTTAACACAAAGTCTCCTTGAGCTTTCACTTGCACTTTAGCTCCATTCCCCATGAAGAGACTTGATGTTCCCGTTTGCTTGTTACTTCTTTTGAACCCCTGCAAAGAATTGCAAATGTGAGTTCCACATCCAGTGTCTAATACCCATGTATTAGAAGAAGTAATGCTAAGCTCTATATATACCATATATATATTACCTGAGGATTGCCCCGCATCCCTCTTCTCCTTCAACTCCTTAAGGTAGACCGGACAGTTTCGTTTCCAATGACCCATCTCACCGCAACCGAAACATGGGTCTTCCTTGGGGTTTGCCTTTTCGACTACCTTTTGCTTCTTAGCCTTGTCGATGGTTAGGGTAACCATCTTCCCCTTCCCTTTGCCTTGGTAAGCGGGTCCTTTTCTCTTAGCCACCTTTGGCTTAGAGGTCTTACCTTTGGACCCACCTTGATCGATTGTTAACACGGGTAAAGCCCTTTTACCCATGCTAGTTTCGGCCGTTCTAAGCATACCGTGAAGCTCACCTATGCTCTTATCCATCCCATTCATATTGTAATTAATTACAAATTGATCAAATCTTTTTGATAGGGAGTTAAGGATAAGATCGGTGGCTAACTCATTGGAAATGTTTAGGTTAAGACGGTTAGCACGATCGATAAGGCTTTTCATCTTAAGTACATAAGATGAAACCGATTGGGTATCGTCCATACGACAAGCATGTAGCGCTCGAACCGTTTTGAAGCGTTCGACACGCGCTTGTTGAAGGAACATCTCCTTCAATTGCGTTATCATGTCGTATGCACTATGATGTTCGAAATCCTTTTGGAGTTCGGGTATCATAGTCCCAAGCATTAAGCATGAGACTTGAAGGGAGTCGTGGCAATACTTATCGTAAGAGGCCATTGCCTCCACATCATTCTCATCCGGTTGATCGGGAATGGGGTCCTCAAGCACATACATTTTATCCTCTTGTTTGAGGACAATCCGAAGATTGCGGAACCAATCCATAAAGTTGGTATGGTTGAGTTTGTCTTTCTCTAAGAGAGACCTTAATGATAGGTGTTTTAGGTTAAGTGGTGCGTTTGGAATGTTGTTGTTGTTATTGGCGGCCATCTACAAAATTAACAAAGTTCGTTTAAGTATCGATTTTAATTTTAACATTCAATACCCTTTAAATCAAATTGAATTATTAAATTCTAGAATCCAACGGTAAACCAAATTTCGGTTAGGTGACCTTTATCCCGCAATTTGATTTAGCTAGGTAGTCAATAAATGACAATTTCAATCCATTTGCAACTTCTAGAGTATGGGATCATGCAATCCTTTTGCATGGCATATTTATCCCATCAACGCCTATTTGTTCCTCATGCTTCGGTGACCCTAAGTTCATGATTCCCAAATCAAGTCGTCCTACTTGTATAGACTTGTAAATTTAACATACAAGTGGTTAGGTGACCTTTATCCCACAAGCATGCGAAATTTACCTTAATCATATTAGTTTGCTCATAACGGTTAGGTGACCTTTATCCCATCATGAGTTCCCTAATACTTTTAAGTGTCATACAATAGGATGGCGTTAAACTTGTTTGCCTTGTTAATAAGGGATTTTAAGTTTTCATTAATTCTAGTTTGAGAAAACTTTTGCACCATACACCAACATGCATTTAGTGTATGGTTTATTTGAAAATCCATTTTCATGTTATGTAATAAAGCCAATTTTATTACTTTGATATAAACCATTTTATATGTATGATCCTTATCATGTTCTTAATAACCGATTATTAATGTCCTTTTAGCCGTTTTTAATTTAACCATTTAAATTGACGTTATGCATGTCGTTAATAATGTCAATTTTAACCAATTTAAATTGCCATTTTAGTTTGTTGTTAACTTGTGTGATTAACTTGTAGCATACAAACATACAATCCACATAATCATTCAAAACAACCACGCATGCAAAATCATATGTTCACAATCAAGCCATTTTTGGTAGACATTTGTTTAGCCGAAAACAAATGCCACCGGTTAAGGGTAATAACACAAAGTAGAAGATTTTAAAATCTCCCACTTAATCTTGCATCCAAATGCTTCTTCTTGTGTTCTTCAAGTTTTCATCATCTTCATCATTTTACAAAATATATCCTAATACATTTTGTCTAGAAAACGAAATACAACCTAATCTATTTTACATACCAAATATAAAATAAATTACATAACCAAAATAATAAATATTACAACCAAATTACATGAATATTACAACCACATGAATGAATTAATATTACATACCAAATGAATGAATTAATTCAACCAAACATGCAACCATACAAACACAAGGCCAAGGCTTGATTGTGAACAATAATATACAACAAAATATGACCAAATGGCAAGTTCCAAACCCATTTGAAACCTCCCTAAATTCGGCCAAACTATGAACCCCACCCAAACCCAAAATTTTTGCATTCTACTATCATGCATGTTCATAAAATGCAAAAATATAGTGGGTTTAATAGATCATCTCGAAGCATATTTCAACAACTTCGGCTCTAGATACCATTGTTGGGTTTTAACAAGTTTCATAATACTTAGAACATTTTAAGAAACAAACTAAAGCGGAAGCATGTAAGTATTACCATTTGTAACTTGTAAACCTTTAACCAATTAAAGTTAAAACCCAATTAGGATCAAGTTATGAAATATACTTACAAACTACAAGCAAGTAAAGAGTTTATACCTTCTCCTAGCTAGGTAGTAAGTGATGAAGATGATGATGATGATGAATGGAGCTTCAAAAGTATGAAACCTCAAGTTGTTATACCCCAAACTTTGCACCAACACCTTGTACTTTGGTTAGGATTTTTAACACTTGAATTAGACTTGCAAAAACCAAATTTATGAACCCCTTTGAGCACCCAATAGCCCACGGTAGCAGCAGCAGATTTTTGAAGGTTTTTGTGCAGTTTTTTGCAAGTATTAGATGTGTGTTTGCATGTGGTGGTGGTCTCCAACAATTCCCTTGGTTATATGCATTTAGAATACAAGTAACCAAGTAAAAGCAAGTCAAAATGGCATGCTTGTGAAGACTCCCATGACACTTCCATATAAGTAATTAAAATAAGTTTTATAAAAGATTAATCTTTTATAAAACTATTTCATAATACTTACATTCTTTAATTTATATAAACATTATATATATAAAACCAATTTATATAAAATGTAATATAAATTAACTAATTATTTAACCTATAAATAATTAAATCCATATTATATAAATTATTCCATAATTTATATAAATACACATCAAGTAATATTTAAGAAAACCATTTTTCTTATAGTTCAAGTGTCGCGTATTTGATCAATGAACCAATCGTTAAAATCAAATACAAATAAGGTGTCAGTAAGTTTGTTATTGGGTATGACCCGACTTGGATCAAAACATATTAGCCACGTTAATTTAATATGTCTCTCGGGCATACGAAATACTTTCATTTTGTACCCTGTTTACTGAAAAGCCTCAACCCTTAGAAACTAAACGATTAGTAGAAGTAGCCAATGGGAAGATCGTGCAAGTCGATAAAATCTAACAAAACTGCAACCTAATCTTAACCAATAAAGAATTTAAGATAGACCTTTTGCCGATCGAGCTCGGAAGTTTTGACGTCGTAATTGGAATGGATTGGTTATGTCCATTACATGATGCAATCATGTGTTACGATAAAACTGTCCATGTTCCATTGGGAAATGGAGAGACTCTTGTCATCCAAGGTGAGAAGAGTGGTTCCAATCTCAACATTATATCCTGTATTAAAACTTGTAAATACCTTATGAAAGGTTATCCAGCTATTCTATCCCACGTTAAGCTGATTGAATCGAAAAAGAAGTGTATTGAAGATGTACCAGTGGTTAAAGACTTTCCCGATGTGTTTCCCGAAGATCTTCCTGGTCTTCCACCTCCTCGACAAGTTGAATTTCAAATTAATTTAACTCCCGGTGCTGCTCCTATTGCTAAAGCTCCATACCGTTTAACACCCTCCGAGATGAAGGAATTATCCAATCAACTCCAAGAACTTTTGGATAAAGGTTTTATTCGTCCAAGCTCGTCCCCATGGGGAGCTCCTATTCTGTTTGTTAAGAAGAAGTATGGTACATTAAGGATGTGCATTGATTATCGCGAACTTAACAAACTTACTATCAAGAACCGTTACCCGTTGCCGCGTATCGATGATCTATTTGACCAACTTCAAGGGTCAAGTGTTTATTCAAAGATTGATTTGAGATCCGGTTATCACCAACTTAGATTCAAGGAACCCGATATTCCTAAGACTGCTTTTGCACGCGTTATGGGCACTATGAATTTTGTGTCATGCCTTTTGGCTTAACTAACGCTCCTACTATTTTCATGGATCTTATGAATCGTGTCTGCAAGCCGTATCTCGATAAATTTGTCATTGTTTTCATTAATGACATCTTAATCTACTCTAAGAATGAGAAAGAACATGAGCAACATTTGCGTATGATTCTTGAACTCTTACAAAAGGAACAAATTTATGCTAAATTTTCTAAGTGCGAGTTTTGGCTCAAAACCGTACAATTTCTCGGACATGTTGTTGATTGTAACGGAATACATGTCGATCCAGCCAAGATTGCTGCTATACAGAACTGGGAGATACCAAAGACTGTGAAGCATATTCATCAATTTTTGGGACTTGCCGGTTACTATCGAAGGTTTATAAAAGATTTTTCCCTCCTTGCTAAACCTCTTACAAAGCTAACTCAAAAAGGGAAGAAGTTTGAGTGGTCCGAAGAACAGGAATCTGCTTTCAAGATTCTGAAGGAGAAATTGACCACAGCTCCGATTCTAGCTTTACTTGAAGGTACCGACGACTATGTTGTTTACTACGATGCCTCAAAGCAAGGCTTTGGTTGTGTTTTAATGCAACGTGTGTAACAACCCGTCCTTATCCATCTGGACGAAATCATCAACATCTGGTCCCATTGCGATAATCGACTCCAAGTAATGTCCTTATAATGAGCAAATGCACAGCGGAAGACTTAATTTGTACCTGAGAATAACATGCTTTAAAATGTCAACATAAAGTTGGTGAGATATAGGTTTTATTGCTAGCAGTGTTATAACTATGGACCACAAGATTTCATGTTTATACATAATACACTCCTCGTGTATGAAAAGTCGTTGATCACTTGGTAACCATACTTAACATTTAAATCACAGCAGCATATTCTTAAATAAACCCTACATCGTACCAAGTGTAGTAACGAAACGAAGTACTGTGCAACCGTTTAAAACTGGTCGTCCAGCCCGGTTGGGGTTGTCAGGCCCGATAGATCTATCAACAGGATTCGCGTTTACGCTCCTCACGTAAATATTAGCTACCAAGTATAAAGAAATATGCCATGGTACAACTCAACATAGAATTTATTTTTGATCACTTGTGTCCATAACGTAAATCATTTATAAAAACAGCGCATGTATTCTCAGCCCAAAATATTTAGAGTTAAAAGGGACAATATACTCACCTAATGTATTTTGTAGTAAAAATACATATAACATCATTGAACACGTATAAGGTTGGCCTCGGATTCACGAACCTATATCAAGTATGTATATTAACATATGTAATTGTAATCAAATAATTTCACCTATTAATCATATAATATTTATATCTTTATTGTTTGTAGTTTATATAAAATTTTATACTAAATTCCAATATATCTTTTATTTATATATTATATCTTAATTTATATAATATATATATTTATTATATTTATAATAAAGATGTAAATATGTTTAATATATAAGTAAAGTATATATAAAAAAATATATATATATTTTTATGTACAAAAATCTTTATTTGTTATAATAATAATAATAATAATAATAATAATAATAATAATAATAATAATAATAATAATAATAATAATAATAATAATAATAATAATAATAATAATAATAATAATAATAATAATAATAATAATAATAATAATAATAATAATAATAATAATAATAATAATAATAATAGTGAGGAATACCTTAGAAAACCTTTTCTAAGAAAAATGCCCAAAGTTGGGTTCAAACTCAAGACCTCTCAAATAAGCCACAGACCACTTAATCATTCCTCCACTAGTCAGTTCGTATATCAATCATCCCATTAAATTTCTTTAACCCGAAATTCTCTATTGTTTTTAAACCCATTTAACAGCATCATCTAATTGTGATCTTATTATTTTCGGGAATCACTTCATCATTTTAATCTATCATCTATAATCTCGCCATCATATTTCTTAATCATCATCATTATCTTAATTCAGTATCATCATCATTATCTTAATTCAGTATCATCATTATCTTTCTACGCAACACCATGTATGTTCAAAACGAAGCCCAACAAAATAAAAATGAAATTGGATCTCGGCCCAAAGCATACAATCCACTTAATTCATTCGATCCATCAACAGATATAACTTGGCCCTCGACCCATTCAGTGGCTTAATACTAATACTAATAAAAATAAAATAAGGAGGTGTTTAAGAGATAATTCGTTGGACTTAGGATCCTATATGTCCCCACATCACAATCCATAAACAACATATATCACAAGCATATTAGCTGTAAAAGAAAAAGACTTCTACTTTATTATATTTGTGTGATACCCACTTGTGTCCATATCATCTTTTTCAGTCACCATTATCATACTTCATGTATATAAAACTCGAAGACAAGGAGCAATAGCAACTTGCAAGGTTGATCGTAACAGCAGGCTAGAGCAACAAAAGAAATATGACTAAACTAACGAGATTTGGGTTTGAAAACTTTACGGGTTATTGTCATATATCGCCTTTGCATCATCATCAATATTACTATCCATCAAATATAATCGGTAATAGAAGTAGCAGTAGTGACCATGATAATCGAAGGTGACAACTTGTTATGGTGGTGGTTTGATGAACATGGGGTTAATGAAAGTGATTTGATTAATCGGTTGGAAAGAGAAATAGAAATTTCGTACTAGAAAAACAGTGGCATAACACGTTGATGCTTAAGTGGTCTTTCAGGTCTTGAATCAGCAGGACACACAAGCGAGTAATAGCAGCAATCTTCGAAGCAACAGGGATAAAAATTTTGTGGATGAGGTTGTGGTGATGTTCGTTCGACAAAACGATAAGGAAATAGAAAGAGGGAACAGCAGTTGCGAGTTGTAGTTTAGTGTGATGGTTGGTTCATGAGATTTGTTTCGATGATGAAGTCGGACGATAACTTAGTAGTTGTATGAGAAACAGAAGAACTATAACAAGAAATTATTAGTAAGTGATAATGATGTTGGGTTGGTGACCGGTGGCTCTTGATGGTTTTTGGGTTTAGATTATAGAATAGAAAATAGTAGTAGTCAGCTAGAAATATAAGTGGGTTGTATCCGAGATAAAAAAAAATAAGCAACAAGTGTTAGTGGTTAGGGTTCTATGGTGGTTCGATGGTGAAGAAGAAGAGTAAGGTGAAGGTGGTTTGTTTTCGGTTATAACCAGAAGCGAAGATAGCAGTATCAACACGATGGTCATGTTGGTGGTTCGAGAAGACAACTTGGGTTTGTGGTTAGTGATTGTTCATGGTGGTGTTCTAAGAGTGTTCAAGGTAGTGAGGAATTAAGGTGGTTGTGTTATGATGATTGTAGTGATAGAGAAGAAGAAGAAGCTCAAAGGTGGTTCCGGTGTTTGAGTTTGAATCAGAAAGGAAGGAAATGGGAAGAATTGTATATCTAGATATGTGTATTTTGTGTATCTATATATAGAGAGAGTAGAGATTGGATATAACATCAAACAAAAAGGAAACAGTATTAGATATTAATGATAACCGTATAATAGTCACTCTATTATTCAATTCACATGAGGATGAAAGTGAAATAAAAATGAAAGGCATCAATTTAAAACAACAAACTTCAAATAATTCATTTAGACACAGTTACTTGATTGATAAATTCTAATTCACGGATGCACATAAGAAAAGAAGAAAATAAGTAAAATTGAGAGGGATGTCTAACTAATTTGTACCAATTATTAAACCTTAAATTTATTTTTAATTAATATTAATAATTAAAATATATTAATAATAATAATATTGATATTATTATTAATAATAATAAAAACACTGATAATAAGAATTTTAATATCATCTTTCATTTTATTTTACAATTAAATTTTCTTTAACAACAACATCATATACTATTTTAAATTATATTTTAAATTGATATATATATATATATATATATATATATATATATATATATATATATATATATATATATATATATATATGTATGTATTTATTTACAAATAGTGGTTCGTGAATCGTCGGGCATGGTCGAAGGGTAACTGATTATCCGAATATAGATTTAAAACTTTCTAGACTCAACATTAGGGTTTTTGCTTATCGTGTCGGAAACCTATAGAGATTAGGGTTTAAATTTGGTCGGAAATTTCCGGGTCGTTACAGTACCCACCCGTTAAAGAAATTTTGTCCCCGAAATTTGGTAGAGGTTGTCATAAATAACAATAGGAATGTTTTCATGACGAATATGAGGTAATAATAGAGTTTTATCATTATTGAAAGATATGGATAAAACGATTCGATCATGTGAAGCGTACGAGTGAAGCTATCACAAAAGAATGAAATGAGTGAATATGGAATTGTTTTAACAGATGACGTGATTTGGATTGATTTCCAGAATTTAAGGGATTTAAAGAAAATCTTATAATAAGATTTGGTTCTTCGGCGATTTAGGAAACAGGATCTCCTTTGATTTAATGTGGCAAATCTGTTTTGATTTCTTTGTCGGATATTTCACTATAAATCTACCCCCTTCGTTTCCTTATTTCTATATCCTACATCTTTTAATTTTTTTTTTTTTACTTTAAAATATTTGCCGATATGCTCCATCCAATCCTGATTCTTATTATACTTCTAACTTTCATATCCTTTATTCTTCTTTTTCATCTGCCGCCAGAAGAATCTATTCACTTTTATGATTTCCTTGGAATTATATTGTTTCTAATTCTCCCGTGTCTTTACGTTGCAATACGTGTTGATATACATGGTTTGTAGTTTCCGGGTGATGGTTGGGTTTTATATCTTTCCTTATACTTCGATATCCTTGCTTTTGTTTTCTATAATCATTGTCACCCACAGTTAATGTTCTTTCCTAGTTGCTGCGATTTTTACTACAATTTTTTTTTTTCGAAACTTCATTCTTTTTCTTTTCCTCCTCTTCAACTAAGCATCTTTTGTAATGGTCCGAAATTCGTAGGTATGAAATTCTGAATGAACATAGCTAATTCTCTTAGAAGGTAATGGTAATGACACAATTTTGATTTGTCAAATTACCAGAATATCTTGGAAAAGACCGAATCATCAAGAGAATATTTTCTTGATATGTTTAGAGATGGGATAGAATGTATGAGCCGTGTAACATGGCATATGATGATGGTACTGTGAATCATCACATTCCATTAGAAACTCAACATGACTTACTGTAATATAATGAAGTTGATCAAGTTTCATTATATTATACTAATTCATGCATCAGTTCCCAACACTACTTCAAAGTATTCATATTTTAATTTCGAAGGTTTCAGAATTTAGAAACTAACACAGTTTCTTTTATAACGCAGATATTACAGAGAGATACATGATCGCAGATAGGAATAGTTGTGAAAATATCTTTAGAAATATGGAGAATATGTATAGTGAAAAATATGAAGATATCTTATAATATCTAAGATAAGATGATGATGAATAATATCATCTGAAAAAGTTTAGAATAAGGAGTAGGGTTCATACTGACGGTTTCAACAGACACTGAATCATTTGCATTATTTGAAGGCAGGTTCATTCCTTGTATTTGTTCTTTGTTTCCTTCACGGTTAGCTCAATCCATTTTTCAGCACTAAATTTTCTATCGAGCGTTCCTAACATTCCCTTCTTTATCATCAAACTTTTGGCCATTTAGGCCATCTAAAATTTTACTGTTTCCTCTGCATTTAATGCAGTCATATCTGAATCGTCGATTATCAATCCGAGGTGTTTTTGGGCGAATTGTGTTTTTAGATGATTAAATGCTGATGATAACATGGCGGAGTATGAAAGGTTCCCCGGTAATGATGAGGAAAAACCAATCGTATATATCAAAGTTATAATAAGACTTATTCGAATGAAAGGTCGAAGTTGTTCTGCTGAAGCTGTGACAAAATTGGCTACTTTGAAAAGGAATCGTAAGGTTGTTTTTGCTAATAAATGCTAAAGAATTCGTCGCGGTACGTGTTAAACTATGACTTTGGGTTCAAGAGTTTTTCATGTGTATAGATCTTTTCTTCTGTAGATGAAGTGCGGTCGGTTCAACTTCTCGATTGAGGTATTTTCAAGAATCCTGATAGGTTTGAAAGCGGATTGTAAACGTCGAGATACAAATGAGGTTTAGGATGAAATCAAGTGGCAAACTTGAAGAATTGTTTAGTTTCATATGTTATAATCAATATTTTAATTCATTTTAATTGTCCAAAGTTAGCAGTCCAATAGTCCAGTTGTCCACTAGTCCAATATATTCATATATAATTTAATATATAATATTCGAATTAATTAATACGTATCGTGATCCGTGTACCGGTCTCAGTATTGATCACAACTCAAACCATATATATATTTTGAAATCAACCTCAACCCTGTATAGCCAACTCCAACATTCACATATAGAGTGTCTATGGTTGTTCCGAAATATATATATATAGATGGGTCAATATGATAGGTCGAAACCTTGTATACGTGTCCCGTTATTTAAAGTGCGTAAAATAAATAACAGAACTTAAATGACAATAAATTAAATTGCGATAAAATGTAATACGGAATTAACAGTTAGCTGGGAACAGTTAACTAGGAACAGTTAGCGTGGATTCCTAACAGAATTTCTCATAATTAATTTGTTTGTTTCTAACACTTTTTATTTTGTCCAATGTTTTCTTCATTATGCCACTTGTTGGATTCTGATAGATAAAAATCCAAATATGAAATTTGAATAAAAATGGTTATTCGGTGGTGAACAGATACGAATATCGGTGGTTGTAAGTAGAATAGCAAATGACCGTTGAATCAGATTCGAAGAATATACACTGTAACTTATTAATGTGAGATCTAAATATTCCTCGGGTACTACCTACCCGTTAAAATATTTTCACCATTAACAGTTTGTATAAAAGAATTTTTAATTACAATCTTTATGAAAACATGTATACATATATATTTTCTTCAGATGTAATCATGGATTTAATGAGTCAATAAGATATTAAACTCATTTGATTTATCGTTAGAACTAGAATATATAATCTCTAAAACATTAGAGGTTACATAATCACTATGTCGAACTAAGATAAATGATGTAGAACGTCATGTAGAACGATGATTATACTCGAGGTACAGAATGAAATGTCGAAGCTGGTGACGTGGATGTTGTTATTGGTGGTACTAGTGCTGTTGATGCTGAGGCTGGTGATGTTACTGGTGTTGATGTTACTGCTAGTGCTTGCAATTCGTGTACCGTGCTCTCTAAAGTTAACACTCGAGCTCGGAGTTCTTTAACTTCTTCTACTAACCCTGGTTGGTTATCAGTGTGAGGTAGAGGTCGGATATCTTCTCTAGTTCTGTTAATGGTAGCCTCAAGACGAAAAATTCTTGCAAAAAGGGTATAAACGGTGTTGCGAACAGGTTCGCCGGTGAGCGGGTCGAGCACTCCGACGTTAGGTGGTAAGTTCGGCTCGTGATATGGAGTGCCTTCTTCATTTTTCCATAGGGTAAGTATTTCGCGAGCTCATCCCCACTTTCTAAAGAAATCACGGTAGTTGATCGGTTGGTGCGCTCCTGTCACGCTATCTTCGGAGTCAGAAGAACTTGGTCGATTCGTAGAGGTCATCATACGTGATCACAGAAAAGATTTTTGGTATGAAAAGCTTAGTGACAGTAAATGATAGTTGGATGGTATTCTAAATGTATAATATGCCTAGATATATATAGTACCAGGATCCCTTAAATTACGGAGAAATTTACGGAAGATATCAGGCAAAGTTTACCGTAATAGATATGCTAAGATATAAATTTGTCTATACACTATCTATGCAATAAAGGCAGTAAGGCGTGTCTAGACTTAGGAATGATTAGCAGGAAATTTTCCACTAGGAATGACATACAATACTTATGATATGCAGCTAAGGTCGAAGTCCAGACTCGCTAATGCATCCTAACAACTATCAGTTAAACACACTAATGCAAGACCTGGTTCGCTAGGACCAACGCTCTGATACCACATGTAACAACCCGTCCTTATCCATCTGGACGAAATCATCAACATCTGGTCCCATTGCGATAATCGACTCTAAGTAATGTCCTTATAATGAGCAAATGCACAGCGGAAGACTTAATTTGTACCTGAGAATAACATGCTTTAAAATGTCAACATAAAGTTGGTGAGATATAGGTTTTATTGCTAGCAGCGTTATAACTATGGACCACAAGATTTCATGTTTATACATAATACACTCCTCGTGTATGAAAAGTCGTTGAGCACTTGGTAACCATACTTAACATTTAAATCACAGCAGCATATTCTTAAATAAACCCTACACCGTACCAAGTGTAGTAACGAAACGAAGTACTGTGCAACCGTTTAAAACTGGTCGTCCAGCCCGGTTGGGGTTGTCAGGCCCGATAGATCTATCAACAGGATTCGCGTTTACGCTCCTCACGTAAATATTAGCTACCAAGTATAAAGAAATATGCCATGGTACAACTCAACATAGAATTTATTTTTGATCACTTGTGTCCATAACGTAAATCATTTATAAAAACAGCGCATGTATTCTCAGCCCAAAATATTTAGAGTTAAAAGGGACAATATACTCACCTAATGTATTTTGTAGTAAAAATACATATAACATCATTGAACACGTATAAGGTTGGCCTCGGATTCACGAACCTATATCAAGTATGTATATTAACATATGTAATTGTAATCAAATAATTTCACCTATTAATCATATAATATTTATATCTTTATTGTTTGTAGTTTATATAAAATTTTATACTAAATTCCAATATATCTTTTATTTATATATTATATCTTAATTTATATAATATATATATTTATTATATTTATAATAAAGATGTAAATATGTTTAATATATAAGTAAAGTATATATAAAAAAATATATATATATTTTTATGTACAAAAATCTTTATTTGTTATAATAATAATAATAATAATAATAATAATAATAATAATAATAATAATAATAATAATAATAATAATAATAATAATAATAATAATAATAATAATAGTGAGGAATACCTTAGAAAACCTTTTCTAAAAAAAATGCCCAAAGTTGGGTTCAAACTCAAGACCTCTCAAATAAGCCACAGACCACTTAATCATTCCTCCACTAGTCAGTTCGTGTATCAATCATCCCATTAAATTTCTTTAACCCGAAATTCTCTATTGTTTTTAAACCCATTTAACAGCATCATCTAATTGTGATCTTATTATTTTCGGGAATCACTTCATCATTTTAATCTATCATCTATAATCTCGCCATCATATTTCTTAATCATCATCATTATCTTAATTCAGTATCATCATCATTATCTTAATTCAGTATCATCATTATCTTTCTACGCAACACCATGTATGTTCAAAACGAAGCCCAACAAAATAAAAATGACATTGGATCTCGGCCCAAAGCATACAATCCACTTAATTCATTCGATCCATCAACAGATATAACTTGGCCCTCGACCCATTCAGTGGCTTAATACTAATACTAATAAAAATAAAATAAGGAGGTGTTTAAGAGATAATTCGTTGGACTTAGGATCCTATATGTCCCCACATCACAATCCATAAACAACATATATCACAAGCATATTAGCTGTAAAAGAAAAAGACTTCTACTTTATTATATTTGTGTGATACCCACTTGTGTCCATATCATCTTTTTCAGTCACCATTATCATACTTCATGTATATAAAACTCGAAGACAAGGAGCAATAGCAACTTGCAAGGTTGATCGTAACAGCAGGCTAGAGCAACAAAAGAAATATGACTAAACTAACGAGATTTGGGTTTGAAAACTTTACGGGTTATTGTCATATATCGCCTTTGCATCATCATCAATATTACTATCCATCAAATATAATCGGTAATAGAAGTAGCAGTAGTGACCATGATAATCGAAGGTGACAACTTGTTATGGTGGTGGTTTGATGAACATGGGGTTAATGAAGGTGATTTGATTAATCGGTTGGAAAAAGAAATAGAAATTTCGTACTAGAAAAACAGTGGCATAACACGTTGATGCTTAAGTGGTCTTTCAGGTCTCGAATCAGCAGGACACACAAGCGAGTAATAGCAGCAATCTTCGAAGCAACAGGGATAAAAATTTTGTGGATGAGGTTGTGGTGATGTTCGTTCGACAAAACGATAAGGAAATAGAAAGACGGAACAGTAGTTGCGAGTTGTAGTTTAGTGTGATGGTTGGTTCATGAGATTTGTTTCGATGATGAAGTCGGACGATAACTTAGTAGTTGTATGAGAAACAGAAGAACTATAACAAGAAATTATTAATAAGTGATAATGATGTTGGGTTGGTGACCGGTGGCTCTTGATGGTTTTTGGGTTTAGATTATAGAATAGAAAATAGTAGTAGTCAGCTAGAAATATAAGTGGGTTGTATCCGAGATAAAAAAAATAAGCAACAAGTGTTAGTGGTTAGGGTTCTATGGTGGTTCGATGGTGAAGAAGAAGAGTAAGGTGAAGGTGGTTTGTTTTCGGTTATAACCAGAAGCGAAGATAGCAGTAGGAACACGATGGTCATGTTGGTGGTTCGAGAAGACAACTTGGGTTTGTGGTTAGTGATTGTTCATGGTGGTGTTCTAAGAGTGTTCAAGGTAGTGAGGAATTAAGGTGGTTGTGTTATGATGATTGTAGTGATAGAGAAGAAGAAGAAGCTCAAAGGTGGTTCCGGTGTTTGAGTTTGAATCAGAAAGGAAGGAAATGGGAAGAATTGTATATCTAGATATGTGTATTTTGTGTATCTATATATAGAGAGAGTAGAGATTGGATATAACGTCAAACAAAAAAGAAACAGTATTAGATATTAATGATAACCGTATAATAGTCACTCTATTATTCAATTCACATGAGGATGAAAGTGAAATAAAAATGAAAGGCATCAATTTAAAACAACAAACTTCAAATAATTCATTTAGACACAGTTACTTGATTGATAAATTCTAATTCACGGATGCACATAAGAAAAGAAGAAAATAAGTAAAATTGAGAGGGATGTCTAACTAATTTGTACCAATTATTAAACCTTAAATTTATTTTTAATTAATATTAATAATTAAAATATATTAATAATAATAATATTGATATTATTATTAATAATAATAAAAACACTGATAATAAGAATTTTAATATCATCTTTCATTTTATTTTACAATTAAATTTTCTTTAACAACAACATCATATACTATTTTAAATTATATTTTAAATTGATATATATATATATATATATATATATATATATATATATATATATATATATATATATATATATATATATATATATATATATATATATATATATATATATATATGTATTTATTTACAAATAGTGGTTCGTGAATCGTCGGGCATGGTCGAAGGGTAACTGATTATCCGAATATAGATTTCAAACTTTCTAGACTCAACATTAGGGTTTTTGCTTATCGTGTCGGAAACATATAGAGATTAGGGTTTAAATCTGGTCAGAAATTTCCGGGTCGTTACAACGTGAAAAGGTGATTGCCTATGCATCTAGACAGTTGAAGAAACACGAGGAGAACTATACCACACACGACCTCAAGTTAGGAGCCGTGGTATTTGCACTAAAGATTTGGAGACATGATCTATATGGTACCCAGTTTACGGTGTACACTGACCATAAAAGTCTTTGACACATCTTTGATCAGAAACAGTTGAATATGAGGCAAAGCCGATGGCTCGAGTTATTGAACGATTATCACTGCGAGTTGAAATATCATCCCAGTAAGGCAAATGTGGTTGCCGATGCTCTTAGTCGAAAAGACGATGTTAAATGTGTTCGTGCTCTAAATCTGAAAATCAAATCGAACCTTATCTCACGAATCTGTGAAGTTCAATTGGAAGCTATTAAACCGACACTTATCGAAGGTGAAGGACCTATCGGTTTTGAGAACCAACTTCAAGTGAAAGCTAATGGTACACGGTACTTTGGCAACAAAATTTGGGTTCTTCGCTTCAGTAATCTTCGTGAACTAGTCTTGGATGAAGCACATAAGACTAGATATTCTATTCATCCCGGTTCTAGTAAGATGTATCATGATGTGAAGGAATACTACTGGTGGCCTAACATGAAAGCTGACATTGCTACTTATGTTAGTAAGTGTCTCACTTGTTTGAAAGTCAAGGTCGAACATTAAAAGCCTTCTGGTCTGTTGACACAACCCGATATTCCGCAGTGGAAGTGGGAGTGCATCACTATGGACTTCGTTACTAAGTTACCTAAGACTTCGAATGGTAACGATACTATTTGGGTCGTAGTTGATCGTCTTACTAAATCTGCGCATTTCATACCGATTAAGGAAACTGACAAGATGGAGAAATTGTCACAGCTTTATATTAAAGAAAGTGTCTCACGTCATGGTGTTCCTATCTCGATTATTTCTGATCGCGACAGTCTATTCTTTTCCAGATTTTGGAAAACTTTACAATCTGCTCTTGGAACACAACTCGACATGAGTACAGCCTATCATCCGCAAACTGATGGTTAAAGTGAACGAACTATCCAAACCATGAAAGATATGCTACGTGCTTGTGCAATCGATTTCGGCAAAGGATGGGATAGACATCTACCTTTGGTTGAATTTTCTTACAACAACAGTTATCACTCCAGCATTAAAGCTGCACCTTTTGAAGCTTTATATGGACGGAAATGTAGATCCCCTTTGTGTTGGGACAAACTCGAGGACAGACACTTAACTGGTCCTGAAATCATTCACGAAACTACTGAAAAGATCGTTTAGATTAAGCAACGATTGGAAACTGCCCGTAGCCGACAAAGAGCTATGCCGACAAGAAACGAAAAGACATCGAATACCAAGTTGGAGATAAAGTCATGTTGAAAGTATCCCCTTAGAAAGGTGTTGTCCGCTTCGGTAATGAAGTAAACTTAGTCCACGATATGTTGGACCTTTCACAATCACTCAGGGAGTCAGTCCCGTGGCGTACCGATTAGAACTACCAACTGAACTCAGTCAAGTACATGATGTGTTTCATGTATCAAATCTTAAATGGTGTCTTGCCGATGACACACTGGTTATTCCTTTGGATGATGTCCGCATTGATGAGCAAATGCACTTCATTGAAGAACCTATAGAAATTATGGAAGGAGAGGTCAAACAAACGCGTAAAAGCAACATACCTATCGTTAAAGTCCGTTGGAATTCACGTAGAGGCCCCGAATATACCTGGGAACACAAAGACCACATGATACAAAAATATCCCCATCTCTTCTCAACTGCTGATGCAAACGAGGAATCTACCTAAAACTTCGGGACGAAGTTTTCAATAACGGGGAGGTACTATAACGACCCTCATTTTTTCATTCTATATTTTTCCTTATTAAATGCCCAACTATATAATTAAACTTAACAATTGAACTTTGATTAACGATTGTTAAGAATTATATTAATTAACTTTATGTAATAATTAACAAGTTAATAAAATTATAAAAATAATGAGCTTATTAACTTTCGTGAACAAATAAATAACTTTAAAACTTATGTACTTAAAATAATTAAACTTGGATAATTAAGGAACCATTTAAGCTAAATTAATGTACAAGGACTAAAGTGAAAAATCCCAAAACTCCTCCTTAAAAATGCCTTAGCCAAAAATTAAAAAAAAAATATATGAAATGCCTAAAATGCCCCTCTAAATTTCGGCCCTAAGCAACCCTCTTAACCCCCTCTTCAAGCTAACTTGTTCCCTAAGTAAATCTAACCCTAACCCTAATTCTAGAATTTTCCTAACACTCCTATAAATAGAGGCCTAAGCTAAACCTTTTCATTGTACCAAATCAAAACATAAATCTCTCTCTCAAATCTCTCCCCTCTCTCTTATTTTCGGCCCCAAAACCTAAAATCCCACCACCACCATCGAATTCATCATCAATTTTTAAGGGTTTTCCAAGTGATCTTCAAGCTCGTTCTTCGTGTTCTTCAAAGTTCTTCGAAGATCTTCAAGGTGTTCTTCAAATCTTCAAGGTTTTGATCTTTAATCTTCAAGAGTTTCTTCTTTTCTTTTGTTATCATCTTCGAATCTTCAAAGGTATAACATAAACCCTAAACTTATTTACATAATCTTTGATCTTTGTTTAATTCATATTCATGTTATAAACTTGTTAATTCATAAACATATACAATATATACATGAACACACAGATCTATATATACATAAAAAAAATATATTAATATGTATGTATGTGTGTCGACCGTAAAAAAAAAGGAAAAGGAATGTTTGATCTTTAAAACCTAGGTGATTAGATAAAAGATTTGTTTGTGTTAATTAAGGAAACAAGATAAATACATATATACATATATATATTCGATATATATATATATATATATATATATATATATATATTAAAAATATTTTTTTTACATGTATATATATATATATACATGTAAAAAAATATTTTTATATATACATACATATACATTCGGTACATATAAAAAAATATTATATATATATATATATATATATGCATATACACGAAATATATATATATATATATATATATATATATATATATATATATATATATATATATATATATATATATATATATATATATATATATATATATATATATATATATATATATATATATATATATATATATATATTAAACACTAATTACACCTAAGCTATACTACATTAATTAAAACCCTAAACCTAACCCTAATTATTAAACCCTAATTTACTAAACCCTAGGACATTAATTAAACCTTGGACATTTATTACTAAACCCTAATTATTAAATACTACTTTAATTAATTAAACCTAATTAAAACTACTACTTACTACTTAACCCTAACTACTAATACTACTTATACTACGTACTACTTAACACTTATAAACTTATACTATTATCTAACACTTACACACTTATACTACTACTAACACTTATGATATACTACTTACAACACACGATTACAATAGTCATACACGATAGCGTGAAATTACTTAAACATCGACGTTGCTTAAGGCCTAGGGTGATCATCGGTACCGCTATGGGACGCTTTTAGATTACGAATGCCAAACTTAGATTTTGGTCAAGAAATCCTGGGCCAACCGGTATCAATAGTTCATCTTGGTAACTCGGCGGTGGCATAGATGTTTGGGTACGATCCACAATATCAACCTGACTATGGTGATCATACACTTAGTTACTTTCACACTTAATAGGTGGTAGACTTATTAAGAACAACTCACTAGTGTTCAACACTAACTTACTAAAAATAGAAACTTACTAAAAATGGAAAGTTTCTAAAAATAGAAACTTACTAAAAATAGAAACTTTCTAAAAGTGGAAACTTACTAGGAATGGAAACTTAGTAAAACCAACTACACTTTCATACTTAAACTTAAACTTGGGCAAAACACTTACTACTCTTAAATGTCAATAGGTTGACTTTCTGATCATTCATCTAACTTTCTATTCCGAGGAATAACCATCTCTCTACTTACTAAGGTGAACTTCATAGCCCCACTTTTTATTGTGCACAACTTACTTAACTTATTGGGGTGAGACACGTGCTACTTTTACTATATACAATTTAGACACAAGTGCCAATTGTTAACCTATGCTATACCCGGCTATGTCCGACTAAGTCTCTACAGTGATATTTTTAATTGCTCGTTAAATGCATTCTTATTTATTGGGGGTAGGCCTATCGGGAGTAACGTCCCCGATACATTTGACTAAGTCTTTGTATTACTTAATAATGAAATTAAACTGACAAGTATAGACACAACTTATCATTGGGGCAAACTTTGAACGTTTAGTCTAAATATCATGAATTGGCATAACTTTTTGATCCCTTTGAGATCAACTTTACAAACTAAATCTTGTGGTCTAAAACAATGGTCAAACTTATTTGTTAAACCTATGAACTTCACTCAACCTTTTGGTTGACGCTTTAGCATGTTTTGTCTCATGTGCTGTTTGATCAAGTTACTTATCTACTGCTTATGTGATGCTACTTAGACATAGGATCAAGAGATATCGCATTTACTACTTTTGCATTTGAACTTTTACTTTATTGTTATTTCCGTCATTGTAACGACATTTCATTTTCCACTGCGTACTCAATAAAGTTTGTTTTATCATTTAGTATTGTTCTCGTATATTATAATATGTTGGTTTATTTGATATTAAGTCACATTTCACCCAGGCCCTAACTGGGGGTGTGATACCCAGCAACGCTCATACTGAAGTAGGTGTTAAGGCTGCTGGTGGATCTCAACCCAGTATGCTTGCCACATCTGTGGATGATATTGGTTCTAGCAGTAAGCCTAGTGATGTGTCTGAACTGGCTGTAGCTGAATCTTTTGTTGTCTCTCAAACTATTGAAAGAAAGATGAAAAGAAAAATGGAGAGGCATCAGAAGAGGCAGCAGGAACTAAACGATGCTTTCAATGCTAGATTTGAGGCCTATACTGCTCGAAAAAGAAATAAAATTGAGCATAGAAGAACCCTCACTCCTGAAAAGCGTGAGATTCATGATGAACTACTCAGCATAGACGAATATAAGAGAGCTGCCTTAAAAAAGAAATGCTAAGTTCATGGTGAAGTATGATAGGAAGAAAGCAAAGTTGTATGCTGAGCGAGCAGAAAGAATCAAAAAGAAGACACCTGAAGAGATGCAATGTTATCTGGATTCGAATAGGTCAGGAGGAGAAAGAACAGATGTGTTTATGAAATGGATGGATGCTATATTGGAAACAGCCAATCTTCTCGACCTGCATCTACTGCTCAGCTAGATACACAATTACAGCCAGCAGATATCATCAATCTTGATGATGATTAACCAGTAGAAACAAATCTGTCTACTGCTGAGGGGGAGTATTGTCACGACCCTACTTTTTCCGTTATTTTTTACCGTTAATTATTTAACGATCATTAACTATTTTTCATGCCACGTCATCTCTATGACCTATATTATTATTTTTGTAATAATATATATATTAATTATTATGTGTTATGTGAATATTTGTATTCATATTTTAAGTTATATGTTTCTACGTGTCGCGGATTTCTATCCGACGAATCTTTTCGGTTTTTAAACCAACGGCCGAGCTTTTGGAATTTTTAAGTCCTAAATATTTTAAATATAATATTTTAAGGTCATATAATTATATATAGTATTTATATATATATTTCGTCGCGTATTAGTTATCACTCTGATTTTTCAATCGCGTAGGCGGGTTTTCGCGTTTCGGGTTTCGTTCGGGCATTCGAGCCACAAGTAAATCAACATTTAACAAAATTGGGCTAGTGGGGCCCACCCCACACACCCCCATCAGCCGAACCCCCTTAGAGGGGGGGAGTACTTTGTTTTTCCCATTCCATTTTTCACAATTCACTTTTACAAAATTCCCTAAACCTAATACTTATAATTTTCTCTCAAACTTCTCCTTCCTCCCTCACCATTGCCGTCACCCAACACCACTAAACATCATCATCTTCATCAATTGCTAGCTTGGATCATCATCTAATTTACAACAACGCGTTCTACACGACCTCCTCTACGCGATAACATCACTTGATTCTCGATTAGGGTATAAACCATAACCCTAGATTTTTAATTTTTCATTATTTTTTTGTCTTTTGATTTTATATTGATAGTATGATAGTTACATGTTATTGTATTGATGATTGTATGCATAGAATTGCTCAAATACATATGTTTTCGGTTTGATTTGATTGGGACAGCCGATTTTTCGTTCATTTCTGATATTTTAACTGTTATAAAAGTGAAATTAAAGTATCTAGATGAGTTCCTCTCATCAATACATTAATTTTAGACTCCGGATTCATGTCATTTCGATTCCCGGAGCTCTAGATATGATTGAAATGGTGTTTTCTTAAGATTAAATTATGAAAACGAATTAAACCAGGTTTGGTCTGACTTTGTGACCACTTTTAGAGTATTTAGGGTGTACTAGTGTGTTAGTATTGATGATGGGATGAACTTTCATGTTCGGGTCATCAAAATCCGAGCCACGGATCACCCGTTATGACTAAATCATGATTTTGAATGAATTGAAGTTCCAAGTGGTATAATGGCTGATCATCATGACTTGTGTACTGTTCTTGGTGTGTTCTTGAGTGCACCAATGTGTCGGGTGGTTTGATTAGGCGGAGATATATATAAGGCTCGCCGAAAACCGACACCCGGGGCTCAAGATATGACCCGAAGAACTTTTGATTTAAAACTTATGGTTAATAATTAAAACTTATGTTATAAATAATGATTTTTATTATTATTAAATTACTTATGATATAAAAAGTAATTATCAAAATTTAAGACTTATGATATATATTTACTATATCATTTAATCATTATTTATGATTTAATTAACATTTCAACTAAACTTATGATTAATAATACTTTTATTATTAATGAAAAATACTTATGATAAGTATTAAACTTATATTATAAGATTATTATTATAATACTTATAATAAGGATTAATTAATTATTTAATTATTATAAGGCTTAGTTATTATTTAGTTACAATTTAATTATTAAATACTTATGATTTAATAATCATAATTAGAAACTTATGATATGATTAATAATTCATTATTAATTAATAATACTTATGATATGATTAAAATTTATTATTAATTAATAATACTTATAGTATGACTAATATTTAATTAATTAATTAAATACTTATGTTATATTAATTATATCATTTAAACTTATGTTAACTTTAATAATTTAATTTAATTTAATTAAACTTATGTTATGACATAATTATACATTTATAACTTTAATAAACATTATAACCTATATTATTATAACCTATACTTTTAAAATTAACGTTGACTATGTTTGACCAAGGTTGACTTTTGAGTTGACTTTCGGTTGACTTTGACTTTCAGTTGACTTTTGTTGACTTTCTAATTAAGGAAACTTTCCTAACTTATAAAATTTCCAAAAATAGCAACTTTCTAAATTTGGAAACTTTCTAAAAATAGAAACCTTCCTAAAATAGAAACTTTCCTAAAATAGAAACTTTTCAAAAATGGAAACCTGCTAAAAATAGAAACTTTTTAAAAATAGAAAGTGTGTGTCCATACGCTGTTCCGATCAAACCGATGCATGCTGAGTATTGTTCTATGTCTACCTGCAACATGTACAATAGCTATCATACTAAGACTTGACCTAAGTTAGTTATTTATATCGACCTGCTTTATTTATAGGTCGGCGTTGTGATCATTCCTGATCACTGTACTCATTTGCTGTTCGTTTATTTGTGTTGGTTACTTCGTTACTATTAAGGTGAGTTATAGTCCCGTTTTTACATACTTTTTAAAGTATATTTTTGGGATGTGATTACATGCATTTTATTTCACTTTTAGACACAAGTGACAATTAAATTTAAATTATTCATTGTGAGTTGGACAAAAATATTCCCTAGTCTGGTAATTGTAATCACTGGTTTCTACTGGTGATTGCGAATCCTACGGATAGATCTATTGGGTTTGATAACCCCATTTCGAGCTAGTCTCGCTAGCAATTTATAATCGGAATGTTTAGTACTTCGTATTTTATTGTAGATACACTGTCTGGTGTATATCATTTATTATGTTTGGCAAGGGTAAATAAAGGGTTAAGTGGTTACCAGGTGGCTCATTGATAATGGAATAATGTTTAATGTTTTCTAATATTTTTAAATCTTGTAGTCTAAAGTTTATTCAATTACTTAAACCTATAATTCACTCAATCTTTGTGTTGACAGTTTACTCGCATGTTTTCATAGGTACTTGAATTATGTGATGCTTCTGCTGTGTTTAGAAGAGTCTGCATGCATTTGGGCAGATTTTATGAAACAATTATGAAACTTAAGCTTGCATTCTGTTTTTGGATAATTTAAATTTGTGGGTTTGTTGGCAATGTTTTGTGTCAACTTTGGTTAATTAATATGTTGATTTATTTTAAACTACATATTTTGGTATGCTTTCCTTTTTGGGAAACTTTTGAAATAAAAGAGTGCAATGTCGTTTGTTAAATTCATTTAAGTTCGATCAAGATGTGGGACCAAGTGACGGAGCCGTTAAGTATTTTGACGGGGCCATCACAAGTATCTAGCAATCACTCCATACCTGCCTCCACAAGAACGAGTATCAACACAAGAACCACCAGCTGAACCCAAGCCAATCGATAAACAAAGGGTAAAATTCGCCCCTAGGGACAACCAGCCTCTAAGGAAAGAGCCCTTGTTTGAGGTAGCTGGTGAAGGTACTGTGACAGTTGTACCAGCTGATACTAATTAGCCAGCTGGTACTGAAGACACAGCAAGGAGTGCTGTGATTGAAGACTCAGCCAGAAGTTTGCTGCTGGGTGATACAAGTATTGAAGACCCAGCAAAGGAGGATGAGCTGGGTGCTAAACATGGCAACGGTTCTGCAGATGCTGCTAATTTTACAGTCTGGGGTAGGGGAAGCTCGACATTTATACTATCACCAATTCCTGCACAGACTCTTGCTTATTTCGATAGGACACGGGATGAACCTCATTTTGAACCCGTGGGTCCTTCTGGCACAGTAGAATCATTCTTCAAATATCCTCCATCTTCCCTAAAATGAAATGATAAACACACAACTTGGGAAGATGATTCAGCTGCACAAGGAGAGCCTAATTTGAGAAAGATGAATCCAGAAGAAAGAGAGGCTTACAGGCTTGAGATCACTGTTCCTGAACTGCTTGAACAAAGAGCAGTAGCTATTCCTGAAAGGATATGCCAAATTAGACTGCTGTATCATCCACTTGATCAGCAATTCTACATCAATGCATTGGAATTCAGCATTGAGGTTGGTGTGTACCTATACAACAGTGGTCAAAGGCTACATAATGATGAAGAGAAAGCTCTCTTTTATGAGGCTCTGCAGCTGGATATGGACTTAAAGCAATACTGTAATGCCATGACTATTGATGACAGACAGTTGATTGCTACAGAAAAATCCCTGAACATCACGGTTAATGATTATCTTACAAATGTTCAACTTGAACAGCAAAGAAGGGATGATGCTGAATATGCTGAAAGGCCGAGGCTTAAGGAAGAAGAAGACAAATTGGCTGCTGACCGACAACAAGAAGCTGAATCTCTAAAGTTAGCAAAAGCCATAGTCAAAGCTCAGGATAAAGCATTGAATGAGATGGAATCTGCTGAGAAGGTACCTACTGTAGCTCCTATAGAAACTGAACGAACAATAGATCTATCTGATCTTACTATAGGAGCAAGTATGGTGATGTGATGACCATAAGATCCAATCCTGGTAAGATCATCAAAGTGCACAAAGGCACAAAAAGGGCCTTCAGTGTCAGCAGGGAAAACAATATTTATGAGAGGGTAGACTAATCTGAACTAAGGTCTTTTGGGTTCAGTGAATGGATGGAGATACTGCAGTACTTCATTGATAAAGGTAAAAGTGCTCTAAAAGACACACTAAAACGTGATCTTCAAGAACTTTTCAACAAAGCAATCAAGTTTGGGAATGCACCAGAAGTGAATGTAGAAGAAATACTTTCGCAGAAGTCTAAAAGAAAGAAATCCATTGGTGCTGGCCCATAAAGAAGAGATCCCATCATTCTACCCCTTCAAATTCCAGTGTTTGATCCTGCTGAGCTACCTACATTGTTCCCTAAAGCCTTGGCAGCCTTAAAAGTGAAAAAAGAAGAGCTATCTGATGTTGAACAAGATAAAGACAAGGATAAAGACAGATAGCCTTCTAGTGCTTAAAATTTGTATCTTTTGATTATTTCATATTTCATTATAATGTCTTGTAATTATTGTATATACTCTATTGTAACGAAAATGAAAAGAGTTTATCTTCAAAATCATATCAATTTATAAGATATAGATAACCCAGCAAAAGATCCCAAAACAAAACAAAAAGGGACAAATTTGTAACGACCCTGAAAATTCCAACTTTTATTAATAATATTTATCATTAATACTTGTGATTTAATAAATGTATTTATATTACATTTACTTGTTACCTCGATTGACTTTACGTGCCCCGATTCGTCTTTGTGACACACGAACTTTTCACGAATAATATTTAGAATATTATTTGCATTCATGATTAATTAATATTGATCATTTTTAATTAACTAAGGTTGCTAGTTAATTACTTGGGCTTATTTATTTAATTTGTTACATACTTGGTCTTTCTTTAATGGACTCATGATTAGTGGACTTGAAAGCCCACCCTACATCCTTAATGGACTAGTTAGCCCATATTTGAAAGGAACCGTTCATATACATTATAAACGATTCACAATAGTTGATTACATCGCGAGGTATTTGACCTCTATATGATACATTTTAGAAACATTGCATTCGTTTTTAAAAGACAAACTTTCTTTACAACAAAAGTTGACGGCATGCATACCATTTCATAATACATCCAACTATAATTGACTTAATAATAATCTTGATGAACTCAACGACTCGAATGCAACGTCTTTCGAAATATGTCATGAATGACTCCAAGTAATATCTCTAAAATGAGCAAATGCACAGCGAAAGATTTCTTTCATACCTGAGAATAAACATGCTTTAAAGTGTCAACCAAAAGGTTGGTGAGTTCATTAGTTTATCATAATCATTCATTTCCATCATTTTAATAGACCACAAGAATTTCATTTTCAGTTCTCATAAATATACGTCCCATGCATAGAGACAAAATATCATTCATATGGATTGAACACCTGGTAACCGACATTCACAAAATGCATATAAGAATATCCCCATCATTCCGGGATCCTCCTTCGGACATGATATAAATTTTGAAGTACTAAAGCATCCGGTACTTTGGATGGGGCTTGTTGGGCTCGATAGATCTATCTTTAGAGTTCGCGTCAATTAGGGTGTCTGTTCCCTAATTCTTAGATTACCAGACTATAAAAAGGGGCATATTCAATTTCGATAATTCAACCATATAATGTAGTTTCGATTACTTGTGTCTATTTCGTAAAACATTTATAAAATTTTGCGTATGTATTCTCAGCCCAAAAATGTAATGAGTAAAAAGGCAAATGAAACTCACCATACTGTATTTCGTAGTAAAAATACATATAACGTCATTGAACAAGTGCAAGGTTGGCCTCGGATTCACGAACCTAAATTAAGTATATATATTTATATGTTGGTCAATATTTATCTAACAATTTAGGTCAGGTCATAGTGTATCCCAATCCTAATGCTCGAGACTAATATGCAAAAGTCAACAAAAGTCAATTTGACTAAAAAATAATTTCCAAAATTTATACATGATTATTATAGAGTTTAAATATCGTCATTTTTATATTTTTAAATATTTTTAAAAGATTTATTAGAGTAAATAATAAAATTCATTTATTAATAAATAAAATTTTTATATTAAAATTTATATAATAAAATATACTCTTATATATATTAAGTAATAAAATTTATAGAGTTCATCTAATATCATAAAGATAATATGATAGGTATTATTAAAGTAATTTTATTACATGTAGTAAAATATGTTTGTATCACATATTTATTTGATAAAATAATATCTATAATAATAGTAAGTAAAAGTTGTATTATTTTGTAATAATAATTATTATTATTCTATTACTAAAATATCAATATTTATAGTTACTAAAATGACATTATGATAAAATGATAATTCTAATTATAATAACTTTAATATTTACGATACTTTTTAATATTATCTTTAAAATAATAATTCTATTAATAATGATATTTTATAATAACAATGACATTTCTATTAAAATGAAAATTTTTGTTAAAATGATAGTTTTAATACTAACGATACTTTTAATAATAATAGTAATGATAAAAATAATAAGAACGATAATTTTATCTAAATCAATATCTTATAATATTTTAATTTCATCATGATACACATACTCATTATTTCCTAATCATTTCGTTTAATAGCTTTTAATCGACTTTTATATCGTGTTCATAATATGATAATAATAGTAATCAAAATAATTAGGTGTTACTAATATTAGTTTTAATTACAATAATACTAATAATGATAATTACTATGACATTATTAACGATAATACTAATAATTATTTTAATGATAATATAATAATAATAATAATAACAATAACAATAACCATTTTTAAATAATGATATATATACATATATATATATATATATATATATATATATATATATATATATATATATATATATATATATATTAATAATGATAATAATAATAATGATAATAATAATAATAATAATAATAATAATAATAATAATAATAATAATAATAATAATAATAATAATAATAATAATTAGATAATAATAATAATAATACTAATTATAAATTTAACGATAATAACAATAGTAATAATAATAAAAATAACAATTTTTAATGATAAATCCTTTTATTGATATAGATAATAAAATAATAATAATAAGATAAAACTTGAACGACGATAATAAAGACGATAATAATAATCATTTTTAATAATAATACAAAAATTCGATTGACTATAACTTTAAATCCGTTCATCGAAACCATTCGATATCTAAAGGAAAAGTTCTTAATTTTTCGCTAGCTTTTCAATGACATGCATATCTTATACCTTATCTCAACCGCATATATAACTAATTCAGGATTCAACATAACCTAACTAAAGGCAATATCAAAAGTACAAACATGCATAATCCTATATACTCGAGCACTAGTCAGGGATATACTATTAGTATGTAAAAGTTAAATTATGAGTACTCACGTATCAATATTGAGATTTAATATTGCAGGAAAGGTACGTAAACGCAACGGAGACGATAAACACTAGATTGACCTTACGAGCATACCCTCGAACATTACCCATCACCTCCATAGCTATAACCCATAATTTCCTTAGCTCTATCACGCTCGAAAAACAATTTCAAAATCACTCGGACAACACTCCGTAGTAATATTTTATGTATACTAATAATATCTTGAAATAATATGGAGTAAAAATATATATATGTAAATCGATTGAGAGAGTTTAGAGAAAAATATTTTCAAGTTTCTATAAAATAATAAAACCTATTGAATTCTATTTATAATAAATTTTTGAATTATTAAAGTGAATTATTAAAGTATGAATTATTAAAGTAAATTATTAAAGTATGAATTATTAAAGTGAATTATTAAAGTATGAATTATTAATGTATGAATTATTAAAGTGAATTATTAAAGTATGAATTATTAAAGTCAATTATTAAAGTTAAAGTAAAGTAAAAATAAAGTAAAGGTAAAGTTTAAGTATAGTAAAAGTATAAAACTATGTACGTATAATACACGTATAAATATATATAATATTAATTTAAATCTTTATATATATTTAATAAAATATAAATATCGTTATCTTTATCATACTGGTTAAGTAATGAGTTGTCAAAAGTGGTTCTAGATATTTATAAAAGTTATATACATTTTAATAATAAAGTTCTTTTTAAACTGAAAACGTTTTTGTACGTTTGAAACTAAATCAAATAAATATGATAATTTTGTTTTCCAAAACTAAATATATTTAAGAATCATTTTGTTTAAAGGTTAAAATAATGAAAATCGTTATATCATAAAACGTTTTAGAAAAGTAAAATCATATATATTCATAATAGGTTTCAAGTTTTTAAATTACAGTCTGTTGGTGAAGCATGCGATAAAGTTCAAAGGTTAAATAAACGTATGAAATCATCTTAATGAAAAATATCGAGTTACATAACTTGTCGATATCCAACATCTAAGTTATTTACACTCCACGTTCTTACTTATAAATCACTTTACCATTTTCCGAATGTTGTCAAAAAGAATAGATTTCTTAAATCACAGTAGACCTCATAACATAGACCCGTAATCATATCACAATGTATCTGATAAATCAATCATTTGATATTATCTTCTAATTTCATCGATAAACATATTGAAACAAATACGTTCATGTAAAGTATTATACGTTTAATACTTTATTAATATTCTCAAGTTATAATATATATATATATATATATACATATATATACATATTTATTTATATATAACGGTTCGTGAATCGTCGGAATTTGGTCGAGGTTATAATGAATGTATGAACACAATTTAAAATTCTTGAGATTTAACTTAACAAACTTTGCTTATCGTGTCGGAATAATATAAAGATAAAGTTTAAATTTGGTTGGAAATTTCCGGGTTGTCACAGTACCTACCCGTTAAAAAAATTTCGTCCCGAAATTTGAATGGGATGGTCATGGCTGACAGTAAGTATGTTTTCATGACGTATACGAGTTGAAATTTAGATTTTATTATCATCAAGTAATATAGATAAAGCAATTTGATTTTTGTGAAGAGTACGAGTGAAGTTATCACAAAAGAATGAAATGAGTAAATGCACGTTCTTTTTAACCAATGACATAGTCACGGTTGATTTCCGGAATTCAAGGAATTTAGAGAAAATCTTCGTAATAAGATTTGGTTCTTCGGTAATTAAGGAAGTTAGGATTCGCTTTGATTAAATGCGATAATCTGTTTTGATTTCTCTGTCGGATATTTTACTATATATCCACCCCCTTCGTTTCCTTATTTTCACAACTCACACCTTTTATTCTTTCTCCCTCAATTCATACTTTATAGCATTCACTAATATGCTCCATCCAGTTCTGATTCTTGATAGACTCCTAACTTTCATATCTGTCATTATTCTTTTTTATCTGCCGCCAGAAGAATCTATTTACTTCTACTATACTCTTGGTTTTATAGTGTTTTTAGTTCTCCTGTGTCTTTATATTGCTATATGCATCGATATATATGGTTTGTAATTTCTTGGTTGTTGTTGGGTTTTATATCTTCCATTATACTTCAAAGTCCCTGCTTCTGTCTTCTATAATCATTGGCATCCACAGTTAATACTCCCTCCTATTTGCTGCGATTTATACTCCAATTTCTATTTTGGAGCTTTGTCCTTTCGTTTCTTCTTCTTGCGATTAAGCATCGCTAGTAATGGTCCATAATTCGCAGATATAAATTTTGGAATGAACATTGTTAATGTTATAAGAAGGAAATGGTAATGGCACGGTCTTGATTTGTTAAATTACCAGAATACCCTGGAAAAGACCGAATCATCAAGAAATATTTTCTTAATATTTTATAGGTTAAATAGAATACAAGAGTCGTGTAACCTGGCACATGATGATGTTATGATCTGTGAATCATCACGTTCCATTTAAAAACTCAGCATGACTTACTGTAATATAATCACGTTGATCAAGTGTCATTATATTATACTAACTCATGCTTCAGTTCCCAAAACTACTTCAATAGTATACATATTTTAAATTCGAATTTTTCAGAATTTAGAAACTAAAATAGTTTCTTTTATGATGTAACACAGATAGCGCAAAGAGATAAATGATTTCGAATAACAATAGTTATGAAGATATCTTCAGAAACATTGAAGATATTTATAATGAAAGATATGATGATATCTTAGAATATCTAAGATCAGAGGATGATAAAGAATATTATTCATAAGGGTTTAGAGTCAAGAGTAAGGTATTTGATAATAATTTCAGCAGACACTGAATCATTTGGATTCTTTGAAGGCAGGTTTAGTCTTTGTGATTTGTCCACAGCCTCCTTCATGGTTTGCTTAATCCGTTTTCCAGTTCCAAACCTTCTCTTTTTCTGAGCTTTTCCAACACACTATCCTTTATTATCAAACTTTTGACTGTTAAGGTCGTTTACAGTTTTTGCTGCTTCATCAGCATTTTCCAAACTTCGGAAAACTAGTTCGCAGTTTAGGCTGTTTTTCAGAAACTTCACATTCGAAGTATATAAGTCTAGGAGGTAGATGTTATATATACACCTATAGCCGTTGGTGGAGACATGCTGCAAGATTTCAAAATACTGATTGCTGATTCCCAGTAATTGACATGACAATTCTTGTTACAAGATGCGAATGAGTAAACGATGGGGTTCCGATAAATATAATGATTTTTCAGAAAGTCAAAGATCAGTGAAGTTTTTGGTAAGTTTATTGCTAATGTGGTGAGACATAAAAGGTTCTCCGGTCACGATGATGAAAGGGCAACGTCTATATCAAGATCATAATAAGACTGTTTCAACTAAAAAGTCGAAGTTGACTTGCTAGAGCTGTGACAAAACTGACTAATTTGAAAAGGAATCGCAAAGTTATTTTTGCTAATAAATGCCAAAGGGTCTGACATGGATACGTGTTAAATTATGACTCTGGTTTCGAGAGCTTTTCAGATGCAAGACTGTGGTTAATATGTGGTTGGATCATCATCTCGATTTTTCATTATTTGAAGTGTCTTCAGGAATTTCGAAGGGTTTTGAACACATATTGTAATCGTTAATATACATATGATGTTCTAACACGGTTTGAAGTCAAAGTATAGCTTGTGAAAGATGTAAGGATCTAAGAGTGATGATTTTGGTCATATCTCGAGTTGAATTCTGAGATTTCAAAATCAAAATATGTAATTAAATTTTGAATGAGTATGGTTGTTTTGATTTCTATAAAAGAATGTATATTGTTGTGAAAGTAGGGAGTATAATGGATGATTTACTGAATCGGATTCGAAGAATGTAACATATTAATTGTGAATTTATATATCTCTCGGGTATTACCTACCCATTAAAAAAAATTCACAATTAATATTTTGTACAAAAGAATTTTATTACAGTCTTTATGAAAATATATATATGTATATTTTCTTCAGATGTAACATAGATTTAATGAGTTAATGTTAAATTAAACTCATTTGATTTACAGTTGAAACTAGAATTGAATAATCCCTAAAGGCTTTAAAAATTACATAACTTTTACGGAGTATTTCTTTAATGACATTGAAATTATGAATCAATACTTCGTTATTTGTTGATGTATGATGTTCGGTTCGTGGAATTCTTGTGAATTTCGCAAAGTACAAATGATGTTATTTGAAAAGTTTCGAGTACATCGATGATGAAAGTGTAAAATCAAACATATATTTGAATAATATACTTGATTTATTATGAGATGGAATTTTTTTTGAATTAAAACAGAGATTGTAGTTAACGATGGTTAAGTTGCGGGTGAAGGACGTACATTATTACATATTTGTAATATGAATTAACCGAGTAGTTAAGATTCACACACACAATAGCTTAGCATTGAAAGATTTATTTTTATTTCAAAATATATATATATAAAATATACATATAATTTCTTCAGAGGGAATGAGTTAATTCTTCGTAACTCGTTGATGCAATATACGCGTTATTGATTCATAGTGATGTCTACAATGATTCTTGAACTGACGGAGTTTGTGATGTTATAGGTGTTGTTGATTCTGATGTTGACTGTACTGACGATGCTGATGACGCTGATGATACTGTTGATGCTGTTGGTAAAACAAGTTTAGCTTATTAATCACACACCATTTTTGTCAGGGTTTCTACTCTTCCTTCTATCATTTTGGTTTGCTTAACTGATTTATGGTTATGGCTAGATTAGATAATCTCTAAAACTTTAGAGATTACATAATCGTCGCGGAATGTTTCTCCAATGAAGTTATGAATTAATACTTCGCCAGTTATTGTTGTTGGTACTCCTTGGTATCCATGGTGCGTATGATGTTGATGCTCGTGGGACAGATTGTGAAGTTGAGGTTTACGACATGGTTGTGGTTGGAGCTGGTAATTTTACTGTTGGCGTTGATGATGGTGGTACTGGTTATGCTGCTGGTGCTGCTGCTGGTGTTTGTAATCTCTGCACCATATTCTCCAAAGCCACTACCCGAGCGCGAAGCTCGTTGACTTCTTCTATTACACCGGGGTGGTTTTCGGTTCGGACGAGCGGATAAATAAAATCTAGAATTTGATGTAATATATAATCGTGACGAGATACTCTGGAAATGAGAGAGAAAATGGTGTTTTGGACAGGTTCGCCGGTAAGTGCTTTAGGTTCTTCGTCAAGAGGGCAATGTGATGGATGGAAAGGATCGCCTTCTTCTTGTCTCTAATGATTTAGGAGGCTACGAACCCATCCCCAATTCATCCAGAATAGGTGATGACTGATTGGTTGATCCATTCCGGTCACACTGCTTTCGGAGCTTGAGTGAGATTCCATTTCGGAATCCGAGTGACTTGAACTAATGACGAATTCCATTTCGTACGATTTAATAAAGAATTTTTCGATATGAAATGATCTTTCGGCTATCGGATGGTATTCTAATTACATAGAATATCTATATATATAGAGCAAAAGATTTCGTAAATTACGGAGGAATTTACGGAATATATCAGTCAAAGTTTAAAGTAACAGATACGATAAGATATGATTTAGCAGATACGCTAAGATATGAATTTTGTTTTTACACTACTCTTGCAATTAATGTAGCAAGACGTGTCTAGACTAATAATGATAAGCAGGTAATTTTCTAAGGATGATAAGCAGATGATTTCTGACTAGAAGTGATAAGCAAAACTTTTGTCATGCAGACACGGGCGAACTTCAGACTCACTAATGCATCCTAACGACTTATCAGTTAGACACACTAATGCAGACCTGGTTCGCTAAGACGACCGCTCTGATACCAACTGAAAGGACCCGTTCATATACATTATAAACAATTCACAATAGTTGATTACATCGCGAGGTATTTGACCTCTATATGATACATTTTACAAACATTGCATTCGTTTTTAAAAGACAAACTTTCTTTACAACGAAAGTTGACGGCATGCATACCATTTCATAATACATCCAACTATAATTGACTTAATAATAATCTTGATGAACTCAATGACTCGAATGCAACATCTTTCGAAATATGTCATGAATGACTCCAAGTAATATCTCTAAAATAAGCAAATGCACAGCGAAAGATTTCTTTCAAACCTGAGAATAAACATGCTTTAAAGTGTCAACCAAAAGGTTGGTGAGTTCATTAGTTTATCATAATCATTCATTTCTATCATTTTAATAGACCACAAGAATTTCATTTTCAGTTCTCATAAATATACATCCCATGCATAGAGACAAAATATCATTCATATGGATTGAACACCTGGTAACCGACATTCACAATATGCATATAAGAATATCCCCATCATTCCGGGATCCTCCTTCGGACATGATATAAATTTCGAAGTACTAAAGCATCCGGTACTTTGGATGGGGTTTGTTGGGCCCGATAGATCTATCTTTAGAGTTCGCGTCAATTAGGGTGTCTGTTCCCTAATTCTTAGATTACCAGACTATAAAAAGGGGCATATTCAATTTCGATAATTCAACCATATAATGTAGTTTCGATTACTTGTGTCTATTTCGTAAAACATTTATAAAATTTTGCGCATGTATTCTCAGCCCAAAAATGTAATCAGTAAAAAGGCAAATGAAACTCACCATACTGTATTTCGTAGTAAAAATACATATAACGTCATTGAACAAGTGCAAGGTTGGCCTCGGATTCACGAACCTAAATTAAGTATATATATTTATATGTTGGTCAATATTTGTCTAACAATTTAGGTCAGGTCATAGTGTATCACAATCCTAATGCTCGAGACTAATATGCAAAAGTCAACAAAAGTCAATTTGACTAAAAAAAATTTCCAAAATTTATACATGATTATTATAGAGTTTAAATATCGTCATATTTATATTTTTAAATATTTTTAAAAGATTTATTAGAGTAAATAATAAAATTCATTTATTAATAAATAAAAATTTTATATTAAAATTTATATAATAAAATATACTCTTATATATATTAAGTAATAAAATTTATAGAGTTCATCTAATATCATAAAGATAATATGATAGGTATTATTAAAGTAATTTTATTACACGTAGTAAAATATGTTTGTATCACATATTTATTTGATAAAATAATATCTATAATAATAGTAAGTAAAAGTTGTATTATTTTGTAATAATAATTATTATTATTCAATTACTAAAATATCAATATTTATAGTTACTAAAATGACATTATGATAAAATGATAATTCTAATTATGATAACTTTAATATTTACGATACTTTTTAATATTATCTTTAAAATAATAATTCTATTAATAATGATATTTTATAATACCAATGACATTTCTATTAAAATGAAAATTTTTGTTAAAATGATAGTTTTAATACTAACGATACTTTTAATAATAATAGTAATGATAAAAATAATAAGAACGATAATTTTATCTAAATCAATATCTTATAATATTTTAATTTCATCATGATACACATACTCATTATTTCCTAATCATTTCGTTTAATAGCTTTTAATCGACTTTTATATCGTGTTCATAATATGATAATAATAGTAATCAAAATAATTAGGTGTTATTAATATTAGTTTTAATTACAATAATACTAATAATGATAATTACTATGACATTATTAACGATAATACTAATAATTATTTTAATGATAATATAATAATAATAATAACAATAACAATAACCATTTTTAAATAATGATATATATATACATATATATATATATATATATATATATATATATATATATATATATATATATATATATATATATATATATATATATATATATATATATATATATATATTAATAATGATAATAATAATAATGATAATAATAATAATAATAATAATAATAATAATAATAATAATAATAATAATAATAATAATAATAATAATAATAATTAGATAATAATAATAAAAATACTAATTATAAATTTAACGATAATAACAATAGTAATAATAATAAAAATAACAATTTTTAATGATAAATCCTTTTATTGACAAAGATAATAAAATAATAATAATAAGATAAAACTTGAACGACGATAATAAAGACGATAATAATAATCATTTTTAATAATAATACAAAAATTCGATTGACTATAACTTTAAATCCGTTCATCGAAACCATTCGATATCTAAAGGAAAAGTTCTTAATTTTTCGCTAGCTTTTCAATGACATGCATATCTTATACCATATCTCAACCGCATATATAACTAATTCAGGATTCAACATAACCTAACTAAAGGCAATATCAAAAGTACAAACATGCATAATCTTATATACTCGAGCACTAGTCAGGGATATACTATTATTATGTAAAAGTTAAATTATGAGTACTCACTTATCAATATTGAGATTCAATATTGCAGGAAAGGTACGTAAACGCAACGGAGACGATAAACACTAGATTGACCTTACGAGCATACCCTCGAACATTACCCATCACCTCCATAGCTATAACCCATAATTTCCTTAGCTCTATCACGCTCGAAAAACAATTTCGAAATCACTCGGACAGCACTCCGTCGTAATATTTTATGTATACTAATAATATCTTGAAATAATACGGAGTAAATATATATATGTAAATCGATTGAGAGAGTTTAGAGAAAAATATTTTCAAGTTTCTATAAAATAATGAAACCTATTGAATTCTATTTATAATAAATTTTTGAATTATTAAAGTGAATTATTAAAGTATGAATTATTAAAGTAAATTATTAAAGTATGAATTATTAAAGTAAATTATTAAAGTATGAATTATTAAAGTATGAATTATTAAAGTGAATTATTAAAGTATGAATTATTAAAGTCAATTATTAAAGTTAAAGTAAAGTAAAAATAAAGTAAAGGTAAAGTTTAAGTATAGTAAAAGTATAAAACTATGTACGTATAATACGCGTATAAATATATATAATATTAATTTAAATCATTATATATATTTAATAAAATATAAATATCGTTATCTTTATCATACTGGTTAAGTAATGAGTTGTCAAAAGTGGTTCCAGATATTTATAAAAGTTATATACGTTTTAATAATAAAGTTCTTTTTAAACTGAAAACGTTTTTGTACGTTTGAAACTAAATCAAATAAATATGATAATTTTGTTTTCCAAAACTAAATATATTTAAGAATCATTTTGTTTAAAGGTTAAAATAATGGAAATCGTTATATCATAAAACGTTTTAGAAAGTAAAATCATATATATTCATAATAGGTTTCAAGTTTTTAAATTACAGTATGTTGGTGAAGCATGCGATAAAGTTCAAAGGTTAAATAAACGTATGAAATCATCTTAATGAAAAATGTCGAGTTACATAACTTGTCGATATCCAACATCTAAGTTATTTACACTCCACGTTCTTACTTATAAATCACTTTACCATTTTCCGAATGTTGTCAAAAAGAATAGATTTCTTAAATCACAGTGGACCTCATAACATAGACCCGTAATCATATCACAATGTATCTGATAAATCAATCATTTAATATTATCTTCTAATTTCATCGATAAACATATTGAAACAAATACGTTCATGTAAAGTATTATACGTTTAATACTTTATTAATATTCTCAAGTTATAATATATATATATATACATATATATACATATTTATTTATATATAACGGTTCGTGAATCGTCGGAATTTGGTCGAGGTTATAATGAATGTATGAACACAATTTAAAATTCTTGAGATTTAATTTAACAAACTTTTCTTATCGTGTCAGAATAATATAAAGATAAAGTTTAAATTTGGTTGGAAATTTCCTGGTTGTCACAATATTTATTTAAGTATTACATTAGGTTACAACTAGATAAATTAGCTTAGCAAAGAATCTAGTTACTTGCATATTTCCCATACCATTTTGCTTTATTTCCATTTCAAGCTATCACCACCTCCCCATGTTTGAAAGTTACTTTGATCCCTTCCTCTTTTGCACCCTCTTGGCCGTAGGTTTTTGTGGTGTGGGGGAGTGGTTTTGTTTTCAAATTTTGATTACATATTACTTGCATTCACCTCACTTTTACACACACTTCATTTGCTACTTTTCTTTCTCTCTTTTTCTTTCAAATATTTGTAAGTAACAAACTTATTTCTTCTTCCTTTTTCCTTCATGAAAACCGAAATATATATGCATGTATATCATCATCATTTGGTTGTTTTCTCACTTGTTCTTGTTTATTGATTACTTACTTGATGTTGTTGTTGTTGTTTATTTACTAGTTATAAGAATCAAACTTTCTAGTTTAATTCTTCATATCATCTTGTTATTTCAAGAACAAACAATGACCTAAACTTTCTAGTTTATGGTTCTACAAATAATGTTTAAAGATTTAAAGTTCATGAGTGTTAAAATCATACTTGTGATTCATGTTTGTAAACTTAAAGTTTACATTCTTAAAGATCAAAGCCTTGGCTTGAATCTTTAAAGTATGAACAACCATAAACTTGTTACTTGTAGATTTAACTTATTTCTTCATTTTATGTACTTTAAAGTTGTGATTTGGTCAAGTATTACTAGTTAATCTTGATCTCATATTTCTTGAAACTAAAAGTTAACTTTGTAAGTTCAAGAACATAGAAGTATAACTTCTTAGTTATAACTTCATATACTTGTGTTGAATTTGCTAAACCTATGAACTTCACTCAACCTTTTGGTTGACGCTTTAGCATGTTTTGTCTCATGTGCTGTTTGATCAAGTTATTTATCTACTGCTTATGTGATGCTACTTGGACATAGGATCAAGAGATATCGCATTTACTACTTTTGCATTTGAACATTTACTTTATTGTTATTTCCGTCATTGTAACGACATTTCATTTTCCACTGCGTACTCAATAAAGTTTGTTTTATCATTTAGTATTGTTCTCGTATATTATAATATGTTGGTTTATTTGATATTAAGTCACATTTCACCCAGGCCCTAACTGGGGGTGTGATACCCAGCAACGCTCATACTGAAGTAGGTGTTAAGGCTGCTGGTGGATCTCAACCCAGTATGCTTGCCACATCTGTGGATGATATTGGTTCTAGCAGTAAGCCTAGTGATGTGTCTGAACTGGCTGTAGCTGAATCTTTTGTTGTCTCTCAAACTATTGAAAGAAAGATGAAAAGAAAAATGGAGAGGCATCAGAAGAGGCAGCAGGAACTAAACGATGCTTTCAATGCTAGATTTGAGGCCTATACTGCTCGAAAAAGAAATAAAATTGAGCATAGAAGAACCCTCACTCCTGAAAAGCGTGAGATTCATGATGAACTACTCAGCATAGACGAATATAAGAGAGCTGCCTTAAAAAAGAAATGCTAAGTTCATGGTGAAGTATGATAGGAAGAAAGCAAAGTTGTATGCTGAGCGAGCAGAAAGAATCAAAAAGAAGACACCTGAAGAGATGCAATGTTATCTGGATTCGAATAGGTCAGGAGGAGAAAGAACAGATGTGTTTATGAAATGGATGGATGCTATATTGGAAACAGCCAATCTTCTCGACCTGCATCTACTGCTCAGCCAGATACACAATTACAGCCAGCAGATATCATCAATCTTGATGATGATTAACCAGTAGAAACAAATCTGTCTACTGCTGAGGGGGAGTATTGTCACGACCCTACTTTTTCCGTTATTTTTACCGTTAATTATTTAACGATCATTAACTATTTTTCATGCCACATCATCTCTATGACCTATATTATTATTTTTGTAATAATATATATATTAATTATTATGTGTTATGTGAATATTTGTATTCATATTTTAAGTTATATGTTTCTACGTGTCGCGGATTTCTATCCGGCGAATCTTTTCGGTTTTTAAACCAACGGCCGAGCTTTTGGAATTTTTAAGTCCTAAATATTTTAAATATAATATTTTAAGGTCATATAATTATATATAGTATTTATATATATATTTCGTCGCGTATTAGTTATCACTCTGAATTTTCAATCGCGTAGGCGGGTTTTCGCGTTTCGGGTTTCGTTCGGGCATTCGGGCCACAAGTAAATCAACATTTAACAAAATTGGGCTAGTGGGGCCCACCCCACACACCCCCATCAGCCGAACCCCCTTAGAGGGGGGGAGTACTTTGTTTTTCCCATTCCATTTTTCACAATTCACTTTTACAAAATTCCCTAAACCTAATACTTATAATTTTCTCTCAAACTTCTCCTTCCTCCCTCACCATTGCCGTCACCCAACACCACCAAACATCATCATCTTCATCAATTGCTAGCTTGGATCATCATCTAATTTACAACAACGCGTTCTACACGACCTCCTCTACGCGATAACATCACTTGATTCTCGATTAGGGTATAAACCATAACCCTAGATTTTTAATTTTTCATTATTTTTTTGTCTTTTGATTTTATATTGATAGTATGATAGTTACATGTTATTGTATTGATGATTGTATGCATAGAATTGCTCAAATACATATGTTTTCGGTTTGATTTGATTGGGACAGCCGATTTTTCGTTCATTTCTGATATTTTAACTGTTATAAAAGTGAAATTAAAGTATCTAGATGAGTTCCTCTCATCAATACATTAATTTTAGACTCCGGATTCATGTCATTTCGATTCCCGGAGCTCTAGATATGATTGAAATGGTGTTTTCTTAAGATTAAATTATGAAAACGAATTGAACCAGGTTTGGTCTGACTTTGTGACCACTTTTAGAGTATTTAGGGTGTACTAGTGTGTTAGTATTGATGATGGGATGAACTTTCATGTTCGGGTCATCAAAATCCGAGCCACGGATCACCCGTTATGACTAAATCATGATTTTGAATGAATTGAAGTTCCAAGTGGTATAATGGCTGATCATCATGACTTGTGTACTGTTCTTGGTGTGTTCTTGAGTGCACCAATGTGTCGGGTGGTTTGATTAGGCGGAGATATATATAAGGCTCGCCGAAAACCGACACCCGGGGCTCAAGATATGACCCGAAGAACTTTTGATTTAAAACTTATGGTTAATAATTAAAACTTATGTTATAAATAATGATTTTTATTATTATTAAATTACTTATGATATAAAAAGTAATTATCAAAATTTAAGACTTATGATATATATTTACTATATCATTTAATCATTATTTATGATTTAATTAACATTTCAACTAAACTTATGATTAATAATACTTTTATTATTAATGAAAAATACTTATGATAAGTATTAAACTTATATTATAAGATTATTATTATAATACTTATAATAAGGATTAATTAATTATTTAATTATTATAAGGCTTAGTTATTATTTAGTTACAATTTAATTATTAAATACTTATGATTTAATAATCATAATTAGAAACTTATGATATGATTAATAATTCATTATTAATTAATAATACTTATGATATGATTAAAATTTATTATTAATTAATAATACTTATAGTATGACTAATATTTAATTAATTAATTAAATACTTATGTTATATTAATTATATCATTTAAACTTATGTTAACTTTAATAATTTAATTTAATTTAATTAAACTTATGTTATGACATAATTATACATTTATAACTTTAATAAACATTATAACCTATATTATTATAACCTATACTTTTAAAATTAACGTTGACTATGTTTGACCAAGGTTGACTTTTGAGTTGACTTTCGGTTGACTTTGACTTTCAGTTGACTTTTGTTGACTTTCTAATTAAGGAAACTTTCCTAACTTATAAAATTTCCAAAAATAGCAACTTTCTAAATTTGGAAACTTTCTAAAAATAGAAACCTTCCTAAAATAGAAACTTTCCTAAAATAGAAACTTTTCAAAAATGGAAACCTGCTAAAAATAGAAACTTTTTAAAAATAGAAAGTGTGTGTCCATACGCTGTTCCGATCAAACCGATGCATGCTGAGTATTGTTCTATGTCTACCTGCAACATGTACAATAGCTATCATACTAAGACTTGACCTAAGTTAGTTATTTATATCGACCTGCTTTATTTATAGGTCGGCGTTGTGATCATTCCTGATCACTGTACTCATTTGTTGTTCGTTTATTTGTGTTGGTTACTTCGTTACTATTAAGGTGAGTTATAGTCCCGTTTTTACATACTTTTTAAAGTATATTTTTGGGATGTGATTACATGCATTTTATTTCACTTTTAGACACAAGTGACAATTAAATTTAAATTATTCATTGTGAGTTGGACAAAAATATTCCCTAGTCTGGTAATTGTAATCACTGGTTTCTACTGGTGATTGCGAATCCTACGGATAGATCTATCGGGTTTGATAACCCCATTTCGAGCTAGTCTCGCTAGCAATTTATAATCGGAATGTTTAGTACTTCGTATTTTATTGTAGATACACTGTCTGGTGTATATCATTTATTATGTTTGGCAAGGGTAAATAAAGGGTTAAGTGGTTACCAGGTGGCTCATTGATAATGGAATAATGTTTAATGTTTTCTAATATTTTTAAATCTTGTAGTCTAAAGTTTATTCAATTACTTAAACCTATAATTCACTCAATCTTTGTGTTGACAGTTTACTCGCATGTTTTCATAGGTACTTGAATTATGTGATGCTTCCGCTGTGTTTAGAAGAGTCTGCATGCATTTGGGCAGATTTTATGAAACAATTATGAAACTTAAGCTTGCATTCTGTTTTTGGATAATTTAAATTTGTGGGTTTGTTGGCAATGTTTTGTGTCAACTTTGGTTAATTAATATGTTGAGTTATTTTAAACTACATATTTTGGTATGCTTTCCTTTTTGGGAAACTTTTGAAATAAAAGAGTGCAATGTCGTTTGTTAAATTCATTTAAGTTCGATCAAGATGTGGGACCAAGTGACGGAGCCGTTAAGTGTTTTGACGGGGCCATCACAAGTATCTAGCAATCACTCCATACCTGCCTCCACAAGAACGAGTATCAACACAAGAACCACCAGCTGAACCCAAGCCAATCGATAAACAAAGGGTAAAATTCGCCCCTAGGGACAACCAGCCTCTAAGGAAAGAGCCCTTGTTTGAGGTAGCTGGTGAAGGTACTGTGACAGTTGTACCAGCTGATACTAATTAGCCAGCTGGTACTGAAGACACAGCAAGGAGTGCTGTGATTGAAGACTCAGCCAGAAGTTTGCTGCTGGGTGATACAAGTATTGAAGACCCAGCAAAGGAGGATGAGCTGGGTGCTAAACATGGCAACGGTTCTGCAGATGCTGCTAATTTTACAGTCTGGGGTAGGGGAAGCTCGACATTTATACTATCACCAATTCCTGCACAGACTCTTGCTTATTTCGATAGGACACGGGATGAACCTCATTTTGAACCCGTGGGTCCTTCTGGCACAGTAGAATCATTCTTCAAATATCCTCCATCTTCCCTAAAATGAAATGATAAACACACAACTTGGGAAGATGATTCAGCTGCACAAGGAGAGCCTGATTTGAGAAAGATGAATCCAGAAGAAAGAGAGGCTTACAGGCTTGAGATCACTGTTCCTGAACTGCTTGAACAAAGAGCAGCAGCTATTCCTGAAAGGATATGCCAAATTAGACTGCTGTATCATCCACTTGATCAGCAATTCTACATCAATGCATTGGAATTCAGCATTGAGGTTGGTGTGTACCTATACAACAGTGGTCAAAGGCTACATAATGATGAAGAGAAAGCTCTCTTTTATGAGGCTCTGCAGCTGGATATGGACTTAAAGCAATACTGTAATGCCATGACTACTGATGACAGACAGTTGATTGCTACAGAAAAATCCCTGAACATCACGGTTAATGATTATCTTACAAATGTTCAACTTGAACAGCAAAGAAGGGATGATGCTGAATATGCTGAAAGGCCGAGGCTTAAGGAAGAAGAAGACAAATTGGCTGCTGACCGACAACAAGAAGCTGAATCTCTAAAGTTAGCAAAAGCCATAGTCAAAGCTCAGGATAAAGCATTGAATGAGATGGAATCTGCTGAGAAGGTACCTACTGTAGCTCCTATAGAAACTGAACGAACAATAGATCTATCTGATCGTTACTATAGGAGCAAGTATGGTGATGTGATGACCATAAGATCCAATCCTGGTAAGATCATCAAAGTGCACAAAGGCACAAAAAGGGCCTTCAGTGTCAGCAGGGAAAACAATATTTATGAGAGGGTAGACTAATCTGAACTAAGGTCTTTTGGGTTCAGTGAATGGATGGAGATACTGCAGTACTTCATTGATAAAGGTAAAAGTGCTCTAAAAGACACACTAAAACGTGATCTTCAAGAACTTTTCAACAAAGCAATCAAGTTTGGGAATGCACCAGAAGTGAATGTAGAAGAAATACTTTCGCAGAAGTCTAAAAGAAAGAAATCCATTGGTGCTGGCCCATAAAGAAGAGATCCCATCATTCTACCCCTTCAAATTCCAGTGTTTGATCCTGCTGAGCTACCTACATTGTTCCCTAAAGCCTTGGCAGCCTTAAAAGTGAAAAAAGAAGAGCTATCTGATGTTGAACAAGATAAAGACAAGGATAAAGACAGATAGCCTTCTAGTGCTTAAAATTTGTATCTTTTGATTATTTCATATTTCATTATAATGTCTTGTAATTATTGTATATACTCTATTGTAACGAAAATGAAAAGAGTTTATCTTCAAAATCATATCAATTTATAAGATATAGATAACCCAGCAAAAGATCCCAAAACAAAACAAAAAGGGACAAATTTGTAACGACCCTGAAAATTCCAACTTTTATTAATAATATTTATCATTAATACTTGTGATTTAATAAATGTATTTATATTACATTTACTTGTTACCTCGATTGACTTTACGTGCCCCGATTCGTCTTTGTGACACACGAACTTTTCACGAATAATATTTAGAATATTATTTGCATTCATGATTAATTAATATTGATCATTTTTAATTAACTAAGGTTGCTAGTTAATTACTTGGGCTTATTTATTTAATTTGTTACATACTTGGTCTTTCTTTAATGGACTCATGATTAGTGGACTTGAAAGCCCACCCTACATCCTTAATGGACTAGTTAGCCCATATTTGAAAGGAACCGTTCATATACATTATAAACGATTCACAATAGTTGATTACATCGCGAGGTATTTGACCTCTATATGATACATTTTAGAAACATTGCATTCGTTTTTAAAAGACAAACTTTCTTTACAACAAAAGTTGACGGCATGCATACCATTTCATAATACATCCAACTATAATTGACTTAATAATAATCTTGATGAACTCAACGACTCGAATGCAACGTCTTTCGAAATATGTCATGAATGACTCCAAGTAATATCTCTAAAATGAGCAAATGCACAGCGAAAGATTTCTTTCATACCTGAGAATAAACATGCTTTAAAGTGTCAACCAAAAGGTTGGTGAGTTCATTAGTTTATCATAATCATTCATTTCCATCATTTTAATAGACCACAAGAATTTCATTTTCAGTTCTCATAAATATACGTCCCATGCATAGAGACAAAATATCATTCATATGGATTGAACACCTGGTAACCGACATTCACAAAATGCATATAAGAATATCCCCATCATTCCGGGATCCTCCTTCGGACATGATATAAATTTTGAAGTACTAAAGCGTCCGGTACTTTGGATGGGGCTTGTTGGGCTCGATAGATCTATCTTTAGAGTTCGCGTCAATTAGGGTGTCTGTTCCCTAATTCTTAGATTACCAGACTATAAAAAGGGGCATATTCAATTTCGATAATTCAACCATATAATGTAGTTTCGATTACTTGTGTCTATTTCGTAAAACATTTATAAAATTTTGCGCATGTATTCTCAGCCCAAAAATGCAATGAGTAAAAAGGCAAATGAAACTCACCATACTGTATTTCGTAGTAAAAATACATATAACGTCATTGAACAAGTGCAAGGTTGGCCTCGGATTCACGAACCTAAATTAAGTATATATATTTATATGTTGGTCAATATTTATCTAACAATTTAGGTCAGGTCATAGTGTATCCCAATCCTAATGCTCGAGACTAATATGCAAAAGTCAACAAAAGTCAATTTGACTAAAAAATAATTTCCAAAATTTATACATGATTATTATAGAGTTTAAATATCGTCATTTTTATATTTTTAAATATTTTTAAAAGATTTATTAGAGTAAATAATAAAATTCATTTATTAATAAATAAAATTTTTATATTAAAATTTATATAATAAAATATACTCTTATATATATTAAGTAATAAAATTTATAGAGTTCATCTAATATCATAAATATAATATGATAGGTATTATTAAAGTAATTTTATTACACGTAGTAAAATATGTTTGTATCACATATTTATTTGATAAAATAATATCTATAATAATAGTAAGTAAAAGTTGTATTATTTTGTAATAATAATTATTATTATTCTATTACTAAAATATCAATATTTATAGTTACTAAAATGACATTATGATAAAATGATAATTCTAATTATAATAACTTTAATATTTACGATACTTTTTAATATTATCTTTAAAATAATAATTCTATTAATAATGATATTTTATAATAACAATGACATTTCTATTAAAATGAAAATTTTTGTTAAAATGATAGTTTTAATACTAACGATACTTTTAATAATAATAGTAATGATAAAAATAATAAGAACGATAATTTTATCTAAATCAATATCTTATAATATTTTAATTTCATCATGATACACATACTCATTATTTCCTAATCATTTCGTTTAATAGCTTTTAATCGACTTTTATATCGTGTTCATAATATGATAATAATAGTGATCAAAATAATTAGGTGTTACTAATATTAGTTTTAATTACAATAATACTAATAATGATAATTACTATGACATTATTAAAGATAATACTAATAATTATTTTAATGATAATATAATAATAATAATAATAATAACAATAACAATAACCATTTTTAAATAATGATATATATACATATATATATATATATATATATATATATATATATATTAATAATGATAATAATAATAATGATAATAATAATAATAATAATAATAATAATAATAATAATAATAATAATAATAATAATAATAATAATAATAATAATAATAATAATAATAATTAGATAATAATAATAATAATACTAATTATAAATTTAACGATAATAACAATAGTAATAATAATAAAAATAACAATTTTTAATGATAAATCCTTTTATTGATATAGATAATAAAATAATAATAATAAGATAAAACTTGAATGACGATAATAAAGACGATAATAATAATCATTTTTAATAATAATACAAAAATTCGATTGACTATAACTTTAAATCCGTTCATCGAAACCATTCGATATCTAAAGGAAAAGTTCTTAATTTTTCGCTAGCTTTTCAATTACATGCATATCTTATACCTTATCTCAACCGCATATATAACTAATTCAGGATTCAACATAACCTAACTAAAGGCAATATCAAAAGTACAAACATGCATAATCCTATATACTCGAGCACTAGTCAGGGATATACTATTAGTATGTAAAAGTTAAATTATGAGTACTCACGTATCAATATTGAGATTTAATATTGCAGGAAAGGTACGTAAACGCAACGGAGACGATAAACACTAGATTGACCTTACGAGCATACCCTCGAACATTACCCATCACCTCCATAGCTATAACCCATAATTTCCTTAGCTCTATCACGCTCGAAAAACAATTTCAAAATCACTCGGACAGCACTCCGTAGTAATATTTTATGTATACTAATAATATCTTGAAATAATATGGAGTAAAAATATATATATGTAAATCGATTGAGAGAGTTTAGAGAAAAATATTTTCAAGTTTCTATAAAATAATAAAACCTATTGAATTCTATTTATAATAAATTTTTGAATTATTAAAGTGAATTATTAAAGTATGAATTATTAAAGTAAATTATTAAAGTATGAATTATTAAAGTGAATTATTAAAGTATGAATTATTAATGTATGAATTATTAAAGTGAATTATTAAAGTATGAATTATTAAAGTCAATTATTAAAGTTAAAGTAAAGTAAAAATAAAGTAAAGGTAAAGTTTAAGTATAGTAAAAGTATAAAACTATGTACGTATAATACACGTATAAATATATATAATATTAATTTAAATCTTTATATATATTTAATAAAATATAAATATCGTTATCTTTATCATACTGGTTAAGTAATGAGTTGTCAAAAGTGGTTCTAGATATTTATAAAAGTTATATACATTTTAATAATAAAGTTCTTTTTAAACTGAAAACGTTTTTGTACGTTTGAAACTAAATCAAATAAATATGATAATTTTGTTTTCCAAAACTAAATATATTTAAGAATCATTTTGTTTAAAGGTTAAAATAATGAAAATCGTTATATCATAAAACGTTTTAGAAAAGTAAAATCATATATATTCATAATAGGTTTCAAGTTTTTAAATTACAGTCTGTTGGTGAAGCATGCGATAAAGTTCAAAGGTTAAATAAACGTATGAAATCATCTTAATGAAAAATATCGAGTTACATAACTTGTCGATATCCAACATCTAAGTTATTTACACTCCACGTTCTTACTTATAAATCACTTTACCATTTTCCGAATGTTGTCAAAAAGAATAGATTTCTTAAATCACAGTAGACCTCATAACATAGACCCGTAATCATATCACAATGTATCTGATAAATCAATCATTTGATATTATCTTCTAATTTCATCGATAAACATATTGAAACAAATACGTTCATGTAAAGTATTATACGTTTAATACTTTATTAATATTCTCAAGTTATAATATATATATATATATATATATACATATTTATTTATATATAACGGTTCGTGAATCGTCGGAATTTGGTCGAGGTTATAATGAATGTATGAACACAATTTAAAATTCTTGAGATTTAACTTAACAAACTTTGCTTATCGTGTCGGAATAATATAAAGATAAAGTTTAAATTTGGTTGGAAATTTCCGGGTTGTCACAGTACCTACCCGTTAAAAAAATTTCGTCCCGAAATTTGAATGGGATGGTCATGGCTGACAGTAAGTATGTTTTCATGACGTATACGAGTTGAAATTTAGATTTTATTATCATCAAGTAATATAGATAAAGCAATTTGATTTTTGTGAAGAGTACGAGTGAAGTTATCACAAAAGAATGAAATGAGTAAATGCACGTTCTTTTTAACCAATGACATAGTCACGGTTGATTTCCGGAATTCAAGGAATTTAGAGAAAATCTTCGTAATAAGATTTGGTTCTTCGGTAATTAAGGAAGTTAGGATTCGCTTTGATTAAATGCGATAATCTGTTTTGATTTCTCTGTCGGATATTTTACTATATATCCACCCCCTTCGTTTCCTTATTTTCACAACTCACACCTTTTATTCTTTCTCCCTCAATTCATACTTTATAGCATTCACTAATATGCTCCATCCAGTTCTGATTCTTGATAGACTCCTAACTTTCATATCTGTCATTATTCTTTTTTATCTGCCGCCAGAAGAATCTATTTACTTCTACTATACTCTTGGTTTTATAGTGTTTTTAGTTCTCCTGTGTCTTTATATTGCTATATGCATCGATATATATGGTTTGTAATTTCTTGGTTGTTGTTGGGTTTTATATCTTCCATTATACTTCAAAGTCCCTGCTTCTGTCTTCTATAATCATTGGCATCCACAGTTAATACTCTCTCCTATTTGCTGCGATTTATACTCCAATTTCTATTTTGGAGCTTTGTCCTTTCGTTTCTTCTTCTTGCGATTAAGCATCGCTAGTAATGGTCCATAATTCGCAGATATAAATTTTGGAATGAACATTGTTAATGTTATAAGAAGGAAATGGTAATGGCACGGTCTTGATTTGTTAAATTACCAGAATACCCTGGAAAAGACCGAATCATCAAGAAATATTTTCTTAATATTTTATAGGTTAAATAGAATACAAGAGTCGTGTAACCTGGCACATGATGATGTTATGATCTGTGAATCATCACGTTCCATTTAAAAACTCAGCATGACTTACTGTAATATAATCACGTTGATCAAGTGTCATTATATTATACTAACTCATGCTTCAGTTCCCAAAACTACTTCAATAGTATACATATTTTAAATTCGAATTTTTCAGAATTTAGAAACTAAAATAGTTTCTTTTATGATGTAACACAGATAGCGCAAAGAGATAAATGATTTCGAATAACAATAGTTATGAAGATATCTTCAGAAACATTGAAGATATTTATAATGAAAGATATGATGATATCTTAGAATATCTAAGATCAGAGGATGATAAAGAATATTATTCATAAGGGTTTAGAGTCAAGAGTAAGGTATTTGATAATAATTTCAGCAGACACTGAATCATTTGGATTCTTTGAAGGCAGGTTTAGTCTTTGTGATTTGTCCACAGCCTCCTTCATGGTTTGCTTAATCCGTTTTCCAGTTCCAAACCTTCTCTTTTTCTGAGCTTTTCCAACACACTATCCTTTATTATCAAACTTTTGACTGTTAAGGTCGTTTACAGTTTTTGCTGCTTCATCAGCATTTTCCAAACTTCGGAAAACTAGTTCGCAGTTTAGGCTGTTTTTCAGAAACTTCACATTTGAAGTATATAAGTCTAGGAGGTAGATGATATATATACACCTATAGCCGTTGGTGGAGACATGCTGCAAGATTTCAAAATACTGATTGCTGATTCCCAGTAATTGACATGACAATTCTTGTTACAAGATGCGAATGAGTAAACGATGGGGTTCCGATAAATATAATGATTTTTCAGAAAGTCAAAGATCAGTGAAGCTGTTGGTAAGTTTATTGCTAATGTGGTGAGACATAAAAGGTTCTCCGGTCACGATGATGAAAGGGCAACGTCTATATCAAGATCATAATAAGACTGTTTCAACTAAAAAGTCGAAGTTGACTTGCTAGAGCTGTGACAAAACTGACTAATTTGAAAAGGAATCGCAAAGTTATTTTTGCTAATAAATGCCAAAGGGTCTGACATGGATACGTGTTAAATTATGACTCTGGTTTCGAGAGCTTTTCAGATGCAAGACTGTGGTTAATATGTGGTTGGATCATCATCTCGATTTTTCATTATTTGAAGTGTCTTCAGGAATTTCGAAGGGTTTTGAACACATATTGTAATCGTTAATATACATATGATGTTCTAACACGGTTTGAAGTCAAAGTATAGCTTGTGAAAGATGTAAGGATCTAAGAGTGATGATTTTGGTCATATCTCGAGTTGAATTCTGAGATTTCAAAATCAAAATATGTAATTAAATTTTGAATGAGTATGGTTGTTTTGATTTCTATAAAAGAATGTATATTGTTGTGAAAGTAGGGAGTATAATGGATGATTTACTGAATCAGATTCGAAGAATGTAACATATTAATTGTGAATTTATATATCTCTCGGGTATTACCTACCCATTAAAAAAAATTCACAATTAATATTTTGTACAAAAGAATTTTATTACAGTCTTTATGAAAATATATATATGTATATTTTTTTCAGATGTAACATAGATTTAATGAGTTAATGTTAAATTAAACTCATTTGATTTACAGTTGAAACTAGAATTGAATAATCCCTAAAGGCTTTAAAAATTACATAACTTTTACGGAGTATTTCTTTAATGACATTGAAATTATGAATCAATACTTCGTTATTTGTTGATGTATGATGTTCGGTTCGTGGAATTCTTGTGAATTTCGCAAAGTACAAATGATGTTATTTGAAAAGTTTCGAGTACATCGATGATGAAAGTGTAAAATCAAACATATATTTGAATAATATACTTGATTTATTATGAGATGGAATTTTTTTTGAATTAAAACAGAGATTGTAGTTAACGATGGTTAAGTTGCGGGTGAAGGACGTACATTATTACATATTTGTAATATGAATTAACCGAGTAGTTAAGATTCACACACACAATAGCTTAGCATTGAAAGATTTATTTTTATTTCAAAATATATATATATAAAATATACATATAATTTCTTCAGAGGGAATGAGTTAATTCTTCTTAACTCGTTGATGCAATATACGCGTTATTGATTCGTAGTGATGTCTACAATGATTCTTGAACTGACGGAGTTTGTGATGTTATAGGTGTTGTTGATTCTGATGTTGACTGTACTGACGATGCTGATGACGCTGATGATACTGTTGATGCTGTTGGTAAAACAAGTTTAGCTTATTAATCACACACCATTTTTGTCAGGGTTTCTACTCTTCCTTCTATCATTTTGGTTTGCTTAACTGATTTATGGTTAGGGCTAGATTAGATAATCTCTAAAACTTTAGAGATTACATAATCGTCGCGGAATGTTTCTCCAATGAAGTTATGAATTAATACTTCGCCAGTTATTGTTGTTGGTACTCCTTGGTATCCATGGTGCGTATGATGTTGATGCTCGTGGGACAGATTGTGAAGTTGAGGTTTACGACATGGTTGTGGTTGGAGCTGGTAATTTTACTGTTGGCGTTGATGATGGTGGTACTGGTTATGCTGCTGGTGCTGCTGCTGGTGTTTGTAATCTCTGCACCATATTCTCCAAAGCCACTACCCGAGCGCGAAGCTCGTTGACTTCTTCTATTACACCGGGGTGGTTTTCGGTTCGGACGAGCGGATAAATAAAATCTAGAATTTGATGTAATATATAATCGTGACGAGATACTCTGGAAATGAGAGAGAAAATGGTGTTTTGGACAGGTTCGCCGGTAAGTGCTTTAGGTTCTTCGTCAAGAGGGCAATGTGATGGATGGAAAGGATCGCCTTCTTCTTGTCTCTAATGATTTAGGAGGCTACGAACCCATCCCTAATTCATCCAGAATAGGTGATGACTGATTGGTTGATCCATTCCGGTCACACTGCTTTCGGAGCTTGAGTGAGATTCCATTTCGGAATCCGAGTGACTTGAACTAATGACGAATTCCATTTCGTACGATTTAATAAAGAATTTTTCGATATGAAATGATCTTCTGGCTATCGGATGGTATTCTAATTACATAGAATATCTATATATATAGAGCAAAAGATTTCGTAAATTACGGAGGAATTTACGGAATATATCAGTCAAAGTTTAAAGTAACAGATACGATAAGATATGATTTAGCAGATACGCTAAGATATGAATTTTGTCTTTACACTACTCTTGCAATTAATGTAGCAAGACGTGTCTAGACTAATAATGATAAGCAGGTAATTTTCTAAGGATGATAAGCAGATGATTTCTGACTAGAAGTGATAAGCAAAACTTTTGTCATGCAGACACGGGCGAAATTCAGACTCACTAATGCATCCTAACGACTTATCAGTTAGACACACTAATGCAGACCTGGTTCGCTAAGACCACCGCTCTGATACCAACTGAAAGGACCCGTTCATATACATTATAAACGATTCACAATAGTTGATTACATCGCGAGGTATTTGACCTCTATATGATACATTTTACAAACATTGCATTCGTTTTTAAAAGACAAACTTTCTTTACAACGAAAGTTGACGGCATGCATACCATTTCATAATACATCCAACTATAATTGACTTAATAATAATCTTGATGAACTCAATGACTCGAATGCAACATCTTTCGAAATATGTCATGAATGACTCCAAGTAATATCTCTAAAATAAGCAAATGCACAGCGAAAGATTTCTTTCATACCTGAGAATAAACATGCTTTAAAGTGTCAACCAAAAGGTTGGTGAGTTCATTAGTTTATCATAATCATTCATTTCCATCATTTTAATAGACCACAAGAATTTCATTTTCAGTTCTCATAAATATACGTCCCATGCATAGAGACAAAATATCATTCATATGGATTGAACACCTGGTAACCGACATTCACAAAATGCATATAAGAATATCCCCATCATTCCGGGATCCTCCTTCGGACATGATATAAATTTCGAAGTACTAAAGCATCCGGTACTTTGGATGGGGTTTGTTGGGCCCGATAGATCTATCTTTAGAGTTCGCGTCAATTAGGGTGTCTGTTCCCTAATTCTTAGATTACCAGACTATAAAAAGGGGCATATTCAATTTCGATAATTCAACCATATAATGTAGTTTCGATTACTTGTGTCTATTTCGTAAAACATTTATAAAATTTTGCGCATGTATTCTCAGCCCAAAAATGTAATCAGTAAAAAGGCAAATGAAACTCACCATACTGTATTTCGTAGTAAAAATACATATAACGTCATTGAACAAGTGCAAGGTTGGCCTCGGATTCACGAACCTAAATTAAGTATATATATTTATATGTTGGTCAATATTTGTCTAACAATTTAGGTCAGGTCATAGTGTATCACAATCCTAATGCTCGAGACTAATATGCAAAAGTCAACAAAAGTCAATTTGACTAAAAATAATTTCCAAAATTTATACATGATTATTATAGAGTTTAAATATCGTCATATTTATATTTTTAAATATTTTTAAAAGATTTATTAGAGTAAATAATAAAATTCATTTATTAATAAATAAAAATTTTATATTAAAATTTATATAATAAAATATACTCTTATATATATTAAGTAATAAAATTTATAGAGTTCATCTAATATCATAAAGATAATATGATAGGTATTATTAAAGTAATTTTATTACACGTAGTAAAATATGTTTGTATCACATATTTATTTGATAAAATAATATCTATAATAATAGTAAGTAAAAGTTGTATTATTTTGTAATAATAATTATTATTATTCAATTACTAAAATATCAATATTTATAGTTACTAAAATGACATTATGATAAAATGATAATTCTAATTATGATAACTTTAATATTTACGATACTTTTTAATATTATCTTTAAAATAATAATTCTATTAATAATGATATTTTATAAGAACAATGACATTTCTATTAAAATGAAAATTTTTGTTAAAATGATAGTTTTAATACTAACGATACTTTTAATAATAATAGTAATGATAAAAATAATAAGAACGATAATTTTATCTAAATCAATATCTTATAATATTTTAATTTCATCATGATACACATACTCATTATTTCCTAATCATTTCGTTTAATAGCTTTTAATCGACTTTTATATCGTGTTCATAATATGATAATAATAGTAATCAAAATAATTAGGTGTTATTAATATTAGTTTTAATTACAATAATACTAATAATGATAATTACTATGACATTATTAACGATAATACTAATAATTATTTTAATGATAATATAATAATAATAATAACAATAACAATAACCATTTTTAAATAATGATATATATATATATATATATATATATATATATATATATATATATATATATATATATATATATATATATATATATATATATATATATATATATATATATATATATATATATATATATATATATATATATATATATATATATATATATTAATAATGATAATAATAATAATGATAATAATAATAATAAAAATAATAATAATAATAATAATAATAATAATAATAATAATAATAATAATAATTAGATAATAATAATAAAAATACTAATTATAAATTTAACGATAATAACAATAGTAATAATAATAAAAATAACAATTTTTAATGATAAATCCTTTTATTGACAAAGATAATAAAATAATAATAATAAGATAAAACTTGAACGACGATAATAAAGACGATAATAATAATCATTTTTAATAATAATACAAAAATTCGATTGACTATAACTTTAAATCCGTTCATCGAAACCATTCGATATCTAAAGGAAAAGTTCTTAATTTTTCGCTAGCTTTTCAATGACATGCATATCTTATACCATATCTCAACCGTATATATAACTAATTCAGGATTCAACATAACCTAACTAAAGGCAATATCAAAAGTACAAACATGCATAATCTTATATACTCGAGCACTAGTCAGGGATATACTATTATTATGTAAAAGTTAAATTATGAGTACTCACTTATCAATATTGAGATTCAATATTGCAGGAAAGGTACGTAAACGCAACGGAGACGATAAACACTAGATTGACCTTACGAGCATACCCTCGAACATTACCCATCACCTCCATAGCTATAACCCATAATTTCCTTAGCTCTATCACGCTCGAAAAACAATTTCGAAATCACTCGGACAGCACTCCGTCGTAATATTTTATGTATACTAATAATATCTTGAAATAATACGGAGTAAATATATATATGTAAATCGATTGAGAGAGTTTAGAAAAAAATATTTTCAAGTTTCTATAAAATAATGAAACCTATTGAATTCTATTTATAATAAATTTTTGAATTATTAAAGTGAATTATTAAAGTATGAATTATTAAAGTAAATTATTAAAGTATGAATTATTAAAGTGAATTATTAAAGTATGAATTATTAAAGTGAATTATTAAAGTATGAATTATTAAAGTCAATTATTAAAGTTAAAGTAAAGTAAAAATAAAGTAAAGGTAAAGTTTAAGTATAGTAAAAGTATAAAACTATGTACGTATAATACGCGTATAAATATATATAATATTAATTTAAATCATTATATATATTTAATAAAATATAAATATCGTTATCTTTATCATACTGGTTAAGTAATGAGTTGTCAAAAGTGGTTCCAGATATTTATAAAAGTTATATACGTTTTAATAATAAAGTTCTTTTTAAACTGAAAACGTTTTTGTACGTTTGAAACTAAATCAAATAAATATGATAATTTTGTTTTCCAAAACTAAATATATTTAAGAATCATTTTGTTTAAAGGTTAAAATAATGGAAATCGTTATATCATAAAACGTGTTAGAAAAGTAAAATCATATATATTCATAATAGGTTTCAAGTTTTTAAATTACAGTATGTTGGTGAAGCATGCGATAAAGTTCAAAGGTTAAATAAACGTATGAAATCATCTTAATGAAAAATGTCGAGTTACATAACTTGTCGATATCCAACATCTAAGTTATTTACACTCCACGTTCTTACTTATAAATCACTTTACCATTTTCCGAATGTTGTCAAAAAGAATAGATTTCTTAAATCACAGTGGACCTCATAACATAGACCCGTAATCATATCACAATGTATCTGATAAATCAATCATTTAATATTATCTTCTAATTTCATCGATAAACATATTGAAACAAATACGTTCATGTAAAGTATTATACGTTTAATACTTTATTAATATTCTCAAGTTATAATATATATATATATATACATATTTATTTATATATAACGGTTCGTGAATCGTCGGAATTTGGTCGAGGTTATAATGAATGTATGAACACAATTTAAAATTCTTGAGATTTAACTTAACAAACTTTTCTTATCGTGTCAGAATAATATAAAGATAAAGTTTAAATTTGGTTGGAAATTTCCTGGTTGTCACAATATTTATTTAAGTATTACATTAGGTTACAACTAGATAAATTAGCTTAGCAAAGAATCTAGTTACTTGCATATTTCCCATACCATTTTGCTTTATTTCCATTTCAAGCTATCACCACCTCCCCATGTTTGAAAGTTACTTTGATCCCTTCCTCTTTTGCACCCTCTTGGCCGTAGGTTTTTGTGGTGTGGGGGAGTGGTTTTGTTTTCAAATTTTGATTACATATTACTTGCATTCACCTCACTTTTACACACACTTCATTTGCTACTTTTCTTTCTCTCTTTTTCTTTCAAATATTTGTAAGTAACAAACTTATTTCTTCTTCCTTTTTCCTTCATGAAAACCAAAATATATATGCATGTATATCATCATCATTTGGTTGTTTTATCACTTGTTCTTGTTTATTGATTACTTACTTGATGTTGTTGTTGTTGTTTATTTACTAGTTATAAGAATCAAACTTTCTAGTTTAATTCTTCATATCATCTTGTTATTTCAAGAACAAACAAGGACCTAAACTTTCTAGTTTATGGTTCTACAAATAATGTTTAAAGATTTAAAGTTCATGAGTGTTAAAATCATACTTGTGATTCATGTTTGTAAACTTAAAGTTTACATTCTTAAAGATCAAAGCCTTGGCTTGAATCTTTAAAGTATGAACAACCATAAACTTGTTACTTGTAGATTTAACTTATTTCTTCATTTTATGTACTTTAAAGTTGTGATTTGGTCAAGTATTACTAGTTAATCTTGATCTCATATTTCTTGAAACTAAAAGTTAACTTTGTAAGTTCAAGAACATAGAAGTATAACTTCTTAGTTATAACTTCATATACTTGTGTTGAATTTAACTTAAGAACTTTAGATCTAGACTTTTGGGTCTAGGATCTTCAAGATCTAACTAAGAACTATATTCTACAACTTAAGATCTTGTTTGCTTAAGTTTATTTTCAAGTTTGTAGCTTAATATTACTTTTATAACTCTTGTATGTGTTTGATCTAAGATCTTGATGTAACTTTGGTTCATCAAACTACTTGCAACACTTAATTGAGTTGTGCTACTTATCTTAGACTTACACTTATGTTATGATGGTCAAAACTTGGTAAAGATGATGTAAACACATCAACGAGTTGTACACTTGAAGCTATACGCATCAAGGATAAGAACCGTGATGAACATCAAGCACCAAGAACCCACCAGAACACACTGTTTACTGTTTTATGGAACTGATCATAATACCTGGGTTACTGTAAAGTTTATTTTCAGTTATCTCTGTTCGAGTAGATAAATTTTCGTTTAAGACTCATCTTAATCCGAGTTACGGTTTAGGATCTATGGCCCTCCGAACGTCACTATGTCCTTTTAACGTTGTGCTGAAAATTCTGACCTACTCGCACTTAAACCGTCGCCACGGTCAAACAAAGATGAGTTTGCTTCTGGAATTTTTACCACAACTAAAGGACTCATATACGGAGCCATGACCACTGGTCTCACCTTATTTCAGTAGGTATAGAGGCCGTGGTGACTGATCGAAGTCAGCCTTTGTTTTAAACTCTTTACTTGATTGAAAACTTACTTTACCCTTTTGACTTAATGATGAATGATGATGATACTTAAGACATAATTTACATACATTTAAACCTATTGGGATGATTTACTGACTTAGTAATATTTGACTTAGGTTGAGGACTTTCCGGACCTACATATTTGCTTACTTCCCGACTCAACTTTACTACTACTTTACACTGTGAGTTATAGCATCTCTTTTTACTTTAACTATTTTGGGAACTGAGAATACATGCGCATTTTACGTTTTACATACTAGGCATGAGTACTTAAACTTTATATATGTGTGGGTTATACAACGGCATAAACTTTTCCCTTAGCTCGGTAACGTTTAGTCATTGGTCTTTGAACCGGTGAACGCGAATCTTAGATATGGATCCATAGGGTTTGACATCCCCACTCGGGCTAGTAGCGCTAGCATTTAACGGGTGTTTAATACTTCATAAACATACGCACTCACCAAGTGTACTTTCAGGGGGTTATAAATGTTAAGTTAGTTACCAAGTGCCCACGGTTAAACATATACTTTACATACTATTTTGAAACGCTTGTTGAAGCACTGAAATCTCGTGGCCTACTTACATTACTGTTATACTTAAACTATAGCTCACCAACCTTTGTGTTGACATTTTTAAGCTTGTGTTTCTCAGGTGCTTACGGTTAGCCGCTTCCACTGTTGTAGTCTTGCTGTAGACACCCGCTGCTTTAGAGATGTCACCGCATGAACGTTTATCTTGCATTCATAAACATTATTACTTTTGAAACAATGATTTGTAACGACCTAAGGGTCATGCACTATTATCTTTGCTTCTATTCATAGAAGCATACTTTTGAAGTAAAACATTCGACGTTAGTTATGACGTCACCTTTTATCATGAATGCAAACTTGTTTTGAAAACGCATATAGTGTTTGACCTTGTAATGATCCTGTTGTTGATGGTCCGTACATGTTGATTTAGTACGGGGTGTCACATTTGGTATCAGAGCATTGGGTGTAGGGAATTAGGTTGCATTAGTGAGTCTGGACCGACCCGAGTAGGACTCACTAATAGGACTAATCTACAACTTGCTAGTTTACTTGTTTCCGCTAAACTTACTGCATGCTGCTGCTTACTTTTACTGCTATATGGCGTATGCTACTTGTTTTCACTACTGCATGCTACTATTTGCTTTCGATTGCATGATACTTCTGTACGATTCGTTATTATTGCCATGCTATTTACTGCTATACATGATTTAGACTGTTGTAGTTACTTTGCCTAATACGTGCTTGCTTTATGACTTACTGACGTGGAAAAAGTTATTTTTCCTTGTTCAGATGTCGGATATTCCACCTGTCATCATTTTGGACAGCGACACAGACTCATCAGCCACTTCACCGACCGTTGTTGTCGATTCCCAGATGCCGTCGTCGACACCCACCAGTGACCCTGGCGCTTCATCCTCTGGTGCCAGTAGTCATGCACCTGCCCCAGTGGTTACCTCTGACAGAGCCGAGGACCTTCAGGAGATTCCAGCTCCACTTGCCCCCGGACCCTCGGAGCCACAGCACCATCCCGGTGGTACTGTGATTCCCGCGGATCTTGGGGAAGGTCCAGTCCGTAATGAGCATAACCATTGGTGCCGACGTGCTCCTGATGGACGTCTCATGCCGATCGGACTCGCCAGATACCGACAGATGATGGCCGCCCGAGGAGAGCCAGTACAGCCACCCGTGCAGCCACCTCCACATGATTCAGATGACCCGTCATCTGACGACACCTCCTCAGACGACTCTAGTGACGATGATTCTGATGAGGACCCTGATGATGCACCTGTACAGCCACCCTCCAGCCCGCCGAAGAAGCGGTACTGTTTCGATGGTACCGTCATTCCAGGGATTAATGGAGGTCGAGCATTCACTGAAGCATATGGTCGACGTCGTAGGGTTACCACCCGTAAGCGGCTTGTGCCGTACCCTGCTGATCCTTTTGTGCGTAAGCCTTACCGCTTCGCAGCCTCTACTTCTGGAGCCGGACCGTCTGCACCACCAGCTCCACCAGCTCCACCATCACCACCTGCACCACCAGCACCGCCTGCCCCACCATCTCCCACTGTCGAGGAACTGACAAGGGAGGTAGAGATCCTCCGTGCTCGGGTAGCCGAGCTCGAGGACCAGATGTCTCATGTATTGGACATCCTACACCCACCTTCACCATAGGACCTTTGTAGTAGATTTCATTATGTAATCTAGTTGTAGTTTTATGTTTCACTTATATATTGTACGAACTTATGCGGATGTATGCAACTTATTATTAATGAAGGGAACTTTGTGTTGTTTACTTTTTGCACAAGTATTCTATTTACGTTACTGTATGGTGATTTTGTGATATCAGTATCAAGTTGCTCTACTTAATTAACATGTGTTGTGCTGTTTCCATTTTGGTTGTTATATACTGTATTATTACTATTTGAATACTGGATTTTGACTTGAGTCAAAAATTTTGTTTAGAACATCATGGCCGACGGAAGATCAACACGACCAAAGCCAAAATCGAGGAAATGATTGCCGAAAGGGTAGCCGCAGCCATTGCGGAAATGCAACCCCAAGCCCCACCACCACCGGTTATTCCGCCTATTCGTAATGGGTGCACATACAAAGAGTTCCAAAGCTGCAAGCCCCGTAACTTTAGTGGAACGGAGGGATCAGTTGGTCTCACTTTTGAAAAACTAGAATCTGTATTCTGAGTTAGCAACTACTCAGAGGCAAACAAGACAAAATATGCCTCTTGTACACTGGCGGATGGCGCCCTCACTTGGTGGAACACAATGGGTCAAGCCAAGGGTATTGATGAGGCGTATGCCACGCCATGGGAAGAATTCAAACGGCCATGATTGAAGAGTATTGTCTGAGAACTGAGATACAGAAGATGGAGATTGAGTTTATGCAGTTGAAGGTTGTAGGGAACGATCTTGATGGGTACAATCGTAGGTATTTGGAACTTGCCCTGATGTGTCCTACCATGGTCACCCCAGAATTCAAGCGTATGGAGAGATACTTGTGGGGACTTCCTAAGTCCATTAAGGGAAATGTCACCTCGTCTAAGCCACCTAATGTCCCAGAGGCAATGCGCATGGCGCATACTTTAATGAACCAAATTATCATCGATGAACTGGAAAAGGCTAAGTCTGAAGCAGGTAGTAGTGACAAGCGTAAGTGGGATAACAGCAAGGGGAGAACCTATGATCAATCCCCCGCCAAGAGGCACAATGATGGAAGGAACCCCACTCCGAACACCAACTCAAACCCCAACTACAAGGGTACCCTACCGCAATGCAAGAGGTGCTACAAGAACCACACCGGGTATTGTAACGTTGTTTGTGAAAAATGCAAAAAAGACCGGGCATATTGGCAGAGACTGCAAGATCACCACCATGACTGGGAAGCTGAACCCCAATGGACCTAGAAAGTGTAATGAATTCGGACAGACGGGCCACTTCAGAAATGAGTGTCCCAACAAGCGAAAGGACGGCGGACCACCGCGTGGACGAGCTTTCAATGTTAATGCAAGAGATGCTCGTGAGAACCCCGACTTGGTGACAGGTATATTAACTATCAACAATCTATTAGCTTCTGTCCTATTTGATACTGGTGCCGATAGAAGTTATGTATGTAGACACTTTTGCAATAAGATAAATTGGTCGTTAGTTCCTTTAAAGGAGAGTATGCTTGTCGAGGTAGCCAACGGTAAACTTGAAAAGGATGACCAAATTGGCCGAGGAGCTATTATTAACATAGCTGGTGCGGATTTCGAAATTGACTTGATACCTATTAAATTGGGAAGTTTTGACGTGATCGTCGGTATGGATTGGTTGGCCAAAGTAAGAGCCGACATTATCTGTGGAGATAAAGCTCTTCGTATACCACAAGGAGATGGTGAGCCACTGATCATTTACAGAGAGAGATGTACCTCGAAGCTGAACCTCATTAGTTGCATGAAAGCGTAAAAGATCATGAAGAAGCTGTGACAACCCGGGAATTTCCGACTAAATTTAAACTTAATCTTTATATGATTTCGAGACGATAAGCAAAGTCTGTAATGTTGAGTCTAGAAAATTTTGAACTGTTTCATATATACATTTGACCTTTGACTATTCCCGACGATTCACGAACAATTGCTTGTAAATACATAAACATAAATAATAAAAATTAGTATTATTATCATGAATATTATTATTATCATTTTTATAATTAATATCATTATTGTTATTTATTAATTTTATAGATTTTATAAATATAATTATTATTAGTATTATTATATTAATAGATTTAGTATTAATAGTTGTAAAACACAGACAAATCTAAATTCTATTTAACATCGTTATCTAAACTATTTAATTTGTCTGTTTGATCTAACATACCGATCCAATTGTTATGAACACAAACAAAAATTTGTTTGATGTCCCTTTCTTCTTTTCTTAATTTTCCTCTGATTGAAAGTTTTGTCAACCACCTATCGATATTTAACAAGTGAATTATTAAAGGATATTGATTAACTTTATTATGTTTACTTTATGCTCGACCAACCACAACCTACACACATAATCACATATGCAGTACTATCTCCAATTCTTCTATGCCCTACAAGACAATTGGTGCAACTTGTTTTATTTATTACCAAGTGAGGATCCTAAGTATATATATGCTTAACATCCATGATCAACTATCACCTTCTAAATATATTACTGCAAATACAACACACACAACCCCTATAATCGATCAAACCATTGTCATCATCTATATCACCATCATTACCTTCTTATTTCTGTTTCTAATTCGAACTTACAATCAACACCAACCATTGTGAACTATCACCACTTCACCACCTTTATGGTCACCATCGAAAAACCCATTGAAACAACCATCATCATTCACCTTGTCACCACTCCTACTAATTGCTATTATATTCGACCACCTTCCTAAACTATAAACCCAATGATCCAGGGATCAATTCCTGCCTCCAAACTTGTTCGATACCCAGCTCAATTCTTTCTATTTTCACTTCGGTATAAACCCAGGTAACCTGCTACTATCTTTGTTCCTACTTCCATAGAAACCAAAAAACCTTTCGCTATTTATTATTTGTTGCTGCCTATCGTTTCTGTTTACAGCCCAAGAACAAACAACCCATTTTCCTATTGCTATTCTATCGCTACTACATTTGTTGCACTCCTATTTCTTGTCTCAATCACAACCCACGGTTAATGTTTCTATACGATTATGGAACCCTCATATCACTACCTCTCTATCCATCTCTACCTCTCGTTACTCTATCTACTTCCTCCAATCTCGAATCTCAACAACTAAAACCTCAAACCCATTTAATCATCTTCACCACCTTCGAATATAATCATAACCACTGCACCTACAACCATCATTTAATCGCTGCTGCTACGCTGTTACATACTTCTATTTTTAATTTTGTCCAAAGAAAAACCCCATAAAGAAAATCGCCATCACCACAGCTTGCTTATTGTGTTCAAAGTGAAACCAAACCCACCACCTTGTTGAACTATTATTCATCGAGCCGAAATAACCAACACCTTCTTTCTTTCTATTCTTCAATCGAAACTCACCCAAGAAAAACCACTATACATGTTATAATCTGTTGCTATCTTAGTTCCTGTTTTACAGCAAAACACGCACACATACATGATGATGATGAAGAATAATAATAAATGACGAAGTTATTTATTTTTGCTCCTTTATTCTTGCTGCTCGATTGCAGCTGACCCAGCCACTACATACTTTTGGCTATCTGTTTCATAATAGCAAACAAAACTTGGTGGTTTCACAAATACAAAGACAGTGGCCGACAAATGCTAGTGTAGATAAACCCACTTGATTAAATATGCACACTAGTTGTTATTTGTAAGGTAGAAAAACAAAATAAAAAAAAAAGGAAATCGTAGATGATACAAATTCTGGTTTGGGCCATCAGTTTTAGTTCAGGCCAAGTAAGAATATAAACATGTTGGGCCGATTAATTTTGTTGGCCTGATGTATTCAGTGGGTATTTAGCTGCTTATTTGCTGCCTAAATTTAAAAACGCGAACGATATAGGTGATGAACGATCATGGTGTCATGATCATGATGATGTTATGATTATTGATAATGATAACGTGGTATTTAATGATGAATAGAAGTCGTGGATGATGATGGTAAAAGATAATGATACATGAAATCATAAATAAATATGATGATTATGATAATCGAAAATGAGGAATGTTTGAGGAAAATAATAACAGGTTTGTATATGGTAAATAATTAAAAGAGCGAATTACTGTAAGAATGGGTCGAGCAGAGGAGTGGTTTGGAGTGTTGTGGGTATTCGAGAGGTCGTGGGTTCGAGTCCCGTCTTGGGCAGTTTCATTCTTTTTAATGTTACAAAGGTATAATTTGATATTATTATTATTATTTTTATTATTATGATTATTATGAATTATGATTATTATTGTTATCACTATGATTATTATTATTATTATTATTATTATTATTATTATTATTATTATTATTATTATTATTATTATTAGCATTATCATTCTAAAATTATTAGTATTATCATTACTTAGTATTATTGTTATTATTACTAATATTAACGTATATAGTATTACTATTATAATTATGATCATTATTATTATTAGTAACGTTATTATAAACATAATATAATTTAACATTAAAAATATTATTATAAGTATCATAATTACTCTTATTATTACCATAATTAAAAGTATTAGATCTATTATTGTTATTACTATGAGTATTACTCCCGATATTATTGGTAATTTCAAAACTTCAATATTATTGTCACTATGATGAAAAGGTTTATTAATAGTATTATGAAAATAATACAAATTATTAGTATTTTCGTAAATATTATTATTAGTATCATTTTAGACTTATTATTATTATCATGAATAAAAGTATTATTATTAGGATTACCACTAGTAATAAGATTGTTATAATTATTATTATTATTAAGTATTATGAAATGATATCAAAATTATTAATTTTATTACCATTATTATTAAATTATCAATCTTATTAAAACTACTAATGTTATCATTATATTTAATATTAGTATTATCATTATATTACTTCAAGTATTATCTTAGTATTAATAAAATAATGTTTTAACAAACAAATGATTTACATATATATATAAATATATAAATATATTTAATATATAAAACATAACAAACTTAATATCTTATTTAGTTAAAATATATATAATAAATACACAGAACATATAAGTTATTAACATAAAAACGATATAACTAAGAAAGCTATATATAGTTATTCGATTTCGATTATGTGTATTAATATATATACACAAATGATATAGGTTCGTGAATCCGAGATCAACCCTATACTTGTTCAATGTCGTTCTATGTATTTTTACTATAAAATACAGTATGGTGAGTTTCATTTGCTCCCTTTTTACTCATTACATTTTTGGGCTGAGAATACATGCAAATGCTTTATTAACTGTTTTACAATATTTATATGCGTGAGTTTCATTTGCACTTTTTACTCTTTATATTTTTTGGGACTGAGAATACATGTGCTATTTTTACAACTGCTTTATTAAATGCTTTTGAAATATATTTTGAACTGCGAATAAATGCATTGCTTTTACAAAATGTTTGATGAGATAGACACAAGCAAAACATTCCTCGAATGAATTATTATGCAGACAGAAGTTCTGCGGATTATTATTGAATTATGTGGACATGATAATTGCCACCATTGAATTATGTGGATATGATAATTGCCACCAGTGAATTATGTGGACATGATAATTACCACCAGTTGATGTGAATGTTATGTATCGAGAGAATGATTTTATACACAGGTTATCTGTATGTTATTTTTGTGCACAAGATATGTGTACGGTTACTAAGATTTATGAAAGATGATTTCGTACACGAGAAATGTGTACTGTATTTAAAAGATATCGCATGTACATTACAGGTGGGTATAGGATTCGGGCCCATTTGTACCATGCAGGATTTAAATCTTGTGGTCTATTAAATTGATGAATTTTATTGTTTTATGATAAACTTATGAACTCACCAACCTTTTGGTTGACACTTTAAAGCATGTTTATTCTCAGGTATGAAAGAAATCTTCCGCTGCGCATTTGCTCATATTACATGGAGTCGTTCATGGCATATAGAGGTCAGAACCTCGCAATGGGACCAACTGTTGAAGACTTCGTCCAGATGGATTAGGACGGGTCCTTTCAGTTGGTATCAGAGCGGTGGTCGTAGCGAACCAGATCTTGCATTAGTGTGTCTAACTAGGAGTTGTTATGATGCATTAGTGAGTCTGGACTTCGACTTAGTAGTTGTTAGGTTATATTAATAAGTCTGGACTTGAACCTGGTCTGCATGTTAAAAAGTTTTGCTTATCATTTGGTGTCGAAAATTATCTGCTTATCATTCTTAGTCTAGACACGTCTTGCTGCATTGATTGCATGAATAGTATATAGACAAAATTCATATCTTAGCGTATCTGCTAAATCATATCTTATCGTATCTATTACTGTAAACTTTGCCTGACATATCTCGTAAATTCCGCTGTAATCTACAAAACCTTTTGCTCTACATATATAGATATTCTATATAGTTAGAGTACCATCCAATATTCAAAAATCAATCCCTTATTCAAATCGTACGAAATGGA